>NC_083324.2:72810833-73497414 GCF_963455315.2 Globicephala melas | reverse complement strand
AAAAAAAGAACAGTTCACAGGCAAAAGAATACTATCACCCTTGTATGCAAAGATGTTCAACTCATAAAAAGATTAATGTAAACTAAAACTATGGTGAAATACCATGTAGATATAGTCTTGTTCAAACTTGTATATTCATAAAATATTCTGGACAAATAAGTAGGAAAATTGTTCCTGGAAAGAGGAAGTAGATGACTAAGAGATAATGATGGTGGAACACTTACTTTTCACCATATACCTCCTTTTATAAATTAAACGTTGTATTTTGAGGTAATTGTAGGTTCGCAGGCAGCTTTAAGAAATAATACAGAGGATCCTTGTATCCCTTACCTAGAGTCCCCCAGTGGTAACAATTTACGAAACTCTAGTACATTATCACAACTGGGATACCGATAGTGATACAGTCAAGACAGAACATTTTCATCACCACCACGGGATCCCTCTTGTTGCCCCTTTACAGCCACATCAACTTCCCTCTCACCCACAATCCCTCCTCAGCCCCTAGCAGCCACTAGTGGACATTTCAAGAATGTTACACAAATGGAATCATATATTATGTAACCTCTTCGAATTGGCTTTTTTCACTGGCATAATTCTCTGGAGATACATCCAGGTTGCTGCATGTATCAATAGTTTGCTGTTTTTATGGCTGAATAAGTTTCATGGTATAGCTTTCACTCATTGAAGGATATAGGGTTGGCTTCCAGTTTGGGGCTATTTTGAATAAAGCTGCCATAAACTTTCATGTACAGGTTTTTGTGTGAACATCAGTGGTTTTTTTCACTCTGGGCTAAACGCCCAAAAGGGTAACTGATGTGTGGTATACTAGTTGCAGTTTTTCTAAAGAAATTGCCAGATTTGTGGCTGCACCATTTTACATTCCTACCCCCAGTGGAAGAATGATCTAGTTTCTCCACATCTTCTCCAGCATTTGGTGTTGGTATTTTTAATTTTAATTTAACTGATATATGTTTAGTAATATCACATTGTGGTTGTAACTTGCATCTTCCTAATGGCTAATGATTGTTGAACAACTTTTCAGGTTCTTATTTGCCATTTGTATATCCTCATTGGAGAAATGTCTCTTCCTGTCTTTTGCACATGTTTTAATTGGATTTTACTTTATTTTTAACTGTTGAATTTTGAGAGTTCTTTATATATTTCAGACACTAGGCTTTTGCCAGATATGTACTTTGTAACTATTTTCTCCCTGTCTGTAGCTTCTCTTTTTATTCTCTTAACATGGTCTTTTGCTGAGCAAAAGTTTTGAATTTTAATGACATCCAATGTATCATTTTTCCTTTTGTAAATCATACTTTTGGTATCAAATCTAAGACTCTTCTCCTAGCCCAAAATCCTGAAGGTTTACTTCTATGTTTTTTTCTAAAAGTTTTATAATTTTATGTTATATACTTAAGTCCATTATTCATTTGAGATATTTTTGTGTAAGATGTGAGGTTTAGGTCAACTTTCTTTTTTTGGAAGGGGCCATGGATGGCCAATTGTTCCAGCAGCATTTGTTTAAAAAGATACCCTTCCTCCTTCGAGTTGCTTTTGCACCTTTGTCAAAAATCAGTTGGGCATATTTGTGCCCATTTCCCTAATGGCTTTCATTGATGTACATGTCTGTCACTCCACCAGTACTACACAGTCTGGATTACTATAGCCATAGGATAAGTCTTTAAATCAAGTAGACTGATCCCTCCCTGTTTATTTTTCAAAATTGTTTTAGCTATTCTAGTTCCCTTGCCTTTCTGTATAAATTTTACACTTGATCTGAGCCAAAAGGCCAAGAAGTGATTCCATATGAATTTTAGAATAATCTTCTCTATATCTACAGAAAGCCTTCCTAGGATTTTGGTAGGGATTGAATTAAACCTGTACCTCAATCAATTTGAGAAGATTCAACATGTTTACTATGTTGTCTTCTTACACATGAACATGATATTTTTCTCCATTTATTTAGATAATCTTTGATTTCTTTCATTAACATTTTGTAGTTTTCAGCATACAATTTCTGAACATGTTTTGTTAGGTTTACATCTAAGTGTTTCATTTAGTTTGAGTGATTTAAATGGTATTGTATTTTTCATTTTGTTGTCCATGTACTCCTTTTTAGTGTACAGAAATACAATTGATGTTTGTATGTTTATCTTGTATCCTGCAGGCTTGCTGAAATTATTTATTAGTTCTAGGAGATTTGGGTTTTTTTTGTAGATTCCTTAGGGTTTTCTACATGGACAATCATGTCATCTCCAAATAAGAACAGTTTTATTAATTCCCTTCCAATCTGCATGCCTTTAGTTTCTTTTTCTTGCCTTATTTTACTGGCTAGCACTTCCAGAACCATGTTGAATAAGAGTGGTAAGAATGGACATTCTTGTCTTGTTGTCACTCTTGGGGGGAAAGTGTTCAGTCTTTCACCATTAAATATAATGTCAACTGTAGTTGAGGTCTTTATTAAGTTGAGGAAGTTCCCTCTATTCCTATCTTTCTGAGAGTTTTTATCATGCGTGAGTGTTCAATTTTGTCAAATGCTCTTTCAGGATCAATTGATATGATCATGTGATTTTCTTCTTTAGCCTGTTAATGTGATGAATTACATCGATTACCTTCTGAGTATTGAAGCAGCTTTGTATCCCTGGGAGGTACAAATGACAAGGATTATTAATGCAAATAGGTTGTGGTATCTTTGAGCCTCACCTAAAGTGTTCTTTCTCTGAGCTCCACCACACTTTCTCTCCTGCTGAAGAGGTTATCAAGGCTGGCTGCAGTGGACACCGATCCAGCCAAAGATCGCCAGGCCATGGTCCCAGCAAGTATCACAGGGAAGTAAGCATGCCAAAGAAGAGAGTGCTGTGGAGGCACCAGGCTGCAGGGAGGAGGAGTAAGGAGGTATGCCCACCATGACAAGTTAGCTGCCTGCAGAGCCCAATGGGATATCAGCCTTCAGCTGGCCAATAATTGCTACTTGAGAACAATGTGGCTGATTAATTCTGACTAACTTTGCCCATAAACATGCAAAGCATGAAGGGAGTATGCATCCAGCAATCAATGGAATGCAGTACTTGGGCAGAGACACTCCCATCAGCTTACTTTGCCTTGCTACATTCTAAGAATATATTCTGCATTTTTATTTGTGGGGAACAAATTGTCCTCAACAAATCCCAGACTTTGTCACATTAATGTAGTGCTCAGTCATAAAAATACCCATAGACCTTGAACACGACTGATAGGCTCCAGTAATGCATCTGTGAAAGATGAAATTTAGAAACTCTTCCTTTTAGCCCAACGTCTGTATAACAGTTAAGCTGCCTGGAGAAAATAGGCAAGATTTTGTGTGTGGAGGATCTCTCTCTGCACCTAAGACCCCAAGGGAAGCCAGAAGATAGAGTCAAATCTCCATTTAGAAGCAGAGGCCATCTGTAAATCTACTTCTTTCACAGGAGTCATCTAGAGAGGAATTATATATGTCTAGTGAAAGTGGGAAAACATTGTCCAGCATTTTAGATGGAAAGGGTTCCATTTTTTGTCTATTTTTTCTTCCTTAGATCAGTATTTCTCAAACATGTTTCATTATATCTCCCTCTAAGGCATCTTTTAGGACATTTCTTTCCTAATTGTCCCCCTGCTTCCATGAAATTTGGATACCACAGATATATTGTTTAGTTTGATGGGTAAGGTTGAGTTTTGGGGGGCCAAAGTGATTGTAATATCTAATTCTCTCCCAACCAATTTTTCCCCCTGGGGAACAATACTGCCTTAAGAATACATATCTTAGATAAATGAGTATTTAAATTCTTCACAAAAGCAGAAGAAAGGAATATTCTAAAACCACTTTTAAGGTTGCTCCCATATACTGTCCTCAGAATTGCAATGACAATTATTCTCCTTTATCTGGATTCAAGTATACATACTTTAGTCCAGGATCAAGTAAAAAGAAATTTATTATAATCAAAGAAATGTCAGGGAAGTCAGCTTTGGGAAGTCAGTTTCAGAAAGTCCTAAAAGACTGGGAAAGTCATGATCAGGCAGCTACCTTCTCCTTAACCTAGTAAGTTCTAGGTGAAGGCTCCCACCTTCTTTTGCCCAGAGCTGTGTGTCTCCTGCAAAATCCAAGTGCCTAAATCCTTCGTCCACGCAACCTTCCAACGTTCCTTCACTGTTATGTTAAGGATGAGGGGTAATAGAGGGTGAGTTATATGGTACCATTTATTGCAATATTTGATGGCTGGACTCAGATGAGATGTTTAAGTGGACAAGCTTTACTTATGACATTATATAAAACCTGGCGTTATGTCTTGGACTCAGAGTCCAACAGATTTTTGGTACATGAACCATGACATAGTTATCAAGGGTGGTAACTGCAATGTGCTAATGAAGTTGGGTATCTGATTCACCCGCATTAAAGATTTCTTTCATTCACTTCTATTGGACTTGAGCAGCCATAACAATGATATCAGGTAGCAGGGAATCTAAAGCTGTGTGGTGGCAGCTCAGCATACCAGGGTACCAAGGTTTGCCAGGGAAGACAGTTGCTGGGTTTGAGGGCAACTCTAACAATCTCTCCACAAACTGGTTTCATGAGGAGTCTCAACTCATTGGGAGATAAACCTGACACAGTCTGCTTTATTGAGTATCTGCCACCAACCAGGCTCTGTGAACTTGCCCTTTCCCCTGGACGCCGTACTGCTAACCATAGCTGAGATGGCAGCATACGTGTCCCATCACCTTCAATTATCAAAGCAGTCTCATTTCAGCTCTGTGAGAGTCAGTGCTGTCAAGGTAAAATCTCCAATTCCGTATTCAAGGGGAACATTTCTCTTTCCACCTTCCGGACCTCAGGGTAGGCTACACTGGGAGTTCAACTGGCTTAGGCAGGGGAGGGAAAGTGAGACATGGTTTGCTCTCACACACCTCCTCCTTCCCCTTCTCCACTCTCATTCTGGGGTGGAGAGCAGAGGGTTAGAAGGTATATATACCTTCTTACGTGACTGCTCACAGTGAGCTTTCAGACTTTTCCCAACTTCATCTTGGTTGGTCCTACCTGCTGACTTGGCTCATTATCTATGAACTCAGAATGGTCAGGTGGTGGTTCCAACAGCCTTGCTGATAGGGGCTCAATATAGAGATGCTCTGCTAGGCATAGGTGGTCTCTTGAGAGATGAAGCCACCTCTTTCACTTGTCCTCCAGCCAATGGATTCACCTACTTGCTCTGATATTCCAAAATTATCAGTACTTTGGTCTCTGGAAAGACTATGGCCCCAACTCCCAATTACCCTTCCCAACCCCAAATGTGGGGTCCATGACACATATAGGATCTATTTCGCATACTCTCAGGAACTATAGAGAGGCAGTCCTTGTCTCTGCCGGCAGCACACTGTACCATCTGCCCCCAGGGTTCTTTCTGCCCTTCTGGTCACCCTAGTATGGCTTCTCAAGTCTGGTGACTTGATGTCACAACCAGAGAATTAAACGTCTAACTTCTTCTACTTGCTGGACTTACTTTCAAGGGATTACATGAAAACTTATGAGGGATTCTCTTGAGGTCTCCATCCTTTGGCTTCAGAAAGTAAAACTTCCTTGGGAAGGGAAAGGGAGGATGGTTTGAGACGCTCATGGCACTCCCTCAAGTAGGAAGTCTCATTCCACCCCCCATTGCCCTCTGATATCTACTGGGAAGAGGGATGGAGAGTAGCAGGAGCCATGCCTCTTGGCAAGCCCGATGGGAGTGTCTGATCCATTAATGATGTGAAAACAGGATCTCACTCCCCCACTACATGGCTTCTTTCCAAGTCTCTTGGTTCTTTTTCTTCCACAATAATAGCTTGCAAATATGGCTTTGGGTTGCTATGCTAACAGATCCGACCACCAGTCCACCTGAGCTCAACTCTATTGCTCAGTTCCAACTACCTCAATCTCTGGGTCTCAGTGCAAATTTTCAAGAGAGGGAATCTGATTGGCTCTGCCCTGAACAGACGTTCACTACAGTTTCAACCTGATATGAACAAAAGAGCAGGTCCCCACGTGAAAACACATCTTCATAGTCCCACTCATTCACCAGGGTCTAGGTTAGAATGATGGTATCATCACATCAACCAAACTGAGGCATTCCAGAGAGCAAGAGGTAGAGTTACCAATAATTCTCCAGGGACAGTAGCATACATTGGGACTGTCCTGAACAAACTAATATATATATTCATCCAACCCAGAGGAATTGCCAAAGAAGGAAGAGTGGGTAGACAGCTGTACCAGGTACATTTATGATGTGGTGAACCACAGATTAGTCAACAAGCTCCCTGAGGGAAGGAAGTGTGTCTTGTACACCTTTATATGTTGGAGTCTTTCACAGTGTCTGTCAGATAGGAGACACCTAATGAATATCTGTTACATAAATGAAAATATAACGAGCTCCAATATCTCGGTGAAAAAAAATGTAGTTAATTTTAACATGTGAACATGGAATCTTTTTTCCTGTAAAAGGTCATATTATTCTGAGAGATACTTTATAGTCTTGCTGATCAAGTTGCCCACACAGTGCAATGAGAATTTTGAAGCTTGGGAAAGTACCCCGCTTAGAATTTAGCCTAAAACATAACCTGCACCAAAGCAGCATATTTTATTTCTAATGAGACTCTTTCATTTACAACATTTGTCATTCTCAACTTTCTACGGAATTTCAGCCCTTATCTACAGGGTTATATTGGCAATCCTATGTCAGGAATTTAGGCAGAAATGTGGTCTCCCTCCCTTGTGGTTGGACATCCTCTGCTGCAGGATAATAAAACAGAGCAGAAAAAATGGAATATGGCCAGGGTTCGTGGATGAAGGGATACAGAAGAGAGAAGTAAGAGAGTAAAAGTCAAGAAGATACCCAACGACAGGGGTAAGTCCACAGCCAGGAAAGAATTGAGAACAAGCTCTGAACATCATCTCTGACGGGTACCAGGTAGGTGGTACCTCACAGTGCTTGTCAAAGCTCACCGACTCCCCACTACCCTCCTTCTCAGGGACTTCCAGCTCCTCTCCCATGTAGGCTTTCTTCAGGTACCTGCAGCCCTTTCCACACACCCATCTAAAGCCATCCCCAAGAGCAACATCTTTGGAGCCAGCAGAGGCACCCACATGTGGCTGGGCTAACCACCCTGCCCCTCCTCCACCCAAGAATCAGAGTGTCACTCTCCTTATAGCTGTTAATATGGTCTTGGTCTTCTAGCTCTGTTCGAGAAGGCATCTCTGACTCCATAACAAAAATAATAACTATCAACTCTGTGAAAGGAAACTTTCTTTATTTTGGAGCATGAGACAATTATCTTATTATATATTATTTTGTTCTAAATGGGTTTATATTTAATGACTTTCTACAAAAATTAGAAGTGATTTGTGTAACAAGAGAAAGAGAAGAGATAAAGGGGGAAAAAAAATACATCACCTCCTCCCTCAACTCTCCTTTCATGTTTTGAAGCTACATTTTTTAATTTATTTAAATTGTCATAGATAATTTTTGTGGTTGATTCTTATACTTATGAATGTTCAAGTTGCTTTATCTTTTTTCCCCTTAAGACTATATAATTTTAATTAAAATATGGGCTGAGTAATGTGGATTTCTCTGGGAGGAAAACCTCCGTCCGCCCCCTGATCTTGTTCTGTGGGAGAAGCTCTAATGACAAGCATTTCCCCTCTCTGGGTGGCTGAATCACAGACATAAAGCCTCAGAGTATTTAACTTGGCTTTTGAGAGTCTCCTTGCAAACTTGAACTTAATGAGGACAGGGAAATTATTACAGAGGTGTTCTTGATGGCATCCAGAATGAAGGCACATTTGCCATTGGCCAGTGACAACAAGGTTTACCCCACTCTGTGCCACTGCCAACCTCAGGCTCCCAGAATTTCCCTGAGGCCTCGTTGCCTCAAAAAACCAATAAACAGTCCAGATTATTTATTGGAGAGGGCCTCTGCCTCTCCCCCACCACTCACCATTGCCCTGGGTGGCATGACCACCCTCACTTTTAGGTTGGGAAAATGGCAAACTCAGGACCATGTGTACGGAACACACTGAATTATCACCTGTGAGAAGAAAACAGAGAAAGAGAGAGAGAGAGAGCCTCAAGAAATCAGTTAATCTGGGAAGGAGAACATGAATGCATTTATAGCATAAGGAAAATAGAAGGGTTACAGGTTTTGGTGGGTTTTTAAGATTTCAAAATGTTTTGTGATGGTTTACACCCATACGATACCATGTTTTAGACCACAGGTTGGCAAACGCTGGCCTGTGGGCCAGATCTGGCCAGCCATCTGTTTTTATAAATAAAGTTTTATTGGAACACAGCCACACCCACTTGTTTACACATTGTCTATGGCTGCTCTTACGCTCCGAGGCTGAGTTGAGTAGTTGTGACAGAGACCATGTGCGCCACAAAGCCTAAAATATTTACTATCTGGCCCTTTGCAGAAAAAGTTTGCCAAATCTCGTTTTAGACCAACGTGGAGGCTCAGTCTCATCTTCCTAATTTAACAGGAGAACATTTATATATCAGTGCAAAAGTAGAACCTAGGACCCTCCCTTGTAGCTTATGATCACGTCATTGTTCTTCTGCACCCGCGAGCATGTCCTAGAGGGGAGGTAAAGGGCAGCATCTGCCTCTATGCTCACCAGGTGTGTAACTTTGGGCCACAGCCCCTTAACCTTCCAAGTCCCAGTTCTCTCATCCGCGTATGGCAGATGAGATGGCAGATGGGATGGCGACTGCACCCCGCTCATAAGGTTGTAATGAGATTACGTGAATGAACACACCCTTTGTATTCATGTCAAGAGTCAAGGACAGTGCCTGGCCACAGTGCAGCCTCCATGCACATTGGCTGTTGAGTGGTCCTTTTTCATCGCCGAGCTATCTCTCAACACCCACCATCCACGAGACATGCATTTCTCAGAAAAGGGGTGACAGGAGAGCACGAAAAAGAGGTAGTCACCCATTGGCAATTTAGCAAGATCTAAGTTCCTACCTGTTATTTATTTTTTCTAAAAATCATTCATAACAATCCATGAACTGGATGTTCTAGGATACGGCCTGCAGAATAGCTCCTATAAAATCCAAACTAACCGTGAACAAGAATGATAATACTTATTTGCACTGGAATCTGCTCAATTCAGTATCTCCCTGGATGCAGCTACTACAACTCACTCTCGTGCCCCAGTGGGCTCATTGTCCCTTAAATAGACTCACCCCTGGGCTCAGCACCCAGCTCTCTTCAAAGGGCTCAATACATCAGTGGCTCTCCACACGTATCACTCATGTGCCACAAAGTCAGAGGCACAGGGTCAGCTGACCTCAGCTTAAAAACAGGAAAGTCAATCAAATCACTGCTCCACGGGAATCCAAAGAACACGGGAGTAATCTGCCCAAACACCCAGCGCTCCATTGCCCCTCGACAGAACAGCTAAATCAATTAGCCTAATTAAAAGAGGTGGAAAATTACTTCAGCAAATAAGTTGCCATGAAAGGCAAGTCTTAATTTGGCCTAAGGGAAAGCAAAGAGCTCGCCCCTGTGTCTTGCCAGAGGCTGTGAATGGGGAATAATTGGCAATTCATGTGTGTGTGTCTAAGGGCATGGTACAAATATGTTTTCGTTGACAAGCAGCTGAGGCTTTCCCTGGTATAAAGAGAGGGTTCTCATTAAGGGAGAGTATAATTGTGTGTGTTGGCTGAAACTCCGCGTGAGTACTGTGGGTGTACACTTGGGGGCCTGGGACCAACCCCCACTGTGGGGATCCAGGGCTGGAGCCAAAATCAGCCCCTGGGAGCGAGACCTCACATCAGCCGAGTCAGCCTCTGCTTCCTTCTCAGGGGACGTTTCCCAGCTCAGCGGACTTTGCAGGGAGGGTCTGAGGACTCTACCGCAAGCATCCTAGAAAGACAAGCTATGAAGTTAAAAAGTAAAATTAAAAAGGGTTCCTTCATCCCATGGAATCCCATTAAGAACAGTGCTGGAGAAGTACATCTCAGTGTAGGAAGGGAATCGAAATTACTTGATAAGAAAAAAACAGCTGCATGATGGTCTATGTCAGCATGGGTGCAGCCACCTTGTTCTTCCATCCACAACCCAGCATCCAACCTCTGGGACCATCCCAGCCCTCTGCCTGCCCCCAGCCCAGCCCCGTCTGCAGGGAGAACTCCGAGACCCCTGCGTGGCTGAGAGAGCTGTAGGTCCTTGGGATCCTCAGAAAGGGACGTCTACAAACCCAGCACAGCTCTCTCTTGCCCATGTTGCCACCCCCTCGGGCAGTGTAACATTTTTTGTGGTACGCGGGCCTCTCACTGTTGTGACCTCTCCCGCTGCGGAGCACAGGCTCCGGACGCGCAGGCCCAGCGGCCACGGCTCATGGGCCCAGCCACTCCACAGCATGTGGGATCTTCCCGGACAGGGGCACGAACCCGTGTCCCCTGCATCGGCAGGCGGACTCTCAACCACGGCGCCACCAGGGAAGCCTGGGCAGTGTAACTTTGATATGCTTTTTTTTTTTAAAAAAAAAAAAAAAAAGGAAAGAAGAAGAAAGAAAAAAGTCGCTTTTCGATGTCTTTCTCTAAGATCTCTTCCCCAACAGGGATGACGACTTGAAGGAAAGGAGGCTACGGGGAAGAAGAAAATCCTTTCTATACTTGGGTAATTGCAAAATTAAAATATTGAAATAATCACAGGATTATTTCAACGTCAATCACAGGATTATCTCAACGTTGGGAGAGCGAACGTCTCCCAACACCCTCTTTCTGTTCAGGGAAGGACCCAGAGCAGTGTGGTTCTGAGCCGAGGGGCAGGACATGGGATTCTCAGTCACCTTGGCTTCCTCCTCCCTCAACACCCCATCCCCACCCTGTTTTCCTGGTTCCTCCCATACAGTGCAGCTCTTAAGCCCCTACTGTTGGCGACCTTTTCCTTGTGAACCCAGCTCACCTCCACTGTGGGTTTCTGGACCCTGGACTGTGTCTTACACTCTCCTTTCATCTAGCTGGGGACGATAAATGATTAGCTAAAGACCCAGAATAGGGGAGAGTCGATAGACCTAAAGGATCCTTGAGAAGAGGGGGCTTGAGGTGATGGAGGGACCCAACAAACACAATCTTTTAATTGACCCAGGACTAGGGCTGCAGGCCCTGCGGATACCAAGAAAATCAGCCCCAGTCCCTCTGTGCTGTGACAGGGCTCAGTTTTTGAGATATTAAGCTTAAGAGGCAGTAGAGCTTGGGGTTAGGAGCATCAGCTCTGAAAGAAGCCAGAGGGAGGGAGGAAGAAGGATGGAAGGGTGGAAGGAGGGAAGGAAGGAATGGGGGAGAAAGTGCTAATACCAGTTCCATACGAGCTGTGTGCCAAGCCATGTGCCGTGCCCTTTACAGACATGATCTCACTGAAGCCTCCCCTCCAACCTGTGGAATTTACCATCCGAAGAAGAAGGGAATTTTAAAGAGAGCCCTCTTGCTAAATCTCAGAAGCCGTATCGTTAAACGTCCCATTTGATCTGTAACCCTCAGCTCATCTGGGACCCTCACTCCCATCCCCGAGCATATTCCATCCTCAAACCCCATCTCACACCTAAGATGAGGCTCAGACATGGGTGGGAGGGAGGGAAGTGTCTTCCTTCTAAGTTATTCGATCATTTTTAAAAGCTAACATTTGGAGGATTTTCTTTTAGTGTCATAAACTGTAGTGTGAATGTCAAAATCTCTCATGGCTACCAAAGCGCCGAGTCAACTTACCATATTACCCACCATTATCCCCATTATACAGCTGAGGGTCCAGAGAGATTCAATAACTGGCCCACGTTTCCAGAGCTAGATCGTGGTGCAGCCAGGCCTCCAAAGCCACGCATGCTGGCTTGTTGGAGTGCGTGGCTTTCCACTCCACCACACTGCCTTTCATCCCCGCACCCCGGAAGCCCCACCACCGTCCATCGCCCCACCCCCGGCCTGGGCCGGGATGCAGATCTTCTTTCGTGTCCAGAATCATGAACCAGCTGGAATCAGTCCCTTAGCAGCCTTAACTGTAAATGTCCCAGTAGCTTATTGTGTGGAATTGCCTGGAAAAAAAATTGTTCCTGTGAAATGGAAAAAAAAAAAAAATGAGGTCAGATAAGATGCTACAAGAAAAAGCTTTCTTTTCTGACAGGTGCCATTTTTCTCAAACTCACATGGATTTAAAGTGGACCAGATACGGCTGCCTTTAGTATAACACGAGGATCAGGTAAATGGCTCCATGGTACCAGTTTCTATTTTCCACTTGCTTTGAAATTGTTTACATAATGTGGGCATGGTCAGGTGTTTGTGCGGGGGAGAAACTCTGGAATTTGGGACAGCGAGAAGATCTCTCTAGGAGAGTCCGCCAAGGCCTGAACGGGACTTGAGGACATCCTCGGGCTGTAGTTTTCATGAGGGCTTGTTGAACTCAGATTCTTGCTAAATCCCTGTTTCTTTTCCTTCCTCTTTATTGATGAAGTTTTCCTTTGAAACCTAAATGCACGAAGCAACAGATCCTTCCGACCAATCTCAAGAGGAGGGCCATAATGAACCAGAACTGACTCTCTTTTCAACTTTTTAGAAATGGGGGAGGGGTGGCAAGAATTTTTACCTTACTTTGTCAAGGGACAACAAGCTTCCATGATTAGTCATTTCCCCATTTGATGAGCATGCAAGAGACTGAACAGACCAGCTAGATATCTCCTTGTTCTAGCCCTGAGGTTACTCATGGACAAAATGATTCTAGTGTTTTCTCTGCCCCTTCAAGTCTGACAACCAATGATTGTCCCTCATTTCTCAGTGTCTGTCAAGATTTTTTTTTTTGAAACATATATCCGAATTTGAAAACGAATGAGTTTTTTGGAAAGAAATAATATTTGCCACCGATTAAAACGGTCTATTGTGTCCCAGACTAAGACACAAGTAGCTAGAGGTTTGGATGGAGATGGGGAAAATGGGCTGGCTGGAGGCCGCTCTCCGGACTCAGAGCATCTTGGGTCCACTGTGGCCTGATTGTGACACAAGCTTGTGGGCTTTGGCTTCCTGGATCCAGAGACACATCTGCCAAAGAGTCAGGAAGAAGACAAAATTCTCAGCCATCCTGGTGATCAGCAAGATAGAGATAGACAAAAACAAAAAATAAACAAATAAAAAAAAACAGGTAAGACACACAAAAAATAGTCTTAAGCCAGAAAACTGCCCTATTCCTTAGTAAAGACAGCAAGGATGCCACACCCATGTCTACACCTTCCCCACACTGCAGAGTAAGTCAAGCCCCACAATAGTATGTTCATGCCCCGTCCCCAATAACATCCCTGGGTAGCAGACAGCCTCAGCAGCCTCTCCATAAGGCTCCAGGACAAGGATTCTCACTCCAGAAACCCAGTGGGGCCCCAAGAAGTGAGGGCTCTTTCCAAGTAACATTCTGGGGTCCTTTTTAAACCTCTGTATCTCTGCTAAATCTGCAAGGCTCCACAGAGTTGGGTTGGAGCCAAGGTGGGATTAAGTGGAATTGTAGAGGTTTCCCGAATAAACAGTTTCCTAGTATTAGCAACTTTGCACCTACAGCAAAGGCTCAACATTTCCCCCTCCCTTTCTTAGCCAAGAAGTGTATATAATAATTCTGTCGTGTGAGATAAATTGTGTGTGTGTGTGGATGTGTGTGCATGTGTGTGTAGTGGGCCACATATGTGTATGCACCTCAATACACAAGAACTGCAAGGCTATATCCATACCTTCCCTGCACTGTAGAATTGGCCAAGCCCCAAAGAAAACATGCATTTTGGATGCCTGCGTAAGTGTTTTCAGTGTGTATGCATGTGTGCATATTTCTGTGTATGCGTATGTGTGTGTAAACACATATAAATATATATTCTTTCTCTCCTTATTGATTCTCTTCCAAAGATTTCATCAAATCTGATAACCATTCCTTTCCATTCCTATCCAAACCAGGTTTTCTGTTATGTCTGCTTCAAACATCACAAAACAAAGGTTAATTTTTTTTAACAGCCTCAGTCATAGGACCTAGAACTGCTGTTTCCCTTTCCTTGCTTGGCCTTGACCTCGCTGGGATATCTCCCAGCAGAATTCCCCAGAAACACGCCATCAACCGGGCTGCATGGCCAGGCATCTCAAGTCCTCCTTCTGGGTTGTGTTATAAATTTTGGCTAAGACATTGACACATGTCAACATGTTACTTTCAGTGACATGTTTGTCTTTTCTTTGTTAGCTTTGGTTCAAGGCCGTGAATCCATTTGGAGAATCGACATTTCCAAGCCTAAGTAAAAGTCTTCTAATCTGCTTCATGGACTTTGGGGTTTCTCAATGCCTGCCCCCTCCTTCCATTGCTCTCCCTCCCCTCTTATTTTTCTTAGAAATCCAAGTGAAAAGGATATTTGGTGATCAAAGGGAATTCAACTGGCAGGGCATGAATGAAACAAACCAATGAGCTCCCGGTGACCTCTGTCTTTGGTTGGATCTTGATGAGATCCATCCCTGGTACCCACGTTTGCTGCCTCTGGGGAGACCGCAGCCATCTCTCCGCTTTTTCATCTGAGCTCTGTGATTCTTTTTATCTTTTCAATGGCAACAGCGATCTGTGCTGAGATTTTAACCCTGCTTTGTCAAGTCTCTTCTCTCCTTGGTCATTATTCAAAAGATCTTTGATCTATTTGAAATCAGACTCCAGGGTACCTGCTGCATTCCTTCCAGGAGTTTTGAGAGCTCCAAAGCCATCTCCCTTTGCCCAGACGGGCTGCTTCTCTGCTCATTTCCTTTTGCCCTCGAGACAGTAATTTCCCTCGGTGGTGCTTTCATTAGCTGTCGTGGAAAAAGACGAGCCACAGCAGCTCGGCTCAAACGTGGCTTGGGAAAAGTGGCCTAAAAGTGAAGATGTATTATGCATTCCTTGGGACTGGCTGAAGGTGGCCAGCAGGAAGCCAGTTTATAGCAAAAGAAACACGGTTTTGTTGCCTCTTTCTTAAAAACATTCTTCTTGGGCTTTGAACAAATAATATTAATATAAAGCTTGAACACACATCTTAATCATCAACCTTAAATCTAGATCAGTTTTGGCTGTCCCAGAAGTCCATTTACAAAGGGTAAAGATTTACCCCCATTAGGATGGCCTAAAGAATTAGTCACAGACTCTAAAAAAAAAAAAACTATAGCAGGAGACAGCATGTGAGAATGAAGGGGGCAATTAAACCAGAAGTCAGACAACTGGATTCTAACCCCAGAATTGCTTCTGTGTGGCCATGGACAACCTATTTAATTACCCTGGGGTTCAGTTTCCTCATCTGTAAAAGGGGAGGGGGTGGACTTAAACCTCTAAATTTCTATGTTCTGAGCAAGCAAGCAATATCATAATAATCAAGTATTCTCCTAAGGCAACTACTTTGAAGGAAAAATATATTTATTTGGATATACAAGTTCTGGTGTTTGTTTTAAAAAAAAGATTTTCATTGCTTTATAATCACACCTCGTATATTCCAGCTCCTGTTAGAAGCCTTTTATGACTCTGTCATTCATAAATTTGTCCAAACTCTTTTTTAATCCATTTATATTTCCTGTCTGTACCGCCTCTCAGGGTAATGAGTTCCATAACTTTATTATGTGCTAGGAGAGTATTATTTCCTTGTTTGCCCTAACTTACCTCAAGCTTCCAAACTGCCTGCTTGCCCTGGTATTTCAGAATTGGGTGAACAAGTTCATCCACAGTCTTTGCTTTATAAACTGGAATTAAAATCATTTTAGGCCGCTTCATAAACAGCAGCCCACCCCACGCCATTCCCCTAATCGTTATAGTTACTTGTGAAATAAATGTGGAAGCTGATGCTGTTAAGAAAGTCCTGGCTTCAAATGACTGAGAGTCAGGAGAGCCTGAAGGCCTAAAGCTTGGGCTCTAGAGTCAGACAAACCCAGGCTCCGATTCCAGCTCTGCTATTTTCTTGTGGTCTCTCTGAGTCTCATTTCCTCATCTGGAAAAGAGAAAACAGTCTTTACGTCAGAAGTTGTTATGAGAGTTGACTGATGTAAATTTTGGAATGTGCCCAACACAAGCCAGGGACGTTGTAAATACCTCCCCAAATCTAGTGGTTTGTTCGGTGATAGTTAACGGATGCCATGACACTAGATAGAGTTTAATGGGCAAGGTGTTCTAGAATCATGGCTCATATCGTGAGCATGGGCCTACATAAGTGGTTGACAAAGAATAATCTAAGCTTCAATGCATGAAAAAAGCATGCATGGGGAGTGACGTTCCGTACGCGACCGAGTGGGTAGGATTTGAGGGAGATCTTCGGCAACAGATAGATAGGAAATGTGATCTCAGCTTGAACTAAAATGGTATCAGATCACGGACAATAAATATTTACAAGGTAGTAGAGGATGTTTCAAACCAAAGAAGGCAGAGGAAGCCAATATACTCTTTCCAAAGCAATGGCCTGATTGTCTCAGAAAATAGAAATTCAACATCTAGATCTTACTAACAAGTTGTGTGACCTTGATAATTCAAAGCTGTCTCTAAGTCTAGATTTCCTTGCACATAGAATGGAATCAGTTTAGTTCACTGACTTACAAATCCTGTTCCTTAGAACCTGTATTAAGGAAGAGAGGAAAGAGAGAGGGATGAGGATAGGATAAAGTCCTTGTTCCTAATTCAATCCAAGTAGCTATCTTTCTAAGGTCCTAAATGGGCTCATAAAGGAAAATTACATAGAACCAAAATCACTCTTTAAAAAACCCTTAAATCACCCCAATGTATACTGTGATAAGTTCAAAGGAACCAAAACCAAGTGAAGAAAAGCAAAGTTACCTCTCCTGTCTCACCCTGACTCTGGGATATGCCGTCATTGAGCCAAGGGCCAGGCTGACTTCTCTCTCTCTCTTTCTCTCTGTCTCTCTGTCTCTCTCTCTCACACACACACACATATAAACATACATATGGTTCCATAAATGCATGAACTAAAGCTATTACAATGAACTTCCCTTTAAGATTTAAAATTTGGTTTGTAAAAAGTCTTCCTAAGCTGGAAAGAAACAACTGATACCACTTGATTAGATGCTGAGGTGCCTTCCACTCTAACAGAATGAGATTCCATCCAGAAGAATGTAAGCCCTGGCTCCAGGATTCTTATTAGAGAGATTTGGAGAGAATCCTTAAGAGGAAATCGGGACAATTTATTTGCACACCTAAGCAGACAACCAACCGGTGAAGGAAGTGTATGGAAAATAAGCCAAAATACATAAGCATTTCTGCATGAATGTGGAAGCCTAAGAACAACAAAAAGAAACACTTGGCATCCAGTAGGTCCATAACCCAACTGGCATCCCCGCAAGGAACTGGTTACAAGAAAGGAATGCAGAAGACTCCATAGTTATTCTCTGACGACATGATCCCAATGTATTCAGCATCAAAATGACCAATAAAATTTCAGGCATATCATCAGCATGACTGCTTTTTAAAATATACATGGATGCTTTATCCAACTCCTGAATAAAAACATGGCACAACCCAACTAAGGTAATTTGCATCGTTCTCATTCTTATACCTCAGAAAGATGTAATGAGCTGGGCAAAAGGCAACTCAGAAAACAAAGAGAGAAAACAGGGCAAGAGAAGCAAGAGGAAGAGAGGGAGGGAGGGAGAAATGAAGGAAAGACTGAAGTATTTCAAAGAGGGGTACTGAAATAATTAGAGTGATAGAAGATTCTTCAACAGAGAACGCTTGGAAGGGATGTTACCAATATCCACAAACTATCAACAGAATTACAAAGGAGAAAACAAGGTGGCCACGGTCTTTAACCCCATTCATAAGTCCTTAGAGAAAAGAGTGTGGGGACTCACCAAAAGCGTACTCTATCCAATAAAGCAACATATATTTAAAGGATATCTCACAGGTATAGTGTTCACATTTATCCACAGGAAATGCTTGGAACTGGTTATTCCACCAGGAGAATTCAACAGATGTTATAAATAATTCAAGAAAAGTTAGAAAAAAAATGTAGATAAATTTGAGAATTTGGTTTAAGGAGAATGCAGCTCTTCATATATCTTTTGCCAAAGAACAGTCCATTTCTCATAGGGAACGTTGTCATCTTCAACCTGGAGCATGATTCTGGAGACTACTACTCAAAAGTCTTCACATTTCCCCATTAGTTTGCTAATGTCCAGAGGCAAGGATCAGCTCTTACTCTCCTTTATGTCCTTTGAAATCTCCTGTCCAGCACAGTACCCCATACATATTCAGCAGTCATTTATATTTGCTGAAAGAAAGTTAAGTGCATTGATTCATTGAAAGAGCTGGTAAGTATGGTCTCTCTACAAGCTTTTTTTGTTTTTTTGGGGGGGGGCCTCACTGCGTGTTCCCTTACCAGGGATGGAACCCGTGCCCCTTGCAGTGGAAGCGCGGAGTCCTAACTACTGGGCAGTCAGGAAATTCCCTATAGAAGCTTTCTTGGTACTTCCAATGTTCCCTTTGGATCCATAAGATCAGTCCCTAATAATCATTACATTTCTTGTCATCTGGAAAACATTCTTTCTGTGTTTTTTAACTTCTTGAAAAGATCCAACCTATTTGGTTCCCCAAGCATTCCATCTAATAAGCCTTTTATAAAAGTATGTGATTTGAATAACAACAGAATAAATGTAGCCTTGGCCTATTGTGATACTAGGAAACAGCCAGTGCCAATCAATTTCAAAACAAATCCCAGAGTCAGTGCATCCAAACACAATGGCAGTCAACCAGCAATTTTCTCCAGAGCATGACCATTGGTGCTGAGCCTGCTAAGGAAAAGGAGTATTTGTGAGCTCTCAGGATTTGTCATCATGTTCTTTGAGGAGCTACCAACCCGGATGTGAGAGATGGAAAGTCTAAGCCCAGTTCTATCATGAAGGCACCTGTGGCCTCAGGTGAAAGATTTAGCCTCCCTGGGCCTCATTTTCCTCATTTGTAAAGTGTAGAGGTTACTGACTCAGGTCATAACACCCAAGTCCCAGAACTGGATCCTCTTAAATCTATTGGTTAAGAAAACTAGACTTTTTTCTGTTTCCAGAAAGTGAGGTTTTGACTTCTATATTTGAGAATATAGATTCTCTAAATTAATTTCATTACAGCTCCATGAGATATTTGGAAGCCCAGAAAAGATTGTGTGGGGGGATGGGGGAGGGGAAGGCGGGGAGGGTTGCATAAGGCAAGAGTTTAATACTACCCTCCCCTTCAACTCCCCTGATTTGAGAAGAAAACCAATCTTCTCTGTGATGTGACCACACTTCATATATTTCCATGTTCATATTTATCAATGAGACAGCCCTTAAAGAAGAAATATTCCTTCTCAGAATCTTCTTAAGATCTATCCTCTACTGCACTACTGGATGAAAAATTCCTGGAGAATAGACACTTTAGGCCACAGTCCTGAAATGGTTCAAGAAGTGGGAAAGCAGAGTCCTATGTGAAAAGAATGGGGCTAAGAGAGCTGTAAAAAGAAGTTGGCCATGGAGAAACAATAGAAGTCTTCCTGGAGAAGTCAGAGAGGTGAGGCTTATTCGAGATAGCTGCAAACCCACAAGACAGAAGCCTGCCTCAGAAGATGTTGCAGTCCTTCCAGAATTCCAGTTCTTTACCAGCAAATAGAATGGACATCAATGAATGACGTGCCATGCAGCATTATAGAAATGGGCCAAGACAAAGAAGATGAGGACAAGAAAGGGCATGCTCTTCAAAGGCTCACGGACCAGCATGGCTAGTGATTGGCTCCTAAAAAATGCTATGAAGAGTGTTTGTAAATAAATAACATAGAAATAAAAACCCTTGTAGTTCAAAACCCACATGAAATAAGAGTCTGCCACAGATATCTTGGAAGGCTTTCAGCATTGCTATCTACAAGACTTTTCCATTCATATAAGCAATAGGCCTGAGCTGTGACTGTGTCCTAACAAGAACGGATGATGAAAGGTCTTGTGCCCTTGCAGCCAATTTCATAGGGCCTGGAGACATGCTTTGCTCTGCGGCGAAAGAGGATATAACAAAATAGAATATGAGGACTCCTACCTACAAGAACATCACAATCCAATGGGTGAAGTAAATTATGCACGTGCCCAAAGGTAAACACCTACCCAAGAGATGCCATCAGACAATGTAAGAAATAGCAAAAGACTAGTACAGACAGTATGTGCGATAAGTAAGAAGAATGCGGATGTAAGCAGATCGGGGACATTTTCATGGAGAAGGGCTTCGAACTGTGGGCATGAGAGGCATAGTGGAGATGAAAGGAGAGACTACCAAAAAGCTAGAAGAGTGAGTATAGATAGGCACCAGTTCAAGCCGGCTAGCACCATTTGGTGGCAGTAAGATATGACCTTACAGTGACTGGGTAGATCAGTTGGCCAGACTAAGGAACTCAGACTTTATCCTGTGAGTAGTAGGGAAACTTTGATGATAAACAATGTAAGCTAGGCTCTTGATCATCCAAAATTCCCTAAGTGAGTCTAAAATACTGATCATTGTTCCATTGAGTCCTTGCTCCTTGTAACCATAGAAACACTCTTTGGAGTTGCCTGCATCACATGTGGTTTTAACAGATTTTCTTCCTAAATTACAGGCATCTTGGCAAACGTGAGGAGGATCCTAGAATTGGAAGAAGTCTAAGAAGTTGCCAAATCTATTTCTTATCAATGCAGAAACTTTTTCTACAAGACCCTCAAGAGCAACGTATTCCCCAGGCTGGTAGAATACATTGAAAGTAGGAGGGACTCAGGAAAGGCTGGTGAGTAAGCAAATGAATTCAACCACTTCTTAACCTTGGCCATTCGGATCTCACTTGCAGGATTGAGCCGCATTTATTTCTTAGAAAGTTCTTTCTTCCTTTGAGTTAAATTCTGTCCTCCTATTTCTACCACCCATTGGCTCTAGTCCTGTCATCCAAAGAAACAAAAGAAATGTACTCATTTTTCCATGTCCCTGCTCTTTCACTATTTGGAGACGTTTGTTGGGTCTTAGCCTTTTCCTCTCCAACTGAACACCACCAGTTCCTTCCTAGAGCTCAAAGGAACCAACTTGCTATTGTGAATAATGCTGGATTCCCTTTTCTCCCTTTTAATTCACTGAGAAAGATGGGTTGCAGAAGGGATTGGGTTATAGATTCTAGGGGGAGGTGTCACCCAGAGGCTAGATCAATGAGTCCCTGAACTTCTACATACGTGCCATGCTTCCCTGGGCTGTGTGTTCCGACCCTGCTACAGCTGAGGCCACTTGGCCATTTTCCAGTGAGCCTGATCTTTTCTCCCCGCAAGCTCCCAAACTCCCATGCTGTAGGAGGATCTATGTGACCTGTCATTCTCCCACTGCTTCCATTTCCATCAGATGGCGTTTTCCCAGGAAGGAGATTTCTCAGCGCCCCGCTGGCAGTCTTTACACTAGCCTGTCTACTCTAAATCGCAACCATTACCATTTAAGCCCACTTCCTCCAGCTTGGTCCCCAGCGCCTCAAGCGAGCAAAAGCAGCTGGTTCCTCATCTTCCACACCACAATCCTTCGAATCCTTGAAAGCCATCATCAAATCACAATTCCACCAATGTCACCACACCCCTAAGCTTCAGGGAAGGCTTGGCTACAAACCAACCTTCCACCTTCTAAGCAGAGGATCATAGTCAATATTTCTAAAAAGTGAAACAGAAAGCATTTGAGCTCATCATACTTAATAAACATAAATACGGTTTCTGGAATTTTGGGTTTTTATATACAGTAATATTTTTTAGTTATGTACAAATATGTCCTATAAGTACATAAATATTCTTCAGGCACTGAAATATGAAATGGCTTAGTGTTGTGGGTTTTGGTCAAAAGAGTTTGATAAACACAGTCTTCTGCCAGCCCAAAGCTGTGGCTGTCCCTAGTTAAGGGCTATGTAATAAAAAGAGGGGTTCTGAAGGTAGACACCACGTCCGTCTTATTCACCTAGGCATCCTCGCTCAGTATCGCCATGAAGTAGGTGTCTAATAAATATTTGCGAAATGAATGAAAACCACTCACTGGCTCGGTGACCTCTGAGACTCAGTTCCCTCATTTATAAAATGAATTTTCAGCACTTCTTGGTAAACTCTGAGTCCCCTCCAACCCTACCCTAAGAATCCATGACTATCTCTGGGTCCTAGAAAATGCTTTTGCCATGGCAAAATTTGGTTCCAGTAACATCTTTCTTCCCCCAGATTCACACTGTACAAATAACTACCACTGGGTAGGAAGCGTAAGGATAAGCTGGTGCTGAAAAAAGGCTAAGAAAAAAAAAATAAAGTAAATCCTGCCCAGTGTATGTCAGGCTGTGGTTTGTACTAGATTAATGAAAGCCCCACATGGCATAATTGCGTTTACAGTGAGCTTATAGGAGTTTTCCCTCAAGGTAGGGAAAGGGGATCAGGTTAAACAAATTATTTAGCTTTTCCTGACCTGAACTGGCAACAGTGATGGAGAGCAGTAGTTGAGGAATGGCCTTCCCAATTCCAGCCCAGATTATGCTCACCTTGAGTGCTTTTGCAACCAGAGGCTGGTCTTCCAACAGGGAGGTAGAAAGCAATTCCTAGGCACTACCCTAGAAGGTCTAAAGCCCCAAACTGTTTCCTGTGGGCGAACTGTACCTTGTCCAGCTGTGTCGAAGACTCTCGCTACAAGTTAGCAAGTAACTGGTATTACAGGAATGAAAGGTCCTGCTTTGGGGATGGAAAAAATGAAGCAAATAAGCAAATTTGATTGCCCAGAACTAGAATCCTGTTGTCTTTACTGCTATGAGTCAGCTCTTCTTCCTGAAACAGAAACACTTCATGGAGTTACACGCAGCCCACATCCACAGGAGGGTGACACCCTGAAGTTCTGATAAGAGGAAAACACAAATCTTATCTGCTGAGTCTACACAACACCAAAAATCTCATTTGAATGAACGCTTTACTCAATGTACTCGATGAAGGACCTATAGCACCGGCATAGTTGACTTTGGTCTAAAAGCAAATTAATTTTAACTACAGCTTAGGGGATATGGATATAATGTTGCTTAGTTTTTATGTGTGTGTGTGTGTGTGTGTGTGTGTGTGTGTGTGTGTGTGTGTGTTTTCAGTCAATCCATAGCCACTGCCAGTTTCTCTTTAGTCTCTGAAGATATTTTTAGGTATGAGACTGTACTAACAGGATGTATGTAATTTATTGGCAGAACTTTCCTGTCAACCCGTCAGTCATTTCTGATTCCAAATTACACGGGCCCAACCCAGGTCTGGGATGCATTCACATTAAATGATTGCGGATCGTTTATTTCAGAAATGATAGGTTGGAGAAAATGTGCTTTGCACATGAGAAATGAAATCCCACAGCACATCAGGTTTCCTGTTTCCTTGAGATCCTCCTTTTTTCCATTTAGTCTCTATTTTCACTTTTCCTCCCTCTCACTGAAAGGTCTTGAGAGGATCCAAATACAGATCAGGAAAGGCCTAACTACCCACTCCCTGGCCCGGGGTTGCATAAGACCACGCACGCTCCCGGAGGGGAAGAAGGAAGGAATCACAGTCGCGACTGACACTTGGTACGGCCCTTGGGAGTTCAGCAAGTCAGGAGAGGCGGTGTGATGACCCACCTTTGCAGGCTCAGCTAGATTAGGTGACTTGGCCAAGGTCACACAGAAAGGATGAGGATGCAGGAACATGAACGCGTGCTTTCACGACGGTGTGCTCTTCTCTCCCCACTGTTTGTGAGTTCCCTCGTGGTTCCTTTTACCCAGCACCACATCTGTACCAATGAGCCAAATCCCGTATCAGTGTGGGTTCAGTCAGAGAAGCACAGCCTCTGTGAATGTCATGGAGGACGGGATATCTTCTGCAGGTACGTCTTACTGTCATGGAACTGGCTTACCGAGCTTCTCTAAATCCTTTGCCTGCTGTCAGTGTGGGCAACCCGGAAGGGAGGATGCAGGTGAAGTGGGAAAGGTCAGATCCAACAGGAACGGTGTGCAGCCCTTACCACCTCCAGTCTTTTTTTTTTTTAATTGAATGAAAGATTCTTTAAATTCCATAGTGCTTTACAATTTTCAAAAATTTCACACACGTGATTTCATATAATCCTATAATAACCCTTTTCTCCCCCTACGCCTATATTATCCACCCCCCCACTGCTAACGGCTAGTTTGTTCTCTATATCTGTGAGTCTGCTTCTTTTTTTGTTTTATTCACCAATTTGTTGTATTTTTTAGATGCCACCTTCCAAGTCCATCCATGTTGCTGCAAATGGCAAAATTTCATTCTTTTTTATGTCTGAGTAGTATTCCATTGTGTATATATATATATACACACACACACACACACACAATGTGTATATATATATATATATATATATACACACACAATGTGTATATATATATATATATATACATTGTATATATATATATATATATATATATACACCACATCTTCTTTACCCATTCATCTTTTGATGGACACTTAGGTTGATTCCATATCTTGACAATTATAAATAGTGCTACATTGGGGTGCATGTCTCTTTTCGAATTAGTGTTTTTGTTTTTTTCAGATGTATACTCAGGAGTGGACTTGCTGGGTCATGTGGTAGTTCTATTTTTAGTTTTTTGAGAAACCCCCATACTGTTTTCCACCATGGCTTCACCAGTTTACATTCTCACCAACAGTGGGCAGAGGTTCTCTTTTCTCCACGTCCTTGCCAGCATTTATCAATTGTGTTCTTTGGATGACAACCATTCTGACCAATCACCACCTCCGGTCTTGATGGTGTGAGGCCTTTCCCTGGGGAGCTGCATTCAGGCCTGGCCCGGGAGTTGAAGAAGCTGGGTGAGGAGTTCTGGAGGCCTGGAAGCCACCCTGAGCCAGCGAGGCCGGCCAGCAGATCAGCCCCAAGAGCGCCTGCTCATACTTCTGTAAGCAAAGCTGGCCCACAGACAAGTACACGGTTTGGACTTTGTGATTGTTCTTGGGTAATTTTTATTATTATTGAGATTTTATTTATTTAAGCTTTTATTAGAGGTATAAGTAACTTATTATGAATCTTAGGTGATTGATACTAATAAACACACACATCCATGCATCCATTTAACAAGAACCCCTATCAAGGTACACTCCATGACTCCAGAAAGTTCCCTCCCAGTCAACACCCCTCCCCTGCTACCACCAGAAATAGCCACTGCTCTGATCCCCTCGGCAGTAGATTCGCTTTGCCTACATTAGAACTTTATATAAATGGAATCATACAGTACTTACCCTTTGGCGTCATGGATTCTTTATGTAACATAACATTTGTTAGATTGTCCATGCTGTTACGTGTATCGGTAGATCATTGCTAAGGAGTATTCCATTACATGAATGTATACGAATTGACCCATTCACCCGCTAATGGACATTTGGGTTGCTTTTATTCTGAGGCTATTATCACACAATTACTATGAACATTTTTGCACAAGGCATTTGGTGGGAGGGCATGTGATTTCACTTGGTTAAATACTTATGGGTGGAATTACTGAGTCATAGGTAGAGGAATATTTAATTTCATTAGAAACTGCCAAAGTATTTTTTTAAAATGAGACGTTATGGGTTGAACTGTGTCCCTCCACAATTCATCTGTTGAAATCTTAACCCCTACCACCTCAGAATGCGACTGTGTTTGGAGACAGAGTCTTTAAAGAGGTAATTAAGTTAAAATGAGGACATTAGAATGGGCCCTAATCCAATATGATGGATGCCCTCATACGAGGAGATTAGGATACAGATACCCCCAGAAGGAAGACCTGAGAAGACACAAGGGGACGATGGCCATCTATCCACCAAGAAGAGAGGCCTCAGAAGAAACCAATCCTGCCCACACCTTGATCTTAAACTTCTAGCCTCCAGAATTGTGAGAAAATAAACATCTGCTGTTTAAGCTGATCAAACAAAGTTGTGGTACTTTGGTATAGCAGCCCTAGGAGCCTAGCCTAGATGCTTGGCTACCATTTCCAACTCATCCCCTGCCACTGTCACCTTCAATTGTCCCACTCCAGCCACCCTGGACATTTTGCCATTTCCTCCGCACGCCAAACCCACTCCCGACTCTGGGACTTGGCGGTTGATATACTCTGCCTGGAATCTACTTCCCCTGCATGGCTGCCTCCCTTCTTTCATCCTCAGCTCAAATGTCACCTCCTCAGAGAGGCCTTCTCTGACCATCCTACTAAAACAGTCCCCAGCGCACCCCCGTCCCTCTCCATCACCAGCTAAATTTTTTACTTCATAAGAGCTTTGACTTTCTAACGTATGACATCTGTCTTGTCTTATCTCCCAAGGTAGACTGTAAGCTCTACAAAGCAGACACGGAATTGTTCAACCCTGTACATTTGGAACCCAGAGAAGAGGCACACAGAGGGTACTTATTAATTATTTATTGACGGAATAGTTTTTTAAAAAAGAGAGAACAAGTTCTATGCACGGCCTGGCATAGAACCGTTGCTAAACAAATAATGTTATTATAATTCTAAAGATATGTAATCATTGAAACCATAAGAAAATATCATCACGTGGTTACAGTCCTCAATTTAAGACACACAAAAATGGACTTTAAAAAACAAGTATAAATTATAAGCATGTTAAAAACATCCCCATATTCAGGCATTAATTAGTTTTCTTGCATTAAGCATAGTTTTCTTTTCCATTATTTATTTAAATTTTTTAACTCTTTTTTTAATTGTAATCTATACCCTGAAATTTTTCTGCAAAACAAAACCTCCATGGTTGAAAGCCTTGCAATGAAATAATTTAAAGTAACACTTAGAGTTTTGTATTTCCCATGTCTTCAGGGTCTGATAGCTTCTGTATGCCTGCTCCCAGGATGTTTGGCTGTGCTGCAATTCCTACCCTTAGATTTCATGAGTATTCCTTTGTAGCTAAAATAATCACCTTATCTTACTGAACTAGAATGATTCTCTTATTTAATAGAACTTCTTCATTGGGTGTCTGTATCTTGCAATCAATCATAAAAAACTAAAAAGAACAAGGCTTCTGTCTTGTAAACTTTTTTCACTTAACTGCATAATGTGAAAATCTTTTCATGTCAACAGGTATACACATGAATGACTTTAAATGGCTACGTACTATTCCATTGAGTGGCTAAAATATGAAATCTTACCAGTCTTCTATAATTTGACTTTTACGTTTCAAGGCTTTGCTTTTCTCCTTACAATTTTTTCTTGCATTTTTTTCACATCTTAAATAGCTGTTAATTTCCATAAACTGAATTGCCAAGTAATTCTTAGCTTATTTTAATCAAGTAAATGCAGAGAGCAAGTATACCCTGCCACTGAAAAGATCCAAGAAGTGGGTAACACAGAGCATTACTAAATGCAGCAAAACCACTACCCAACTTTAAAATACATAAAATGATCTTATCTAGAACTTGTTCTAAAAGAGCTGGATACATATTTTCCCCTTAAAAAACAGTAAGTGATGTTCGCAGAAAAAAACATCTTAGGAAAATTAAACTTTAATACATGCTCATTAAATAGTATAAACTTTAAAATCTCTCTTTTTTTTTTTAAATTTTTATTTCATCTTGAAGTATAGTTGATTAACAAAGTTGTGTTAGTTTCGGGGCTTCCCTGGTGGCGCAGTGGTTGAGAGTCCGCCTGCCGATGCAGGGGACACGGGTTCGTGCCCCGGTCCGGGAAGATCCCACATGCCGCGGAGCGGCTGGGCCCGTGAGCCATGGCCGCTGAGCCTGCGCGTCCGGAGCCTGTGCTCCGCAACGGGAGAGGCCACAACAGTGAGAGGCCCGCGTACCGCAAAAAAAAAAAAAAGGCTCAGAGTGCTCTGTTAGCCACTCTAATTATTCCAGAAAAATTGAATTTCCAGGAGTTTAAGTTATCTGAGGAGGGAGAATGACAGGCAAAGGCCTGTGGTCTACAAGACAGAACCAAGAGGTTTCTGGGGTGTCAGCACAAACCACTGCATTGCTCTGAGCCTGATGAGAGCGTTGGTGTAGCTCCCTAAATTCTGAGGTTTTGACCCAGTTGTCTCTGGGAGAATTCAAACTTCTTTCCTAAAAGACTTAATCATTTCTTAAGTTAATTTGGAAATTCTCACTTTAGCTGGACACAATATTTTGGAAAAAAAGAAAAAAGTCATTCCCTCATGACTTCTGTTAACTTCTGTAGAGCAAGCAGTTAATTCCACTTATACGTGGGCTTGGGAGCTCATAAAGAGCACGTTCTCAGCCTGGGGGCTCTGTGAGTCATCATAGCCTCGCCGTCATTTTAAATAATTCAATGGAGTTTAATAGCAAGTGTTTAATTCAACACACTGACTGGAATTCACCAGTCCAAGGCACCCTAGACTGAAGATATTGTGGGAGATAACAGAAATTAATGAATTTCTTTCTTACTTCATTCAGATGACCAGCTGAAGTTATCTCCCTTGCCTGAGTTAGAGAACTCCCTAGCTCTCCTCTCTTCTGCTTCCTGTTCACCTTGGGCACTTGTGAAGTGTGCATATAGATGTATGGAAAAGCTCAGCTGATTGGAAACCCTGCAGAACTTTGGACAAGGGAGTGACGATCAGACCACAGAGAGTTAACCTAAAGCACACTGCTAACTTATAGCCCACTATTTCTATAGCAAAGGAGCAATTTTAATGCAGAAAAAATAACATGGAGCCTCTGCTATATCACTTGTATTATAAAAATTGGCGGAGAGGAATCTTCAAAGATGGGAGAGACCTGAGTGACTGAAGCAGGCATGTTCACATTGTATGGAAGGGAAGCATATTAGAAGACAAATCCCAGAGCCGACAGCAGGGCAGATCGCTGGAATCTTCCCTAGATACCTGCTCAACCTTGGGGCCCCCAGGGACCAGCTGGTTGGGCAGTGAAGAGGGGATAAAGTGATAATGTGGTACTGAGTTTGCAATTTACTTTTCTTGACTTGTTTCAACCTGATTTCACAGACATAACAATGCTCATTTCACACTACAATAAAGTATTGAATAGGAACTAGGGAAAGGGGCAGAGAGATCTAATTCAGGGCTGAAGTACCATAGCAAGACTGGTCCCAAACTTGAACTTTTAGAGGACATCCCCTGAGGAATTGTAAGAAATGGACATGAGGGGAAAAAAAACCTCATCTAATGCTTTGTCTATGTCTTAAGACTTATGAAAAAAGATATTGAAAGTTGTGGTATCAGAACTCAATCCATGCAACTGAACTTGGGAAAATGTCATCCTAGGAGAACCTGCCCTGTTTCTTAAATCTCCATTTGTCATGTGGCCCTAGAGAATAATCATTTGTCATCCAGGTAGAAGTTCATTTCTACAGTCTCCTGCTGCAGTCCAGTTTTGTGAAGAATGTAGCTTCTATGTGAAGCTTAATTGCCTCCATCAGTGTTTTTGTGAAAAAAAATACAAAAGAATATAAACTGGGGATACTGCCCACTAATATCTCATAACCTACATTTTGTTCTACTAGGAGGATTTTTTTTAGCACTTAATTATATAGTGCTTAATTTATATTATTTATACACATTTCAGTAAATTTTCAATATGGATAATATCCTGTATGCTTCTTTTTTCTTAGTGGTAGCTATCCTTTACATACTTACTTTATGTATTTACATATATAATTACCAATACTTTAGAACTTTAGGCACTGAGCTTGCAACATTATAATGCAATAAAATGGCTCAGAATAGAAAATTAAAAAGAGAGGTTCTAAAAACATTTAATTAGAGAAGGGATATTGTTTTGTTAAATGCCTGCAATGTAAGAGTTAAAACATTTGAAAACTAAGTTAAGCTTGAAGCTCCCTTGCAGCCTTGGCAAAAAGGGAAACATACATCCTAATGAGACAAAGCCTTTTCCCTGTGCTAAAATGTACTTGGAATATTACCCAGAGTCCTCTATTTGAGACGTTGAAAATATAATGGATGTCCTCACCTTGAGTTTTATAGAAGACACAAAAATTGTCTTCAATATGGCCATAAAATAAAATCTGAGGGTACATTATCCATCAAGATGGACAGGAAACTTGAACATGGGGGCAAAACCCAGCTCTTTTCATGGCAGTTGCCAGGATGATAACACTATCAGTGAAGGTAAGATTTCCCCAGGGAAAAGTGAAAGTCCCACGAGCAGACCGTAAATAACTATAGGAAGAAGCCCTCCACCCTGACACAGAGGATCTTACATTTGAAAGGCTAAGTATGAAAATCCAGACATAACCTAATCCTCGTAAGTTGTGTTTAAGAGCCACTCAATTCTCTGTTTTTAAGGTCTTGCAAAAAACATTAAAATTCTAATTCTTTTAAAATGAATTGGAGCCAAAGTTGTGTTTTGTGAAACCCACACACCATATTATTTTGGTCAATTTCATCTACTAGTGAAAAAGCAAAGCAGTCAAACCACTGATTTCGAGCGGTGCAGATACCTCCAAAGAGGAAAGCAATCAGCAAAAAAAAAAAAAAAAAAAGCCTTCCATCTCTTTCCTTCATTGTACCAGAGCACCAGTTACTAAGAATCTCAGATGAGTAGAGAAATAACTATTAAAAAATTGAATTCTTGTCTACACAATGCCAAAACATCTAGTAAGTCTGGTTAAAAAAAAAAAAAGTCAACCCAGATGTTTGGCACTATATAGACAAAACACCCAGATGACTGGCTGAACTTGCGAATAAACTGCTGAAATGGGCCAGATGTTCTGGCTTCTTCGGGCTTCGGAGCCTAGGGGGTCCTTGGGGACATCAGGAGAAAGCAAACGTTCCCTCTCGACCTTCACCACCTGCATGCCTTCCTTGGAAACTGAAGTGGGTGTGTCACAGCGGGGTTTCAATTCAAAACGTCAAGGACTGCCTTAGAAAAAGCAAGGGAAAAGTACAAGAAGGCCAGTAATGTGATATTTATCTGAAATCCGTGTTTTGGGAAGTCACTGAGTCACATCTATCTTGAGGCACTGTGGTTGCATATCTAAATATGCTTCCCCTTGAGACTTTCTCTTTCAACCCAAGTTCTGGGCTACCCTTACCCAACCCAGGGGGCAGTGGTTTTTTACAGGCAACCCGTGAACGCTGAAATCTACGGCTCTCTGCTTCCCCACATCAATTTTGCCCCTGCCTTGCTCCCTTCTTCATGGTTCCTGTTATATCTTTTCTTTCCTACAGAGGTGTGCTAAGTAGGCAAGGGAGAATCAGAATCAAACCAGGGATTCTTCTGGTACAGCCCAGCCATGGGCAGCCGTGGCAGAAAGGTCCAGTGCCACAGCTGGCAGGGCGAGCAGAGGGGACAGAGGGACTGGGATGCTGAGGGATGCTGCCCTCCACAAGGAAGAGACCCACGTGGCTGCCAGCCAGCCAGCAGAGGCTCCAGCAGCCCTCAGGCCGGTATTAACTGACAGGGTGGGACACAGCCACAAAACCCAGCATCCCCTCCAGCAGATTTGTCTAAAATGGTGCCTCGCAGGAAACTGAGGGCAGCAGGAAAGGAAGAGTCTCATCTACCACCATGTGATTACCGAGCTCCCAACTGTATTTAGAAAACAGCATCGGCTTCCATCAGAAAGTTCAGATCTGCCTTCAATCCATGATCTAATTTTTGTTTTCAGAAAGGGGTCTGTTTTGTTCCTTTTAAAAAAACATCATTAAAAAGATTTCCTTTGAGTCAGTCTTCTCTGTAGTCACCTTCCTTGGGAAACTTTCTGCTTCTCTGTGAAAGAAAAGCTGTGATTGCTTTCTTGTCCCCCTCCAGAAACACTTATTCAGACATTATTCAGACAATTTCCCGACTGCCACCGGAGAAGGAGTTTCTGCGTCTCTCATCAGGATACAATTAACAGAACAAATGAAGTGATGTGGGAAAGAAAATAGAAAGAGGAATCATTCCCACTGTCCCTCACGAAGTCGTCCCTGCACTCTGCTGGGCTGACGGAGATCAGAACCGCAGATCTGAGAGTTGAAAGAACATCAGCTCCACACCCACCCCAACACCCATAGGACACATCCCGATTTCACTCATGTCAAAAGATGGCGCAGACGGACGGGAAAATTTAAACACAAAAAGAAAGTGTTATTTTCCTCTCTTTGGATTAACAAAAAACTCCTTCTCCCGTATCTAACCACCCCCTCCCCTCGCCCCCTCCTCTCTCAGGGGTTGGCTTTATTTAAAAAACTATATTTCTGCCCAGGCATTCAAAAATGCTGAGTGCCTCAAGCAAAGTAGTAGAATAAGCATGTTTCTTACTGCTTCTTGGCAACTCTGCGGCCCAAGACCTGCTTCCAATTAGGGATCATGTGGCTTCAGTTTAGTATTATCATGAAAATGAAATTACCACTTTAGAAAAGTCAAGTTATTTTGGAAGTGAAAACTGCAGGTCAGAGCCCACCAAAATTCCAAAAAATTTGCTCAAGAAACATCTTATTGAAGGGTCAAACTGGTCTGGCTGATAAACATCCTGGGGTTTGTGATATGTGCCTCTCCTCCGGCAGTTCCACCGCCCCCAACCCGGCCCTAGGTCAAGTTCATTGTCCTCCGGAAAAAGGTATCCCTCTGACGACAGATCCAAGCTTGCTCTTCTTGCAAAGCAATAGCACCGGCTTCTCTGATCCTCTGATGTCCTTGAACCAGTGGACCTCATGCACTCACCTGGCTGGGACATAGTCTACCTTAGCTGGCTCTTTCTCTCCTGAGGTTTCTATTCCCTGCCCAGCTCCGCCGCCTCCCACCCCCACCGCCCCCCAACAAGATTGTAAATTCCTGAGAGCAAGGGCCATGTCTTTACTTTTTTGCAGCTTCATAAATTCTTAGAACAGGAAGGGACCAGATCCAATGGCTTCATTCTAAAGATAAGGCCTATTAACTAGTTCTGGCACACACGCTCTGAGGACTGAGGCCTCTGTCCGCAGCCAGGTCAGCCCTGAGCCCACAGAACGTCTGACAACAAGGATGCCCTTCAAAAGTGTTGCAGGCCAGACCCGGGAGACCTTGCCTATCAGCACAGTGGTTAAGACCCTCGAGAGTCAACCCAGCCAAAATAATAAATAAGTAAATAACTTAATTAATTAATTTTTTTAAAGTTTATTAAAAAAAAAAGACCCTTGAGATTCAGAAAGACTGGGTTCAAATCCTGGGGTCATCACCAACTAGTTCTGTGACTTAAGACAAATGGCTTTACCTATTTTAGGCTTCATTTATTCATGTGTAAAGCTGGGAAAATAGGGTTTGCTGAGGATTAAAGAAGCTAATGTATGTATTTAGTCCATGTGCCTATCATTAGGAAGCACTAAATAAATGGATATTGTTTTATTGTCATTATTATTTGGCATGTTTGATGGAACCCAAACAGAGGGGTTTCTTTTATAGAAAGCTCCAGCGTTTGTCATATGAAAACATGGGTTTATTTGGAGGAAATGGTCTGTATCGGCTTTTTGGAACCATCTCTGTTATTATGAAATTCCAGGAACTGGAATAAAATAACAAGGGGGTGGGAGAGAGGGTGAGTGGATGGCTCACAAAGCAACTGGAACCAACCAGCCCGGGGGTCACGGACTGAATGAGCACCCACTGTGTGTCAGGCGCTGTGTCTGGTGCCGCAGGAAATCCAGGCCATGTTAGACGCGGCTCGGTCTTCAAATGCTCACAGTCTACTTAGAGACATAGAATTCACGGGAAGAAAACTAAAATTCCAGCTGTGGGTAGTCTGTCTCAAGGGGTCTGTTGATCACAAAAACTACAGAAGTACAGAAGAAACAGGATGCCTTCCAGGTGGTGTGGGCAGGGAAAATGTCACAGAGAAGGTGAAACTTAAAGGAGACTTTGAAATTTTGCCATTTGCAGCAACATGGATGAACTTGGAAGGTATTACGCTAAGTGAAACAAGTCAGACAGACTTGATGACATTGCTTATATGTGGAATCTAAAAAATACAAAAAACTAGTGAATATAATAAAAAAAGAAGCCAACTCACAGATACAGAGAACAAACGTGTGGTTACCAGTGGAAGAGTGAAGCGGGGTGGGGGGGGCAACATAGGGGTGGGGGAATGGGAGGCACAAACTACTGGGTGTAAGACAGGCTCGAGGAGGTCCTGTACAACACGGGGAATACAATCAATATTTTGTAGTGACTGTAAATAGAAAGTAACCTTTAAAAATTGTATAAAAATTAAAAATCAGTAGGTTTTGAAGCACTGGGAAGACTCAACTAGGTGGAGATGAGGAAGCAGCACTCCTTACGCTAAAGGAAGAGTCTCTGTGAAGTCCCAGATGTAGGGATTTTAAGATGTGTTTAGAGGCAGTGAAACCAGCCTGGCTAAAGGTAAGGTACACCTACAGGCTTAGGGAACAGAAGATTAGAAGAGTTGCTTGAACATGCACTGTGAAGAGCATTGAATGCTTTGCTTATCACAGGGCCTTAGCCTGACTGTGCTGAGTATGAGTCATTAGTCATTAGCACTGTGCAGTGTACAACCTAAACAACTGTCCTTAGCAGCTTGGCTAAATCTTTGGACTTCATCTTGCAGGTGGCCATGAGGCACTGAAGATTTTCGAGTAAGATATCAGGGTCTGATTTTAATATATGTTGTTGAGGACATTGCACTCAACTTGGAAGAGTTTTAGAAGTCAGTTATTCCAATTCCATGGAATAACTGACCATCAATTACCAATTTGGGTGTGGAGAAGGAGGGAAGTCATGGTGCTTTAAAGCCCTGGCCTCTTTACGATTCACAGTCTCTGCACCTTTGGAGTTTAAGGAATCTTGGTCCGAGTTAACAATTTTTCAAAGCTGACTGGGGAGAAAAATCTCAGAATAGAACATATTCCAGCTGTCCAATCTTTATTGTGGGCTGTTCTAAAATTCTCCTTCTCTAATAGCAGAATGTCTGAAAGAGTTTAGAGAAGGAGGGGCAGGCTGTGGGGCTAAGGAGAGGGAGAAGCAGCCATGGTACCAACTAAACCTCCTTAGAGGCAGGAAATGAAGGAACAGGTGGATGCGGGGACTCGGTCACAATTCTTCCATTTTCCCTTTCACTGTCTTTGAGAACAGTCGTTCTGTGCCTTAACGTCAAAAATGGAGACAAATCCAGGATTGTGCCAAGAGAAACTCCGCTGGGTGTAGCACGATCCTGAGTCTAATGTGAGGTGGAGGGCAAGGAGGGGCGACTATTACAAAAGGAAACATCCGTGTGTGGTCCTCCTCACACACACTGGTAATTGATGGGTGAGTTTCTGTATCACGGGCTATGTCAAATGCCATCCAGCTCGAGTCTTTAACCCACTGCACCGGGCAGACAACCCCACGGCCCCCGGAGGCTCCCAGGAACCCCCGGCCCTGGGTTCCCCATGTCATAGCTCCTACTGGTCACCAGGGAAGACTGAAACTCAGAGGAGAGCAGACATTTTCTGCAAGGCAGGAAAGGTGTGGAGCAGATGCTGGGGATGGGGGTGCCAAAGGGATGGAAACAGATGCCTGGGAGTTTCTGCCATCAACACCTACTTGTAGATTCAAGTTTGAGCCGTCATTTGCAGATGCCTGTGTAAAATAATCCATCTCCCATGACCTCAGTGGAACATGACTTGGCTGGCGGGGACAAAGCCTCCTGAGGAGAAAAGCAGCTTGCCCAGATCTTCACAGAAAGCTGAAAAGATCCCAAGATGGGCCCCACTGCTTTAAGGCAGGAGGACTGGAGAGAGGTCAGGGACCCCAGAGCTACACCAAAGGAGCCTTTTCAAACCCTGTGGTTGACCACAGGAGAGAGAAAACGTGGAGGGAGAGCACAGGGGTGGAGGAAGGCTCTCCCACACACTCTCCCAGGCCCCTAGGGAGCACCAGGGACCATGTTCCCATCTCCTCCTTCATCTACCACACTCGGACACACCCAGAAGAGTCATCTGTTTCCTCAGGAGAGAGCAGCACAGGCGAAGCCCAGCTGACCCCACAGAATCCCATCCCAGAGCTGCCCCCAGCCCAGGGAAGACCCCTAATGGATGTGCCTGGCGGGACACCGGGAAGCCCAGGCATGAAACTAGAACGGAAAAGAAAATGACTCCAGATTGCCGACAGGCAGCCCTGGGTCCGTGGACTGCAAGGGCGGGGGTAATGTCCAAACACAAACCGAGCAGCTACCAGAGTGGGGTTCTGGGTGGCTGGCATTCCAGCAGCACGGCCACCGGGACAGCAGCAGGGATCAGCGGCATTTAGCCTTTTTTCTGTCATTTCTTGCAAATGCTGCTCGGACCATCTCGAGATCAGGGCCTCGCGTAGGATTCCAGAGCACCGCCGGGGTGCTCGGGGTGCTGAAAATTCAGGAGGAGAGGATGCCACGAGGCCCCTTGCCTGTGGTCAACACCACTCATTGTGATGAACAGGACATCGCCTCGTTTCTCTCTCCTGCTTCTTTCTCTCTGCTGCCTTTTTCTTACACACAGAAGATGTGTGTGTGTGCGCATACATATAGAATACTATACATAGATAAAATATAACATAGTATAATACAATACAATAGATCCTTGTGTATCAGCATAGAAGTCAAGATCCTTGAGACTGACTTTCGGGCAACGGCCGGTTTTATCAGCCCAGCACTTTGAAAATCAGCTCAGAGGAGGGTCACTTCGAGACCTCTGTGCTACCAGGTTTCAGGAGGAACCAGGTGTATTTCCCTTAAGTGTTCCAAAGGCTCTCTGTGAGTGGATTCTTTTACTCAGCTCACAAAACCAGAAGCTTCCATTAGCTTCCATGACTGTCACATCAACAAGCTTCCAAGGTTGGGCAAACAGTTGGTAGCATCTGACAGAGGCTGGCTCACACTTGAAGATGGGGAAGGGTCTCCTCGCAGTGCCACAAGCTTCTGCCTCCTTTCCTGACCTTCTCCTCACCTCACCTCTCCTGCAAGAGTGTTTTGAGAATGAGCTGTTCCCCACCACCATCCCAGCTCCATCCACGTCTCCAGATGGATGGCGGTAGGAGTACACCTCACTCTGCTGGGTTGCTGATGCCTCACCCTCCTGGTCTTTTATATCACTGGAGATGTAGAGATAAAATTCTGGGCATTCAAAATATCCACAGAGGCCATGAAATCTGAATTTGTGCATCGCCCAAGCTGTCACCACCGCCTGGAATCACCCCCCCTTGTCCTCCTGTACCTACTTCATCTCCAGCTACAGATGCCTGCGTCAAATTCCTTCAAGAGGTTCCCGAGCTCATTCATGCATCAGTAAGTGTTTACTGAACATGCACTGCGTGCCAGCACTGCCTGTTCTAGGCCCTGGGAATAAGGCGGTAGGCAACACCGCCAAAGTCCCTGCCCTCCTGGGTCTTACAGTTAAATAGTGGAAAAAGAAAGTAACTACTTCATAACATGGCAGGGGGTGATAGGGGCTAGAGGTAAAAATAGACTTGGTTAAGAGGATTGAGAGTGAACTAAAGGGATTGGGTAGCACAGCAGATGGCAAGGGGCTTGTCAGAGGAGTCCCTCTGAAGGGGAGACACTTGGCAGGGATTGAAGTGCAATCAGAAAGCCTGCACGAGGACACTGTTCACCTGTTAAAAAATCCTGAATTCCCTATGGCAATGAAAGGTGGTAATAAAAATTAAAATTCCTGCGTTATTGCAGCACCTAATCACTTATCACACGCTTTACACTCATCACTTCATTAGCTTCTCGCTACTCTCTGAGGTGTTATTTGCCCTTTAAAGACGCTGATATGGAGGCTCAGAGAGGGGAAGGGACTTCCCCAAGTCCATTCAGAGAAAACCCAGTGGCAAGGTGGGATTAGAACCCGGTTCTCCTAATTCCCAGCCAAATGCTTCCTAGGAGAATAGATAATGTTGGACGACCTCGCTATCAGGCATAGTTTTGCTTAAGACTTCAATCAGAGATACATGCCCCACATATATACCCCTGTCTGTGTGCAGCCCCAATTCCCTTCCAGCTGGACCTAAAATATAACCACATGGTTACAAATAGACAAATAACTCACTGAAGCACCATAGGTATCCCACTCTTAGATAAATAAGAGCTGAATATATTCAATCAAAGAAAGGAGGTAAAGAGCAGAGAGTGCCCACTATGTCTACTATATTTGCTATAATTACTACATACATGTTTGTGGACTTGCTTACCTCTGCATGTTAATAAATGGATGTCCCTGGACTTTTGACACTTGGATCCCAGCTTTCCCCATAGACAATGGACTATAAGGTCGAAAGTTGCCAGTCCTATGTGACTTTGGACAAATCTTTTCCCCTCTCTGACCTCAGTTTCCTCTTTTGTAAAATGAACACTTTGAATTAGATGGTCTCTAAGTTTCTGTCACTTCCTGACATCTCACAATTCTCTACAAACTCGTATTTTTTAGTAATAAATATAGATACGGTCCTAAGTAAGCCCTTGCGTGCTGTGCCACATCGTACCTGGCTAGAGACTTTCAACAATACCTTATCACCTTCTTGATTCATTTTTCCAGCCAAGAAACTCTTCCAAAACTAAAAATTTCCTGAGCTTTGCTGAGACGGGGTGCAGGGAACGTTCATTTGTTTTTCTAAATCGGTGTCAATTGCTGACTAAAAAAACTGAGGCAGGGTTAAGCCTTGGGGGATGAGTATGAAGACAAAAGGGAACAACAGGAAACGGGAAGAAAACAAGCAAAGGAGAAGAAAGAGTAAGAGAAGGTGAGGAAAGGAAGGAAAAGTAGTGGTGGGTTGTGGGTGATGGAGGGGTGTGGGCAGGGACAGGAAATGTCCTGGAAAGTATTTCCAGAGCTTTGTGATCTGTTTCTTGTATAAGGCATACGGGCTTCATTAATAAGAGTGTGTGTGTGTGTGTGTGTGTGTCCTGAAACATGTATTAATCACGCTGGTGACGAGCAGATGAAATCAATGATTCCTGAAACTTCCTCTGAAATCAACTCAAGAGACCACGTACGTGATGTTTCCTCAAACTGGCACCAACGTAGTCATCCTTCATGGGCTGGTGTCCAGGACCCTTTTCTCTTAGGCTTACCCCTCACTCCAGGATCCACCCCCAAACTCTCCCTCCTTCTCCAACCCCATCACTGATTTCTCCTTCTCTCCTGGAAGGGGAAGATTTGTGTCATCTCCCTAGCCAGCTTCAGCCAAGGAAAGTTTTTATTTCTCAACTTTCACACATTTTCTATATGATTTGAGACTTTTACTCCACTTTTTTCATTCTGGTTCTTTTTTTCATTGAGGTCTTTCCATTCATTTTACCTTCACCTATGTCTATAGCATCTTATATCTTATGGAAATAATCCTCAAACTGGGTGTGTGTACTCCTACAAGGTCCAAAGACTTTCTTTCAGGCAAGAATAATGTAAAAGGGGGCTTCCCTGGTGGCGCAGTGGTTAAGAATCTGCCTGCCAATGCAGGGGACACGGGTTCGATCCCTGGTCTGGGAAGATCCCACATGCCACGGAGCAATTAAGCCCGTGCGTCACAACTACTGAGCTCGCGTGCCGCAACTACTGAAGCCTGTGCGCCTAGAGTCCGTGCTCCACAACGAGGGAAGCCACCGCAATGAGAAGCCCGCACATTGCAACGAAGAGTAGCCCTCTCTCGCTGCAACTAGAGAAAGCCCACGCGCCGCAACAAAGACCCAACACAGCCAAACATAAAATAAATAAATTTTTTAAAAAAAGAATAATGTAAGAGAATACTTTTCCAGACCCTAAACTTCCATAAATTCTCTTAGATCAGCACCACCAGTCTGTGGCATCTGCTTTCACTTCCCCTTTCAAGGTCACCATTTTCTTACTTGACAAAATATGGTCTATTTCTTGCCCATCCAAGTCTTGCTTTGGGGTATGACTTTGGTGAGTAAAAACCTCTGGGACACCAAACGAGGAGCAATTTGATAATGCATTGTTCCGAAAGGAACTCCTTGGCAGCAAAGCAATGAGGACTTTAGTAAGAATTAGTAAAAGGGCAGAACCTTTTTTCTTCCAGGAAACCAGTTAATGGCAGGACTCTGACTTTAACTGTGGGACTATCTACCTATCTACAAATTAGAAATAAATAATAATTGCCAAGGAACATATCAACAAGTATATTTGAATTAAAATTTTAAGTTAGATGTTTTTTTCCTGACAAAAGGCAAGGCTGATCCGACTGATTTATTTGAACCTGGCAACCACCTTTGCCAGGGGGGTTTTATGTGAGTGGAAATGTTCTCAAACTGAATGAGTTTCTAAGGTTATGACAAAATATATGTAAAGCACATATGCAATATGCCAGAAATTGTAACATGTGCAACTATTAAACTTACTAAAAAGTTTTAGACGGTGTGATGGATTGTATTTTTATTTCCAATTGTTTGCTGCCCCATTCTTATAAAAGGGATATACTTGGGTCAGGCTCTGCCCTATGACCTGCTCTGGCTCATGGAATGTGAGCAGAAATGACGTATGCCATAGCTGCACGGCGGCTTTAAAAGTCACCACATGGTTCTGCCAGAGCTCTTTTTTTTCCCTCTGCCACAAGCATGTCATGTTCCAAACAGCAGGTGCTGCTTCAGCCTGGGTCCTGGAAGGAGAAGACATATGGAACAGATCCATAAACAACCTGCAGCCAACATAGCAGGTAAGCCAGAAATAAGACCTTGTTACAATAAGCCAATAAGATTTGGGTACATTTGTTGTAGCATCATAACCTAATAAAAGCTGACTAAATAGAGCTAGCATATGACCCAGCAACCCCACTCCTGGGCATATAGCCAGAGAAAAACATAATTCTAAAAGGTACATGCACCCCTATGTTCGTCGCAGCACTACTTACGATAGCCAAGACATGGAAGCAACCTAAGTGTCCATCGACATGAATGAATAAAGAAGATGTGGCACATATATACAATGGAATATTACTCAGCCATTAAAAAAGAATGAAATAACACCATTTACAGGAACATGGATGGACCTAGAGATTATCATACTAAGTGAAGTATGTCAGACAGAGAAAGACAAATATCATATAATATCACTTATATATGGAATCTAAAAAATTATACAAATGAATTTATTTACAAAATGGAAACAGACTCACAGACTTAGAGAACAGACTTGTGGCTACCAAAGGGGAAAGGTGGGAGGGGTATAAATTAGGAGGATGGGATTAACATATGCACACTACCATATATAAAATATATATATATAGAAAATAGATAATCAGCAAGGACCCACTGTATAGCACAGAGAACTCTACTCAGTATTCTGTGATAACCTATATCAGAAAAGAGTCTGAAAAAGGATAGATATATGTATATGTATAACTGAATCACTCTGCTGTACACCTGAAACTAACACATTGTGAATCAACTATACTTCAATTATAAAATAAAAATTTTAAAACATAAAATAAAAAAGGAAGCTGACTAATTATAGATAACAACTCAAAAACATCTGACGGGAAGGGCAAATAACTTTTCAAAATTTATTTATGTAGTATGAGAGTGAAAAGGTTGCCAACCTCCAGTTTAGATCAATGTTCATTTCCCATTAAGTAAACCACTTTTACACATTTTGTGCGACTGTGGCATACATCACTTCTGCTCCAGGTTTATGTTAGATGTGAGCACTGGAAATAAAGAAATGAAGAACACATATTCCCCAATCTTAAAGAAATTAGAGTCTAATACTGCAGAGATATACAAGTAAGGTACCCACTGCCTGATGAGCATGACCACAGATATGGGTCCAGAGAAGAGAAATATCACAGAGAAAGGAATGATTCAATTTCTCTAAGATAGAAGACACTGCAGTCAGATACAAATGCATATATAAATTCCTAGAAATGTAAAAGGAGGTGGTATGTTTTTCAGAAGTAGAAACATCTGGCATTGCTGGAGCCCACTTTTCAGAAGCAGTAGAGGGAGCTACAGTCTGCGGCAGACAGACCCTAGATCCCCACCTCCTATTGTTCACACCCTTGTATAATCCTCTCCCTTTGGAAATGGAAAGGTCCTATGACTTACTTCTAACCAATAAAATATGGCAAAAGTGACGGTATTGATTCTAGTCCATTACATAAGACTCCTGGAAAACTTGCCCTGGAGTTTTTCCTTCCCTTGTCAGCTGTGAGAAAGCAAGTGCTCTCTAAGTAAGTGGAAGCTCACATGTCAAGAAACTGTAGGATGTTCCTAATAGCCAAAGGAGACTTCACTCCTGCCACCGTAAGGAAATAAGTCCTGCTAAAAATCAGAGTGGATTTAGAAGTGAATTCTTCCCCATTTGAGCCTCTGATGAGACCACAGCTATAGCTGATAGCCTGATTGCAACTTGGTTGAGGCTCTGAAGCAGAGAACCGAGCTAAGTCAGGCCCAGGCTCCCATATAATAAATATGAGTTGTTTCAAGTTGCTAAGTTCATGGTAACGTGTTACACGTCAGTAGAAAATTAAAACACAGTAAAAGTGTGGGGAGGCACTCTTCAAGGAGTCTAGATTTTATTACTTGGTTAGTGAGGAGGCAAGATGATGACTCAAGGGAGGGAAATGATACAAAAGTAACTTTTAGGATTGTCACTCTGACAACAGCGATGGAGAAGGACTTCAAGGGACAAGGTTAGAAGGCTCTCATCTTCCACAAAGCCAGGCATACAAATGAGTATGTGACCACAGACCAAGAAATATCAAGAAACGTGTATTTATTGAGCATCTACGGGATGCTGTGTCAGTGAAAAGAATTGTAGGAAGAGTCACAGAGCATGGTCCCCACACTTCAAGATTCTTATGTCAAGCAAGGGAACAAGATAGATGTGCAAACAAGGATTTGTTTGCTTTGTTTCATTTTGTCTTCTTAACTGACATTAATCAGTAAGTAGATAGTACTCGAGAGGAGGGATGGATCAAAGTCTTCCCACAGGAGTGGTCAGGGAGGGTTCCTGTGAGGGGTGACTCTGAGGTCCATCTTGAAGGATGAGTAGGATTTGGATGAGCCAGGTAGTGTTTCATGGCCAGCAGACAATTTCCTGGTGAGAGAAAATACAAGTTAGTTTGGAGAGAAAGCCTGGAACTGGGACTTTTGGAAAGGATTTTAGAGGGAAAGACTGAAGTGAGAGATTAGTCTTTCCCCTTCTTATTTGTTTACAGTGCTGACTATATTTTGTAATTTGTTGAAGGGCCACCCAAGAAGACTTCATGGAGGAGGTGAGACGTGAACTGGTTCTGAAGGATGGCAGGGCTTAGATGAGCACCTAGAAGTAGAGAGAACCCTCCAGTGAGGAGCAGGGTGTGGCAGTGTAGTGGGGATTCAAGGAACATAAAAAAGACCCATCTGTTTGAGAGAAGGGAAGGAGAATAGAAAGAAATACAGAGAGAGAAGGTTGAGAAAGTTGGTTGGTGTCACATTTTTACCTCAAAAGCTTTAAGATCAATCAATATCCTTTTGAGCTTATACATTCTTAACCCTTCCACGATCATGTTACTCCCTATTCATCACCTTTTAAAACTATTAATAGTTTTCTATTATCACTGGGATAAAGTCAATACTCCCTCCCATGACCTACAAGGCACTGCCCCTTCTGGCCTCTGCCTACCTCTCTAGCCTCAACTCATACCCTCAAGGCCCCTAGCACCTGGCCTCATTTCCTCAGAACACCCAGCTTCTCCTGTCCTCAGGTCCTTTACACAGCCAGGGTCAGCAGCCAGGAGGAGGAGGCAGCCATGTTCTAGGCAGTATTTCCCTGGACTCTCCTCACCTCTGTTTGGAGTCCTTCTTTGTCCTAAGTGCTCATGGCACAAGCTTGCTTCGCAGCACTTATCATGCATGTCATTACAACCCTGGTTAAGGAGTGGTTGAGTGTCTGTGGGTCTAGCTAGTCTCTAGGAATCTAGTCTATGTTGTCCACCACCATATTCCCAGGCTGTGTTGTGTCTGGCACAGAGCTGGCACACAATAAATATTGACCCAATGAGTGGGTGGATCCATGGGTCCACCCTTGGCTGGAGTGTAACCCAACATAGATGACAGGAACCAAAGCTTGAAAGCGTTGCTTCCACCACTCATGCTCACCCGCCTGGGACAGAAGCACCACTGGACACAAACCACTAACTGGCAGTGAGTAAAATACGTCTACAGCCATCCCTCAAAACACGGAAATAAGAAAGGAAAAAGAAATGAGGTCTGGCTTGGCATCACTGCGTGCCATATCTCCATGGCTGCATAATGCTTCTATTGGCAAATGTTCACCACAAACTTACGGGTTGTTTTTTTTTTTAAATCACCCCTCAATAGATAAGAAACCAAGAGATTATGATACACCTCGGGTCACATGGCAAATTGACAGTGGAACTACAGGTTCAAACTCAAAACCACGAGATAGTCAACATATTCAATGAACAGGCATTGTTCAAATGTGAGCTCTTTGGTTTCATCTGGTGATTTCATTCCAATTGTATGTAGACTGAGAGAAACCCCAGTCTGGCAGAGGACTTAATATTCAGAATGTAAGAGGATTTAGGACTTTCTGGGGTTGATGCCAAACTCCGTGCTGAGGACAGACAGTGAGTTAAGAGGAAATGAATGCCTGAGAAGGGTGACTTTTTGAGAGAGGTTAAGGGGGATAGGAGAGAGTTGATAGGACTCAGGCTGGGATGCTGAGGGTCCCAGGAGGCACCTGTGCAGGGCGTGGGTCAATGTTTTGTGCTTTTAGAAACTCAGAAGGGTGGTTTAAACATGGGGCCACTAGTCTGGGTCTGCATCCTGGCTCTTCCTGTCTTAGTGACCTCAGAAAAGTGACTTAATCTATCTAGTTAACTAATACCTATCTTATGGGCTTGTTACAAAAATTAAATGGGAAAATTCTTATCAAGCCAGGGTGGCAAAGTTGAGCCACCCTGAGCCTACTGGCTGTTTTTGTAAATAAAGTTTTATTGGAATACAATGACACTCATTTGCTGACACATTGTCTGTGGCTGTTTTCACACTGCAGTGGCAGAGTTAAGTAACCACAGCAGAGAACGTATGGCCTGCAAAGCTGGAAATATTTGCTGTATGGTCCTTTATAGGAAGAGTTGCTGACGCTCGATGTGAAGCATCTATTACATGTTTCGTGTAATAATTTAGTACTAACTATGTACGCATTTAAATATCTATTACACAGCCTGGCACAAAGTAAGTGCTCAACAATCATTGGCTTTTATTTTGGAACCCCCTCCTGTCAGATGAAGGCCCAGAGAGAGGGTAAGTTTCCCAGGGCTGCTGAGCTAGCTTGTATTAAAGAAACAGGGTGTAAGAAAGAGAATTAGGTGCCAAACAGGGCAATCAGGAAACTTGCCCCCAGAGGAATGTGTACCCAGGACACAGGAAGTTCAATTCAAGGAATCTGTAGGTCAAATCCAGTGTCTTATGAGTTGAGCTGACTATAGAACCAAAATTGATTAATCGAGAATGAAAAGCTAAGGAGAGTAAGTTTCCTCATGTGTTTTTCCTTATTAAAAAAAATCCAGGAAGACCGGTCTGGAGAGAAAAGCTATTGTAAAGGATGCCTTTGACTCCTGAGTGATGGTTGTGACAATTTACCGAAAAGTGATGAGAACCTGCTAGCAAATCTTCATCTTAACTAAGGTTGGGGGCTGGCTGGTCATTGCAGTCCACAATTTCCCTTTCAGGAAAGTAGACAGAAAAACTTTCTATTTAATTGTGTGTTGTAACCCAGCAAATACAATCCAGAAGGTAAATAATGAAAATAGGCACTTTCGGGTCAATGATGTCTTTGTACAATCAAATAATCATTTGGGTGCATCTGAGGAGAGGTAGTTATTGTATATCAGAAGCCTTTGAGCAAGCACGCAGTTTTAACATGAGGCAGCAAAACGGGAGGCAAAAATAAGCTTGTTACTAGGGTTTATATTGCTTTTTTTTTTTTTTTTTTTGCTTACTCATTAACACACAGATGGCAAATACTGGTACTGTAAAAACTGATCGTATGTGCTTCCATTCCTCTATCCATGGCAGACATTACTAATTGATCTTGGCACATTTTCCCACTGATTTCAGACTGCTTCAGAATTTACTTCAATGCCATGCTCTATGAATCTACCAGGTGGCATGCAAGATGAAATAAAATTGCCCTCCCCAGATGCATGGCACATGGTAGGGGCTTATTAAATTTTTCTTGAATGATTAATTAATTAATTAATTAATGGATGAATAGGTAGATGATTCAATAATGGATCTTTCTAAATGCTGCTAACTGCTGTTTGTTCATATCATTGATCACAAGAGAAACCAATAAGGGGTTGGAGCAGATTGTGGGTTTTGACTGGAGAAAAACAACTCCGGCGCATCCTTGGAGTCTTGAACTAATGGTGACAACTACATTTCTAAAGAATTGAACCTGGGAGGAAATGGCTCTGGAACCAACGTGTTACAATTATCCAGAAGTAAGGCTCACTACAGTGAAGCCTCATTCATTTGTTCATTCAATAAATCTTAATTTCCTTAGTCAGGACCCCAGCAGAATACAGATAATGGTAGAAACAGATAAACTCAAAAGGAGTCATTTTCTGAGTTTAATGAAGAGACTATTACAAGGGATAGTACAGGATCCTGGGAGTAGAAGGAGGGAGGTTTTACCAGCCCTGGGGTGGACAGGGGCTGTGGCTGCAGCCCAGAGACTCAGCCGGCTCGATGCTGATACTCCCTGGTGCTCTCATTGGCTTCCAAAGGGAAGCTGGAGGGCCAGGGAGCCTGTGTCAACCAGGGTTCTCCAGAGAAACAGAATCAATAGGATATATACAGACATGCATGAGATTGATGATAGGCATTGGCTCATGTGGTTATGGAGGCTGAGAAGTTCCACAGTCTGCTGTCTGCCAGCTATAGAACAAGGAAAGTCAGTGGTATAAGAGAACTGGGGGCCACAGTGTAAATCCTGGAGTCCAAAGGCCCAAGAACCAGAATCTCTGATATCTGAAGGCAGGAAGAGGTGGACAAACCAGCTCAACAAGAGAGAAAGAGAATTCACTCTTCCTTGGCCTTTTTGTTACAGTTGGGCCCCCAATGAATTGGATGCCCACCCACGTTACTCGGTCTATCAAATCGAATGCTAATCTCTTCTAGAAACACGGTCAGAAACACCCCCGAGAAACAATACTTTACCAGCTCTCTGGGGATCCCTTGACCCAGTCAAGCTGGAGCATAAACTTAACCATCACAGAGCCCATGGACACGGTTCATGGGCATCAGCCCCGGGGCACAGAATGAGGTGAGCAAAAGTACAGAGTGCATCTGGGAGGCAAACAGAGACGCCCAGCTCGAAACCAGCAGCAGCGTTGGCGAGACCTTGTTCTGGAGGCTGCGGACTCAATAGAGAACAAGGCAGACAAGGTCCTGGCTGAAGGTGACAGTCCAGTGGTGGGAAGAGAAGCACTGAACTAATGAATAGGTGAAAATAACATGATTTCACATATTTTAGAAAACCCAGAGCTGGTGGTATTTTACCAATATTGCTTTGGCTACTTTTTCCTAAATTAAAAGCAGATAAGGCAAATGCCAACAGAGACCATTCTGCCTGATTGGCTGTCCATTCTTGAAAAAGAAACGAGGCACGATTTTCCTTTTTTGTCTTTTAATCGCATGCTCCCTTCTCAAAGTCATTCACTCTTCGATAGTTTGAGAAAACAGATTTTTGGTTTTGGAATGGGTGCCTTGTTTAATCCCGGTTTCTGCAATCTTGGTAAATCAGGGAGAAAGATATGTCCAGTGGGCAACACAAGAATGTTTTATTTGTGTAAGGAAAAGAAAATAGAGATTTTTTTTCCGAGTTGCAGGAATCAAGTCTCGACCATACTTTGGTGTTTCACATCCATTCATCTCTTTATTTCCAATCTGTTCTGGATTCTATCCAAAGACAACTATGACATTTCTCTTCACCGATACTATTTTAGAGCTTAATACCCTACAGGATCTTTCTTAAATATTGTCAAAGGAGACAGGATTTGGCCAAGGGTTTTGATGGTTTTCTTGGGGGCATCTGAGGGAGGGGTTGGCAAGTGGGAAAGGGGAGAGTTTCTTTTTTTATTCGAATGTGTTGTTTTGTTTTGTTTTTTACCAAGATACCAAGTCCCGATCCCCAAATCAACAAGCCATGCCCAAAGTTATGACAGTAGAGAAGGGCTGGCTGAACTTTCAAAAAACTTGCAAACAAATTCACAGTCCGATGGGTTCACAGTCTTCCGCAATCACAAATCCTACAGCGAATTCCAGAACAATGAAAAAAGAGAGAAGAGACATAAAGACCCCCAAACCAGCTGAGCCAGTATTTAAAGGCTTTTTAATTTAACGGAACTATTTTTTATGGTATCCAGGATATGTTTCTGGCTTTTCAAGCTGTCACATGATCTCTTGTCCAGATGTGCGGGTGTATCTCTGGGACGGGACCGGCCACAAGCTGCAGTGCTTCCCTTCGGCTTGTAGCTTGTTCCTGTAACTCAGCCTAGTCCTGTCAGCTCCAGAAGCCCCGCATTAATCTGTGGTAGAGCAACAGTCACACAGGAGGGGATAAAGTTAACCAAAACACTCGCATGAATCTGGAAAAGCAGAGAGGCAGTGGGTGGGGCTGGAGGGGAAGGAGCGCCAACTCAGAAGAGGTTTATTTGTCGGCTCCACACAACGCTGAAAGTGAAACCTCCAAGTGTGCGGTGGTCTGAAAACTTCCCTTTTTTTCACCTACTGGGAATAGCTTTTACCCGAGGACAAGCCTTCCTGGAGCCTTCCCCAGGAAATTAGCAAATGCCTCTGTTTGGAACGTCAGGTGGCAGGAACCCACAGCAAGGCCAGCAGTGCCTCAAGAACCACAGAGAACAGGGCTTCTCCTTCAAAGAAATTTCTGGAAGCCCAGGCCTTCACCGCAGAGCAGGCGGGAATGGGCAGCCAGGGGGCAGCCGCCTGCCTGGAGCGTCTTTGCCGGTGACCTCTGTGGGGACTAACCCGTCAGCCTGCTTGGAGAGCTTCTGGCAATCAGTTAAATTGGTTAAGCCTTGGTTTCTTTGCGTATGAAGTGGGGTTATTAATAGAACCTGCCTTGAAGGGTATTTTCAGGATTTGATGGAATCGCTGTGAAAGCGCTTAGCACAGCTCCTGTCACAGATGAGGGTTTTGATTCATTCTTGAGTTCAAAAATATTGGTATGCCATCTGTGCTAGAGGCTTGGGGACATCTGTGAACAAAACAAAGATCCCGGCCCCGAGGAACTTACTTTTGGAGGGAAAGGGGGTAAACATCATAAGTAGGCAAACAAATGTGTGTGCAAAGGTGGTAACACGTGCTACAGCAAAGGGAAAAGAAAGCCCGGTAAAGGGGATTGGGTGATAAGGGCAGGCCCTATGAAGAAGGCGATTTTAAAATTCATTCAAGGGACTTCCCTGGTGGTGCAGTGGTTAAGAATCCGCCTGCCAATGCAGGGCACATGGGTTCAATCCCTTGTCCGGGAAGATCCCACATGCCGTGGAGCAAATAAACCCGTAAGCCACAACTACTGAGCCCACGTGCCTAGAGCCCATGATCCGCAACAAGAGAAGCCACCACAATGAGAAGGCCGCGTACCGCAAGGAAGAGTAGCCCCCGCTTGACGCAACTAGAGAAAGCCCGCGTGCAGCAACGAAGACCCAAGGCAGCCAAAAATAAATAAATGGTCCTTTAAAAAAATATAAATAAAATTCATTCAATAAAAGAAATGTGATTTACAATCTTATCTTAATTCATAAAGGATGTCTATCAACCCCTTAATTCACAAGGGACATCTATCAATTCCAATGAATTCCTAGCCCTAACAGTTGAGAACAAGAGACTTCCTCCAAATGAATGTGAGCAACCGGAGAGTGTGCGGGTGTCTCAGAGACCCCCCAGCATTTAAGATCCGGCTCCCCAGCCTGCTGGGCCTGTTATCCCGGACCCGGCCTGCGACTGCCCCAGGAGTTGGAGCCCTAAGATGTGTCTGGGCCAGTTTGCCTGTGGGTTTTCTCCCCACTATAAAGCAAGTGGAGCCCAAGGTCCCCTTTATGATTCTCCACTAAAGCGGCAGGAAAGGTAAGAGCCTGATATCCATTAAGGGGGTCTTTATAGTCTTTTCTGCCTTAACTCACACTCTTACAGTGCCACAGCACAGATGCCAGAAGGGAATTCTCTGCCGGGCTCTCCCCCAACCTATTCCATTTTCAGGACACTTTTCCCTCTTCCTTGGAGTGTCAATCCTTCCAAAGCCTCTGTGCTCTACTCGGTTTGACTTCAGCTCCAGTGGTGAGAGGGAAGATTTATTTCCACAACTTTCTGTGCAGAGTGTTTCACAGAAGATGTATTGTTCCGAGTGAGATTTTCACCGGGGCAGTGGAAGAGGCGAGAAATCTCCCCCCCGAAATACTGTCACATTTCTTCAAAATCATTGACTCTGAAAAAGAAAGAAAAACCTATAATCATTTCAGTTAGGTAGTATGCAGATATCTATATTGTATGTTTAAAAATATGTGGGAGTCTGACATAACCCACATATACACACACTAAATCACATAATCTCTGGGTCAGTAGGGTACGACTAGCAGAAGCCCTTCTCTCGCCGTAATGCGTTCTGAATTACATCTGCATGAGGTATAACATGGGTTACAGCCAAGGAGAAACATCTACCCCTCTGCAATCTGGCCAGTCTGCTGAAATTCTGCAGGTGGCACTCAACAAAGGTAGGATCTTAATTCACAGGCTGAATTATGATAACTAATTTCAAAACACTTTCATTTAAGGTGAGTTTAAAGGCAAAGAAGTTAATAAAATTACTCTTAATGAGTTTTCACGGTGGTTTTCACCTCTGGGTACACGTTAGAATCACCGGGATCTTGGTGTTTTTAATCCATACCTGTAGAGAATCTGTTGACAGCAAATTCCAGTGTTCACTCTGCTAGGTCTGTTTTTGCAACAGAAAGAAATATTCTGCTTATAATAATGAAAACTTGCAGCAAGAAGGCTCATGTATAATTTCCCTCCAACAATGTTTAAAATATAAATCACTTCCCTCTCCACCCCATAGTCATACCCTGATTTTCACTGGCCTTTGCAAAAGGCCTTTTGACTCTTCTTGTTGCAGTCGTGGGGAGTAGTTGAAAGAAATCGTGGTTTAGGAACCCAGAAACATGGTCTTCCCCTCCTTTGACATCAACTAGCTGTATGATTTTAGGTGAGGCCTTTGTGGCCTCAGCTTGCTCCTCAATAAAATGGGCAGGTTGTACTAGGCGATCTTGAAAATCTCTTCATTTAGAAAGAAAGCATGGAAATTATGGAAGGAGTCAGAGAAATGGGAGTTTGAATCCAGCTCGGTCCCTTCCTAGATCTTGGACTTGTCTCTGTTTCAGAACAGCCATTGGTAAACACGTCCTGGGAAAATGAATCGAGATGGCATGCATGAAGCCTCTTTGCAAAAGACACAATTAACGATTCATTTCCATTCCATTTGGTTCCCTTCCTCCCCTCAGGCTCCTTCCTGAGTTGACAGAAGACTCAAGTAAAATACAAGAAGCGGTTAAGAAACCCACCCAAAGGATGAAGGAATTTCTACTTTGGCACATTTTTTTTGGTCCAGTAAATTACTCTTTTCTCTCCAGGTAGCCCAAAGGAGGCAGGGAGTTGCTCATGCTGTCAGTAGGCCTTCAACTTTCAATGTGCTTCCTAGAGTTGATGACCCCCTTGGGGACCCTGATGGTGGGCACTGGGGGCCACGGGAGAGATGGTTTGGAGGCAAGCCCTGGATGGAAACCTCCAAATCACATTCCACAGTCACCCACTGGTTATTCCGGTGTCAAATGAGCCCGACTGGTCTCAGCTACTGCCTTTCATTGCATCAGGGTCAGGCCCTCTGAGTAGCATCTTTGGGTAGACCTGATGCTTCCATCTTTTCATGGGAGGGAAGAGACCATTCAAAGAGGGCAGAAGGGAAAGCAGACATTTTCTTGCCATCTCTGAAAGCGGTATTCCTTCCAATAGCCCGGGTATCCCAGGAATTTGCCCAGCCCTCTATGCAAAGGGCTTTCTACCCTAAAAGGAACCATCCTTCCGATGAGTCCAGCATGGCAAAGCCCGTGGTAGATAAAGCAAGCATAATTCCTTGCCATCTTGAGCCATCGTAACTATAGAATATAAGCTTGGTGTGTCGATGGTGTTTTGAGCCTGGCAGTTGGAAAAACATCTACATAGGACTTGTTCCCTGAATGAATATGATCGGAGGTGTTGGGGTGGATGGGAGAAGAGAAAAATGAACCGGAGCTGTGTGAAATTCATCAGTTTCAGTTCACAGGGCTTTGAGTTAACTTCTTTCAGTTTCCATTCATGCAGGTTTCCCTCCTTTGGAGAGAAACTTTGACTTTCAGGTTGAAAGAAGCTAAACGGAGCTGAAACCACATTATTTGATGTACTTTCAGGTTGAGTCTAGGAGAAGAAAGAGGTGGAAAGGTTGCCCCAGCCTCCTTCCAATTTCTCCTGCAAAGACCTGTTACTGGTTCACCTCCACAGTTCTGTGATTCCTGGTCAGCTGTCCTCCCAGCTAGATTCGAGTTGAATTAGGAACCCAAATTCCCATTTATTTAGCTTCTCCTGGAGGCCCCATCCCCGAGCCCAAGCCCACCCCAGAGGGAGCAGAGTCGGTCTGTGAGGGAGGGGCAAGACCTATCCTGAAAGACCCACCTGTCCCCAAATGTCACTCTGTTGACCTTTCTGGAACCCCCCTTGGGACCTGGGACGGTGATCAGCAGAGAATCGGGGTTGGAACCTCACCTCCACAATTTACTATCTGTATGACCTTGGCGGGGTGGGGGAGGGGAAGGTTGTTAATCCCCAAACTCTTTTATTTTTTTTAATTAATTAATTTATTTATTTTGGGCTGTGTTGGGTCTTCGTTTTTGTGCGAGGGCTTTCTCTAGTTGTGGCAAGCAGGGGCCACTCTTCATCGCGGTGCGCGGGCCCTCTCACTATCGCGGCCTCTCTTGTTGCAGAGCACAAGCTCCAGACGCGCAGGCTCAGTAGTTGTGGCTCACGGGCCTAGTTGCTCCGTGGCATGTGGGATCTTCCCAGAGCAGGGCTCGAACCCGTGTCCCCTGCATTAGCAGGCAGATTGTCAACCACTGCACCACCAGGGAAGCCCAATCGCCAAACTCTTGATGCAAATGTTGATGATTTCTTTAAATTCCTAACATTCGTCTGACTACCTCAAAATCACATTGTTGCTCCAAGTTTGGTTCAGTTATTCAACATGTTTAGTGAGGACTCCATCTATCTCTAGTCCAGTACCCTTAAAATGCTAAGTGCTTTGGGGAGAAGTCAGTAATGGAGTAGTTAAGGAACATATAGGAGAATGGGAAACTCTTAGACAACAGAGAGGAACGAAGATGGGCAGAGTGCTCTGAGCGCGGGGAACCCAGGAGGAAGCAGGAGGTTTATGAAGTAGGGCTAGAGGGCGCTGAAGCTAACGCCACTTATTCCACAATTTGGCCCCAGAGAGGAGTTACACTCATACAAATGCACTCAGTTCCTCCGAAAACCAAGCAGCCCCTCAGTGGAGACTGTGACCGCAGGAGAGCCTCTCATGGGTCTGACTGAGGCCATCTTTCTTTCCAAATTACATCCTGTCCCCTCTTAGGGTCCCGCTGAGGAGATGGGTCACAGGGCAGCCAACACCCCTGCCCCACATTCCATGGCATTTCCAAATAGAAAGAAGGAGGGAAGGAGGGAGACAGAGAGAGAAAAAGAGAGAGATTATCCTCCACGTAGGGGAAATTACTGCTCCCAAGGTTGCTTTGATTTCCAGTAATTAATTAATGTGCATCTTGACAAAATTCCTGCTGCACGTGGAGTGGAACCACTGTAGACAGGGATCACTTACTGGAACGAGAAAGCAAGATAGGGTACAGAATAAGAGAAGGAACTCTGATGAACACAGACAGGCCCCAGTCAGTAAGAATGGGGTTTGCTCAATGTTTCCAGTAACTAGAAGGTCTACATTACATGGTTAGAAGAAGAGCCTCAAGGAGATTCTATCGGGGATGGTTTTCTCTCTAGAAGAAAAGCAGCTCAAATGTTCAAGGTCTGACCTGGGCTCAGTACTGAGTCAAGCTCATCCTTGACGATGTAAGTTACAGGAGCTGACTCCACAAGCCACCCAGGATACTCAGCTCCTCGTGGGTACGTCTGAGACCCTTGCAAAGTCAACCCAAGGGCCAATGACTGAAGCATACACACCCACTTTGGGAAGTGGGGAGCCCCCACCCTGTGCAATGGCCTGTTGGACGGTGACTCAGAGAGGCAATGGTTTGGGGGTATGGAGGTAGTTTTAATGAAAATCCTTGAGGCATGAATCCAAAACTCTTAGCTTGAACCCAAAGACTCCCCGTTACCAAAGCAAAGGTTGCTGAACAGCGTTTCCCCAGAGTCCAAAAACTCCCTGTGGCAATGATCACTGACTGTCCCCCAATATCTATTCTGTCTTTCCTCTGCAGTCCTTAGATGCGTGACCTTTTTGTGGGCACCTGGCTGCCAGATTAAGACTGCATTTCCCAGCCTTCCTTGCAGTTGTGTGATTGGGTACCTCAGTCCTGGCCAATGAAGTGAAAGTGGTGTGTGCAACTTGCTGGGAGTGGTTTTAAAAGCAAAGTCACGCCCTTTGTCCCCATCTCTCTCCCCAGCCTTTTTCCGTCCCACTGGCTGGAATGTGGCTATCGTGGTTAGAGCCCCAGCAGCAAACTGGGACCATGACATATTCTAGAGAAGCCAGGTATCACGGAGTATTCAGATTAAAGATGCCTGGATCCCTGCTGCCACGGAGTCCAGGGGTGCTCTGGACTGCCTGCCTCTAAGCTTATTGAATGTAAGGTGTAAAGAAACTTCTACCCGGTTTACACTGTTGCTCACACCCACACTTAATCATGACTGATGCATTCCCTTAACATGCTGCGTGTTTTCTCACTTCACTTCCTCTTCCAGTTATTCCAAAATTTCCCCTTCTAATCATTTCAATTATTCAGTTAACAAAGTTAAAATAATCAGAGCTAGCCTTTGTAGAGTGTTTATTATATGCCAGGCACTCTTCTAAGTGCTTTATAGGAATTCATTTATTTGTCACCACAACCTGTGAAGCAGGTCCTGCTTCTTTTTTTTTTTTTTTTTTCTGTTCAAAGATATTTATCATGAGAATGTTTGCAATGGCAAAAACATAGGAAATAAACTATACCGATGGGGGACTGATTGACTAATTGAGTGTGTGTGTGTGTGTGTGTGTGTGCGTGTGTGTGTGTGAAAGGGTTATGCAGCTCTCTCTATATTGATATGGGACAATCTCCCAGATGTGTAGCTAGTGAAAAAGGCAAGCTATCAAAGTGTGCTTTTACCAATCAGGAAACTGAGGCATAACTTGATGTTACATTTCTTACGGATGGTTTGATACTTGAATGCAAATTATCTAACTTCAACTCTGAAAAGTAAGAGAAAGGGATGGATCGGGCCGTGTCTTCAGCTACCAGCTGAGGCTCACCGCGGTGGGGGGAATCTATCCACTGAGCAGAAAGTTGGATCAGATGATTTCCAAGATGCATTCTGGTTCTAAAAGTTCCGTAATTGCATGACTAGGAGACATGGTAAGATCATTAGGCCACCAGAGAAGATTCACTGATGTGTACCTCACCTCTCTTCCTGAGAGAAAGAGAGTGAACTGGAACCTTCTAGATATATGTTCAACGCCTTTGTTACAGGATGATTCTAGATTCATCAGAAACTCAGGCAGAACTTGCATTTTCCCAAGTTTCTGATGAATCAAGCCTCATCTCCATCCAGTCATGTTTCATTCAGTCAAGAACAAACCAACAGAAGCCTTTCCATGTTCAAGTCACTATGCTACCTGCTCAGAGAGACATAAAATAAAATAAAATAACAAGAACATGACACTGTCCATGCCCCCAAACCCTGCGAACTCTTAGCATAAAAGAGTCTGAGGCTTGAATTCAGAAGAACTTGGCTTATTTCCTGGACCTTAAGAAAGTCACTTTTCCTCTTTGAGTATCAATTTCCTCATATTTGAGTTAGGATTGATATGACTTGGATGAAAGAGTTGGCATGAAGATTAAGTGGCATGATTATACCATGCTGTAGATCAAAAAGCACTAAAACCGTGTATAGGGCTGCCCTGGTGGCGCAGTGGTTGAGAGTCCGCCTGCCGATGCAGGGGACGCGGGTTCGTGCCCCGGTCCGGGAAGATCCCACATGCCGCGGAGCGGCTGGGCCCGTGAGCCACGGCCACTGAGCCTGCACGTCCGGAGCCTGTGCTCCGCAACGGGAGAGGCCACAGCAGTGAGAGGCCCGCGTACAGCAAAAACAAACAAACAAACAAAAAAACATGTATAATTCTTAACTGCTCTTTATAATCTTCATAAACCTCTTTCACACACATTTCTATCATTTATTCCTTATCACAATCCAGCAGGATGTGTCACGTGAATAATGTCACCCCATTTTACAAAGGAGGAAACTGAGACCCAGGAACATGAATTAACTTGGCCAAGTTTGCAGTCATTCCGTAAAAGAGTCAGGCCTTAGAGCAGACACCTTCAAGCTGAAATCCTGACTGTGCCGTCTCCAGATGGTGAAGCCGCAGACAAGACACTTAGCAATTTTAACATGAACTCTGGAGCCAGGCTCCCTAGGTGTGAATCCCAGATCTGCCACTGCATCCTGTGTAACTCTAGAAAAGTGGCTTAACCTCTCTGTGCCTTGGTTTCCTCGTCTGTAAAATGGAGACAGAATAAGGTTAGAAGTGTGATGGAGGTTTAAAGATTCGCTACAATATTTTGTTCACGTACTGAAAGTTTTACTTTCAAACCTCTCCACTGTCTTTCTAAAGGACAGTCCCGTTCTTGGTTTGAAGGAGCTTTCAAGTCTGCTCTTCCTTCAGTTCATGAGGGTCTGGTGTCCACACCTGTTGCAACGGCCCAAAACCTCAAAGGAAAAGGACATCATAAGAGGTACATTGATTCCTCAGCTGGGGGCCAGAACCCCAGGCTGCGAGCTCACCCCATGCAGAGAATTTACACCTCTGAACAGGGAAGAGTAGACTCTGCTGAGCAACAGAGGAAAAGCAGGAAGGAGGGATCAAATCCTAACTGTCCAGGCTTGACTCTCACCATGTAAACACTCCCTGGCTGCACACGGACACCCACGGCCACACTGGCGTATACATTTACACTGGGACCAAGCAGATGAATTGGCTCAATTCACTAAGACTCTTGTTTAATTTGGAGGCTTGAGCGTCCAACTGCCAAGTGAAATGCCTGTCTTAGAAAGCGCCTGTGTATTTTAAAGGAACATTGAATGCATTTTAACCAGAAATTTCCGCTGTGTGTTTATTTCCAATAGTAGAAGTGCCAAAGGGTGGTAAGTTTGTTGCCTCTCGTCTGTGGTTTTTGGGACAAGATGACTGGCCCGCCTGAGGACATTGAATGATGGGCTACAAGGAGTGAACTGGAAATCGGTGGGGTTCCTCTGTGCTCCATTGTTCAGCAACCAGGGAGAGGAAGGGGCTAGTTTTAGTCCCAAGTCTAGGGTGCTCGCTGATGCTTTATCCAAGCCATCAGTGTAATGTTTGAATATTGCTTTGCAGTTAGAATTTTTGCACATGCATTCTGTATGTCCCTGGGCATCAGAAAGGCTACTGGTCTGGTTACATCCTGGGGCATCTCAGGTTACGCACACAGCCTGATGCTAGCAAGAGCCGTCACCCTACTGAAACTGAGGCCACGTCCTGTGTATGCGGTCTTAGATCACTTAACCTCTCTCTGTATCTCTTTCCTCATGTCCCTACATGTGAGGTTGTGAGGATTAAATGAGTTAACGCACGTAAAGCATTTAGCATCCAACCCATAGTGAATGCTCAGTAGGTATTTGTGACAATGATCCGAAGGATGGTCATGATGATAAGGGTGGAGGTGATGATGGTCATGACAGCAAGGATGCTTCTCTCTCCTTTTTTGGTAAAATAACAATAATAATAGATTCCAGTCACTTGAGGTCTATTGTGAGCCAGGAAACCACCCTGATGGGCGCTTTATAGACATTGTGTCTAATCTTTAACAACCCCTATGTTCTAGCTGGGAAAATGGAGGATCAGACTGGTTAAGTAGCTGGCTAACGTCACAGCCCCAATAAGAGGCAGAGGGTTTGGATCTGTGGATAACTCCCTACAACAGTGCACATTTCTGCTGCATCTCGTGGACACTTCAGTCCTCTTAAATGCTTTCCAGAAAAGGAGGTGTGTAATATAAATAAATGAACTTACAAACAGATCTTTTGAAAGCTGAGTTCTTGACGGTTTCCCCTTCCTCTCTACATTTTGTTTCACTTCTGTCTTGACTTTTCTACCTCCTGACAGCTTCTGTTCCCAAGTTTCCTGTTCACAATACCCCTCGTTAAGAAAGTGTTTTGTGAAACAAGAGTTTTTCCCGAGGCCCCAGGTTATGGCAATACCAGTTTGGAAACCCTGGGTTAAGTGGACAATGTATTGATTGGAAATGACATAGTTGCCTGACTCGTTTCAGTGGGCCTGTGGGGACTGAGCACCCGGCATGTGCCGGCCACAGTCCTATGTGTAGCAACAAAGCCCCTGCTTCCACCGACGTGCATTCTAGAGGATGATACCTACAGCTCCCATACACACAAAAAAATCATCTTATCTTCTGTGTTTCACTAAAGCTGCATTCTTTGCAGGGAAAGCCATGCATTTCAAAGCGTTCATGTCTTCCGCCCATTCTGGAGTCAAGAATTTCAGAATCCAACCCCAGCTGGGAGAGACAAGGAGTCGGGGACCCTGAGATTCAAGTCTTGGTGCTACTTCCTGCATCTGTGACCTCAAGCAAGGATTAGCCCCTCTGACCTTCAGGTTAGTCCTTTGCAAGGGAGGTGACACCCAGTCCCTCGGTAACAATGCTTTGCTTTTGCCCCATACATTTAACCATCACATTTTGCATCAGCATTTCCTTTCATTGTGCCAAGCCCGGCCCCCCAGGTTATGGGAGACATCAGCTCCCTGGATCTCTGTGGAGCGCCATGAACTAGTAGCCACCACTGCACGATGACCATTCAGGGGCTCCACCCCCTTGTGCGGATCGGGACCGAGGATTCCGAGTGGGGAACACAGGCAGCAGCAGATGCAACGGCTGAGCTGAGAATGAGGGGTGGCCAAGGCCTTGAGAGGAGACTGGTCCATCCTAGACAACACAGCATGTGCCCCCCAGACCCTCTTGCCAGCCCACAGTTGCTGCCTAGATTGTTGATGGAAATAAATTAAGTGAAAGCCATTTAAGCGAAGTGGTGTTTGTGTGTGGTTTCTCTTAGTCAATATCCTGTACCTAGGTCCTTGTTTTGACGTTTGGGTGTAGCTCCTCAGAATGAAACCTTGACCCTCCAAAACCACTGAAGTTCTGCCTGTGGTCAGGCTGCTTCCTCACTCAGTCCTGCACCCAGATGCAGCAGATTAACCTAGTCTTTGAGATTAACCTAACCGACACCGAAGGGCCCTGAATTCAAGTCCCACCTTTTCACTCATGAGCTGTGTGACTTTGGGAAAGTTACCTGACTTGTCTGTGCCTTGGTTTCCAAATCTCTAAAATAGGGATAATAATATTGGGGGTTGTTTTAAAGATCCAATTAAATAATGGATGTAAAGAACTCAGGACAGCAAGCACTTAGAAACTGGTGAAAGACCAAAAAAATGCATAATAGTGAATTCTTATCAGGTAGAGTCGGGAGGAAGAAGGGAGGGGGCTCAGGAGAAATAGCTGTGCCCAGCATACCTTAAGCATGAGGGCAAAAAGGCATGGTAATCTAACCTTGTTTCTGAAAAAGAATGGTTATGTATATGCATTGCACGGTGGGAGGCGGCATTTTCTTCCTAGTGGGGAAGCAGGCAGGCCCGGACCTCAGAGCCCCACAAAACAGTGGCATCTAGCCTATCTTTTTAAAAGCCTGAGGGGTTTCATGTCCCAGAGCAGGCCAGAGGGACACAGAAGTAGTTTTGTATATATATATGTATATCTGATTCACTTTGCCGTACACCTGAAACTAACACAGCATTGTAAATCAACTAGGCTCCAATAAAAATTTCCAAAAGTACCCACCAAGAGCTTGACATCTTCCAGACATCTTGGGATAGATATACATTTCCTGATTTTACAGAGAGATGAACCACCATGGCTCAGACACACTAAGATGCTGCTGTCACACGGGTGGCTAGTGAGTGAGGAAGGGGACCCCTTGGGGTTATTCATCACTGTATCCGCCGTCCCATTACCCGGCACCCTGTTGCTCTGCCTGCCTCGCCTGGCAGCAGGTCCCTCCCAGGTGACCCGTGTCTTACAGGCAAGAGATGAGATGATGCCCGAGACTTGGCCATGGCAACTGAGGAAGAGGGACGTTATTAAAAACCCTACTTACCAGACAACTTCTGTGTCCCTCTGGCCTGCTCTGGAATGTAAAACCCCTCAGGCTTTGAAACTGACAGGCCAGATGCCAGCAGTTTTCTGAGGCTCTGAGGTCTGGGCCTGCCTGCTTCCCCACTAGGAAGAAAGCATTGCCACCCGCTGTGCAATTGTCCACAGAGCTTCCGTCTCGGGCATATGGGCCCCCTCCATCACCCACCAGCAGGAAGGATGCTCCTGTCTCCTACCTCTGACTCATCTCCCACAGCCATCTCAACTCCCATCTGATAACATTCACACTGGGACACTTTTTTGCACGTGGGATTTCCTCCTTCCCCCTTAAATCTCAGGGATTAAGACTGCTGGCCCCAGACCGACACCTCTTCTTGGCCAAAGCTGGTTCCAGGGCTTCCCTGGCGGCGCAGTGGTTGAGAGTCCGCCTGCCGATGCAGGGGACACGGGATTCGTGCCCCGGTCCGGGAGGATCCCACATGCCGCGGAGCGGCTGCGCCCGTGAGCCATGGCCGCTGAGCCTGCGCGTCCGGAGCCTGTGCTCCGAAACGGGAGGGGCCACAGCAGTGAGAGGCCCACGTACCAAAAAAACAAAACAAAACAAAACAAAAAAAAAACGAAAACAAAGCTGGTTCCACCCCTGAACATTGCTCTCCTCTTCACCACATGCCTCCCCTTTCCTCACCTCTCTGGCCAAGCCCCACCCTGGAGCACTTCCTGAGGGTGGGGCCTAGGTTGGAAGTTGCCTAGCCCAAGCCAAGGCCACAGGGTTCCAGGGCAACTGAGACAACAGCACAGTGGATGACAATAGAAGGCAACGAGGGAAGATGCACAGACGGGACGGAGCATCCGCAGAAAGGACAGGTGGTCTGGAGAAGGTTTCGTGATGGAGGGGCAAATGGACAGGTAGGATATGGACAGGCCCAGCTGGGTGTGGAGGAGATGCCTGACTGAGAACCCTGGTGCACTGTGAGTGAGGAGATAAACTGGCGTAGCCACCGTGGAAAACAGTATGGAGGTTCCTACAAAATTAAAAATAGAGCTGCCATATGATCTAGCAATTCCACTTCTGGGTATTTATCAGAGGTAAATGAAAACTCTAACTCAAAAAGATATCTGCACCCTCATGTTCATTGCAGCAATATTTGCAGTAGCCAAGACATGGAAGCAACCTAAGTGTTCATCAACGGGTGAATAAAAAAATGTGAGATAGATATATATATATGAATATTACTCCATCATAAATAAGAAGGAAATATTGCCACTTGTGACAACATGGATGGAACTTAAGGGCATTATGCTAACTGAAATAACAGACAGAGAAAGACAAATTCCATATATTCTCACTTACATGTGGAATCTGAAAAAACAAAACAAAAAACCAACCCCAAGCTCCTAGATACAGAGGACAGATAGATTGGTGGTTGCCTGAGGTAGCGAGTGGGGTGAGCAAATGGGTGAAGGGGGTCAAAAGGTACAAACGGTCAGTTGTAAAATAAATGTCCTGGGGGTGTAATGTACAGCATGTGACTATAGTTAATGATACTGTAGTGCGTATCTGAAAGTTACCAAGAGAGCAGATCTAAAAGTTCTCATGACAAGTAAAAAAAATTGCAACTATGTATAGTGCTAGATGTTAACTAGACTAATTGTGGAGGTCACTTTGCAATATATACAAATACCTAATCATTATGTTATATACCTGAAACTAATATAATAGTATATGTTAATTACCTCTCAATTTTTTTAAAAAAGGAGATGGCCTGCTGAGAAATCCTGAACCGTTACATCTGGAAAGGGACCCGTGGGGTATTGCACCAGCCTGATAATGACGAGACAGAGACTGCAAAGGTGTGACAGCTTCCCAGCCCACCTGGAATCTTGGAAAACACGTAGGTTTTGAGGTCAAATAGTCATGAGTTCTAATCCTGCCTTTGCCCTTCTGACCTATGGCAACTGGAGAAAGTCGCTCAACCTCCAAAGCCTCAGTTTCCTTATCTGCAAAATGGGACTGTCAGTATCTATCTCAAGAGAGTTGATGAGAGGATTAGTGGCTAGATGTGCATAAATCACTGAGCCCTGAGCCTGGCCATATCCTGAGCTACATAAATGATTCTCTACTGTCTTTGGGATCAAGGGCAGACCCCTCACTCCACGCTTATGAACTCTCATACAAACATATCCACTATTGTAATTTAATTTTATGTTCAGAAATTGATGTTTTTTTATTGTCATAATACACACCACAAGATACAAAGTTCAACAAAACCTTAGCCAGTAGGGATGCAAATTGAAAAAAGGCCCAGATGTGTCCACAGCAGGAGTCAGGGTTCAGTCAGCATAAAATTGTCATGCTCTCAGTAGAGGGCAAGGGTCTTTAAGATTGAAAATCTTGGACTTGGGGGTCTCCTCAGGGTCCCTCTGGCTACAAGAGTCTAAGTCTGACTTGGGGAAGGCTGGGAGGAGCAAAAGAGAGAATCTTATCCTCCGAGCCTGCATGGGATCGGGGATTGAGGTATGAGTGTCACACGCAGAGCTTGTCTTCCTTGTCGTCCCTGCAGTGGGGTGTAGGAGTGGGGGCCATAGTAGGTTTAGAAGCGGAATGCCTTCTGTGAGCCCCTTTACAACGGAGGACAAACGCCGGAGTCCAAATGACCATCAGTATTCCAGAACTCTCCAGAGTCTCCCTGGAAGTTCTCAAGCCATTAGCCAAGCACTCTCTCAACATTTAGAAGGAAAAAAAAAATGGCATCTTTTGCCTCCAGAGTACATGCTATAAAACTCTGTACCCATCTTCTACGTACCTTCCGTCTCCCCTCCCACTTGAGCCAAGCACTCAGAGGATTCTGGGTGGCTTCTGCATCCCTCACACCAGGTTCTAGCTTTCTGGAGAACCAGGGACCAGCCACGACCAATTCCACTGGTTGGACTGCATAGGGGCATCCTAGGCTTGGTTAGGATATGATGTAAGTTGTAGACATTGAGAAGCGGCCAGACCCCAGCCTGCCCTTCCCCTGCCCAGAGGATCCGTCTCCTGTCACATCTGCTTAATCAGATGGACCGCAGACCCATTTGTGCAAAAGTAGGTTAAGGTCAGAGCCAAGACAGCTGCAGAAAGAAGCAAATTGCTTGTGGATCCCCACCTGGGCTATCAGCTCACTCTGGTCCTGGAAATGACTAGACCATGGCTGGGCCTCCATGTTGATCAGCTAGCCTCCAATGAAATTAGGTCCCAAGGAAATCTGAGCTTCCATCTCCTTGGAGCTGTGTTGACTCTGGGTGCACCTGTCTTATTCACATTTGTGCCTTGAGAGAGCCATGTGGGAAAGAAGAAGAGATGCCCCAGGAGGAGCCTGTGTCGAGTGTATACAAGAGCCATGCTTACAAGGCCAAGTGTGGGAATACTGGATAGCCCAAGCAGGTCATACCCTTGAGCCACGGACGCATCCTCCCTTCACCTGCAACTCCAGCCAGCTGTCTTCATAATACCTGTGTGTAGACAACAAACAAGCCAGGTGAGAGTGTGGGTAGCTCAGGGAAACTCGTCGCCATGACCATAGAAGAACCCAAGCAGCCCTGGGGGTAGAGATAGGCTAGCATCATCTTTAAGTGTGGAAAGGATGACTCTTCTCAGCAGCTCCATCACTGTGAGTAGCAAACACCTTCTCTATCCACTCAAGTGCTGGCCAGGATGGTAGATGATCGTTCAGGGCTGGAGAAACTGTATCAGTGAAGGTCCTGATCCCAGACCTGAAAGCAACATAGAGATTTCCCTGAGTATAAGGCTCTCCTCCCCAGGGCCTTTCTCCTCTGGTCCTGAGCTCTGGAGGCGGCAGCCCTGCAGCAGCTTCTGCGATGGGACCGATTAGAAGAGCCTCCTACCTCTGGGCTGGTTGGGGCCCAGGTTTCCACCCATCATGTCATTGCACTGACCGCCTTGAGGAAGTGGATGCTCTCAGAATCAGCTGGCTAAGGTTGGATGATCTAGGTGGAGAAAGCTTTCCTTTTCAAGTCTGGTTGAATTATATTTTTATATCATTTCTGCTATAACTATTATGATCGCACTTACAGTGCAACACAGACAAAGATCCGTGTCGACCACAAACCAGAACCTCATAGAAGACAATGTAGTGACACCCCCCACTACACGATATCTACTTAAAGGACCCCCTAAGGGCTCCTCACCCCCAAAACCTCTCTCCAGCTGGCTTGTCACCATCCAAGGAATTGCCATCTTTACCGTTTCATACCTTTGGGTTAAGGTAGTGATCCCTGTCAAAGTATAAAAATTCCTGGGGGGATAACACGCTGAGAATTGGTCTCCAGCATCTTAGAATCCATTCATCATGCTTTCGTCACCCTCACCCAGACCATCGCAGCAGCCCCCTTGCCAGCTGCCCTGGTCTGCTTTTTCCTCCCTCCCACTCACCTTCTCCTCTTCTGCCAGCGATTACTTTTAAAAAAACTCAGTCCTTGTTGCATTCCTGCCTAACAACTTCCCCTTCTCCTATAGAATCCAACTCAAACTCCTTAGGGTTCAAGGTCTCTCATTTTTTAGTCCCTGCATGCAGATGGAGACTCTTCAATTCCGTCACCCACACCCTGAGCATTTGTTTCCCGAACAAACAAGCCTCTTGCACATCTCTCTTCCCCAGGGTGTTCCATTTGCCCTTCCTCTTCCCGTCCTCCTGAGTTGAGATGCACCTGAAATTGTATCCCTACTGGACTGGGTTTCCACATCCCGCCCCATGCTTCCATGCACTCTCTGTCCTGCCTTTCTCTTCACCCAAAGATTCTTTTTGGATCCCTCTAGAAAGACACTCATCCCAGGGCCCCATGATTATATTTGGGTCTATTGAATATAATATAAAGAATAGGTTATATTATATTCTTTCATATATATATATATATATATATATATATATATATACACAATAGGTAGGATAATATTCCTTCCCCCTTTCTACTCTGAGTTCTTTGTGGACAAGGACTTTGTCTAATTCATCTGTTTGCCGCAGATCCCAGCACCGGCTACACAGCCAGTCTTCAACAAATACGTGTTCTCTGACACCCGTGACAGTCAGCTAGGAGATTTTTTTTTTTTTTTTTTTTTTTGCGGTACGCGGGCCTCTCACTGTTGTGGCCTCTCCCGTTGCGGAGCACAGGCTCCGGACGCGCAGGCTCAGCGGCCATGGCTCACGGGCCCAGCCGCTCCGCAGCATGTGGGATCTTCCCGGACCAGGGCACGAACCCGTGTCCCCTGCATCGGCAGGCGGACTCTCAACCACTGCGCCACCAGGGAAGCCCAGCTAGGAGACTTTGATATGGAAAAAAGGAGTGATGGGGCAGAATGGGGTAAAAGCAGTAACATACTTTGGTCGGAATACAGCAAGAAGTCACTTGAAGCCTGGATCCAGGAGAAAAATCATAAAAGGTAAGAACTGAGGACCGGCATCATCTTCCAAGTCCAGGTCAGCCCAACCTTAGCAAAGACTGCTAGCCACTTACAACTTCTAAAACCCCTCTGCCAGAGTTGCGGGCCTTCTCTAGTTGCTGCGAGCTGAGCCTACTCTAAGTTGTGGTGCGCGGGCTTCTCATTGCGGTGGCTTCTCTTGTTGCAGAGCACAGGCTTTAGGCGCACTGGCTTCCGTAGTTGTGGCCCGTGGGCGTCAGTAGTTGTGGCTCTCAGGCTCAGTAGTTGCGGCACACGGGCTTAGTTGCTCCACGGCATGTGGGATCTTCTGGGACCAGGGCTGGAACCCTGCAGGGGCCCAGGGCCTGTCCCCTGCATTGGCAGGCGGATTCTTAACCACTGTGCCACCAGGGAAACCCCATCATTTTATCTTGACTCCCAAATTTAAATTTCCAAATATACGTGTGTTATTTTTCTGTCATCAGTTTCTAATTTAATGGCGTTATAGTCAGAAAACGTGGTCTGTGTTTTCCTGATTTTTTGGAAACTTAGTAACCTTGATTGCATAATATATGGCCAATTTCTATAAACATTTACACAGGAAAGACTATGTAAGCCCCAAATGTGGGGCATAGGGCTCCCTGTATGTCCACCAAATCGATCTGGTTCTGTGAGCTGTTCAAACCCTCGACAGCGGTACTAACTCATGGTCTGCTTAGTCTAAAGTCCATTATGTTTAACGTCTGCCCCTGTGATGGTGAGATTCACAGCCTCTCCTCCTAATTCACTCTTTCTCGACAAACATTATCTGCTCTCACTTGCCTCAAAGAGTTGTCAGCTCCAGGGAAGAGAGCAGGTTAACCCATGCAGGTTAATTATTACTGCTGAAGATTTTCGCAACACCTCTCACCATCTTGAGAAGAATAAAAGCCTTTTTAAAAAATTAATTAATTAATTAATTTATTTTGGCTGCGTTGGGTCTTCGTTGCTGCACATGAGCTTTCTCTAGTTGCAACGAGCAGGGGCTATTCTTTGTTGCGGTGCGAGGGTCTCTCGTCGCAGTGGCTTCCCTTGTTGCGGAGCACGGGCTCCAGAGAACAGGCTCAGTAGTTGTGGCGCACGGGCTTAGTTGCTCCGTGGCATGTGAGATCTTCCCGGACCAGGGCTCGAACCCGTGTCCCCTGCATTGGCAGGCGGACTCCCAACCACTGCACCACCAGGGAAGTCCCCTAAAAGGCTTTTTAATAGTTGTTTTAGGCCTTCTTCCCATCTTCCTCATCATTGCTTCCATGGCTGAACACCTACTGTGTGTGGGCTCTGCTCATTTCATTCTTGGGTTTCCCCTCCGATGCCCGTGAGGAGGTGTCATTAGTCTCAGAGGGAAGAGCCTTGCCCAGATCCCAAGTTCATAAAGCAGCAGAGTCTGGAGCACAGCCCAGGTTGGCCTGCCTCCAAAACCTATGCTTTTATTATGTTTTGTTTCATTGCTTAAATTGTTTTTCTAATGATGAAATATTTCATATGTATACAGAATCATATACATAACACTGTATAGAAGTATAAAGAATAATCCCTACCACGCAACCTTAAGCATAGTACATTCTAGATGCTTTTGAATCCACCTGTGTGCCCACCCCATTCTCATTCCCTCCACCCTTTTCTCTGGGGTATCCACTCTCCTTAATTGTATGGGTATTTTTTTCACCTTGCTTTTTTCTCAGTAGTTTTACTATGTGTGTATATATTATACATAGATGTGTGTAATAACATATTATTGAGTTGTGCATAACTCTGAACTTCAGTTAAGTGGGTTCATACTACACATATTCTTCTGCAACTTGGGAGATTCATCTTTATTAATTTGACTAGAGGGATATATTCATTTTCACTTCTATATAATTCCACTGTATGAATGTATATCACCGTTTATTTATTTCTCTTACTACTGGTGGATATATAGTTTGTTTCTACTTTTTGCTTAACAATGGTGCTGTAAATATGCTTATCTCTTGGTGTACATATGCAAAAGTTTCCCTAGAATGTAAATACTAGGAGTGTGTCTTAGCTTGGGCTGCCATAAGAAAATACCAGAGACTGGGTGGCTTAAACAGCAAAAATTTATTTCTCGCAGTTCTGGAGGCTAAAAGTCCAAAATATAGGTGTCAGCATGGTCATTATCTGGTGAGAATTCTCTTCCTGCTTGTCGACAGCCACCTTCTCACTGTGTCTTCACATGGCAGAAAGAGACAGTAAGCTCTCTTATAAGGGCACTAACCCCATCATGAGGACCCCACCCTCATGGCCTCACCTAGACCTAACTATGTCTCAAAGGCCCCATCTCCAAATACCATTCCACTGGGGGGTTAAGGCTTCAACATGTGAATTGAGGAGGGGAGCACAATTTGGTCCAAAGCAGAGTGGAATTCCTGGGTCATAGGTTACACCTATCTTCAAACTTACTAGATACTGCCAAACTGTTGTCTAAAGAAGTCAATTCAAACTCCATGCTCCTGACCTGCTTCCTAACTCAGCCACCTGCCTCCTTCAGTATGCCTCCCATTAACATTCTTCACCCAGATTCAAAATGTTCTCTCTCCAAGAGCTTAAGAATCTTTTATGTGTCATGATCTGTTTCTCTTCCCTGCCCCCTTGCCCGGCCACCCTACCTTGTTTGTCTCCTCCCACCATCACTTCTCCCCACCTTCCTGGTGATGACACTGGCTGACACACACCCACACCCTACCTGTGCTCCAGGAATCCAGTGTGTTTCCAGGGGCAGAGTAGAAACTAACATTCCTTTCTCAAAGGCATGTGGAGAGATGGTGCCCCAGCCCCCCTACGGTTAACCACCGTGAACAAGCCAAGCAGTGACAGAGTCAGTGGGCGCTGAACATCTTAGAGGTGGAAGAGGCCCAAGCAATCATCGTCTACTCCCCCTTTAACACAGGAGGAAATGAACACCCAGAGGGGAAAGTGTTTTGCCCAAGGTCACCAAGCCAGTGAGGGGCCACTGGGCTGGAACAATAAGTCCTGTGTTGTGAGCAGAAGTTACCATCCCGGCAGTTTGTAGGAACAGGGGTGACATTATTCTAATTCTGGTTTTTGGATACAAACAGCGAGTCTCATCGTAGTCTAAAGAAGAAAACTTAGTTTGTCCCCAATGAATCACCTGTTTGGGGAACTGATTTTTGAGGGCTAATTTTACATCCAACCAAAGCAGACAATAATCAATACATTATAGCAAGCGGTTTGTTTATAGCATAGGACAATGAATACCTTGTTCATACCATCATTCATTCAAAAAGTATTTCTTGAACAGCTGCTATGTGCCGTATCCTAGGCACCCAGGAGAGCGGGGGAGGGAGGGGAGACAGGCGAAAATCCCTGCCTTCTTGGAGCTTACTTTCTAGTGGGTGATAACAGACAATAACAAACAAAAAAACACAAAAAACGAACAAGCACATAAATATCAGTGTGTAGGTAGGTGTCTGTGTGCGTCAAGTGGTACGACCACTATGAAGAACAGCAAAGTCAGGTAAGAGAGAGACAGAAAACAAGGGCCAGCAGGGGGCGCTGTTTGTAATAAGGTCTGTGGGTGGGTAGAAGGAAATGAAGTCAGAAAGATGGCAGGACCAGATGATCATTTGGGTTTATCTCTATTCATTACTCTATAATAAATTGCTGTAGGCAAACTTTGTGGCTTCAAATATTTCAAATGTATCATCCTGCAGTTCTGGAGGTCAGGGTAGGACATGGGTCTCACTGGGGCTGAAATCAAGGTGTCAGTGGGGCTGGGTTCCTTCCTGGAGGCTCCAGGGGAGAAACCCTTGCCTCCTCTTTGCTAGCTTCCAGACGCTGACGTCGCTCCCTGCCTCCTGGCCCCCTTGTCTCTACCTTCAAAGGCAGCGGCAGGGTGTCAGGTCCTTCTCACCTGAAATTCCTCTGACCATCTTTGCATACCCACAGGTCCACCTCTCTGATCTCAGCCTGGCAGGGTTCTTCACTTCTAGGGACTTGTGGGATTAGGGTTGAACCCACTCAGATCGCCCAGGGTCCCTTCCCCATGTTAAGGCCCATCCTCTTAATCACATCTGCAGCATCCCTTTCACCACGTGAGGCAACACACAGGCTCCAGGCATCAGGCCATGGACATTTGGGGACCATTAGTCTGCCAACCACCAAAACCACTGGAGGATTTTGGTAGAAGAGTGACCTGATTTCTAAACGGCTGCTTGGCAAGGAACAGACCACGGGAGGCAAAGGTCGGGGACGGGGGGCGGGCGGCAAGGGGACCAGCCAGCAAGCTGCTGCAAGTACCCAGGACAGGGGAGGTGGCGGGGAAAGAGGACGTGGATAGGAGCCATGGAAGTTTCAAGAGGCCTTCTTTCTGCGGGTATATTTTAAAGGTAGAGGCAATAGGATTGCCTGACCCACTGCACATGGAGGGTGGCAGGAAGAGAAGAGTTGTGTGATTCAAGGATTTTGTTCAGAGAATGGAGTTGCCTGTCATCGGAGGGAAAGACGCTGAAAGAAACAAGGGGTGGGGAGGGATGAAATCAGGTAATACTTCCACCCACCAGAGTTAAGCTAATGCTTCTGCTCTGGCCCCCAACTTTCAGGATTTTATATTTCAGTTGGGAAATCAAGACACACAAGATAACACACCTGATTACTTCTGATACATCAGAACTTACACTTACAGGTGAACACCACTATCCCCAAAGCTGTCATCTCGGGAAGCCATATACATTTATTCCAAGGCTGCTGCCCAAACAGCCACACAGCCAAAGCATGCTTGGAACTTCTTTCTATGAACTGGATTGAGTTACGGGCTGTAAAGAACGTCAGGCTTGTCATTTCTCCCTCAGAAGTTCAGTTTGAACATTGACTTTATTCACCGGACCTGACTCAACCTCCAAAGAATTAAAACCATTTTCCCAGGATGATAATTGGCCACCACGGAGGACAGTCACATCTCTAGCTGTGGCCATGTCACTGGAAAAGTCGGCTACCATCTCCAGGGAGGACGAATTTCCTTCTACAGACCAGTACCCCATCCAGTGGAGGTGAGAGCCACCTCCCTCCAGAAGCTCCAGTTATGATGCCATTCATATTGGGCAGAGGTCGTCTTCTTAACAGCCCAGCCCTCATCTGGGTGTATAGATTTGGGTATAATATGGTTTAAAATTGTGCAATTTGGTGATAGTGGATCATTCATACATTTCACAGAGACATTTTTTCTCTGGTTTCAATGCCAGGCATATTCATGTTTCTCATAAGCTACTGGATTGTCCAGATTGTATTGTCCTAGTGACGATGTAACTGGTCATATTTCTTCCTTCATTCCACAGACTAGAACATTTTCTGTTTGCCCATTTGTAAAATATGGAAGCTTACTTTCTAGTGGGTGCTAACAGACAAGAACAAACAAACAAAAAAACACAAAAAACCAACAAACACAGTGTGCAGGTGTCTGTGTGTGTCAGGCGTATCTTCTTAGGGTAGTTTTGAGGAGGAAATCAGACATTCCATATAAAGCACTTCACGTGATGCCTAAGAAACTCCTGAGAAATTGTATTAACCTCAGTCCACGTGCAAGATCCCGTTTACCAGATCACTGCTCACCTTCTACTTTTCCCTGGAAGAACTTACTCCTTTCAGGCTCCAACTGACTGTGTTGCTCGCTTCTGATTCTTGCCTGGTTTTCCCAACATTCCCTTTGAGTACCTTAGCTGTCCAGTGGGTTGTAAGGATCAAGCAGGAGAGCAGGGGTCTTCTTTTCCTCCCTTCACTACCCTTCCCCTTTCTCCTCCGACTGCCAGGCCATCCCAAAGACAGGCGGCGGCCCTGCCAAACCAGTGTCCTATAAATTATCAGCCCTGCCTGCTGCCTTCATGATGGACACGATACAGAGGTAAACTACTGCCTGGACTTCACCTGCAGAGAACAACGAAGACTTCATAGGCTACAGGTAGGAAACTTGGTCTTTGCTGGTACCTGGATGCCCAGAGAGAGAGGTGAGATCTACCTAAGAAAAAACTTTGGGTCTCCATCCCTTTCATTTAAGCCAACACCCACGATTTCCACTAACCTGAGAAATAATTACGTGGCGATGCCAGGTTCATGCGTTCGTGGCGTGCGTGGTTCATACTTCAAATCTGATTCACTAGTGGCCCCGTTGTTTGGAACTTTAGTCCAGTGGGGGAGATAGTTTGGTCCAGAATATCCTTTAGAGGCACCCCAAAATGAGAGTGAATGATGCCTCATTTTCCCTGTTTGTCCATGAGTTAGAGTGGCCCTAAGGGCAGCGTGAGGCCCTCTCTACCCCTCCTGCCCTATTTCTCCTCCTCCCCTGTCCCTACCAGGCCCTTTAAGAGGAGTCATGACCCGTGGTTGATGAGATCACTGTCCGCATTAGATGAGAAAATGGATTTTTAAAACTCCCCGCTCTGCTCCTGGCACATAATAGGCCCTTTATTAATGTCAGGGTAATTGTCTCTCCCATCCCCCATGTTTGCCCACCAAAACCATGAAGTTCAGACCCCGAAAGACAATCTTCAGAGGCTCTGAACTGGCTGTGAAGATCCCCAGCCTCCAGAACCTTCCCCAGCCCATTTATAACATCACAGTCTCACTACAGCTGCTGATGGACCAGCCATGTCCATCTTTCTTTCTGAGTCTCCAGGACTTTATAGAAACTTCCAACCACTTGATTTGACAAATGACTTTCTGAGTGGAAGGGGGTTATACATTTAATACATATCATAAGAGACATCAGAGCTATGCTCAGGAGATCAAATAGTTTCTTCAGCTAAGAATGTAAGCATGATCCCCATTAATATCTTTCCAACAAAGGCCCTGAGCTCCCCACCCCCGTTCCTCTATGATCTCAGTTTATTAATGTTGCTGTCCCCTCCCCCTGGTTAAGCTGCCCTCACCGCAGAATCTCATTCCAGTCTGATGTACACCCTCCATAGAACACACCTCCTTGGCAAGCATTTCACGTGAAAAAAAAAAGTCCTTCATCATCAAACAACTGAACACCATCTCCTGGGAAATAAAATCTGAAAAGTTAAGAAGGGAAAAAGAGAGGGCTATGATTATTTTAATCTTATTCCAAATGCTCAAGTACGCTCCCAAACAAAACCCAAATTAAACGTGAGCCTTATTGGAAGGGATGATGACCATGCAAGTGTCTGAGACAAGGTTTGGCAAATAGTAGGTGCTCAGTTAATGTTTATCTAGAAATAAATAAGAGCATCTGTACAAGCTGTCCCATGGACCACGCTCTGTCAAGCCCCAGCCTGAACAGACAAGACGGGTTACTGTTACTGCAGTCCCCACCTGGACCCAGGGTGCTGTGATTCTTCAAAAGCACCTTCATGCTTACTAGCTGCTTTGATTAATGCAGCGTATCGAAGCTCGCACCTGGCCTTGAGAGAAGGGGCCCTCTCCCAGGTCCCTCAAAGACAGGATTAATGCAGACACCCCACCCTGACACACACAAACACTGGGAAAATCTGGTTCTCGCAAGATTTTGGAAGCATCTAAAGATTTTGGAATCTCTGTCAGCACTACAGAAATTGCTGAGATCGGAGCTCTGATTCCTTCTCAAAACTAGAGTGAACAAAAACCTCTTTACCACCAACATCAACACCAAAAGTATGTCAGAAGAGTACCGACATTGTAGGAGGGACACTTTGGCCCCTTTGGTCAAAAGGGCCAATGTACCAGCCAGAAAATTTCCCTTTCACTTAGCCACTTCAACCCTGAAACCAATGTCCAAGTCATGTTGTTCCCTGGGCCTCAGTTTATTGCATCCATAAAATGGGAACAAAGAGGTTTGCATTATCTCCCTGCTGGCATTCTTGGGAGAATAAAATTAGACAGCCTGAGAAAGCTTTTTTTCAAGAATGGAAACTTACACATATAAATTGGCAGCCACCAGTGAAGGACAGATGACATGGGTACCAAAGAGAGCCAGCGGGAGTTCCTTGCCAATATGGTACTCGGTAACAGGAGTAAGGATGCTCAGATCATCACGGGTTGTGCTCTTCCTTTGAGGGCTCTGTCCTATCAGCCAGGTTCAGGTCATTGGCAGTCCTGGATGTGAATCCCAGAGCTGTCATCTACCAGCTAAAAAACTTCATAACCTGAGCTGGCCCCTTGGCCTCCCGGGCCCTTCACCTCCTTCCATACAAGGTGGACTGATATCTCCTCCCTCACAGACAACAGCCAGATGTAAGGATCCAATGAGGGAACGGAGGCCAGCGCACAGAGGTGCTGCACAGATGTTAGCTCATCCTGCGAGTTTGTCCTTCAAAGAAACCATTCTGCTCTCAGAGACCCTCAGAGGGGAGGAGGAGCTTCCCTACAGCTGCCTGTGGAAATCTGTCTCAAGTTCTGCCTCGTTGCTCTGGGTCTCCTTCCCCCCACCCTCTCTGTGGTACTTCCACAAGCCTTGGAGGGTCACATACTGGGAAGCAAATGGCCCTTCGCCTCACGCTCTGTCCCCTGCTGGTAGAGGTGGTGGCTGGAGGGGAGGGAAGATGGCCTGAGGTGGTCGCTGGTGGCAGCTCTGGACCAAAGGCTCTAGCATCTCCTGCAGCCCCCAAGCAGTGCCCTAAACAGAAGGGGGAATTGGAAGAAATCCTCCTGCACGGTGTGCCCATCTGTGTTTCACCACCCTCCCCGCAACAAGGCCTCCAGATCCTCCTGTCAAAGCCGCCTTAGACTCGGAACTCTGGGACCCAGATGGGATTCAGAGAGCATCCTGTCTGGATTCTAACCTGGGTCACTGAGCCCCTTAAACCTCCTGGCAGGCAGTAATGGGGGTACTAGAGACACTCTATTTTAAAAAGCTGTTCATAGAACATACATGTGCCCCATGTGAGACTGAACGGGCTAATTATGTCTCTGTCTTTCTTGGATGGAATTGCATCAATTCAATATGATCATTCTGGTTAGCTGGTGCTGATAAAATTTCTAATAAGTATATAATTTTTAAATGCAGCAATGGCTACTTAATGAATGCTGTTTGTAGCACTGACGAACTTTTCTTTTCTAAACAAGGAGTCTAAGGGGGAAAAATGATGAAAAGGCTCCTTAGTGGCAAAAGGGGCAAAACCCACCAACCTGTCCCATTTTACAGGTGAGGAAATAGAGTCGCAGGAGTTAGGCCTCTCCCAAACCCGAGCAGCTTCTCTGGAGTAGAAGCAAGATTCCATATCACGACCCCAGAGTTTTGCTTCCAGTGCTGTTTGTTCGAGCTGCTTCGTCCCATCCTGGGCCCTGTCCTCTCCACACATACCTGATAATTACCAGGTTACACCGAACAAGGAAACTATACCTTGTTAGCCAAATGATGGCTACATGTCAACAGGACCTTCTAAAACTACGTTGTCCATTAGGTAAATACATGCGGATATTTAATTAATTAAAATTAAACTTTACAATTCAGTTTCTCATTCATACTAGCCACATTTCAAGTGCTAGGTAGTCACTTGTGTCTGGTGGCTACCATACTGGATCGTGCAGATATAGACCATTTCTATCATTGCAGGAATTTCTACTGGGGAACGCTGGTCTAGAAGCAGTGACTTTGACAGGAAAGAGTCCAGACCCTGTGAGTGAGCAGGGCTTGGAGGTACTTCACACGTCACCCAGGCTCTGCATGGACTCCGAGTCTGTGGGTCCCCAAGGACCTGGAGACTTTGAGAGAGAAACAGCCTAAAGGACCACCTCCCTCCTAGACTGGTGCTGTGGTTTCTACGACCAGAGCCTCTCTCGAGATTCAGCCACAAGTCACTTTGTCACGAAGAAGCACTAACATGGGCATCAGAAAGGGGGTTTCATCTCCAGGGCTGCCTTTTAAAACTTTTTATTTATTTATTTATTTATTTGCAGTACGTGGGCCTCTCACTGTCGTGGCCTCTCGGGTCGCAGAGCACAGGCTCCAGACGCGCAGGCTCAGTGGCCATGGCTCACGGGCCCACCCGCTCCGCGGCATGTGGGATCCTCCCGGACCAGGGCACGAACCCGTGTCCCCTGCATCGGCAGGCGGACTCTCAACCACTGCGCCACCAGGGAAGCCCCCCAGGGCTGCCTTTTACTAGCTGTGTGTCTTCAGCAAATAACTCCTCTTCTCTGGCCCTCAATCCCCCACTAGGGAAGCCATTCTGTCTTCTGAAGCCCGAAAATTCAATGCTACCCCATCCTCAATTCATTCGTCTCTCGTGGGTCTGTGTCTTATCTTTCTTGGGTGTGTGTGCATTTAGAGAAATGTTCATCTTGATCAAGGGCATGGTGGAGAGGGCAGGGGAGGTTGCCTTGGCCAACATCAGAATATGTTTTAATGTAGAGAAAAACCTCTGAAGAGACTAAGGCAGCAGAGGGCCTTTGGGCTACTGTTTTCCATGCAAGAATCCAGTAGATGGGGCTGCTGCATAGAGGCGATGTCCTGACAGGCTTTGCCTTACGCTTGTCATAGTGAGTGCCCGAGTTCAGAGGGCAGGAAATGCGTCTTTTTTGTCCTTGCAGGACCCCAAATCTCTCCATATACCCAGACTTAATGAGTCACCGCTAGAAGCCTCAGTACAGGTCCAGGAAAGCCCCTCGTGCCCTTTGTGTGCCTTTAAGCCCTGATGAATTTTCCCTTTCCCCTTCCAAATTGTAAAACTGAAGCTATTTTCTCCGGTGCCTTATTTAGCAGCTGTCGAAAGTTGGAACCTGACAAAGATCAACAACTTTTTACCAGCTCAAAATTCACTCCTGTCCCAGGTGGGTTTTTCCCCTGCTCTGCCTTCCCTCTCCTTCCCCAGTGAAAACTTTCAAAGTCCACCGAGGTTGCCTGAGACCCTGGCCGCGTGCCTCTTTGGAAACAGAATGCTCTTAAGGAAATAAAAGTGCATCCCCGCCATTCACTTTTTCCTAACAGCCTCATTTTCCTTCCCAAGTTGACGATGGAACTAAATCCTCCTCCCCAGATGAAGGTTGATTGGCAGCCTCGGTCCACAGTCTCTCACCATCTTCTGAGAACGAGACTCACCCAGCCTCAGCACCACAACTGACAGCAAATAGTTCGTCGGAATTTCCAACTCCTATGATTTCTCCCTTCAGCTCTTCAGAAGTAAAGATGAGAGTAAACTATGTCAGGAAGGCCCCGGGCTGTGCGTGCCCACCGTGGGAGTTTTGGGGGACAGAAGGGTGCACATCCTTTGCAACTTCACGGTGAGACTTCCACAGAAGGGCTCTTTTGCTTGTAAATGGCTCATTTAAGGCTTAAGGCTCAGGGCATACCTGGGTCCAGCCTCACTAGCGTCACCAGGCCCCAGGCTTTTCAGCACTGGGAGGTGAGGGGGGAGGGCAGCAGAGGACAGCGACCGTCTGGCAGGCACCCCTTCTGTTGAAACCAGAGGAACCTGTCCTGGTGAGTGAAGTTGCTATGGCAGCTCGGCTGCTGTCTTAAAGCGATGGATGAGAACAGGTGCTGTAGGTGGAGGGAGATTTCATTCCCTGAGGTTGGTCTCCAAGCTGAATAGACAAAGGAGCAAGAAATGGGGAAAATTCTCAAGCAAAATAAGGAGTATTTGCTGGTCCATCTGAGTGAGGATTCTCAAAATATTTTCCAAAGCTCCAAGCTGCTTGGGGACTGCGGCCACAGTATAGAGATAATTGCCCCATGTTCATTAGGAGAGCCTGTGTGTGTGAAGCGAAGAAATAGTCAAGCTTTGCTGAATATTAGGGAGGGGCCAAATGTTGGTTCAAATCCCAGCCCCATGAGCTTCTGCTTGGATAACTTTAGATAAGTCACCTGGACTCTCTGAATCTTCATTTTCTCATCTTTTATAGATTCATTATTGCCAACAGTCAATGAAATAATCTGTGTAAAGGCACTCAGCACGGTGCCTGGCATGTAGTAAGCGCTCAGATGTTAGCTACTATCTTACTTTGCAAATAAAATAATACCACAACGCCCTTCTAAGTAGAAATAGAGATGTATGAGAAAATTCTCTCTTCCCACAGGCTACGGGAATTTCTTTAGGATTGGCATACTAACACTTGTGGAATTTAAGACTGACACCCAAAGAAAAGTCACGGGGGCGTTTGATACGTGCTCCGTAAAATTTGCTTCCCGTTCTACGTAACAGCCCTTACGAGTTTGGAGTTCTACCGACGAAGCCACGTGGTCATTATAAACGGCAGCATATTCACCAAAAACAACTATTTCTCAGATCCAGTAAAACCCTGTGAAAACACCACGCCCTCGCCCTCTAAATCAAAACCAGACACCGAGAGATTGGGTCCGTCCTTGTTCTAGCCCTGACTATAATAAAATGACCCTACCTTCATGCTATGGAATATTTTGGACCCCACTTACAAGATCGTAGTGGAGTATGGGATCTGTGTGGGGTGTGTGCCGACAGTCCTGAGGTGGGCAGACACTGCCCTGATGGTGTTAAACGGTATGTGCCTCGTTCCCATTCTTGTTTCTCAGTCAAGGTCAAGTAGATGTTCTTGGAGCAGTTCAGGGTCAGCACAATTCCCGAGGGTTCTAACCCCAGCCCAGCTCTAACTCCTGCAAATGAGAGTCACATTATCGTGGGATTAGAACCTTGAGTTTGCACAAATAGTGAAAAGGGAAGGAAGAAAGAGCGTGGTGTCCGAGTTTGAAGACCTCAAGGTTTTCTAACAAGAAATTCGCTATGACACGTGTCCCGAGCGATCAATAGCACGTTGCCACTCACAACTGAAAAGCGCGCTGGTTTATTCGTTCATCTCACAAACTTTTATTAAGCAGCTGCTGTGTGCCACACCCTGTGCCAGACCCTGGAGAATCAAGAATGAATTAGGCACAGGCTCAGCCTTCAGAGACCTCACAAGGGTACAGGGGAGGCCGACCATGCAGGGTGACAGGTGCTGTGCAGGGTGACAGGCACCGTGCAGGGTAAGCACAGGGCACTGTGGAGCCCACAGGAGGGAGAGACTGTTAGTTGTAAGCAACTCTGCCTTGAGCCAGGAGGCCAAGGTCCTGAGATGGGAGAGCCAGCATGCATGGGAGGCCTCCTGGGGACATGGAGCAGGAGACAGGCTCAGGTAAGCACCTGAGGCCAGCAAAGGCAAGAAGGATCAAGTGCAAAGGCTCTGAGGTGGGAGCCTGTGATGGGCATCGCAGCCTGTACGGAGGTGGGGGGACGCTAATTCCAAAGCCCACGTTCCTCTCCCACACTCACGATGTCTCTGATAGTTACACTTATATTCCAAATGCACAGTCAAAGCACAATTAGCACTGAATCTGAAAAAAATGTAATGTAGTTGCTTATTCTGGAATCAGAAAAGACCTTCAGGTTTCCTAGGAAGTTTATGACGCTACCCCTCAAACACTGAAATGAAGGCCACGTGTGAGGTTTCAAAGCTCTCTAGCGAAGCACATGCCTCAGCGTTCTTTGATAATAATATCTGACCTCTCTCCTTGAAAATCAGGAAACATTTCTTCACGTGGCCTCTTGTCACATTGTAAGCCAATTGGCTATTAGTCAGGAATAGAGCGTAATATCATTCATTGAATATAATTGTTTAAAAACCTCATAGAGTGATAGAATGAATAAAATGCCCCAGGCACTGCACTTAACCCCCTCCCTAAGTCAGCAACTCTGAGTGTGAACGCTGGATCTAAGCTGGTTGAGCCAGGCTACGTGCAGTTCCAAAGCCAGCTGAGCCCCGCACGTAGGTAGGATTTGAGAGGCACCAAGAAACCTACCCTCAGTGGCAGAATTCCAATAAGTTATTCATATTTTGAGTGAAGGTAGTGGGAATTGGGGGTTTTGTTTGTTTGTTTTTCTTTTTTATATATAAAGCAGTAGAAACCTTCCTTCATGGGAAGTCTTGCAGAGCGCCCCCTATAAAGTCATAATAGCAGATTCTTAACTAGTATTTACCACGTGCCAGATGTTTTCACTTATTTAGTCCAACAACAACACTGTAAGACGGATACAGTGTACTGTTACTGTCAAGATTTCCCAGATGACAAAACTGAGGCACAGAGAGGTTAAATGAGCTGCCCAACATCACGCAGCCAGTAGGTGGTGAAGCTGGGGTTCGAATCAGGGTGGTATGTCTCCAGAGCCCACCCAATACTGACCCCACTGGCTGGTCCCAAAGCAGAAGGCAGCATGGCCCCGGTCGGATCCCACGTGGAGGGCAGGGTTTCCAGGCTCCATGGGGATGGGGTCACCCTCAGGCACATCCACGGAAGAATTCCATGAAACACAACTTTAAAGCCATTGGATTGAGGTGTTATCTACCAAGGGTCACTTTACGATAACACCTTCTTCTTGGAAGGAGTGACATGTCAGTGCATTAGTATGAAACCGTTTTCAAAAACCTGGTTCTAAGTCCAGGGAAGTAGTGATGGGGACATCCCAGCCTCAGGGCAGGGATGCTGGCAAGGGCAGAGCTGGGTCCAGGGAGGGCTGGACTCCAGAGTCTGACTCGTAGGAGGAGAGGGTGATGCGAGAAATGGCGCCTGCAAGACCCCAGGATGCCTGCCTGGCGGGCGAGCGGGAGATCAGGCTAAGAGCAAGGTGCCTGTGAGGCCCACTGGGAAGGGCCTTAGGGCAGGCAGGCTTCTGGTAGCTGAGCACAAAAAAAGGGGGGGTAACTCCTGGCAGAAGCATAGCGTGACTAGCGTTGTAGGGGGCGGGTGAGAAGAACAGTCTGACGTGAGAGTGTCAGGGCTCCCCGTGTGGTGACACTCAGAGTTTTTCAGTTTCTATATTGATGAAAAATTTTGCAACTTTCAAAATTGCAGAACAAATAGAACCATGACTCATACTTCACAATTTGCCTGGCAAATTTACTGTAGTATCATGATCCTGACCATTGCATGTTTTTCAGGGGTGATGAGACATCAGGATAGAATATTTGGCACAAGTACGTGACTGTGGGGATTGTGGGACACACATAGCCCCCACCTCATGTCTTATGTTCAAGATTAGAAACCAGTCATTTATATGGGTTATGAGTCCCAGAGGACCTGGGGGTACAAGTTTTGATGTATCCACGGGTGTCTTTTTGGTCCGCTTTTTAATCAGCTCTGAGCCACATTTTCATCCTCTGTAACTTCATGAGATTAGTTACTTTGGGCCCACCATGAAAAGTATTAAAAGTTTGAATGGATTTGAAATTTGAATGTTTAAATGGTAGGAGTTTGAGTAGAAACTTTCAGGATAATGTAATTTAAGAGCTGATGATATGCACAATTAAATCTTGACACTTTAAAGGAACAATTAAAAAACCAGATTTCTGCCCTTTGGTTTCTAACTGAGGAATCAAGTCAGACTATAGTCTCTTGTGGAAGAAACAGACATGGGGGGGCCACGTCTTGTCACTGTTAGATAGCACCTAGCATCATGTCAGCAACAGAAGACATAATCGATAATTCGCTGAATGAATGATAAATACATATATGCAAACACTCAAATATACAGTCTCTACAAGTTGAAATACAGGCCCCAATCTTACTATACTTAGGGACCATTTTTCTATTTACGATTTTTCTGGTATTTGTTCCTTTTTAAATGTGTTCATTAATCCTAGAAATGAGTTTATACAGAAAGAGAAACTATTTTATATCTTGAATTTGTTCAACGCCTTTCGCTCCGATCTCATTGACATTGTCCATATTTTCAATTTCCAGAGCACCAATGGGCTGTCCAGGCCCAGGGTAAAGGTCATGGTCTCCAATATCTCACACCATCACGTTTTTCACTCTCAGGGGCTTTTGTGAAATAGAAACTATTGTATTAACTAAGAGACTAGTTCTCCTTAGAAGATGATTCATTTGAATAGTCTGAAACTAGTATTTGGTGAATTGCCTACCTCTACAGGCGTTGGGACAGACCCTGAATCTTTATTTCATTTAATCCTCCCACGTGTAATTTTGCCCATTTTTAGGAGATGAGAAATTGGGGCCAGAGAGATTTATCCAAGCCACAAAGATAGGAAAGGGCAGAACTGGGATTCCAAGTCAGGCTGAGTCCAATGCCCATTATCTTTATTTCAAGGACAAACAGCATTAGTTCAAATGGTGGTGGTTGGAAATGAACACCTTAACAGGGCTAGGAGCCAAACCAGGGATTAACCAGGAGGGCTTTTAGGCCAGTGGGTCGGGCTGATATTTGGGGAGACCCTCCTGTTGCACCTCAATTCTCACTGTGTAGCAACTTGGCCAGCTGGATGCTGCAGGGGCCTCCTAACCAGCCAGGAGCCCACTCTGGTCCCCCTCTAGGCCACCTTCCACGCTCAGCCAAAGTGATTGAATGTCAATCAGAGGAGGTCACTGCCCTGTTGAAAGCCCTTTAGCATCACCCATTGCACTCAGAACAAAGACCCCAATCCCCACATGTCAGAGATCCCATCTGAGCGGCCCCACCCACCTCTTTGGCCTCATCCCCCCCTTCTGCCCATGCTCTCTGCTCTCCAGGCACCGGGCATTCACTTCCTCCTTCCTGCCGCAGGGCCTTTGCACGTGCATCCCCCTCCCTGAGAGCCCCATCCCACCTTGCTCTCCACCAGGCCACCTTCCTCCCCCTTTTCCTGTCTCAGCATAAATGTCCCTTCCTCAGAGAAGCCACTCTTGATGCTGATCAGCTTAGGCCCCCTGCAGTGCATCCCAGGGCACCTCGCCCTGATCTCTAATTTATCACTGTTAGAGTGAGACAATTACCTGCATGATCGTGTGTTGAATGTCATCTCACACCCCGCCCAGAGGGAGATTTGGCTTAAGTGACACCCGAGAGGCAGGAAGCCATCAGTCTTGTTCACCACTCTATCCCCAGCCTCTGCTTCAGCACCTGACATATAGGAGATGCTCAAAACATGCTTTTTCCACCCAGGAGGCAGTTCATCACAAAATCGGGCACTTGCCCGTCTAGCTTCAGGCCCAGGAACCCCCAGTCATACTTACTATCTGATTTCCTTGAGTTTTATCGGAACCAGTGTGTGAGGAGTCAGGGGAACCAGCGTGTAGCACCCATGTCACAGGAGACCGTTTACCACTCGGTGATCCTCTCTCGCTGCCACGTTTTAATAAGCATAATAGCAACAGCAGCCAGCATTCATTAAGTGCTACGTTCTCAGCAGTGTGTTACGAGATTTTCATTCAGCCGGAAGTCCACAAGGCATGATCCCGTTTCACTTACGTCACATCCTGGCCTGGCTCCGTCTCACCTTCCAGAGGCTCCGTCTCTCCCCATTCGAGGCCTGGCCTGTGAGGCTCAGAGGCTGGGCTCCTCTCTGACCTCATCCCTGTGACTCTCCGCCCCCTCACTCAGCTCCAGCCACACCGGCCTCCTTGCAGCTTCTAGAACACTCCTGGCAGGGAAACCCCCAGGGCCTGTGCACCTGCTCTTCCACCACCACCACCACCACCACCCCCCCCCCCAGAGAGCCACGGCTCTGGCATCTGCTTTAAATGTCTCCTTCTCTCCCAGCCTCCCCTGACCACGATCCTGCACTCCCTTGGCCCCTTCGTCGCTACATTTCCTCCATCAGGTACCACCATCTAACATACTGTTATGTTAGATGTTATATTAGTTACTATATATCTGTTTATGTATTATGTCTCTCCCCCCCCTTGGAAGGGACGCACCATGTGGGGAGGGCGGTGCCTGCTTGGTTCGCGGCTGTGCCCTCCTGCCTGCCACAGACCAGGAGCTCAGCAAACGGTGACTCCACCGGTGAAGCACCTCCTTTCCTCCCAATGCTCATCCCGAGGGATGCACATGCCACCCCAGCACCTTCCTGGCCACCTGTCTCTGCCGAGGCTGACGCTGCCCCTGCACCCTCTAGAGGAAGAGACTGGGAAACTCAGCCTCCAGAGATTTGGGGTGCACCACGGCCCCCAAAGTCTGATCTGAGACAGGCGCCCTGTTTCAACTTCCCATTTCTTCAGTGAATCCAGAAGATGAGTTTCCTTCCCCATCAGTCGTGCATTTGTCCATTGTTTTAACCCAAGCCATCACTTACTCAGATGGAGGAGGCCCCACCCTTGGGGGACTCAAAGTTAAGACGCCGCCTCCCAACAGCCATGTGAGCTACATTCTGTTGAACGTGTTTTCCTTCTCATTTATTTTTCTAATCTCAGATATAGGTTTTTGTTACCTTTCAAAATATGGGGCATTTAAGAAAAGCAGTCTTTTCAAAAAGTGCTCATGGCCAGAACTGACTGCACTTCTTTCATACCTCCTGGTCCCAACCTCCAGGGGTCAAAGGGCTGCAGCTTGGTCCCACATAGGAAAGCACATTTTTTTTAACCAGGGGAGGGTTGTGTTTCTGCACATAGGACAGGGTCTGAGCCCCGGGACAGCAGAGAACTTGATCATTTTTCATCTCAGACACCACATCTCTGAATTCTTTCCCCGACCCATGACTGCTCAGCATTGCTATTAGTAGCTCCAAATATTTCGCTCGTGTTTAAGGCCTTGTAGTTTTCACACAATAAATACCCCAAACAGTCTCCCCACTTCCTGCCTCCATTCCTTCCACTGGTTTCACAGCTCTGTCCTTTGCAAAGTTGTCCCCTGTACTTAGGATGACCCGTTTCTTCTGCTCTATCAAACCACCCTGCTCTCAAATCCCTCCCTCCCTTTAAATCCCTCTTCACTCTTTTTTATTTATTTATTTATTTTTTGCGGTACGCGGGCCTCTCACTGTTGTGGCCTCTCCCATTGCGGAGCACAGGCTCCAGACGCGCAGGCTCAGCGGCCATGGTTCACGGGCCCAGCTGCTCCGCGGCATGTGGGATCCTCCCGGACCGGGGCATGAACCCACGTCCCCTGCATCGGCAGGCAGACTCTCAACCACTGCGCCACCAGGGAAGCCCAAAATCCCTCTTCACTCTTGAGTGAAACCTTCTACTGTGGTCTCACAAGGAGGGCCCCTCCCTCCTGCCACCCGTCCCCGACCATCTGGAGAGGAAGGAGCAATGGTAGAACTGAAATAATATGTCAGTTTCAGCTCACCTGAGCCAGGCACACTTTCACCAGGTGTTTCAGATCTTGGCTCCTAGGGCAGATAGGGATCCAAAAGAGCAAACGCTGAGGACTTTATGTCCCCAACACCACAGCCTAGAGTGTCAGAGTCAGTACCTGCTTTGGAATGGACAGGGTATGGACTTGTCCACACCCTCCGATTAGAGGAATTAGCAGGGCATCGTGCACCCATTAATTCATCTATGTCATCCTTCAGTTATGTAGCAAATAGTGATTGAGAGGTTTAGTTATTTGATTGCTGAAGGTTTTACAATCTAACTTTCAAGGATGCCCTGTTACACTGCAAATCTTCTCACAAGAAATTATGTCTTACTGAATGCAATTGAATTTGATAAAATTCAGTTCCTTCATTTGACCCTCCATGGTATTTTTCGATGTAGTAAAAGGGCACCGGGCTAGGACTAAGGAGAACTGGAGAGGAATCCCATCTATCCTACTTAACCGTGGGAAAGTCACATGACCTCTCCCAGCCTCAATCTCCCTTATCCATAAAATGGGTACGATACCAACTGCCCTGCCTACATTACAGGAGTTGCTGTATCTTATTCATCTCAGTGTCCTTGGCCATCAATACAAAGCCTGATCTATAACGACCTTTCCAAAAACATAGATGACACTGAAAAGATGGTAGTTACATTGAGAAAGTAATAACAAAGACCTTTTTGTTGAGTCAAGCATGATACACACAAAAGCCTCAGCTCTAGTTAACAAAATTCGCTGCATCCTTCCAGACCTAATTCAAATGCAATTTTATCCACAAAGTGGCCCATCCCCGCAACCCCAAGACAGAAAAGAGTCAAGGAGGTTGTGTGGCATCTGGGACACTGGGCCATACCTAGGAGGTACCACCCCCTGGAATGGAGCTCTTGAGAGCTGCCATGAGGAGAGACCCAGTGCAGGTTGCGGAGTCTGGAAACGCAGGTCCTGACCAGGAGGAGGGATGAGCGAAGGACCCAGAGCAGAAAAGGACTCTGAGCTATGAGAGCAGGGATGGATCAGATGGAACACCTGAGAACAAAGTTGGGGGTTTCGTGGAGTCAGTAGAGACGGTCTCAAGGGGGAAATGGATAAGGACAGACTCACACTCTGTGTGTCTGGAATGTTCTCTGAATCAGGCTGGACGGAGACCAACTCTCCCTCTGCACTTTCTCAAATCCCATAGCACTTTGCCCTTCTTGGGGCACTGCCCACACTGCCTGTCTTTGTGGTTCTTTGAACATGTGCATCCCTCCCCTAGTATCAACTCTTTGAAGGCAAGTCCAAGCTTTACTCATCTTTGTACCCCTTTCTCAGTCCACACCCAAAGCCTAGCCCAGTGTCTTGCCTATAACCACTCTAATAAATATTTGTCTGATGGATTATGAAAACATTACCGTCTTTGGTTTCCAATAGGATCAAATAAAACATGGTCCAAGATACTATAGAACCTTATACACTAGTTCACTCATCTAGTTTTATCATTTGCATTTTGCATTTTCTCCCTTATCCTTTAGCATTTTACAGCACACAGGGTTCTCCAAGAAAATCACTCACTGCTCACCGGGCTGTGTGTTTCATACCAAATAACATAAGCCTGGCTACCATTTATTGAGCCTTGTGGCAAAATGGCTAGCTGTTGGCCAGAAGCACTTGGCACCCCTTAGAGAGTGCGGAGTTACTGCTCAGAGGGGCTGCTAAGCTGGGACTACATTTCTCAGCTCTCCTTGTACCCAGGTAAGGCCATAGGACCGGTTCTCATCAATGTAACCTGATGAAAGTGGATGCATCTCACCTGTAAGGATTTTAAGGAACAGTAGGGCTTCTCCACTGTCTCTTTCTCCTTTGCCAGCTGAAGTCACAGGACTTGGAGTGTCTAGGAGGTGGGAGAGTCACAGGATGGAAGCCTGGATCCCTGAGTCACCACGTGGAGGAAGGCCTCCTGCTTCCCTGTTGAGTCTATTACAGGGGCAAGAAATAAACTTTAATTATATGAAACCACTGGAATTTGGCACTTAACTGTTACAACAGCTAGCACTATCTTAATTATTTCACTAAACCCTTGTAATGGCCCTGCATGGTAGGTACTCTCACCAACCCTCTTTGTATTTTTCGAATCAGTGAACTAAGACACGGAGGGGCTAAGTTACTTAGACAGGGTATCAGAGCTATTAAGTGCTAGACCTGGAACTTGACCAAGATTTGCCTGTTTCCAAATGCTGTGTTTTTCCCCACTACCTTGTCCTGTCTCCCATCCATCAATGACCTTGGACTCTGTCTTTGACATCATTTTTAAATTAGGGGTTTCTGGGCTTCCCTGGTGGTGCAGTGGTTAAGAATCCGCCTGCCAACGCAGGGGACACGGGTCTGACCCCTGGTCCAGGAAGATCCCACATGCTGCAGAGCAACTAAGCCCATGCGCCACAACTACTGAGCCTGCACTCTAGAGCCCGCGAGCCACAACTACTGAAGCCCGCGTGCCTAGAGCCCGTGCTCCGCAACAAGGGAAGCCGCAATGAGAAGCCCGCGCACCGCAAAGAAGAGTAGCCTCTGCTTGACGCAACTAGAGAAAGCCTGTGCGCAGCAACGAAGACCCAGCGCAGCCAAAAATAAATAAATAAATAAATAAATAAATAAATAAATATATATGGGGTTTCTGACCTACACTCTTAAAAAGAAGTTTAGATATATGTCTCCCTTTTCCTTCACAGAACTCCTTCCATCACCTGGAAGAATTATGAATGCCAAGCCCTGGAGTGTTCTACAAAGAACTTAATTTCTTCCTCACCTGTTCTGACACAATTTCTTTTTTTTTTTACTACCAGAATTGAATTATTTCTCTAAGGAAATATTTAAACTTAATACTGCTTGGCTTCTGTGTTTTTCACCAGGTATGAAGGGTAAGAAGAGAATTCATTATGGGTTTTGAGTGGGAGACAGGAAAGAGAATGGGGAAAAAAGAGAAATCATACGGATTCATCAAATCCCCCCTGGTCCTTGCTTGCTTCAGTAAAAAGCTCTCCAAACCTTTGTACTGGTTCTCAGGCACTTTGTTGATACAATATGCCACCCACGGTTTTGTCTGTATTAGTTCTGTATCTTTTTCACCTTCTGACTGAGGCATTTAAAAAGTTCAGATGACTTATCCAGAATCATATAGTATCAAGGGACAGAACTGAAAAGCAAATTATATCAGCATGAAAAGGAATAGAAAGAAAGGTCAGTATAAACTCATCTGCAAAAAGGAGCTTTTAAAATGACAGGAGTTTCTTTCTTTCTCTTCTTTCTTTTCTTCCTTCCTTCCTTCCTTCTTTTCTTTCTTTCTTTCTTTTCTTTCTTTCTTTCTTTCTTTCTTTCTTTCTTTCTTTCTTTCTTTCTTTCTTTCTTTCTTTCTTTCTTCTTCTTTCTTTCTATCACCCTTTACATATAAAATTACAGCTACACAACTTAGAAAGAAACAAAAAGGAGTAGGCAATCCAGATTTTTTTTCAGTGGATGAGTGTTTTGCTTTCTAATTATTTCATCTCCTCATTTTATATCAAGTCGTGTGTTGTCATCATTTCCTTGGCCCTTAATTTGCTATTCCTAATCTTCTGTGGGTTGGGAAACTAAAAGTCAGATACATAGATAGATACATACATACATGGATAGATAAAAGAAATTGTGATATAACTTTGTTATATAGAACTTTGGAACTTTCTACAATAATGTTCTACATTATTGTTCTACAATAATGTTCTACAATAATGTTCTACAATATAGAACTTTGGAACTTTCTACAATAATGGAAATTTCTCTGTGCACTATCAACTTACCACTATTGAGCCCTTGAAGTATGGGTAGTTCAGCTAAGGAATTGAATTTTACATTTTATCTAACTGTAATTAATTTCAATTAAATTTAAATAGCCATGTGTGCCCAGGGGCTACTGTCCTGGACAACACAGGTCTTGAACAAGGTGCTAAATAAGAGTCAATAAAGACTCGTCTGAAGCTCAAGGGACACATATTTTGAAAACTCAGCAGCATTATTTTTGTTTTAATTTACTTCTGCCCTGATATGAGTGAATAATGAAGCCAGTGGAAAGACCCTCCGGCAAACCCGGGCATGGGAGGGGAGCTGGGCAATGATCTGGCTCAAGAAGGACAGTTCAGCCTTCGTGATCATGGAAGGAGGACAAGGGTGCTGAAGGTGACAAGCAGGGAAGCTCAGGCAGGGCTGCGCCTGAGGCCAGGGGAGCCTGGAGAGCAAAGCTGCTCTTTTCAAGGAGCCCTTCCATCCTGGTCACTCAGGGCAGGGAACAGGGCAGACAGAACCTCCCGAGACACCCAGGACCAGCTCAGAGAGTCCCCTCGAGCACAGCGCACACGTGGCACCAGCCTGGATAATGAAAGCATGTGGATGTGGGGTTTGGGCTTTTGTTTAATCCCCAGACTTGCTCACAGTTTTTTTCCAACACGAGGCTTCAAGCGACCAGAATTGTCATCAACACTCTTCTCTATCCCTACCCTAACAGTCAAGGATCATTCTAATGTCGTTGGGAAGGTTCAGGGTCTATGACCTGACTACCTACCGGGTCTTCCAGAGCGTCTGTGTCCTGTAGGGGATACTTGGTGGCTTTCTGAGTAGCATGGAGCAGTCCTGCTTTCTGAAGGGGGTCCATCCATCCTTTGCAGCTTTGTCCCAGGTATTCCCTGGAGCTACAACAACCTCAGCAAGTTAGACCTCAAGGATCCCACACCAAATTCAAGGTCTATTGTGTTCAGAAATGGCATCTGTCCATCTCTGTGCAGGAAGAGAGAGCCTCAGTTCTGAACACTGACACACACATACGTCTTTCCCGGCCAAAGATAACAGTGCTTGTCTGCGACCTGCAGGTACATGCCACTGACTAGCTCGCCCACCTACTCCTTCATGAAAGGGACAGCTTTGGCCTCAACCTCCCATACTTAGGCACCAGGTCCTATTTCAGCATCAAATCTGTACAGTTCTTTTCTTTTTGAAATAAAGATATGCATAGATATAGAGTCATGTGTCTATTTAATAGAATATAAAAGCAATAACTGATCATTGAAGAAAATGTAAAAGAAAATAAGCAAAACATTCCAAAGACCCCCATCCAAAGGCAACCTCAGTTACCATTTGTTTGTCTTGGTTTTTGTTCCATCATGAGCTTTTCTTGTAATCATACAGATTTAGCAAACATCACTTGTAATATCTGCAGAGCATCCCGTTAAGAAGAGCTACCATATCCGCTTACTCATTCCCCTCTTGAAAGACATTTTTTTCTAGCATCGCCCATTTCTAAATTATGATAGCAAATGACTCTGTGTGCAAAGGTTTGCCCCAGACACACACCAGTTTTGGGCAACTCTCCTTAGGATGGAATCATAGAAGAGGAATTTCTGAGTCCAGGGTCTGGAAGACGGGGAGCCAAGGTCCAGGGTGGACCAGAGCCAAGTTTATGAACCAATAATCTTGACCTTCTTGGCATTCCAGCTCCCAAACACAAGACCTACTGCTACAGGATTATCTGGGTATTTATTTAAAACCCAGGCTCCTGACAGTTGCTAGGTGATTGCTTGATAATCACTGCTTCTGATCGACCGGAACTCCAGGCAGGAACACATTTTGGAGAAGGTCTTCCTGAGCTTTCTGTTTATCTGTTGCTATTAAAACTGCAGACAACAGGGACTTCCCTGGCGGTCCAGTGGTTAAGACTCCTCACTTCCACTGCAGGGGGCACGGGTTCGGTCCCTGGTCGGAGAACTAAGATCGCATATGCCGCATGGCAAGGCCAAAAAAAAAAAAAAAAGAGAGAAAGAAAACTGCAGACAATAGGCCTATTCTTAACCCTTGCCTCTTGGCAGGGGGAAAGACTCATAACAGCAATCAGTTCATTTCCTAGTTCCTTTTTTGAAGTATTCACTTAAATTTTTTTTTAAATCGTCCCACATAAAGATGTGGAAATTGAGATCCCACTGATTAAAAGTCCTGCCTTTACCTTACATGACCTTTGAAAGTTAGCCCTTCCCCATGCGGACTTTTATTCAGTATTTCCCTTGCTGAGCCCGTCTACAAGTCCCACTGCCAGCACTCTGGAGTCTTGTTACTGGAAGACACGGAGAGGGTCTCATCAGTTTTAATCATGAACCTCAAGGAGGTAACTGGAATTTTAGTCACAGAACATTACACATCCACCAAAGGAAAAGTGTTTGGGAATCGCTGATGGGATCCTCCAAGGAGGAAAAGTGAACCTGGCTCAAACCCAAGATGTGCAAAGAACACTTAAAACTCTTCCATATCCCTGAACCCAAGCCTGCTCCTTCGGTGTTCTTTTATTAGGAACGATGAATTCACGTAAAACAAAACTGAGAAATAAAGACAGAGACAGAAACCAAGTCAAAAGCAGAGACCAGTTTTGGAGCACGCAGGACTTCAGGATGAGCTGGGTGTGATCCCAGAGGCTGCCACCCAGTGGAGTTCGAGGGAAGCATCTTGCCTGCCGCATCCTAGCCCCGCGTCAAAACGGCTTTCTCAGAGGAGGCGCTGAAAAGGTGTCCGGGTATTAATTTGTCTGTTGCGAGAGGTTTTAGTGCAGCTGTAAATCACTGCAAATCACAAACAGGGGCTCCACGGAGGTGTCCCTGCGCGACTTGTGCTTGGTGAGGCCTGAAAAGAAGAAACTTCCGACCATCGCGGGAGGGGTCGGGCGACAGACTACAGGCCAGTGTTAACCACCTGATGTGGTTAAAAGGCAATGGCCCTGGTCCCACAAAATCACCCCGCAAAAGTGAACCTGGCAGGTGTAGTGTTTCGGTAGTCGAGAGATTTTTAAGGAAGCGTTTCTCAAAAGTTAAGATGTGTTGAGACTCAGAGGCTGTGGTTCAAGGTTAAAAGGTCCGGGTCAGGGGAGGACCATATTCAGTTTTCTGGGAGAGGCTTCCTTTTAATATTAGACAAGCAATCAGCTAAATCCAGAGAGAGAAGTTGAGAGGCTGGCCATTGAGATGGGGACCTGGCCGGGTCACGGGCGTCACTTTAAATTAAAACAGTTCCCTAGGGTTTGAAGTTGCTTCACGCGAGTCTTCAATGATACTCAGGCCGGTGCATGGCCTGGTACGATGAACCCACCCCAGGGTCCCTTCTCTAGCGTTCGCCGATGAAGAGAACGGAGGTCGAGGCGGAACAGCAGGATGCAAGCACTTGTGATAAAGCTGATTTTCTAACTATTATTAAGATGCCCCTTCTCTTTAGAGTGGGCAAGGATGGCTGGAAATCCCAGGTCCAATCGCCAACGATCCCGAGGGTGGTCCAGGAGTCTGTGATGTTAACCAGCCCCCTTCCCCATCCCATGGTTCTGATATCCGTGGTTGAGGACCCGTTGTGACCAGGACTCCCCGGACAGAGCACCAAGCGTGACTCCACTCGTGGCCCCAACATAACACTTTCAGAGGCGAGCAACCCTCAGATAAGCTCCGTGCTCCTAGGGTGAAAAGGCCATGGTTTCTCGGCCCTTCTTTTGGAATGAATCACAGAAGGAGGACTTTGCATTTATTCTTTGCGTGCACAAGCCAGTGACTCAAGTCTGGCAGGAGCATTCTTGTAAGATGGCCTTTGGGGGCCCCATAAGCAAAAGAGATAGTCAAGTGCACTAATTCAGCTAGCTGACCGGGGCCACACCTCCCCCTCAGGGTGAACCTTATCAATCGTATTATCATTCCCAAATACTTACCCTCGCTTCCTCATTCCATCAGAGCTGCAAACAAGTAACGTGACATACCATTGTAAAGCAATTATACTCCAATAAAAAAAAAAAAAAAAAAAATTTTTACGTAGTGAAATTTTTAGTATTTAAAAAAATTTTGCTCTGTTTTGTTTCATACTAAGGAAGGCTTAATATGAAGAATAATAAAAAAATTTACTCTAAAAAAAAAAAAGAAAGAAAGAAGTGTTTATTGTTTTAAACCATTGAGCTGTTGGGGGTGCTTTTTACTGCAGCAAAAGCTGCTTGACACACACAGCTCTGCTCCTTGTTAGACACAGGAATGTAGGATTTTCTTTCACCCAACATACTTCTTTTAGACACCTACTCTGTGCAAGGCATTATTCAAGGATAAATGTACAAACCTTACAAATATAGCATCTGACCACTCCCTGCCATTCAGCGTTAGCCCCTTCTGCTACAGAAACAAATTATGTCATTCCTACTCAGAGCCCTTCAGTGGTTCTCCGGTCAATTTAAAATTAAAACCCAAGTCCTTTATGATGGCCTGGAGGGCCCCACAAGGTCTGGCTCTTGTCTCCTCCGTGACCTCATTTTCTACCACCCCTCCATCAACCACTTCTGCTGCCACCCTGGCTTCCTTGCTGTTCCTGAAACATGCCAAATGTGCCCCTGCCTCAGGGCCTTTGCACTTGCTGTTCTTTCTCCCTTGACTGTTGTTCCCCAAGATACCACAGGGCTCACTCCCTCCCCTCCTTTAAGTCTTTGCGCAAGTGTCACCTCTTCACTGAAGCCTGCTTTGACCACCCGTTTGAACTGAACCTTCCTCCTTTGCTCTCCGGTACCCCTTCCCTGCCATAACTCGCTCCTTTGCATATATCACAGTCTAAGTAGTTCTCAGGTGCAACAATACTGAAGGTCTCCAAGACACATTCAAACTATTTTCATGATAATACAAAGATGCTATTTGCCCTTTTCCCTGTGTTGACATTTGCACCGATGGTACAAAGGCAGTGGGGGTAAAACTGCTGGCACCTTGGCGTGAATTGGGTTAGGCACACCAAACTGTACCTTTGGTCACTGTGTCCTTCACTGCCACACTCACAATAGAAAAGGTGCTAGTTTCACCTAAGAATGTCCCTGAGGAAACGGTGTAGATTATTAATTCTATTAAATCTTGACCCCTGAGCATATGTCTTTCTAATATTCTGAGGAATATGCAAAAAGCCCATCTGTTACCTATCAAGGTATGATTTTTTTTTGTCTCAAGGAAAAGTATTCATGTGATTGTTTGAGTTACAGGCTGAATCAGCTGCTTCTTTCATGGACTATGTTTCACTCCAAAGAATGACTGACAGAAAAATTATGATCATTCCGACTTGGGCATTTGACAGATATTTTCTGGAAAACAATTGGTATTTGCTGCCAAAGATAAAATACTGGCTTTCAAGCAAATATTAAAATTTTTGGAAGACTTGTATCTGTCACTTCCCAAAACTTAAAGACTTTTCTGATGAGTTTGAAGATGACATGCATAAATATGATTTTGGTATTGGATCATGAAAGGTATGAACATTAGGAAGAATCTGCATAACTTGGTGAACCCATTCTTTGCAAATGACCAATTCGTAAGATGTGGGTAAAAGACCCATTCAAAGTCCAAGGTAGACCAACAGATTTTAATGAAATAGAGTATTGATATGGTTTCAGATTCGACATTGCAACCAACATTTAAGAGACTACTACTTGTTGAGTTCTGGTGTAGTATCAGAGAAGAATGTCCACAATTAAAAGGCTCTTCAAGGGCTTTCCTGGTGGCGCAGTGGTTGAGAGTCCGCCTGCCGATGCAGGGGACACGGGTTCATGCCCTGGTCCAGGAGGATCCCACATGCCGCGGAGCGGCTGGGCCCGTGAGCCATGGCCGCTGAGCCTGCGCGTCCGGAGCCTGTGCTCCGCAACGGGAGAGGCCACAAGAGTGAGAGGCCCGCGTACCGCAAAAAAAAAAAAAAAAAAAAAAAAAAGGCTATTCAAATACTCCTCCTTTTTCCAACTACCTATCTGTGTGAGGTCAGATTTTTCTCCGTCTACTTCAGCCAAAGCAACACATCAGCACAGACTGAATGCAGAAGCAGATATGAGAATCCAGCCGTCTCCCACTTCAATCAGAAAATAGAGATCTGGGACTTCCCTGTTGGTCCAGTGGTTAAGACTTCGCCTTCCAGTGCAGGGGGTACGGGTTCAATCCCTGGTCGGGGAGCTAAGATCCCGCATGCCTTGGGGTCAAAAAACCGAAGCATAAAACAGAAGAAATATTGTAACAAATTCAATAAAGACTTAAAGAAAAAGAATGGTCGGCATCAAAAAAATCTTAAAAAAAAAAAAAGAGATCTGCCAAAATGTCAAACATGCCACTCTTCCTCTAAATTTCCGTTTTCTAAAAAATAGCAATTTTTCACTAGATATATGTTATTTATCCTCAAATGTCATGAGCATATTGTCACCTTTAAATTTTCATATGTGAATATTTTTGGTTGCTCACTTTTGATTTCTAGTATTGTAAATTTCAACAGCGCTAACCTACATAGAGAAAAAGTTCTTTGAGATCCTCAATAATTTCTAAGGATAGATGGGGGTTTTGAGACCAGAAAGTCTGAGAACTGCTGCTATATATAACTTCTTAGTTATTTTTTTGTCTTCCTCTTTTATAATGGAAACTACACTAAGGCAGGGGCTGTTTTCTGTCTTGTTCACTATCCCCAGAGGTTAGAAAAGTGCCTGGTATTAGTAGGCAGTCGGTGAAGATCTGTTGAATGAATGAATGAATGAATGCCCCCCAGCCATCCCTCCACTCCTATGAACACGGCTGTGGCTCAGTCCACAAGGCCTAGCTGAGGCTCCATACCCACCCATCTGCTCTAAGATGTTTTCCAACTGCCTGCCCTCTCCAAACAAAACCATTCTCGCCCCACTGAACCATTCTGAACTCCCACTCCACCGACCTGTCTCACTCATCCTGACCCCAAGGCCACCCCTTGCCTTGTCTGTGTGCATCCACTTATCGTCCCACCAGCCTGCAAGATCCCAGAGTATCGTGTCATGATCCCCTATGTCTTCCTCAGCTTGAAGCCCAGAGCCTAGCGCTGAAGAAATGCTGTTGAAGTGAAGAGATGCTTTTTAAATGATATACCACATGAGCATCCTTTCACATGAATCAGCACATGTGTACAAACATGCAGAAGATCCAGCAGCCAATCAAAACCTTTCTCCAGTACTGCCTGGATCCCCCACATCTCTGTACCTATAGCTCAACCCTTGACTCTCCTGAAGGTTCTCTGGCTGACCCTCACTGGCCCATGCACCAGAGCTAGTATCCAGCCTTCTGCCTTGTGGCCGCAGGTCCAGGCATTGTTCCCTTGCAGGAGTCCTTGGCTTGGTGATAACAGTAGCATTTCTTGAGCATCTACTATGTATCACTCATAGATATATATAATCCCCCCAGACCTTCCAACAACCTAATTAGGAAGAACCAAAAGGAACTAAGGGCCGTGTCTCATTAATTTCTTGTATCTCCAGCCCCCGGCACAGCGCCTGGTGCACAGTATGTGCTCAACCAGTATTTAGAGAATAAATGGATTAATGAATGAGTCCCACCCCATTTTACAGACGAGCAAACTGAGCCTCCTCAAGGGTAGGCATCCCATCCATCATGTGATCCTCTCTCCAAATATTCAGGGCTGCCAATGGTATACACCTGGCTTTGCCCCACAAGCCTCTCTACCCAGTCGGACAAACCCAGTCTTCAGGTCACAGACCCTCCTGGTCCTAGCTCATCCCAATGTTCATTCAGGAGCAATCTCTCACTGGCAGCCACCTGAGACAAGGCACCTCAGGCCTCCCAACCCTGCCATCCTTGGCCGAACAAGCAGGTGTGCTTTCAAGGTGCATTAAACCTCTTGCATGAAATCTCTTGATCTCAGCTTGGTCCAGACCAGGGACTAATACCACCAGGACCAGCTTGCAATGCAGAGAGCAGCAAGCCGACCACTTTCAACGAGAATGAGGCTGAGAGCCCTTCTTTCAGCAACTCCTCAGCTTCCGCTGCTGGGGGAAGAAAAGTGAAGAAGGAGGTTGGGGAAAGGCAGGCTGACCTACACACTCAAAACACACCCAACCTCCGCACCGTGGCTACCGTTTTTTGCTGGAAGGTAATAGACACGTGACCTGGCCAAGCCTAGGGTGGCTTGCTTTCTGAGAGCTTCTAAGAGCTGCACTTGACCAGACGAAACAGAGCTGGGAAGGAGCTAGGAAATCCAAGATTGGCCTCCCTCCCCCGTGCCCAGGTCCCATGGGGAGCTGGCCATAACCATCCTCTGCTCAGTTATTGCCACTTACAGCACAGGGAGCACGTGTGCCATTGTGAAAGCTGACCGTGCATCAGTGAAGGAGTTCCAGGGTCCCAGGAGGGATTGGAAGGCCAAGTGATACACTTGGGCTTCCCTGGTGGCGCAGTGGTTAAGAATCCACCTGTCAATGCAGGGGACACGGGTTCAAGCCCTGGTCCAGGAAGATCCCACATGCCGTGGGGCAACTAAGCCCGTGCACCACAACTACTGAGCCTGCGCTCTAGAGCCCACCAGCCACAACTACTGAGCCTGCGTGCCACAACTACTGAAGCTCACGCGCCTAGAGCCCGTGCTCTGCAACAAGAGAAGCCACAACAATGAGAAGCCCACACACCGCAACGAAGAGTAGCCCCCACTTGCCGCAACTAGAGAAAGCCCGTGCGCAGCAACGAAGACCCGACACAGCCAAAAATAAATAAATTAATTAATTAAGTTTTTTAAAAAGTGATACATTTTAAAAGTAGAAAATTTGACTAATACGTAAAAGCACTAAGAAGAAAACTAAAATCACCTGTAACCCCACCCACAACCTAGCTTATGAATATTTTTTACAAATCCTCCAGTTTCTTCTTTTACATGTATCTTTATTTTGTAACATATTGATCTCATAACGTTCAGACTGTTTTGTAAACGGGTTTTCCACCAAGCACTGCATGGTAAACATTTTCTTCATCACAGTAAATAAGATTTTGCTATCTTAAAAGCATACAGAGTAGTCCATCATCATCTGGAATTTATTGAGACATTAATTTTTTTTTAACTCTGCCCTCTCATTGAACATTTTCACTTTTCTAAACAGTGTGCTGAAGATCTTAAACCTTCAATTATTTCCTTAGGAGGGTGACTAGAAATGGAATTATTGGGTCAAAAGGTGCACACGTCTTCACATTTTTAAAACAGACATATTGGGCTTCCCTGGTGGCGCAGTGGTTGAGAGTCCGCCTGCTGATGCAGGGGACACGGGTTCGTTCCCTGGTCTGGGAAGATCCCACGTGCCGCAGAGCGGCTGGGCCCGTGAGCCATGGCCGCTGGGCCTGCGCGTCTGGAGCCTGTGCTCCACAAAGGGAGAGGCCGCAACAGTGAGAGGCCCACATGCTGCAAAAAAAAAAAAAGAAAAGACACAGACATATTGAGGTATAACTGACATACAGTAAGTTGCACGTATTTAAAGTTCTGTAATTTTTGACATAGGTCCACACCCATGAAACCATTGCCATAATGAAGGTAATGAACGTGTCCATCACCCTCGTAAGTTTCTCTGTGCCCCTTTGTCATCTCTTCCTCTCTCCACTCTCCCCCTCCCCAGCACCACTGTTCTGTTTTCTGTCACTGCAGAGTAGTTAGCATTTTCTAGCGACTTATGCAAATGCATCAGACAGTATGGACATTTTTTCCCTCTCCCTTCTTTAATTCATTCACATCGTTGCACATATCAATAGCTCCTTCCTTTTTATTGCTGAGTAGTATTCCACACACGCTTTTAACATTCTTGATACATAACACCAGATGGTCTGTGGGGATCTTCTTGAGGCCCTCCACCCTAACAGTACAGTGATTTGGAGTTGATCACCCCTGAAAAGCTAGCACTGAAATGCCACTTGTCCCAAGGACACCATTCTGCCTCCTGAACTGCCTGGCCTCCAACCTGAATTACCAGAAACAAATAAAAAAGGCCAAGAAAACATGCAGGAGCAGAAGGGCTGGGGAGGGCAGCCGCGGGTTTTGGGGGTCCTGATGGTTCACACCTCAGCCCTCCAAGCCCAGAAGGGACTGGTTTCCTGGATACTGCACTGCCGGCAGGAACCTGCACTAGATCAGCCTCTGATTGCTGGCAGTAATGGGCATTCATGAGCAGGGCTCTGGGACAATACAGACCACGCCAACAAGTGCTGGGGGCTGCATCTGCTCTCCCTGTAACCATGCATGAACATTCTATTGATACACACAAATCTAACTATAAAATCGCAAAAAAGCAAACAGCAAACAAACACGGTATTTGCTTTGCTACTAGACTGTGAAACCGCTGGAGGGTAGAATCTATGGCTGACTCATCTTTCTCCACAGCCGCTCACTCTGGTAAATTCTCAATACACTTTCTCAAACGCTGTGGCCTACATGTTCTTTGAAATAGCTCAGCTCCTGCCCGGCACCACAGAGACAGAAATCAGATGACCGCAGGGCAGACCAGCTGGGGGCTGCTACATTCGGGAAGGCTGTGTCCTTGAGTAGCTGTGATGGTTAATTTCATGGGTCACACATCAACGTGTTCATAATAAAAGCAAGAGGGATGCTCATGACAATTTCAGTTTTCATTTCTGTAACTGATCACATGGTCATAGCTACTGTTTATAATTACCTTCTCCCACTACCCGCTCTGTACTCACTTTGCCATCTGCAAGCACCTCAGCTGGTTGTGATTCTTCACCTGGTGGGATGACCCAAACCTTCATTCCTGAAGGGTCTGAGTCATTAGTAGTCCTGCCTGGATTGGGTTCTTGTAGTTTTCCATTGACCTTAATCACAGGACATGGAAATACTAAGAGACTAATTTCATGGGCATGGAATAATCCAGGGCACGGAATACTAAGCCCTAAGGAATCTCCTATATTTCAGACACACTCTGCCTTACCTTCACTATGGAGGAGCAGTCCTATTTCCCCTTGGGAGTCAGGTTCAATCACCCCAACCAACACTATAACTCACTATAACTCTGTACCTGTTGATTCAGAGGAAGGAGGAAGCCAGAGTGGCTGGGTGGCTGTCTTAACTTCCATTTCAGTGGAATCATTATTGTGTCTCCCACTGGAAGCCTTCCTCCTTCTGGAACTAAGACCTCTAAGCCAGCAGAGCATAAAATCACAGGAACGGACAGCAAAAACTTTGATGGTGGGTCACTAGGAGTGTAGCCTTCTCCCCACTCCCCTCCCACAAACTTCTCTGCTTCCTTCAACATACAGCCCCATGTATTCTCTTTAAAGCCACTTTTGACCTCTCCAGCTGGAGTCAGTCGCTACCTCTGTCCCCCTTGTTTTCCGTTTTATTGAAATTATTTGTTTATTCATTCGAGGAGTTTATTGGGAGTCTCCCATGTGCCAAGCACCCTGGTCCTTCCCCACATGGGGTCCAGAGTCTAGGGAAGCCAAAGACACTGAAGACAACTTATCTGACCATGTGTTAGGAGCAATGATGGAAATGTACCAGGGGTACCACGGGCCCACTGAGGAAAGGCGTCTGTCATGGGGGGGGCAGGGAAATAACAAAGGCTTTCTGGAGGAGCTGGGCCCTAAAATAAGGCTTAAAGAATGACTAGGAGTTATCCTCTTCAGTAGCTCATAATAGCAGTTATCCTGTGTGACAAAGGAGGCAGGGGGCAGGGAGCAAAGGCAGAGAGGTGGTGGGGTGGGGGATGGGTGCAAAAGGAAGGGTCAAAACACTTACCCAGGGCTTCCCTGGTGGCGCAGTGGTTGAGAGTCCGCCTGCCGATGCAGGGGACACGGGTTTGTGCCCCGGTCCGGGAGGATCCCACGTGCCGCGGAGCCGCTGGGCCCATGAGCCATGGCCGCTGAGCCTGCGCGTCCGGAGCCTGTGCTCTGCCACGGGAGAGGCCACAACAGTGAGAGGCCCGCGTACCACAAAAAACAAAACAAAACAAAAAAACACTTACCCACCAGGAAGACCAGAGGCCAATGCAAAGGGCTGAACGGTCAGTCTGGTGGTCGGGAGCATCTACTAAGGGACAAAGCTGGAGAGGCGGGTACCAGCCAGGGCACCAAGGACTTTGTACTCCACGGTAAGTGGGCCGAAGGGAGCCATCTGAAAGCTTGGCTAAGTGACTTAGATCCATATTGTACGCAAATCACTCATACATCAGGGTGGGAAAGCAATGAAGGCGGATGAGACCAAATCAGACAGACTGGCTACGAGGAAATGGCAATCATCAATGAAAGAGGTATCAAGGACCTAAACTAGGGGAGTCTTGGATGGGATGCAGAAGTAGAGATGAGTATGGTGAATGTTTCAAGGGTAAAATGGATAAGGCTCCGTGTTTGATGGCAGTGTGGAGGCAAAGGAGAGGGAGACTCTCGGGTTTCTAAAGTGGTTCGAGTGTAGATGGTCTGTCACCTTCAACCAGGACAGATCTGTACCTTATTTGCCTCTCCAACCTCAGAGGCCATTAGAATGTCTGAGACATAGCCAGTGCTTAAAATTATTTCCGAATGAATGAATGCATCAGTCAAGAATAGGGCCATAGTCTTACCTCAGTGTCCAACTCCAAGGAGACATCTACACAGAGTGCAAAGTGAATAGTGCCCTGGAATTGGACAGCTGGAGGCCCTGCCCGGAGACCCTTGACTTGAGGATGGTCCCCTGTCGCAATAGCCTGAGCTTCACAGGGGAAAGTGCTAAATGAGGACTCGCTACAGCAAGGAATGGAAGAAGCCAGATAACCATAAGTAGAGGTGCCTAAGATCCTTGTCACTTTCAAGCTATTGACAGCTTATCAGGTCTATGTGAGCAGAATCCCAGGAGCTTGACCTAGAGAGAGAGGAAAGGATTTGGAGAATTTAGTCAGTGAAAGGGACTGAACGTGGACAAGATCCATGTTTACAAAGTCCAGAGGTGGTTCCCCCCTCTTCTTAGTATAAAGAGGTTATTGGAGGTCAACTAAATGGAAACTCTAGTTCCTGTAAAAGGGACCACATAAAATTGTTGAGAGGAGGAAAAATCAAAGACTACAATAGATTTTTTAAAGTGTTCAGTTGATGATGCCGGATAGAGTTACCAGAAGTTATTGGGTGTTTGTACAGGATGGGGGAGTTGAGTGTCTTTACCCTCCATCCCTTCCCTTTTGGTCTTGGTTGAGGACTCCTCCATGGGCCTTATGGATTCCCACTGGGAGCCTTCTTAGCCAAGTGTCCTTGAGCAAGCTTTCCATCCCTCCTTCTTCAGATTCCTCCTGGTAGAACAGTCCCAGTAATACCAACCTTGGAGGACTTCTGTAGGGTCGAGTAAGATCCTACACATGGTATGTGCTCACTAAATGTCAGAGTTTATTCTCAGAGGCAGAATCCCATCATTAACTTAGAACAGATCCACCTTTCTGAGTTTTCCCACAAAAAAGCATGACCATGTTTTGTGAGAATCCAATGAGATAATGGAGCGCTTTGTATCCTGGGAAGAATTTTCTAAAGAATAAAATGGTGATTGTTGAGTGGGAATGAGGAAGGAAATTCAGGCCCCCAATCCTCCTGGAGACAGTGAGGATTTTCACTCAGAGAGTGCAAAGTTTTGTCTTTCATTCAAGACCTGTGATTCAGATCAGGGATCTGCACACTGGGTTCCTTGAGGGCTGGGCTTGGAATCTCCCTCCAGGACCACCCAGGAGTCCGAGCAGCCACGGGACGTCTGCAGCTTGTTGACTTAAGAATATGAACCATTGGAATGTACTACACCTGTCTGGACTGGCTACCTAGACTTTTAGTCCTTCAAGGTGTTTAATTTAATCTGCAGAGCTCTATACAGGGGACCCTCATTGCCTCTGAGGTTACTGCTTGCTTTTGTAACATCAGGCTTGGAAGTTATAAAATTGCAGAGTGCGGGAAAAATACCAAGCCCCTTACATTGTTTTCACCACCTACTAAATCTATGGTCCTGAGCAGATCATTTCACTTCTCTAAGCCTCAGTTTCCTGGCCTATAATATGGGACTTCGAATACCTGTTTATCTCGCAAGGTTAGGAGGATCAAGAAAGTATTTTGTGCAGTATAAACAATTATATAAAATAAATATATGAAAATTTTCTGTTCATTTCTGCTATATTAGTTAGGTTAGGTGACACTACGCTCCAAGAATACAACAGAGTCATTTCTTGTTTAGTTAAATTTAAATGTGGATTGGGTGGCTCTGGAGGGCAACTTTCCTCCACGCAGTGATTCAGGGATCCAGGCTGCCTCCATCTTGAGATGCTAACACCTCAACATCTGGCTTCCTGTATTGTGGAAGAGTAAGAGATGGATGGTGACCCATCCAGGATGTTATCAAAGGTCATGCTTGGGGTGGTTGTACATCACTTCTGCCCACATCCTATTGTCAGAAACCAATCCTGTGGCCCCAATGTAACTGGAAGCAAGAGTGAGAAATTTAGGGGAACCCATGAACTAATTGGTGAGTACCACTATCTCTGCTACTTCTGCACTAATGACAATGAATTCACATGTTAAGAAAAAGGCAGGACAAAATACAAAGATCTTAGAATCAGACAAGGCTGAATCCAAATCTAAGCTTTGTTGCTCACTAGCTGTATGAGCTAGTTTGCTCAACTTTTCAGAACCTCAGTTTCCTTACCAGCAAAGTGATTCAGATATATACATATATATTCTTTTTCAGATTCTTTTACATTATATGTTATTACAAGATACTGAATATAGTTCCCTGTGCTATACAGTATGTCCTTGTTGTGATATGTCTTTAGAATGTCCTTTCACTCATTTGTTCTAAGCACTTTCTTCAAATGAGGACAAAGTGGGTACTAGAGTGTGCTACTGAGAATTACAGATTCAATATCTTGTAATAACCTACAATGGAAAATAATCTGCTATATATGTATATATACACATATATATACCTAGGTACAAAACTGAATCATTTTGCTGTACACCGGAAAGTAACCCAATATTGTAAATCAACTATACTTCAATTTTTTAAAAAATTATAGTAAGCTACAAGTAAGAGAAGCCTGAGAAACAGGAACATAAATAACTTAGAAGTCTCATTTTTCCTCATGTAACTAGAAGTCCACAGAGAAGGCTTTCTCAGCATTAGTCCTGTGGCCATACTCTCAGAGACCCAGGCCCTTTCTGTCTTCTCCTTCAGCCATTCTTATATTGTGCTGTCACCTCAGCATCACATTCTCACTCCAGGCAGGAAGAAGGAGTAGGACAAAGGGGGTCCCCACCACCCCTTCAAGGAGGGCCACTCAATGTTTCATTTGTTTCTCATTGGCCAAAGGAGTGTCACGTGACAACTGCTCTCTGCGGGGAAGCTGAGAAATGTAGGTTTTTAGCTAGGCACGTGGTTCCGATAGTAAGGAAGAAAGGAGGAATGGCTATTGGGTAGACAGCTAGCAGTGTAGACCAGATGGTGTCTGTGACCAGCTGATTGACACAAGGGATAAAGGAGTGATAAAAAGTCTAAATCCTCACATCCGTCATCTACATCCACAGTAATGCTGCTGCTACTGACCAGGGTCCTTGGACTCCTTAATCAATAGAAATTGATAAGAGGCCAGATGAGGAATTCAGGGAAGGTTTTTATTTTGTTTTGTTTTGTTTATAAATTTGTAAATTTATTTGTTTGTCTGTTTGTTTTTGGCTGTGTTGGGCCTCCATTGCTGTGCACGGGCTTTCTCTAGTTGCGGCGAGTGGGGGCTACTCTTGGTTGTGGTGTGTGGGCTTCTCTTGCTGCAGAGCATGGGCCCTAGGCATACAGGCTTCAGTAACTGTGGCACGTGGGCTCAGTAGTTGTGGCTTGTGGGCTCTAGAGCACGGGCTCAGTAGTTGTGGCACACAGGCTTAGTTGCTCTGCAGCATGTGGGATCTTCCAGGACCAGGGCTTGAACCCGTTTCCCCTGCATTGGCAGGTGGATTCTTAACCACTGTGCCACCAGGGAAGCCCCAGGCAAGGTTTTACTGGGGCTTGTGCTGCAGCACAAGGGAGTAAAAACAGGTAGCAAGTACCCTTGCTCGCTACCTTGGTGCGGGGGGAGCTGGTCCCTTAAATGAGGTGAGGGTAGGGGTGGATCAGTGGGTCGGGCCAGAGGGGTAGCTTAGGTGATCTGCCCACCCCTTTGGTGGTGCTGTGTGCAGGGACAATGCTCAGTACCCTACTTCTGCTCCAGGCACCTCAGAAGTGGCAGCTGGGTTTTGGACTTTTTGTATCTTATTGTTCAAAATTTGCCCCACTTGCGCATGCCTGCATTAATTTTTAGTCCTTTATCTGTATTCTGTTGCTTGAGGAGATGTTTATCTAGGTTCAAGCACTGCAGTAAAGAGTCCCAGGTCCCAGCCTGTCTCACTGCCTTGCCTTCACTTAGCCTCAGTGACACGCAAGAATAAACATCTAGGGTCAGCTGGGGGTCAGCTAAGAGGCTCTGCTAATCTAGGCTGGGCTAACTCATGTGTCTGGGAGTGACTGTTGGCTGATCTAGACTGGCCTCAGCTGGGACAACTGGGATGATCTGACTCTGCTCCTCAGTTTCTCCTCCTCCAACAGGTTAGCTTGAGCATGTTTCCATGGCAATGAGAGGCACAAGAGAGCAAGAGGAAACATGCAAGGCCTCTTAGGATCCAGGTTTGGAGCCAATGCACATCACTTCCACTTTTTCCTGTTGGCCAAAACAAGTTCATGACAAAGCCCAGATGTAGCCTTGGAGGTCAATGCAAAGGTGTATGGCAAAGGCATGGCTACAGGAAGGATGAAGAATTAGGATCATTTTGACAGTCTTCCCCATCCCCCTCCATGGGCCATGGGCCCTCAGACCTAGGGGTTAAAAGTGGAACTAAGTGGCTAAAAGGTATTCTCTAGGCAGTAGTGTTCATCACATTCACACTCATCCACAGGTCTGCTCATAGAAGAGCACATCCAAGCAGCACAATCACTTTATATCCTAGAGCTCATTTGGGGAGTTAAATGTTTTCCCAGGAAGTAGAGAGAGAATGTCAGAATTTATGAGGGGTGGAAGAGCCAGGACGACAAAAGCGGCATCAGGGTGAGAAGGGGAAATACAAATCCTTTAGCTGCAGAAATGGCTCTTCACCTAAACTTGGAACTGATGGAAAACTAAACCTGTTTCAGAGCTGCCTTTCTGCACAGAGCGGCTATTGTGCAGTGGGTGGTACAGATTTAGCTAACCCTACAAAATCCATTTCCCTGGACACATCCTGCAAGGTTTCTGTGGCCCCTGGTGGTAAAACACCAACATGGAGCTCATTCGTCAAAGAGCGCTGTCGTTTGGCTCCATTGCTCCTAGGGGCACACACTGGAGGAGAGAACTTCTCCTCGGAAGCCTTGGGCTTGTCTGCTCATGACCTTGTAAGTCTCAGGAAGGAGAGAGAAAAACGTGGGAGAAATGAAACTGGCCAAAGGAAACGGCCAATTGTACAGACACGGTGCTTTCAGGAGAACGTGACAAGGACTTTCTTTACTCCCAGGGAGGAGGACAAGAATGTAGTCAGCGTAAGGCTTGCACTAGGATGAAGCGGACTGGGTTGCAAGAGGCCTGAGTTCTACTTGAGATAAGTGAGTACCCCTCTCTGGGTCTCAGTTTCCCCAAACAAGCAGATGAAGCAAGGCGGGATTGAGGTCCCTTCTAGCCCTTGGAGTCTGTGTTTGGGGAAAACCTGGAGGCCATCATTTCAAGGGATGTGTACGGTACCACGCACGTGTCCTCCCCAGAGGGGAGAAGATGGTAGGTAAGCTGGACATTGGCATGACTGGAGAAGAGTAAGAGGCCCCAGCCCAGGAGAGCAGACCCCTTACGGTAAGACCTCAGGAGAGCAGAAGGGGCTGTGTGGTGTGTCCCCCAGGTGGGGACATCAAAGAGAGGGGGCGGTTCAGAAAACAAACTTTGCTTTAGAACTCCAGAGGAACCGAGACGGAATTCTCTCTGCATACGTGTGGGCAGCATTCACAGCAGACAGCCTCAGCTCCCAAATCCAAAAGGGTGACCACATCCTACAGGGATAGCCAGATGGCGTTTCTGAACCAGATGTACAGTTCTAAGAGGAGAGCAGATTATTATATTTAGTAATTCAATGTCGGGGCTCAGAGCCCTTGAATGAATTAGATCTAAACATCCAGTCATTGACCAAACATGACCTGATCACCCACTATGTGCCAGTGACACATGGGGCATCTTGTTCGCTTTCTGCCTCCATGCCACGGATGATAAACGCCGTCACCTCTCAGCCACAGGTGGAGACCCCGGCCAGGGAGACACCGTGGAGCTGCAGATCAGTCTTGACCAGAAACACAACAGGACGGCCTCTGTTTCCCCAGCCTCCCTTCTAGACCGAATTTCCTGCCCTGAAATGCTGCCGACAGCCAGGCCAAGGAGCCAAAAAAAAAAAAAAAAAAAAACCCTTTTAAAATGAACGTACTAGGATATGGAGCTGGTGGGAGGAGGGGATGAAAAGAAGGCTCTTGGAAGAACTCCAGCTATTTTATTCCAACTTTTTCATTCCAGTTTGGAGATCTGGGACACATTGATTCACAACTTTATAGTTCTTATTCAGCATTGATTTATGGGTTGACCAATCTGGGCCTAATCTGTTGGAGAAGGATTGGTTTTTCGGTCCAATAATGTTATATTTATGAGCCCATGAAGTGCACCGGGGCTGCAGCCCAGCCTGGAGTCAATAGAACAGAACTTCTAAGATCTCAGAGAGGGGTGTTCACAGACCATTTTCTGCTCCCAGATCATGCTTAAAGCTCCCCTGTACATTAAAGGCTTCTGGTGTCATCTCATATTTGAACTCCAAACTGCCTGCCCGTAAATCTGTAATGACCGTGAACGGCTCCGACAGTTGGGAACGTTCCTGGTTCCGTTTGCCTGTCACTCTCCTCCCCCGCGCCAACCCCGCCCCCCAGGTCTCTCTCTGATTGTGGAAGTTACTAGCCCGAGCCTGGAGCTGCAGACACCGCTGGGTGCTGGCTGGAGACCTCGCAGCTGCGCGGGCCAGGGCAGGATTTGAATGTGCGCCCGGCCGAAGCCATGCAGAGTTCAACGGGTTATCGTGTGCTTCCGGTTCGACTTGTGGTTATTCTGCTTCAGTAACTATAAAGAAATGAGTGGCCTGGAGAGACAGGAACTCGTGGAGAAGCCTGCCTGCCGTGGTGAAGAGGAAACACAGCTATTCAGAGAGCATGCATTTCTGTGTTCCTCTTTGATGGGAAAGACATTTTTTCCTTGTCACCCTCTGGACAGTTTTCTGTTCTCAGCCACCACCCGTGGGTCATTCCCAGCCTGGTCATTCTGAGGATGCCTCCGGCAGCAACCCCACAGTGGGTACCAGTAGTCAAAGTCCATGGGCAGCCTTGACCCCCTAATTCACCGTTGGAAGTCTCCAGACAAGGAGGTCATTGCATGGTTTGCCCTTAGAAAAGAAAAATCTAGCAACAGCAAGACACCACTCAGAGAAGGCACCAGCCTCTGAGGGATGAAGAGAGAAGCTGCAAATTCTAAATTTCAGAGTCCAAGCCCCATAAAGATGACCAGATCGACCTATAAAGGGAGTTTTTAGCATCCTGGGAAGATGGTTTACCATCCCCGGATGAGCAGTTAAATGCATTGCCCAGACCAGGAATCAGCAAACTTTTTTTTCTGCAAACAGTCAGATAGTAAATATTCTTGGCTTTGTCAATCACATACGGTCTCTGTCACATATTCTTCTTTTTGCAGGATTTGAAAATGTAAAAATCATTCTCAGTTCCCAAGCTAAACAAGAACAGGTTATGGGCCAGGGTTGCCTGACCCCTGGTTTAGAAAACTAAAAAATGTTGTTTTCATTTAAAAATGCTAACGCGGGGCTTCCCTGGTGGCGCAGTGGTTGAGAGTCCGCCTGCCGATGCAGGGAACACGGGTTCGTGCCCCGGTCCGGGAAGATCCCACATGCCGCGGAGCGGCTGGGCCCGTGAGCCATGGCCGCTGAGCCTGCGCGTCCGGAGCCTGTGCTCCGCAACGGGAGAGGCCACAACAGTGAGAGGCCCGCGTACCGCAAAAAAAAAAAAAAAAAAAAAGCTAATGCATCCTCCGTGTGTGTACACGTGTGTGCTGAGTGTAGGTGCGCCCACTCTGTGCTGGAGGAGGTGGACTGACAGCTCATCCAGCAAATGGAAAGGTTCACTCTGGGGAGCCCGGAAGAGTGGCAGTTGAAAGAATATAGGACTCACGAGACATCTGTTCTGCCTGCCACCCCTGAGCAAGTCACTCGACCTTTGTGACGCTTCCTGTACCATCTGCACAGTGACAGGCCAGGTGCCGTCTGAGCTCCCTCCCAAGTGCGACAGTCCATTTGGCCATCTCAAATGCTTCTGGGAACCAAGTGGGATGCAAGAGAAAGGAATGGATAAAATCTGTTAGATCCGTTCACTCCAGCACAAAGCCCAGCTAACTTTGAGGTGACTTAAGGAGACCATCCCCCATCGGAACACCCCGCTTTGGGAGCAGAGCCCCCTGGCACGAGCCCTGCCCGGGGAGACCCTGAAGGAATGCTCTGTCCGGGAGTGCCAGCCTTCCCTGCCATGCTCACCACGGAAAAGAGCCACGCGGCCCGCGCACCACGCCAAGAATCCAGGCTGCTGAATGAGCCATGCCATTGTGGGCAGACACCGAGGCTCCCAGAAAACAAGCAAAGGCGAGGCCTGGAAGCTGCAGCGGAGGCAGGTCATCATGACCTTCCCTCCTGGGCCAGCACCAGACTGGCCGCCCAACAGGTCTTCATCTCCATCCAGGCGGCCCGGGCGGCCCTCGGGATGCAGGAGGTGGCACCCACGGCTGCCAGACTGGATGCCCAGGGACTGCTCCCTCCGTCGACATTTCTGAGCACCAGCTCCGTGCCTCAATGCTGCCAGGCCCCGTGGGGATGGAGAAAATGGGGGGAAATGCCTGCTCCAGAAGAGATGGCTGGGCCAGAGTCAGTGCCCTCCGGAGAGCACGAGGGCAAGAGACACAACCCTTGGCGCATTTTGGAAGAAGCAGCTGGAGCAGAGAGCCTTGGGTGATGCCGCTGGTGGCCCCTCATCAGAGGCTTTGCACGGTCGTTTTATGGAAATGGTTTGAGCTGCCGGTACCCCCCAGCCAGCCTCATCCATGAAAGCCAAGGTTAGAGTCAGCCTGTTTGCTGCCTGCTGGGGCCCTCGCTCTATAGGAGGCTTAGCAAATGCCCCCTGGGACTTGGGATTCTGGTGCAGGTGCCACAGTGACCTGCAGAAATCCTTGCATTTTTCTGGCTCTCTACACAGCGTTGGTTGTTGGAAGCCAGGTGGCCCGAGGGGGTAAGGAATGAAGGGGAAAAAATACAGTTACGGCCAAGTCCCCTTGTATGCGCAATGTGGCTAATGACATCGACCCTAAAGGACCCGAAGGTTATCAGTATTTCAGAGCCACCGAGGGGGCACAACCCTCCTGGCCTGTCCTCATCCACTCTTTCCTGTGCCTTGTCTCATCCTCCAGTATCTCCTCTGCCTCTCCAGGCCCAGTACACATGACATCATTGGTACTGTGGCCCGGGGGGTGGGCGGTCCCCTGTTTATTGTTCCGGTTTGCTGACATTTTCTGATTCTTCAGGGACCTGTTACTTCCAGAGAGCAATTCTGCTGTCACCCTGGGGAAGAATCATCAGCCAAAGACAGTTCAACAGTCCTGGGTCCTTGACCTACTTCTGAAAAGAGAAAGTCCAGTTTAAGAGGCAGCCCCAGGGCCTTGGAGACAGACAGATCCAGGCTCTGTCGGTTACCAGCTATGCGAACATGAGCAAGTCACATGACCCCCTTTTGCCTCAGTTTGCTGATCAATGAAATGGGCCTTATAGGCGCTAGCTCCCAACTTTGCTTACAGGGATGCTGTGAGAGTTAAACCCAGTCCTGTACATAGCACACAGCACAGGGCCCGACACCTCATAGGAGCCCGATCAGTGTTAGCGCGGACGTCCTTTAGATAAAGGAAGATGGCCAAGGGCAAGTCCAGGGTTGGCTTCCTGCTCCCAGAGCGGCAGCACACACCAGTTAACCTACGATTGTCCAGAGCCTAAGAGCCCACCAGGAAGGCTCAGAAACCCAGCCCGTCTGCACCTGGCAGCGAGGCCATCTCCTGGGGACAGGATCTCATTGCCACACTCTGGACTGTTGAGTGGCATCAGATGAGAGAGCCAGGGTGCCTTCTGTGAGGCCTTGGCTGGGCCCATAGGGTCAAGCAAGCGCTCAGCTGCCGGCACAGGCACTGCCCACGTGGTCTCCCTGGTACCTGCTCTCAGGTGCTCCCATGGCCGATCCGTTCCGCTCGCGGATGGAGAGCTGCTGTCTTCAGATGCACCACTACTTTGACGCGAGTTCCTGCTGGGACTGTCACCTGCTTATTTGCTGTCAGCTGCATTCCTGCTCTTCTTTGCTCTGTCCTATGTCATAAGGGCTGAAGTCCCACAAACTGCACCTCCCAGACTCCCTCCAATGGGCCCCCAGCTAGGTTCTGGGAAGAGAAGGCGCTGACAGGGAAGGCGGGAGGCAGGGAGAAGCAACTCTCTCCCTTCCTCCCCCGTGGCCCCCGGTGGCGGGTGTCAGGCAGTAGTGACAGCCGAGGATGACGGTGGCAGGGGCTGCAGCCTGGCAGGGTCGCTCCTGGGTTCCTGCTGAAGCAGCTCAGCTCTACCGCCGGGACCTTGGCATCACACTGGTCCTGAGTCCCCTTGGCATCTCCAGCCCAGGGCTGGTAGCGCTTTCCTGCAGTCACTCCTCTTGGGGTACCCACCTTCCCCTCCACACTCCTCCAGCCTTCCAACACCCTTGCTCCCGGTTCCTGAATGAGTCCCCTCTGTGTGCAGAACCCAGATGGCCTCTGTTTCCTGACCAGACCCAGACTAACTCACTGTTCAAGTGACCATCCAAGATTCACATCTTCAGGGTGGTAGCACACCTCTGTCTGGCCCCTCACGCGCCGACTTTAAAGTTCAACCTTCAGAAGGCAGACTTGTTTCCTTTTCCCCCTTTTTCCAGTTTCCTGGATGGAACCAGCCCAAGGTCCCCATGTTCCTCCTGCCGTCCACTCATTTCCCCTTTTAGAACCTTGATGAAGACACAGCAACAGCCTAAAGCAAGAAGTAAGTCAGAAAGAGAAAGACAAATACCGGATGCGAACACATATATATGGAATTTAAGAAAAAAAAAATGTCATGAAGAACCTAGGGGTAAGACAGAAATAAAGACACAGACCTACTAGAGAACGGACTTGAGGCTATGGGGAGGGGGAAGGGTAAGCTGTGACAAAGCGGAAGAGAGGCATGGACATATATACACTACCAAACGTAAGGTAGATAGCTAGTGGGAAGCAGCCGCATAGCACAGGGAGATCAGCTCAGTGCTTTGTGACCGCCTGGAGGGGTGGGATAGGGAGGGTGGGAGGGAGGGAGACGCAAGAGGGAAGAGATATGGGAACATAGGTATATGTATAACTGATTCACTTTGTTATAAAGCAGAAACTAACACACCATTGTAAAGCAATTATACTCCAATAAAGATGTTAAATAATAATAACATCTAAAAAAAGAAAAAGAAGTAGGAACGTATGCCTTTGACTCCACAATTACACCTCCAGGAATTTACATGAACAACATAGTCACAGAAGAGACAAAACATGTATCCCCAGACACGGTCATTACAGGACTGCTTACGATTGTGAAAAATCTGGAAGCACAAATAGAAAATGGGCTAAGTAAATCTTGCTTCGTATATAACGTCTACTTTTTTAAATAGAAAGATTTTCATCATCTATTATCAGGTTAACAAACAAAACAGGCTACAGAGCAGCAGACACACTGTCCATCTGTAGAATTGGACACACATGTATATGTTTCTATTGAAACACAGATGTTTCATATAGTAGTTGCCAGAATACTGACAGCGGTTATCTCTTGGGGGTGGAATTTGGGGTGAGTTTTATATTCTTCTTTGTTCTCCTCTGTGTTGTCTGAATTGTTACAACAATTGATAGGTCCCTTTTACAAAACACTTTGTTTTTTAAAAGGCAGTGTGCTGGGAAGACAGCAGTGAACAAAACAGAAAAAAATTTCTTCCCTCACGGGAAGCTGACATTCTAAGAACAAAAAATAAAGTAAGACATATATCTGGGTAAGGTGGATATTGGTGCGAGGCAAAAAAGGAGAAAAAGAAATGTATCTAGGGAGAGGAGGCTGATGGTTAGGGAGCGGATTACAACTTATAAAAGGATAGTGTTGCTTGAGCCAAGACCTGAAGGAGGTGAGGGAGCAAGCCATGTGATATATCTGGGAAAGAGTGGTCCAGGCTGAAGAAATAGGCAGTGCAAAGGCCCTGAGGTAGGAATGTGCCTGGTACACGGGAGAAGCATCAAGGAGGCGTGGGTGACCAGAGTGCAGGAGAGTCATAAGAGATGAGGTCAGGCAAGTAACAGGAGACCAGATTATGTAAAACTTTGGCTCTTACTCTGAGTGAGATGAAAGCCACTGAGAGTCTTGTGCAGAAGAATAATCTAGTTAGAAATATTTTTAAAAGACCACCCTGGCTGCTCTGTGAGAATGGAGAGGGAGCAGGGAGCCCATTTAGGAGCCAATGGCAATAACTCAGGTGAGAAAGGATAGAGTGGTTTAGACCAGGTAATAACAATGGAGGTGGTGAGAAGTGGCTGGATCATGGAACTCTCTAGAAGGTAGAACCAATGTGATGTGCTTTTGGATTGGATATAGGCATGAGAGACAGGGAAGAGCTAAGAATTACTTCAAAGTTAGAGTGAAAGAGTCCTTAAATCACTGCCCCACCGAGTGGACAATCCCTTCTGCTGAAGCACCCATCCAGTCTCTGCTTGTTGCCCTCCTAAAACAGGCCCCTCACTACCTCACACAGTTGAGTCCGGTAACTGCTGGTAAATCCTTCCTTGGCTGAAGCCTGCTATCCTCCGCCATAGGTCTTATGCTTGCCTTCAGCTTGCCACCTTGAACCATCGTGTGCTTGTCTCATGATATGCCCACCCGAACGACACCCTGTGCCTTGGGAAAAACAGGTATCAGGACAGGTACCGGAGGGAAGTTTCAATCGAGAATCTACAAAACTAGGGAATTCCCTGGTGGTCCAGTGGTTAGGACTCCACCCTTTCACTGCCAAGGGCCTTGTTTCAATCCCTGGTTGGGGACTTAAGATCGTTCAAGCCGCGCGGCAAAAAAAAAAAAAAAAATCTACAAAACTAGACTTCCTTTTTTCTGTCCAGCACCTTCAAACTGATATTTTGTTTGAACTCAATTCCATCCCACCCCAGAAACTGTCAAATTTACCCTGGCTGTACCTTCTGCAAGATGAAGGCCATCCTGACCTTCTAACCTCCTTCAGCCCCAGCTTCAAAAACCCTAAAGCAGGCCCAGTCTCTGAGGTCCCACTCACCCAGGACGGGAGCTCAGACTTTCCTCTGGTCTGCCCAGATGGAATCAGTGTTATGTCGATTCCTTCCTCTGATATCCTCCATCTCAATCTCATACATAGAAGTATAAATATATAAATAGATATGGGGATTCTGATCAAATGATTCAGTCCCTATATCTAAATTTAGGATTTATATGCCAGCCCCTCTTTGTTCCTGAAAGATCCAGTTTTTTGTTGCTGTTTTTAATCTCACACAAAAGAAGTCAGTGAAAATTAAAACAAAAGACTGTTCAAAGGAGTAAAAACCAGAAGCTGATGCCCTCAGGTGTGGCACTGGCATTCCAGTTTAGCTGTTTCTTCCGCTAAAGAGCAGAACAAAGCCTGGTCCCTTTGGGCCATAGATTCTCTTCCTGAAAAAGCGAAGGGGTTAGTCCCTCAGAGCCAGAAGGCAACTCAGACCTGAGTGTGTGATTCTCACTCCACCTGGCGCCTCCTGACTTAGGACCCAGGAGAGAGGAAGTAAAAATGCCCGCTGACCATAAAAAGGCATTTGGACTGCGCTTCCGGGAGTGCAAAGCCGCCATCGCGTCCATGTCTGATTCTGATAGGCAGATGCCATCATTTCCGTTTGACACAGATCAGGAGACTGAGGCTCAGAGGGATTAAATACCTCTGCCAAAGGCAAACCTCAAGGAGCCTGGCCTCCTGTGACTGCCATTCTCACCACTCCCTGCTGCTTCAAATTGTTTACATGCTGGGATTAATAATCCCTCTCCTTGTGGGACACTGGGCTGGGAACCCCTGGAGGGCAGGGCCTATATTCTATTCATCTTTGTGTCCCCCAGGGCATCAGCATTGTAGGTATCCAATAAATGCTTGCTGGAATTGCTTTGAACTCCACTGAAGCTTTCTTAGAAGTGGGTGGTTAGACTTAATACACCCTGGCTTTAAAAAGAAAAGTCCCCCACACAGCTGCTTTGAAAGTTTAAAGGTTGAGGAAGCCAGGTCTCTGCAGGGGCAAAGGCAAACAGCAGTTTCTGGGGAACAGTGGCAATGCAACCAGCAGGAATCCCAGAGCAGACGACCCCTACTCACTACTGCGCAAAATGTGTCTTGGGCAAGTGGCATCAGCATCCCCTGGCGCTGATTTGAAATGCAGAGTCCCAGGCCCACCCCGGAGCCGCCGAAGCAGAACCTGCATCATAAGCTCTCCGTGCCAAAGTCTGAGAAGCTCTGGGGGGTGGCAGAAACTGCAGAAACCAGGCAGCTCACCAGCTGTGCGCCCTGCAAATGCTCGGGGTGGGGTTTTACTCTGTGCAATGTGGTTTCCAACGCTTGGTTTGTTTCTGGAAAAAGAGCAGTAGGTTTGCTTCTGGCAAATGAGCACACTTGATTAAAATTCTAATTCAATCAGGAAGGCGAGAGAAGGGCCCTCTTCCTTATGGGAAGTCAGATCCTGGAGGGCATAGCTTCCTCCAGATTTCTGAAATTCCATCTAGGTCTCCACCAGGGGACACTGGCAAAGTCTGGAGACGTGTTTGTTTGTCACAACTGGGAAGGATGGTGTTACCGGCATCTAGGAGGAAAGGCCAGGGGTGCTGGCTTCCACCTCGTTGGCCAGTGAATCGGTTTCTGCTCCAATCCAGAGAAAAAGGGTGGATTTACCAAATTTAGGGAGGTCTGGGAGCTTTCGAAAAGAACCATGCCAACCTTTAAAAGCTTATCCTTCACAAGCACGAGAGAAGTTGAAATAAGACTCAAGGAGTAAAGTAAGGCTGGGATAGGTAACTGAGAACAGGAAGAGCAGGGGAAGGAAGAAATGTGGCACCGAAAGGCCAACACCCAGAAAGTACATATAAAAATCTTGTTTATTACACAAAATACTTTCTTATTCATAAGAAAGACTTAAATACTCCCCTTCTCCAAATACATCAGGTTTTTCTCACTTCTCTGTTTTCCAAACCTCTTGAAATGTGGTTATAATGGGAAAAAATAAACTTCTTTTCCCAAAACTATTTTTTAAAGGAATGTGTAAAAGTCACCAGAGATCAGATACCACATCAACAACTCAAGAAAGGAACACCGGAGCTGCCCTTGAACGACTGATTTTGTAACATGCTTCACACTTGCCTCCCCTCCTCCACAGGACTCAGAAGTCACCAATGTGGGTCGGGAAAGGATGGTTCCCTGAGCATCTTGCCCAGGGTCCCACCGCAATCTTCGGGCACTTGTCCTGCCAGGAGCTCAAGGCCTTCTCCAAAACAAGAGAAGGACACCTGAAGGGCCAGGGGAGCTCCCAGGAGTGGGGCAGGCGGGAGAGAGCTGAGAACGAGCCTGGCACGGCAGAGTGTGAAAAGCACCATCATTTCAGATTGAAATGCGAGGGGAGGTCCATTCCTTCCCATAAGTAGGTTGAGCAGAGTAATTCCGTCCTCTTTTGTGTTTGCCAGGCTCAGGGGTGACACAGGCAGGGATGCCTGGTGCATTCAGGATCCCTTTACTGCGCGGCTTCCGCGGATACACAGTCCGGGGGCAGCTCCATCAGTTGCCATCCCGGGCATCCGGCTGCGGCTGCGGCTGCGGCCCCAGGGACGAGGCCAGTTTCGTGAGGGCCCTCGCTATGACGTCCAGGTGGCCATTCATCGTCCGCAACTCCACCAGGATGTCCCCGACGCTGGCTTCCAAGGTCGCGGCGGCGGCGGCGGCGGCGGCGGCGGGCCGGGCGCAGGGCGGCGGGGAAGCGCCCGGGTCCTCCGCGCCCTCCTCCCTGCCTGCCGCGCCCGGGCGCGGGGCGCAGGTAGCCGGCCGATCACGCTCATCCCCGCGGACGCCGGGAGGGGTGGTCGAGGGGCAGCCGGGCAGCCAGTCGACGAGGCGCGGAGCTCCCTCCGGGGAGGAGGCGACCACCGAGTAGAGGCCGGCGCGCCGGGGGGCGCCCGAGCCCGAGGCGGGAGGCGCAGGGGCGGCGGGGAGCGGCGGCAGCAGCGGGGCCAGAACCGAGGGCCCCGGGGAGAACGCCTGGGGCTCGCAGGACGACGAGGGAGAAGGAAGCGCGGTGGTGGAGGGGCCTGGGTCCTCGGAGGAGAGGAACAAGGTGGTCGAAGACTGGGAGTCCAAGGTGCTGGGCTCTGAATCTGTCAAGGAGGAAACGAGAAAGGGTCACTCGGGCATTTATTGAGCGCCAGTTGTATGTCCGGCTCCATGCTAGGTATAAAGGAACTGAGTTAGAAGGTGGAAACTTATTTCCTACCCCTAGATCCGATAAGGAAGAGTGGGTCTCAGGAGCACGGGAATCCCTAGGCAGGGGAGACCATGGAGTCCAGCAAGGCATCCTGGTGGCTAAGGCTCTCTCCTGAGGTCTAGAGAGGGGCACTGCTGGGAAGACAGCAAGGGAGTTCCAGGCAGGGGCGGAAGTTGCAGCCTGTTCGCAGGCAGTCTTGCCAAGGACAGTAGGTCAAGGCTGTGAAAGGAGGACCCCTCCACCCCCCTCAGAAGCAGAAGTGTGTTAAGCAGAGGGCTCCCTCCACTGTCCCAGCAAAGCCAAGCTCTCAGGAGGAAGTTGAAAGAGTTTGGGGCCAGGAGCCAGATCTCAGCCCTCTGCCAGAAAAGGCCATGGAACCTCGGGCCAGACCCTTCCCCCCTTGAGGACTTGGTTTCCTATCCCAGTGACCCCTGGGTCCCAACCAGGACTGATCAACCTGCCTTCAAAAGTCTTCAGCTTGGGGCTTCCCTGGTGGCGCAGTGGTTGAGAGTCTGCCTGCCGATGCAGGGGACGCGGGTTCGTGCGCCGGTCCGGGAAGATCCCACATGCCGCGGAGCGGCTGGGCCCGCGAGCCATGGCCACTGGGCCTGCGCGTCCGGAGCCTGTGCTCCGCAGCGGGAGAGGCCACAACGGTGAGAGGCCCGTGTACCGCAAAAAAAAAAAAAAAAAGTCTTCAGCACGGGTCTAAGTTCACAGGGGGCCGCACTCAAAGACTCTATAAGCCTCCTGCTGTGAGTTCTCCCCTAATCCCCTGAGTCCCCACGTAGAAAGTGGGCAGCAGCTCTTTGCAACTGGGTATGGCAGCAAGGTTTACCAACCTCAGATCAAAGGATCCACCTCAATGCCAATGACCTCAGCTGTTTCGGCCGCCCTGTTCCCGCCTTTGGGTAGACGGCTCGTGCTCACCCTGGAAGCGGTTCTGAGTCTTACTGGAGCCCATTCTCCGAAGGCTTGCTCCCAGCTCCAGCTGGAGTGTCTACTCTTGGCTCTCCTCATTGGCAGTTTGGGTGCCCACCTTTATGCCCTGCCCTTGAGGGGTTCCAAGCCTTTCAAAGGCAGAGCTTGCTCTATTACCTCGGCCTGTTATCTTGGGGAGGTGTGGGTGGGAGAATGACATGACGACAGAGCCGGTGAGTAAACACGTTCCCCATTGCTTGTGAACGTGTGTGCTCTCGCTGCCCCTCATGGGTGAGCTGTTCCGTCATTTGGGAGTTGAGTCTTGCGGAGACTCAGAGCAATCATCTGGCGAGAGTTTGTTCCCTCATCCTGACTTCAACTCAACCACATTCTCACAGTACTCACAGGTCCCAGATGTTCCAATGTCCAGTCGGTATGGTTGTGAATTTGGTCTGATGGGAGCAGAGAAGCAATGGCTCTTCGGGGACCGCAGTTGAGGAGAGCCACCCATATGCCCGAAAACTCCTCTGATGGAGATCGCATGGGCACTTTCTGCTATTGGCTTTCACAGAACTGCCTCTCTTCCACCAGAACTTCAGTTCCTCCGGTTTCTGTGAGGCTCTTCTTTTGTTAACCACGCATCTCTGACACTTCTGGGCACATCACCCTCGTGAGTTGAAAAGAATCAAAGAGAAATCCTACAAACTGTTGGCTCTGCTTTTGCTTGAGCACGATGTTAATCAGCTTCACACACAGCAGACAAGAGGCTGTTATATATAATCGAATAGAAGTCTAACAAGGAAAATGAGATAGAGGCAGGTACCCAAAATGTTCTAGCGCAGTGAATTTCCATGTGCAGTCCATTCCCCTGGGACATTGTTAAAGGGCAGGTTGTGATTTGGCAGGTCAGGACTGGGGCCAGAGACTCGGCATTTCTAGCCAGCTCCCAGGTCATGTGGGTGCTGCTGGTCTGGGGACCACACCTTGCAAAGCAAAGGTGTAGACCAAATATACAAGGTTGGCAATAAAGCTTAGGGTTCACAGTCGTAGAAACTGGAGTAACCAGGGGTAGAGGAGCGACCTAGAAGCCTCATATGATCATGAAGATAGTAATAGTAATGATGTGATGACCTCGCCTAGCCATCAGAGGAATAAGAGAGGTGGCCTATTCTACTGTTAGTTTGATGGTTTTCCAGCAAAGCCTTGAACGAGTGAGCACTGGCTTAGGGAGGAGTGAAGGGTTCTTAAAGAGGAAAGCCCTTCACTGCTGTTTAAGCTAAAACTTCAAAGATTTCTGCAGTGACCATGCATGAACATGCCTTGCCTTGTCACTGACCTTTAGCAGAAAGTGACTGCTTCTTTCCATGCCTGTAAGTCAAGGTCTTCTGAGTACTTTCTGTTCAATCCTATTGCTGAGTCAGGCTGAATCATTGCTCGGCTGGTAACTATGTACCTTGAACGGCTGACCTTTTCTATCTCTTTTACACGCACTTGGCATTCCCTATCACCACCACTTAAACCCACCTGCCTGGGCCTAGGCTTTCCCTGGGGGACGCCTGTGGAAGAGGTGAAGTGTGCAGCTGGCTACAGGAACCTGCAGTTCGTTTGCAAATAAACCCTTCAGATCATCCCCTAAAACCTGCCCCTCTTGCTACCTTCCCCTTCTCAGTAAGTGACCTTCCCTTTGTTTAGCCAAACACCCAGGACAAACCCTTGACCCATCTCTTTCCCTTACTCCCCACATCCAATCTGCCAGCAGTGGTTATAGCCTCTGCCTTCAAAGTATATCCAGCATCTGATCAATTCTCACTGGCTCAGGCAGTGGTCCAGCTACTGGTGGCTGAGCTGAGACCAGAAAACGGGGCTCCTGAGTTCCAGGCCAGTGCTTCCTCTGCCACACCCAAAAGCTTACTGGATTTGAATGAATCATTTAGAACTCTCCCCTGGCTCTATTGTGTCTCCCCAGCCCTCCTGGCCACCCTCCACCATTTGCCCAGGAAAATTGTTTGCTGAGTCATAGCCTCTTTTTTATATAAGATAATTTATTACATTACATTTACATTTATTCATTAAGTCATTCAACAAATATTTATTGAGCACCTACAATATGCCCAGCAGAATGCTCCACAGTGTACAGAGCCAGACCTAAATCCTGACCTCACTGTGGAGACAGAAATTAATCAAATAATTGCATAAACAAATGTGTAATTGCAACAGTGCTATAAGCATCTAAAAGAAAAGGGAAGGTTTGACCTAATCAAGGAAGATTCCCTGAGGAAATGCTGTTGGAGTGGAGTAAGGATGAGTAGTTAAGTAGGAAGAGGGGAGAATGTTGATGCATAAGCAAGGGCCTGAGGCAGAAGGGAGTGCTGCAAATATGTGGGACTTCCAGAGAAAGCCAGTTTGCTGGGAGTGGAGAGAGCCAGGGGAAGGAAGTGTGAGGTGAGATGAAGCTCAAAAAGGAGAGCAGGGGCCAGGAGATGGAGTGTGTGATAAACACTGCCAGTATTGCTCAATATCCATTTTCTTCCTCTTTTTCAGCTGGTCCATGACCACTTAGAATAAAGATTACATTTTCTAACCTCTCTTCCAACTAGCTCTAGGCTTGTCACTAAATTCTGGGCAGAAAAATGTCAGTAGAAGTGCTAAGTACAATTCTTTGTTCCTGTGCCTGGGTTTTGGTTGCGATGGCAGGTGCTCAAGCAGCCCATTTGGACCATGAGGTAGAAACCACATGCTAAGGATTATAGAGCAGAGAACTGAGTCCCTGAGAATTTTGAAGAACTGCTATACAAATTCTAGCTGGCTCAACTGTAGCCTTTTTGTATGAGAAAATAAAATCTTACCTATTCAAACTCCTGTTAAATTGGGTTTTCTGTCACTCACAGCCAAACCAAATCCTGATAAACATGGCTTTGCTGAATTTATTAAGGGGTTTTGTCATTATTCTATGAACGATGGAAAGCTTTGAAAAAGTTTTAAACATAAGTGTGTGTGTCTGTATGTGTGTGTGTGTGTGTGTGTGTGTGTGATATGATCAGTTTTGTATTTCGAAAAGTTCACCTGGCTGCATTGGGCAAGAAGTGGACAGAATAGAAGCCAGGGACACAAGTTAGGAGGTTGCCATTGCAGGTGAGAAATTACAAAATGACAGTGGCTTTTGCTAGGGTGGTAGCTAGAGATGCAGAGAAGTAGACAGCTTCTAGAGACAGCTGGGACCCAGAAACATTAGGATTCACTATCAGCAGGGATGCAGGAGGTGGGGGAAAAGGCATCAGAGAAATGGGTGCACTCCTGCTGCTTCAGTGCAAGGTTCCAGAAATTCTGGCTGCAGAAGGGGAACTTTCCCTTTCTTATGCTCTGGAGTCTGGGTGGCCCCTTCCCAGCCCACACCCAGCCATGCAGCATAGCTCAGCTCTGACACACCTCAGCAGAGGCAGCCCGTGGGAACATTTTCCCAGGAGCCTGGAGGGAGGAGAAACAGGGTAGCTTTGGACAGGGAACCAGAGAAGCAGAAGTCTGTGGGAAAAGGATGAAACCTGTCTGGGGGAGAAGCATCATCTCTCAGCAGTGCAGCCAGGCCCTGGCCTTTGATGGTTCAGACTTGGCTGGGCCACTGCCTGCTTCTTTCAGAACCCCCGGCACACAAAAGGGAGGACGAGTGTCGGATGAACTAAACCCAATAATATTCACTCCTTTTATTTTCCAGAAACGTCATGAGACCCATAGGGCAATCTTCTGGTTTTAAGACCTGGTGAGTCACGCCTACAAATACCTCTGACTCAATGTGATCCCAAGCCCTCACCAGGCATCTCCCAGGAACGTGGCTCAGCAGGAGAGCCGGAGCAGGACAGCCTGGCAGGGGAGAGAAGGGCTGGTGTCTCTGGAAGGGGTGAAAAGGGCCGGCTGCAGTACAGACCATGGGATTCCTGACTTGACACTGACTGCTCCCAATAACAGCCAACATTGACCGAGTGCTATCCCCAAGCCACATGCTAAATTCTCTCTTCTAATCTTCATGGAAGACCATGGTGTGGATTCTGTTTGTAATCCCATTTTCTTGTGTAGGAAACTGAGGCTCTGTTATGTTAAGTACCCTGCTCACTGTCACAGAGCCAGGAGATGAATCCATGCAGCTAATGCCAAAGGCTATCGTGTGTGAAGGAGGGCACATGCTTTACGGAGTTTGCAGGGATGAGACAAGGGCTGAGAAGGAGAGCTAACACTTGTGGAGGGTCTGCTACACTCTAGGCTGATGATTTGTCACCCTGACTGCATATTAAAATCACCTGGGGAACTTTATAAACACTACTGTTGCCCCAGCCAATTAAATCACGGTCTCTGGGGAGGGTGCCCGGGCATCTTATATTTCAAAAGCACCCATTTTATAAGATAACACTAATACACAGCTAGGGTTATTCGACAAAAGCAACTTTCATACGTTTTCTTATTTAATCCCAACAGTGGCCTTCTTCCCATTTTCAAACGGAGAAACTGAGGCTCACAGAATTTGGATAGCTTAGACAAAGCCCACAGCCACCGAGACCTGATCCCATGCCATTCATGGTGATTCCATTCTCTCTCATATCTGGGCCTCCTCCATTCTGAAAGCGTGTGAACTTTCTTAATGTAAATTTCTTTTGCAATTTGCATCTTTTTTGTTCAAGGGCGAGTACTGTTCAGGCCAGCTGTTGGAGAGTAGCAGTGCAGTCTGTAGCTACTGAGTAGAATGGGCTGGCCCAGGGGCCTCTGAAACCATGGCTACGGCTTCATCCAGGCTCTGCTACAGCCAATGGACCAGGACATCTGAAGAGACGCCCGGTAGCCCTGGCCAGGATGTGCCTGCGGACTCTCCCAGAACATCGCCCATTCACTGGAGTCCCTGCCTCTGAGGAGCCATCCTCTGAAGATCAGAAGGCCCAGCCCTGGGGAAATCCTTAGTCTCTGTTTCCAGAAGCATTAGTGACTTCCCAAGGATGACATGGGAAAAGTCATCACCCTTTTACTTCCGTGTGAATTAGCCGAGCCTCTAATTTCCTAGTGGCTGAGGGCTGCGCTAATGAGAAGGGGTGTTCATCATCAATCAACTTAGTAAAAACGCAGCTGGGAAGGCAGAAGGGCAGCCAGAGACTGATTTGAGCCAAAAGATTCTCCGGCACAAAGAGTACTTTTTTTTTTTTTTGCTGTACGCGGGCCTCTCACTGCTGTGGCCTCTCCCGTTGCGGAGCACAGGCTCCGGACGCGCAGGCTCAGCGGCCATGGCTCACGGGCCCAGCCACTCCGCGGCACGTGGGATCCTCCCGGACCGGGGCACGAACCCGCGTCCCCTGCATCGGCAGGCGGACTCTCAACCACTGCGCCACCAGGGAAGCCCAAAGAGTACTTTTTAAAGAGGGGAGAGAAAGAAGTGACAGCAGGGGTCTATCCCCCGATGCTCATGGCAGGATTATTCACATTGGCCAAAAGGTGGAGGCAGCACATGTGGCCATGGATGGGTGGATAAACAAAATGTGATATTGATATAATGGAACATTACTCAACCTTAAAAAGGAAGGAAATTGTGATACTTGCTACATGGATAATGCTTCACAGTATGCTAAGTGAGGCAAGCCAGTCACAAAAGCAGATACACAGAATATTATATGATTTCTCTTGGGTGAGGTTCCTGGGGCAGTCAGAGTCATAGAGGCAGAGAGGAGCATGGGGGTTGCCAGGGCTGAGGGGAGGGCGAGCGGAAAGGTAGTGTTTACTGTGCAGACTTCCAGCTGGGGAAGATGAGGACATTCCAGGAGACGGATGATGGTGAGGGTTACCCAATAATGGGAAGGTACTTAATGCCACAGAACTGTACACTTAAAACTGGATAAAATAGTGAATGTACACTGTATATATTTTACCACAATAAAAAAAAAACAGCTGGGGGAGGTGTGACGGTAATTCACAATTTTATCCATACACTTGAAGGAAGGTCTATGTACGAACTTTCTGGGATGGTTTGTAAAAGAGGAATAAGAAAAACTGGTAAAATAAATTACTGTTGAGAACATTATAGATCAGATGTAAACACCCCAAAGACTCCCCTAAGAATGAGGACCCTTTACCCAGATCTGGACCTAAACATGACTGCATCATTAAAGACTGTTCCATTCGCAATCAGCAGGGTGAAAAGTTCTAAAATAGTTTTGCTGAGACTGTGGACATAGGTTAGAAGAAAGGAAAGTCTGGAGTCTGACACTTTTAGATCCACTTTTAGACTCATTCTACTTTTGGAAGCAAAGTGATGTCAACCCTCCAAGCATTTCGCAGCCAAGCTGCTGGCTCCTCAGGGTCCCCCTTTCTCACTAGCACCACTGGCCACCGAGAACAAGTGGGGATTGTTTCAGTTCAAGAGCCTCAGGTCCTCAGCCTGGCCCCTAGCTGCCCCATCCCTTCCTCGTTCACTCGGCCCCAACTATTTCTTGAAGGTATCAGACTCATTTCGACCTCAGGGCCTTTGCACTTGGTGCTCTGCCTGGCGTTCTTCCCCCCTCGAACATCCCCATGGCTCCGTCTGTTACCGCCTTCAGCCTTTGCTCAAGGTCACCTTCTCCAGCGGTCTTTTCTGGACACCCTAGTTGAAAGGACTACCCTCATTCCCCCACATCAGTTTTCTGTACCCCTCGTCCTGCCCAAAAGATGCTGTCACTGTCCCACTCATACCCTGGGGCTTATTCCAGGTGGAGGGAGTTATACGAGGCTTGGGAATTGTGGCCTGAAAGACAATTTGAAAGAGCTGAAGTGTAGGGTGCCCAGGGCTGGGAGACTTGCATGAAATGACTCACTAGGTAACAAGCACAGAGAGCTGAGCGGCTGGTCTGCTAAGGTAAGGAATTTGAGCTTGAGCAGGCGGAGGGGAGCCACTGAAGGATGGTAGGCAGGAGAGCGATAGATTTGATTTGCATTTTTAAGCGATTACTCTGGCAGCCGGCCTTGTGGAGGCTGAACACAGGGGGTGAGGCTGGAGGCAGGAAGACCAAATGTAAAAGGAACCTCTGGCTGTTCAAGGAGCTCAAATGATATTACACCAGAAAGAGACACAAGCGTGAAGTCCAGCCAACCAGTATTAGAAGCAAATTTTTTTTTCTAGGAATGGATTGAATTTCAGCAAAAAGAGACTTTCCTGCCACCCTTTATGGACAATACAGTGAGGGCTGCCTTCTGCCCTGGTTCAAGTTGTCCACCCTGGGCCTTTCATGCATCAATATTCAATAAAAGCGAGCGTGGGTTTTATGGGATTGTTTGTTAAGCACAGAGCCAAGCTTTTCTACTCAGACAGAACGGCTCTGCCAACGTCTAAATTGGCCGTTTTTTGCATATAGGGTGTGAGGGCTATCTCTCTGTGTCTTTACGAGCACACCCACTTGGAAGGAGACATATGTGACTATATATAATATCTTTATGTGATTTTTTGAAGAGATGTTTATACAACCTGTATATTCCTTGGCATGAATATGTTTGTAGCATGCAGAAAGGGAGAGACAGAATGCAAAAGCGATTCCCACACCATAACCGACTTTGGCTCACAAAGAAAAATGCAAAATAGATTATGTTCCCTAGCAATGCCTCCAGGGTTGAAAGATTTCCAAATCCACCCATTTAATCCTTCCTCCTGGAAGGGCACTCACCTTTGAACTTTATTTTTTAAAACTATCATTTAAAAAAATAACAATCGCACAGCCCAGACCAGGCCTTACTGCAGCCCAGGCTCCCCGCCCCTATCCCATACCCCAACAAGAGAGCTAAGCAAAGGGGCCATCTTGCTTGCAAAAACAACAAACAAACAAAAAACCCCGCGGGCTGCTTGATGAATTTGATGGAAAGAGCCAGGCTGTAAAAGACGGCATTTTGGCTTTAACAAGGCCAGGAGCCCGGAGCGAGCGCCGCCAGCTGGGTAGTCTGAACCAACCCAAGAATATTAGAACCTGGGGTCACCCGGAGCTGGGACGCCACCAGGAATGCGGGCAGGAGAGACGGTCTGGCGGGGCGGCGCGGGGGGGGGGGGGGGGGCGGGCGGCGCTGGGGATCACTGGGACCCCGCCCTGCCAGCTCCTTGACGCAAGTCAACAGGCGGACGGAGAGGCCAGGACAGCTGTGCGGGAGCAGCGCTGTGCCCGCAGCACGGGGCTCGGCTGGGCCCTCTTCACACGACCAGGCTCCAGGACCCCTGGGGTAAGGCAGGTGGACACACACGCGTGTCCACTCACCAGCTCAGCAGGTATAGCACCTCAAGGAGAAAGCCTCCTTGGCCTGTTCCGACGCCTCCTTGCCACGCTGTTGGCCCACAGGAAGTAAAGGAAGCAGTGGAGCGTCCCACCTGCAGAGGCGGGAGGGGCGATGGTCCCATTTCCCAAAGCCATAAGCAGCGAGGTTCTCAACAAGGGTGTCCCGAGTCAATGGCAGAGCAGAGGAAAGGGACCCTTCGCTGTCCTCTGGACCTAGTGGCAATGTCCAGCTCTGGACACGCTTGGAAAACATCTATTAAGTGGATTACCCTGTTTTTCTCAGCATTCCATGCAGCCCTGGGAGCACAGCCTCGCTCTTAACGTCTGACGCCTCTGGTGTCTGTCACCTATTTCCACAGTTCCCCCACCCCACCCCCTGCACATAGAAGCAAATGACCCCAAGAAATGGCCCTATGAGTTCTCTCACTGCCCCATCCGGACACTTTTAATACTTGATCCTTTCTCTTGAGAATTCCCTGGAGATTATATCACCCAGCCGTGTCACTGTGTCTCTCCTTAGGAAAGCTTTTCTAATTTAGGTCCGAGCTTTCCCTTTCCTTCATTCCATGCCATCCCTCCTAATGATAACCCCTTGTGCCAGGCTCAATTACACACAAAGCTCAAATGAGCAGCCCCAACTCTAAACTTGGCCCTGTCCATTAGAAGGGGAGGTCTTGGGCATCTTACTCTACCCAGAAAGAAAGATGCTGTTCCCCAAGGAGAAACAAAGCCAAGGATGGGGGGGTGGAATCTCCTGCAAAAGTCAAGAATGAAGAAACAGGGAATTCCCTGGTGGCGCAGTGGTTAAGAATCCACCTGCCAATGCAGGGGACATGGGTTCGAGCCCTGGTCCGGGAAGATCCCACATAATGCGAAGCAACTAAGCCTGTGCGCCACAACTATGGAGCCTGTGTTCTAGAGCCCGTGAGCCACAACTACTGAGCCCACGTGCCGCAACTACTGAAGCCCACGTGCCTAGAGCCCGTGCTCCGCAACAAGAGAAGCCACCACAATGAGAAACCTGCACATCGCAATGAAGAGTAACCCCCGCTCACCGCAACTAGAGAAAGCCCATGCGCAGCAACGAAAACCCAATGCAGCCATAAATAAATAAATAAATAAATAAATAAATAAATTTCTTTTTTTAAAAAAAGAAGAAACAGACCAGCTCTGGCCCCCCCAGGGCACTGGGGCTGAAGGCTGATGCTGCATCTTCAGCCAGGCCTGTTAGGACCCTGCCCTGCCCCAGGCATGCAAGAGCAACAGTAGTGCTTTGATTTTTCCCTTTCTAAAAACGTCCTCCAGCCTGACCCTACCTACGCTTTCACTACAGGGTCAGCAGAGGGTGAAATGAGAGCATTCTCTCGGAATTTCCTGACTTCTGTGAATTTTTCTCAAGATCTGGCCATGAATCAATGTGAGGCGCTGTGACACATGGTGTGCCTTGCAGTGGCTCCCCTCCCTTCTGGAACACCGTGCAAAGCATCTCCCAGCTGAGTAACTGAGGACGAAAATCCATAAGGCCCCCCCACCTTCCCCCCAACTCTCCTTCCATATTGTCTCCAAATGAGAGGAGATATGGAACCATATTTTATCAGGATATTAATATTCTCTAGAAGTACGGAAAGATCTGTATTGATGCAGTTGACTTCCTTTGCAGAATTAAGCTCTCTTGTATGATGTTTGTTGGTCTTTACGTTTCGGGTGTTTAGAGAATGGGGCAGGGGGGCGGATGAGAACAGCCGTGGAGGAGAGAAGAGATTGCTCAGATTAACAAAGTCCTGGCAAGATCCTAGAACATCCCCGAAAGGTCCAGGTGAACCGGACTAGGTAGGCAGGTGGATTTATCGGCTCAACTTTATTGATGTTGACAACCAATCTGAAATAGCCAAACAAAGTAGATTAATTATAATTTTGTATTATATTATCTGAATTATCTGACTGCCAGGACTGGATATCACTTGCCAGTGGAGACCAGCTACAACCAGTATCTGCTAGTGATGGTTTATAATTCCCCCCCCGAGTTTGGGGGGGAAGTGCTCAGATCAATGACATCTTTCAAAAGATGCTGGAATTAAAATGAAGGGAATACTATACAGCCATTAAAAAGAATGAAATTTTGCCATCTGCAGCAACATGGGTGGAGTTGGAGCGTATTATGCTGAGTGAAATAAGTCTGACAGAGAAAGACAAATACTCTGTGATATCACTTCTATGTGGAATCTAAACAATAATACAAATGAGTGTATGTGCAAAATAGAAACAGACTCACAGATATAGTGAACAAACTAGTGGTTATCAAAAGGGAAAGAAAAGGGGGAAGGACAAATTAGGATTAGGGGAATAAGGGATAACAAACTACTATGGATAAGGCAGATAAACAAGGATATATTGTATATCACAGGAAATTACAGATGTTATCTTGTAATAACTTTTTTTTTTTGCGGTACGCGGGCCTCTCACTGTTGTGGCCTCTCCCGTTGCAGAGGCTCCGGACTCGCAGGCTCAGCGGCCATGGCTCACGGGCCCAGCCACTCCGCGGCACGTGGGGTCTTCCCAGACCGGGGCACGAACCCGCGTCCCCTGCATCGGCAGGCGGACTCCCAACCACTGCGCCACCAGGGAAGCCCCTCTAATAACTTTTAATGGAGTATAATCTATGAAAATACTGAATGACTATGCTGTACACCTGAAACTAATGTAATATTGTAAATCAACTACACTTCAATTAATTAATATGAATGGAGTGTTAAAACGAGATTGCTAAATGTTTGTGGAGCCTGGCCTCACTCGGGGTTCTTGGGAATGTGTGTGGAAGCATTTTGCAAACTGTCATATGCTACGCAAACAGCAAGGAATCACCATCCTTAGGGTGTATTAAGACCCCACCTTGGGACCAAAGAAGATTAAGCCTTTTATAAATAGAGCAGAGAATTTCTAACCGTCCTAGTAGGGCCAAGTGCCTCTCTTTCAAATGCAGAAAACGAAGGGCAGACCCTAGGGGAGTTACCCAGACATTGAGGAAAATGAGGCACCTTGTACCCCCTCTGCCTACGTAGCCCCTTTCCCTCCTTAGACCCCCAGGAAGAGCATCCTCGGTTGTAGAAAGTCGAACTTGGGAAGGAAAATCCCAGTTTGAAGCAGAAGCTCTCAGAGCTCCTACACCTCCTGCTGTTCTGAGGTAAATGGAAGATAAATATTTTCTGGGGCTCTTTCAACCAAGGTGAAGAAGGTAACTTTCCTCTCCCCGCCCCCCCGTTTCTTCTCCTTCCCCAAAACCCCCTCCCTTCTCTTCCTGTCTTCTCACCACCATCCAAAGAGACAACTCTTCGGTTTTCTTCTCGTTCTGGAAAAAACTGTTTTTCTGAATTGCCGTCTTTTCACTGACTAGTGAAGGCAAAACCAGAGAATTAAATGAGGCCATTGGGTAAGAAGGAATCAAATCTTAGTGAACTATGAGTTCTAAATTTAAAAAAAAAATTTATTGTAGATTTTTTATAGATTTAAATTATTTTTATTATAACTATATATGTATATATTTATAATTTATTTTTTAAACTAATAGAAACTTTCCTTTTCCTAGCCGACCATCTACCATCTTTTTTGTAGTTTGCTGGCTGAGATGCGGCCCTGGGGTGGGCACTGGGGGAGCCGGGATTTCTCCGAGCCCGGGGCCAGCCTCTCTTACTGGCAGGCCCTGGAAACCTTTTCCTTCCAGCTCCGCCCCATCATGCTGTGGTTCCCCTCTATACAAAATGAGCAAAACAACACTCTTCCCTCCCACGGGCAGGAGATGAGGTGGAATCCTTGCAAATCTGTCAAGTGTTTTAAGGTCCTTGGATTAAAGAATTTACTTGAGAGAAGAAAATACGATTCCAGAGTGGAATTCCACTCGGTGGTCATGTGTTCTGTCCCTCCCGCCACCCAATCTGCCCCCACCCCCGTGTCTTACTTGACTTGGAACAAGGCCTGTGAGCTATGAGGGGTTCAGAACGCCTTTAAGTCACCTCTTGGCCTCTGCTCCTCTTTACCTTTTAATAAATTCTAGTTCTACTCCCGCTTTTCTTCTTCTTCACGCAGCCAAAACCTTCTCTCTCCTAATGTGGGTTATCAGATGAAGAGCCAGCTGCTTGGAGACGGGCCCCCTCCCATCTTGCTCTTTCCTCTTTGTCTCTCATCCCTGCCTCTCCTTTGCCAGTGCTTCCCTTCGCACCCCCTGTTTTGTTTTTTGTTTTGTTTGCGCCATACAGGGGCCTCTCACTGTTGTGGCCTCTCCCGTTGCGGAGCACAGGCTCCGGACGCACAGGCTCAGCGGCCATGGCTCACGGGCCCAGCCGCTCCACGGCACGTGGGATCTTCCCTGACCGGGGCACGAACCCGTGTCCCCTGCATCGGCAGGCGGACTCTCGACCACTGCGCCACCAGGGAAGCCCCCGCACCCCCTGTTTTTCACATGCCAGACGTTTCGATAAATTGAAACAAATGTGACTCTGAATTCTTGGCTGTAAAATTTGCTTCGTCCTCCTGGACCGGCACTCTCTGAAATGGAGCCTGGTGCCTCCTGGGGAGTGTGGGCCACTGGGCGGTGACGGAGCAGGGCCCGGCTGTCCCCAAGGAGGCTTTTCCCTACTCAGGGCTTCCCGACGTCAGCATCCCACGTGGAATGTGGGAAAACACCCAGGCAGCTGCTAGGGCGGCCGTGAGACAGCGGCCAAGAATGCCCCCGGCCCTGGCCGCAGCTGTGTCCTAAACAGGTGCTGGCGGGCCGCCGGGCATGCCTGCATGTGTCACCCCCTCTTCTGGACACACAGAAACATCCCGGATCAGGGCCACCGACGTGACCTCTCTCCATTCACCCCGCCAGTCCTGAGGCCACAGAGATTCGGGCACAAGACAGTCCCAGGTGACAAAAAGCAGCCCGAGTCACCTCTCCTCTGCTCCACCCTCGCCCTCAGCGTGAGGCCCACTGGACAAATGAGAGCAGCTCCTCCCATGAGAGGCACCTTCCCGGCCTCACTGCAGGGAAGGAGGTGTTTCCAGAGAAGGGCAAGGCTGACCCTTCACTGGCTGGCTCTGATCACAGCTCCAGAGAGGCTGCCACACCACACTTCCTAAGCTTGGGGACAGGACAGAACCAGGCACCTTCCTCCTGCCCCTGGGTCCCCTCTGTCACCCCTCCTGCCTTTCTCTCCTTCACCTGCCCCAGCTTCTCACCTCCCAGAGCCCACCCTCCTCTCAGGGAGAGTTAGTTACCCTGGTGGGGCGCACGTGTGTGTGTGTGTGTGTGTGTACATGTCTGTGCGTGCGCACGTGTGTGTGTGCGTGTCTGTGCACGCGCGTGTGTGTGCATGTCTGTGCATGTGTGTGCGTGTCTGCACGTGTGTGTGTGCGTGTCTGTGTGTGCGTGTCTGTGCACGTGTGTGTGTGTGTGTGCGTGTCTGTGCGCGTGTGTGTGTGTTGCCTCCTCAACAAGACAAGAATAGGGACTGTGCCATTATAGCCATACAGCAGCCCCCCAACAGTGGCTGTTTTGGGGTTTTTTAATTGTTTTTTGTTGTTGTTGGAGTATGGTTGATTTACAATGTTGTGTTAGTTTCAGGTGAACAGCAAAGTGAATCTGTTATACATACACATGTATCTACTCTCTTTTAGATTCTTTTGCCATATAGGCCATTACACCAACAGTGTTTCACTCATCCCTATGGAAATAAAAACCAAATCAGAAAAACATCCCGTGTTAAATCCCGTGTGTATCTGTATATAAAATCTCCTCTCCCAATCCCGTGTGCTTTGGGGAAAATAGTATTTACTTGTGTCTTCCTTATCTATATTTTACTCTCTCTCTTTTTTTATTTTTGTGGTACGCGGGCCTCTCACTGTTGTGGCCTCTCCCGTTGCAGAGCACAGGCTCCAGACACATAGGCCCAGCGGCCATGGCTCACGGGCCCAGCCGCTCCACGGCATGTGGGATCCTCCCGGACCGGGGCACGAACCTGTGTCCCCTGCATCGGCAGGCGGACTCTCAACCACTGCGCCACCAGGGACGCCCTGCTCTCTTTTATTGTGTTTTACTTTACATTTCCCAAAGCCTGTTAAATGGAGTGCCATGAAAATTCAGCTCCATGACGTAGAAATGCTGGAACATTCGGAGCTGAACAAAGTTAAACAGGACTTTTCGGCATCTTAACACAATGAAGGGCATGGCGATCGTCCACAAGAAAGGTAGAATTCAGGGTTTTCCAAACCTGCTTAACCTCAAAACCCCGTCTTTGGAGGAATATTTCAAGGAACCGGCATCGCTTTGGTCAATGCTTCAGTGGACATCAGCTCCTCTCGTGAATGACGTACAGCACCCAGCAAGCATCGTGCACGGGCCAATGCTCATGAAAGACCAACGCCTCTGCCTTCCTTCAAGCCAGAAGAACAGAAATGCCTCATCTCCCAGAACTTTTGACAATTACAGGAGGAAGAAGCCCTTTGGCAAATGAGGGATTTGCTCCGGCCTTTGTGTTTCAGCCTGGTATCATGAGGGAATAGCCAAAGCTCTTCTTTCCACCAGAGGCCCTCATAAAAAGCCAGAGCCCTCAGCTGTTCATCACCGGCAGTACCAGCATCAGGGCAACAGAAGCACTGCAAAGCCTAGAAAAGTCCAGATCTGGCAGTGAGCCGTGATGACTCTTTCAAATACAACTCTTACCCTGGTGCTGGCCGCCTTCTGGACTTGGTCTAACTGCTTTTGAGGCCCCTGGTTAATCAGCTCTCACCTCCTGGCGCCCCAGAGGCTCTCTTTGGTGGCCCATGTGACAAGGTTCTGGGACTTGTGTCCTTCTTCAGGATGCTTCGAACTGCCCTACAGCCTGGACATGGATCCCTGAGCCAATTTTGTTTTCTTCAAATCCGGGGGAAGAGAGGAGTGGCCTGCTAGCTTCCTGGGAACGTTGGTGATGTCGGAGGGTCGGGGTAGGGACGGGGGAACTGTCGGGGCCAATCCAAGAGACGGGATCAGGGCATTTGGAGAAGCCAGGCCAGTTCCCACAGGGCACCGACCTGGAAGCTTTGTAAACAGAGCTCACTTGGCCACTGCAGCATCGCTGCTGGCAGAGTGTTTACTCCCATCACTTCCTCCTCATTTCCCCCTGACACTGTCCCTACGAAGAAGGATGGGAATTGGGTGAGAATCAGGCAGACGATATCCTCTGGACAACCATCAGGGTTTCTAAGAATCACGCCAAGCCGCTGCCGGCCAGCTCATGTTTCTTCCTCTTCCTCTCCACGGGCATGAGTACCCAGGGAGGCAGCGAAGAAGCACAGCTCAGGAGCTGCCCGGGCTCTGTGAGACGGCGTGGTCGCTTTGCAGCTTGGAGCCTCAGTGTGTCCATCTGGGACATGGGCACAGTGGTTCCCTCCTGGCTTGTCTCACAGGGGCCTCTGAGATGCACGATGGCGAGAGGGGGTTGAGAGAACTAAAGACCAGCCTCCCCTCCATTTCCCCGAAGCTTTCCATTCCTGCACCTCAGCCTCTGTCCCCCATGAAGATCAAATAGAGACTCCCTCTCACCCAACACATGAGGCCGCAGGAGACCAAAGGTCCCACCTCGTGAGATTCCAATCACAGAATTACACGGTGAGAGTCCCCTGAGCTGCCTTACCTGGGACTACAGATCATATCAGAGAAAAGACAGCCCCCGCCCCCTTACCACTTACCCGCTCTAACGATGCCTGTCTCGTCTTCTCTGCCAAGCTCTTTCCTGGGAAGCTATCAGGACCGTGGCTGAGCACGTGTGGCTTTGACCCTGACAAGACTGAACCCAAGGCGACCCTACCTCCATCTTCCTAACTGGTCCGTATGGAGTGAGACGACAGGACCCCAGGGAAGAGAGAACAGAATGGGTTCATTTCTGCTCCTTCCCCACTCCCCCAAGCCAGCCTCCAGATCAGTGCTTCCAGTTACAGACGCTCTGAAGCTGGTTCCCAGAATATAAGTCACATGGAAGACGCCCAAGTAGAGAAGGTGCCTTTCCCCAGACAGAGGAGCCCTCCAGGGCACCCACAAAGAGCTCAGGATAAGCCCTTCCTGTTTCTGTGCTGCACCTCCTTTATCCTCCTGATGGTAACTCACAAAGCCTTCATCAGCCCCGTCTCAGACTGCAGCATCTGTAGAAGGAGTCCCAGCCCTTCACACACCCTCTCTGTCTGCAGGAACCTGACTGTGGTCATTGTTCTCGGCCTCGTACTTCCCTTCCCTGAAGTCCCAGCAAAACCGCCCGAGCTCAGAGCCTTGGGGTGACACAGGGAAGACACCAGGCTGTAATGTGGGAGGGTGAGGACCCAATAACCAAGACAGGAGAGAAGTGGCGGGGGGGGGGGGGGACACAGGACAGGGAAGGAAAGGAGAAAAGACAGGAAGGGGTAGGAGAGAAGGGAAGGGAAGGGAAGGAAGAAGATAGGAAGGGAAGGGAAAAGATAGGAAAGGAAAGGAAAGGAAAGGAAAAAAAAAAAGAAAAAGAAAAAGAGAAAGGGAGGAACACTTCACCACAAAACCTTTAAAAATGAACTCTCTTCCCCAACAGAGGGATGTAACGGGGAGGAAGGCCACGAAAGGGAGCACAGACAAGTAAATATAAATACAGTTATTTTAGGGCTTGGTGGGGAATAGATGCTGGTGGTCTCCAGCTTCTTCCCGGTGGGTCGGCGCTCATCCCAGGGAGGAAACCTGGGCCATGCCAGCCCTGGCCTTGCGGCCCGACCGGGTGGCCGGCGTGGAACCGCAGGGCGGCCGCAGGGGCAGAGGCTCAGCCGCACCTCAGAAAAGCCGGGGTGTAGGTGTGAACAGCACTGTGATATCTGGCCGAGGAAGGGCTAGTTCTCAAAGCCCCCATTCATGGACCCTACGCGCAGGAGCGGCAAACAGGAAAAAAAATGGTTTCCCAGTCGGCCTCGCAAGGTGGGTTCCTGTTTATTAATCAAAGACCACATCAAGAATGCAGGGTTACAAATGTTCCTTCTCAGGAGCACAGAAGCTGGTGGCTGGATGTAAAAAAACTAAAAATCCCAACCGGTGGACAAAAAGCTGCCGCTAGGGGGGCGGGGCCACCGTGTTAGTTTCCGAAGGAAAATTCTACAAAAGGATGGGGGGGCCAGCAGTAGGCGTCCGTTGCTGAGGGCAATGTGCTCTCCATGGGGCTGGAAACAGGCCTCCTGTTGCCGGAAGCTCTTGGGTGGTGGGGTTAGCGGCTGCCCCGCACCCCCTTTCTTCCTGCTAGCCCCCTCTTCTTCCTTCTGAGCTAGTAGCAGTGAGAAACGCCCAAGGGGATTTTTTTTTTTTTAAGATAATTAGCAATTAGTTCCCTGTGGAAATCGGGGAAAATCGAAAGGAGGCCCTTGGAGGAGGTTCAGAGAAATTCATTCACCAGGCAAGGCTGGGCCAGACCAAGAGGGTCCCCCCCGCCCCCGAGGGTCCCCATTCCGCCCATCGGAGACCAGGCTGCGCTTCCCACCTACAGCAGGGACCGTGGAAAAGGAATTAAAGAAGCAAACTGCAGATAAGAGCGAGGCTCCCGCTCCCCTTTGAAGCTTAATTAAAGCAAACTGATCAGCCTTACACGGGGCCTGCTGCAGACTTCCCAAATGGCAGCGATAATCGCTAACAGGGAGCAGTGTTATTCCAGAGTCGGGGATGCACAGGAAGCGGGTTCAGGCTTCCAGTGCGGGTAGAGAAAAATCTGAACTGTGATAATTAAATACAAATCGCGCCTGGGGGCACACAAACAAACAAAAATCCTTGCTCTCTCCAGATAAGGGGAAAAGGGAGCAGCAGAAGAAATGGATTCAGGGCCATCTACAGTTTAATTTCATTCTCTGGCAGATCTAAACTGATTTCTGGGTGAGGGGGATCAAACAGACCTGTCAGCAGATCACAAAGCCTTCTCGAATACGTGCAGGGTGTACCCCATCCAGCGCCCAGACCACCAGTACCTTTTATGATTTTTTGACAATACAAATATTTGGCAGTGCTGAAATCGCCCCAGTCAAATCAACCTGGGGCTTCACCTGCAGTTCTGAGGTGCTCTCCAAGAGTTTGCTGGAGCCCAGCCCCACATAACCACGGCTCACCTTATTCTAATATGGCAGGAAACTGTGTCCTCCATCCCATGTCTGCTCACCACCCTCTGCAGGGGAAGGGAAGGTCTGCACTTGGTGTGTGTGGCTGTTGCTTTTGCCGTTGACTTGGCCCCTCTTGTTTTCCACACACAGGGCAGCCTAGTGGCCTGAGTCAGAAGACCAAGACTCAGACCTTCCCCTCTAGCCCTTCAGCTGCAGGCCCTCCGCCCTCCTGCCTGCAGAAGGAGGCCAAGGCCAAGTTCAGGCTGGGAAGCCATAGGGGGGAGCAGGCGTTTCTGAGACAGGGCCAAAGTCAAGGTTCAGAAGGGTTCACCTAAAGGGGGGCCCCGAGGATGAGCAGGGGAGGGAAACGAAGCAGGAGCATCTGCAGCTGTGATGCCTCAAGGTGCTCAGGGAACACCAGGCAGGTAGGTGCTACCATTCATGAGGCTGCTGTTCGCTTCTTCCACAGAATAAGATTTCACCTGTGTTAAGACACTGACACGTCTGCCTCATCGTTCTCTTTGAAATTAGAAGTTCTTGGAGCATACAATGTGGGTTTCACTCAATGCCATTTTGGCCTTACTTAGAGAAGGTGGTATAATTTTCCCTCTTCACAGGTGAGAAAACAGGTACAGAGAGATACAGACTCAGGAGGAATCCAGGCAGGCTTCCTGGCCTATAAGGAGGGGCCCTGAAGATCTTTCAGGAAGCCTGGAGAAATCTGTACTTGCTTGCTAAGCACCTGTCTCCAAAAGCCTCAGTGTCAAGGGTTCCCCGTGAACCTAACCCATGAACTTGATGTATAACTTCCTCCATGCGCCCATAAACTTCAATGCCTCACCAACGTGTGGAGGATGAGGTCCTGGACAGCAGCTGAAGGACCATGCGTTCCATCCTTACCCCGCTGAGCCAGGCCTATGAACAGAGCAATTTCTATCAGACCCCAGCCCTCAGTGCCCCTGGATCCCAGAGAGTGGAAACATGAAATTCAGCCCTGTTCCTCATCACACAGAGACACCCCCCACCCCCCCACCCCACCCCCACCCCCGCCAAAAAGTCTCAGACAAGCCCCATGGCAAAGCCAACAAAATTCAGTGTTTCTCCCCAGGCCACACCATGCTACAAAGTGACTACCAACCCCCTTCTTTTAGTGATTGCCTTGCTTCTTTCCTCCTGCCTGGGAGATTGGTGAGATAGTAAGTTACTAAACGGGCAGCACCTTGTGTGCCCGCAGTCCGGAGTAGACCTCGATTCCCTGGTCTCTCCCTGCCATCATTCAGTCTGAGCCCAGAGCCTATGATAAGCCCCTCCCCAGGCCTTCCTCCTGCGAAGCCCGTGGCTCTTTGGGGCATGTTCCCCTCGCTGCAGCCAGTTAGTGGACCTGGCTTTATGTGGTGACTTGCATTCTCGGTGGTTCTTATCTGTTGGAAAGAGCAATGCTGGGGGAGGTAACTGAGGCTAAGCCTTGGGTCTGACCACAGTCTCTGCAAACCCAGCTTCCACAGGGATGATACTGATACTCTGCTGAGATATCACCTCGGTATCAACACCTAGTCTTCCAGAGGGAGGTCACAGGCCCCAACCGTGGGGTCAATGGCTCTGTATCTCCTTCCTATTTCTCCTGGAGGCCACTTCTCCAGTTTGGGTCCAGGGTTCTGAGGGGAAAAGAGCAGAGGCATACCCTCTGAGCTCTGAAATGTACATGTTGACTTTGTCTTATTGTTGCTATTTTTTTTAATTGAAGTATAGTTGATTTACAATGTTGTGTTAATTTCTGCTGTACAGCAAAGTGACTCAGTTATACATATATATTCTTTTTCATATTCTTTTCCATTATGGCTTATCACAGGATATTGAATATAGTTCCCTGTGCTGTACAGTAGGACCTTGTTATTTATCTTATTGTTGCTATTTTTAATTTCTACATTGAAAATAGTTTTTTTTTTCAGATTCAAAAATAATAAACAGTGCAAAACATTCAAACTCTAGAGAAACATAAGAAACTAAAACTAACCTGAAATCCACTAGTCTGTTAATCACCACTAACGTTTTGGTAATCCATCTCTTTATATCTCTGTCCATGAACATACGTACGCTTTCTATATAAGTGGGAGGTCATACGTACTGGTGTTCTTATATGGTGCACACCTTTTTCTCTTTTATGGTCTTTTTTCTTATCTCCCACCTCCCCGTCTTCAACGCTTCCCCTGCAGGGCACCAATGCTGCCTAATATGCCCTCTTCCCACCCTGATCTTCACGCTGCTTTCTCCACACAGCAGTGGAGCATGATAAAAGCCCTGCTCCCGGGAGAGTTCTAGATTTTGACAATGGACCCTGGACAAAGAGACCAAGGCAGAGATCCACGCTTGCAATTAAGGAATCTCCGATAAGAAGTCAGAAGACCTCTAACCCGTAGATGCTGGATGTGGTGCTATCATTTTAAAGACTGTTGCTAGACTGAGTTCTGCTCAAAATATACCGACTGGAAGGACAAACAGAGCAGCCGCAGATGTCCTCCTCTTCCTCCCAAAACCAAGCTGGGTAGGGTGTGGTGGGAGAGGGCATCCTATGTGGATTTCAGCACACCCTGTAGCCCCTTTAGATGGTCCTTCCAGTCCGTTCTGTGTGTATGGCAGGGATCTGGTCAGGATGGTACCAAACCGGGGTGTCACTAGCCTCCTTGGCGGCTCCACTGCCCACGCAGGTCTCCCCACAATTGCAAAGAACTCCTCAACCCTACCAAACAGAATTCCCCTCTGCTCCCACAGAGCAGCTTCTTGCTTTCTCTCATTTCTAATTATTTAAGGTCGTTCACCACCTTGTGTAACATCCTCAAGACATCAGCCACGCTCAATGGCCACTTCCTAATGCGCTGCTTTCCACAGCATGTGGTAAAGACGGATGTCATTTTAATCAACTCTGTGTTTTGAAAATGCAGATGTACACTAAAGATGAATTTGATAGTGGCTATTTGTTTAAGAATCCATTTATTGCGTAAGACAGGGATATCCTAAATGGGGCTACAAAAATACCTGATTTGCACCCAACATTTCAGGAGCATATTTGTTGCATTAAAGAGAGATGGGGGCGGGGGCGGGAGCGTATCTGGGTCCCTGTCTGTCTGTGTGTGTTTCTGCATCCATAAGCTTGGGCCTCTGGTCTCTGGCCTTTTAAATCAGGACCAGGTTGCCTGCCACATACCTCTCTTCTGCCTGTCACTCACCAGAAGCGGCCCCCTGCAGGCTGAAACTCTGCTGTGCAAACAGGTGCGGCAGAGTTCATCCAAAAGAGTTGACCAACCCCCCCCCCAAAAAAAAACCCAAAACAAAAGCTTTCCACTCAGAGCAGTCAAGCTTTACTTTTTTCAAGTAAGTGTTACTTAACAGAAGGCCTTGTAAAGCTCATAAAACCCTGGAACATCTGGTAAATGGTGTCAATTTTACACATTCTCCAGCACAGGGTACATGACTCCTGTTTCCACTGGCGTAACTCAAGGATACTTGTGCGTCTCTGGGCATCCTGCCCATCCTGATTTTCATGGGATGGTCCCAAGCCAACAGGTCATCTCTCCTTCCACCAGCCCAGCAACAGACAACAGAAAACCTCAGAACCTAGATCCAAGAGGCAAGGGACATGGTGGGGGAGCGGAGCCAGCCAAGGACATCACTCCTGCCGTGACAGGCGCACACGGCACGCTGGGAGACAGGGGAGGAGGCACAGACTAGGGTGCCGCGTGTGAGGGGCAGCATGACTTCTCTGGGTGGCTTTAAAATACCATGAGAATCTGCGGTTTTAATATTTAGTCATTTATACCAGTTGTTAAACATACCACCTTTGGCCTGAGTTGGATGCCAGGGATTGAGGGTTACTCAAAAACATTTAAAATCAATATTTCCAAAGTTGTCTGGAAATGAGGTCACAGTCCCATCAGCAGATGCTATTTGCTATACGTGTTTTTATATTCTAGCAAGTGAGAACCCCAAAGGCTCCACTGTGAGATTCTGACTTTGCTATCAGAAGAAGGCTTCTTGCTTCCCTGATGGACTGTCTTCCCACTGTGTGACTTTCAACCCTAGCGATGGCCGTAAGAAAATGTCACAGAGACCATCTAAATTTGGAGTCCCGGAGCACACATCTCAGAAAGCAAGACCTCACCCTTTTGCAAACCCTCACACTCTTGCATGTCCCTTCGGGATGTATTTAACTCTCAGGATTGTCCCAAAACCCAGGGATCAGGCAGTGCATGCACCCAGGAATGAGCCGAGGACACCTGGCTGTAGGAGGACTGACTGTGTGTTCTTCGGCAAGTCCCCCACTTAAGCCTCAATGTCCTCATCTGAGAAATTGCTCTGTGTTTCTCACAGGCTTGATGGGAGACTCAAACAACTTAATACACATGACTGTGGTCTGTAAGACATTCCACAAGGGTTACTTACAGTTATACCTGCGTAATTGCTGACCATTTTGTCTTTTCTATAGTCTTCCCTAAAAAACCCAGTTCTGGCTAATGAATTAACAGAAAGTCTGCTGAAAGATTTCTGGGAAAGAATTGTTGCTGATGATGAAATACTGAGGTTAGAGAAGAGAGCTCTCTGGTATACCCTCTTCCCTGTGCTTCCTGACTTTGAAAGCAGAGCTGCAGCAGCCATTCTGTCATCATGAGACTAGTGGAGCTGCAGCAGCCATTCTGTCTTCATGAGACCACAAGCCCAAGAGTAAAAAGTCCATATGTTGAAGAGTGGAGGGAGGAGGCATAGAAAGGGCTTGGATCCTTGAAGACATCACCAAACCAATGCCAACAAATGCCTGCTTTTGGACTTCTTGTTATGTGACAAGAAATAAACTCTACTTGTATAAGTCACTGTCAGTTTTCTGTTCCTTGCAGCTGAACACATCAGTCCCTCTGTTAGCCACTTTCATATGACCTTGTATTTTCCTCTGTAGAACTTATCACAGTTATAATCACTTAATATATTATTCAATCCTTAGTATAATTATCTGCTCAATGTCTTTATTCCCATTTACACTTTAAGTTCTGTGAAGGCAGGAACCACCTCTGTCTGGTTCACTGCTGAATCCTCAGATCCTCCCTCACTGTCCAACATATAGTAGTTGCTCAGTAAATATTGGTTGGTTAAGTGAATAGCTCTGGTTCTAAACGGACACTGGTCACTTTGTTTCTTACTCCCCATAGTGTTTAGGTTCTGGGGATGTGGAGAGGCCACTCCACCATTTTACTTCCAACGCTAACTTGACTCAGATTTTTATGCCACTCAAGCCACCCCTCTTGTGGAAGATAACACCCAACACCGAGCCCTTAGAGGACCCTCAGTAAATACTTGTTGAACAGAATTTGCAGCCTCCCAGAGTGGTTTTCAATAAACAAATGCATTCTGCCTTCTAAAGTCTATTTGAATGCTTTCTTCAGACGTCTGAGCCTCAACCCCAGCTTTGAGAGCAGGAAAACACAGGAAAATAAGTAATACCCGCCCATACGGTTTCTGGATTTTGCTTCAAGAAGAAGGAAGAACATTTTCTCAGTGAAAAATCTTCCTTTTCTTGCAGCTCCCTGGGCTGTGTTACCACTTCTAGCCTCAGCTGGAACTAGCAACCCAAAAGCAGCCCCAGAAAAGAGAAGGAAAAAGAATTAAATCACACCACCCACAAGGGATCAGGAGTTTACAATATAGTTTCCCCGTGGTTGGCTGCGAACACCGTCTGGAGGGTGGTCTCTCCCTCCATCGCTGGTCCCCGCGTCCTCCCTGTGCGCCAGGGGTATATATTACCTTTCCCTCTGTTAAATGCCAACACACAAACTCCTGGAAATGGTCCATCAGCAATTCCAAGACAGGATCCCCCACATAAGGCAGGAGGATCCTGAGTTCCAGCTTCCTGTCTCCATTCATAATGTACCTTCCAAATGGAGAGAGAGACTGAGTCCTGAGGGGCCATAAAGCATAACAGTCAGGAACCAGGATTCCAGACCTGGGAATTCTGCCACTTCCTGGTTATATAATCCTGGCGTTTTATCCAATCTCCATAAAACTCACTCTCTGCATTGCTCAGATTGGGAAATAAATGAGATAACCCACGTAAAAGTGCAAGCTTGCCACAGAGTAAGCCTCGAAAACACGTCAGATATTTTTATCCAGGCTCAACCAGACCCACACTCACCTATTAAACCATGCTTCGGGAGTCGTTAAATGGCTTTCAAGCTTTTTCTTCCTGATTGGCCAGTTCCCCCAGCCCTCTCTGGTCCTGCCTATGTTGCCTCTGAGTGCACCCGCCTCTCCTAGCTTCACTCTCTGAACGGGCTACTCCAGCTTGAGAGATGCCTTTTAGAGCCTTCGTGGAGCCTGGAAATGGCTATCTCGGTGAATACCTTAGTCACCCTGAACTTTGCTCCCCAGTTCTCTGCCGGGCAGGTTAGCTCCCCTCAGCTTGTTTGCATCCTCTGAACATCAGGGGTAATAACTGCTCCCTTGCAGGATTGGTATAAGGTAGAAAAATGAAATAATATTTGCAAAGTGCCAAGCACATACTGGACACTTAAATTGTACTTAATATTGCTAGTATTAATAAGAATATCATCATGATCAATATTATTATTCAAGCTAATAATTCAATAATATTATTCAATAATAATATTGATATCATTGATATAATATTGATATCATTCAAACAATATTGATATTCAATGATAGTATTAATATTCAGTAATATTATATGTTTATTATTATTCTTCATATCATTAACATTATTAATATTGTTATTCAGGATTCAAGTTAGCATACGCCTGAGTTAACCGAAACAAACAAACACACACACAAACAAACCAGAAGAAAGGGCAAAAAATGTTTTTCTTTTCTTAAAGCTGAGATGCAACTTGGCAGTCGGCTGGGGTCTGGAAAGGGAGCCGGCCAGCCACCCAGCACGCTGCTGCTTCCTGGGAAGATACTGCTTTAAACTGAAGCCCCACTGGGCAGGGTCCAGAGATACCTGGCCCATAATGGTACCACCACACAAACAAAGAAGGATGTGTGCTTGCAGATACCTGTACAGATATGGATGAAATAAAGTCCCCAGATGGACCCCACCAAGCTTATATTTTAGAAGGATTTCTTTCTCTCTCTATCCCTCCATGTGTGTGTCTGTCTCTCTCTGGCAATATTCTGGACTCCTGAAAATAGAGGTTTATTATGGAAATGCTGACAGACCCTTAAATAGAGCACTGTATTTGCAACACTGTAATTATGCCTCCATTGAAAAGCTCCAAAGAAAACATGATTTCCTTGAGCAAATAAATCACGCATGGCTCTAAAGGCCCAGATTTAAATCATTTGGACCATAAAGAACAGTCGTGTTCCATATATAAAGGGAATATAAATAATAATGACTGAAAAAAAAAAAGGAAAAAAAACCCAGGCCTATACCAGGGAAACGTAGACAAACTTTTAAGGTCTTCATAAAATTGGACCCACGTCTTACTACCATCCGACTGCATAAGTAGGCACCAGATTAGCCTTAGGACAGTGTTGATTTGATTGGCCTAGAAATTGCCCCTGAATAAATAAGAGATCCATATCTTCTCCCATGCACACCCGGCACGGGACTCGCGTTTCTCTCTCTTTGTCTCCCTCCCTCTCTCCCCCTCTCTTATCCTGACCACACCCTACCTCACCACCCCCATCCCAGTCCCACCGCTAACATTTGCTCTGAGACATTCCTCAGCGATATGATCTAAGGTTAGACCCTGCAATTAACCGCCTCAAGGCGATGCAGTAGCTCAGATGTGTCCAGTGACTACAGACAGGCTCTCACTCCCCATGGCAAATGACCTGTGCATTTCTCTGTGCTCTCAACACACATCTCATTGAAGACATGAGGCCACTGATCCTTGAGACCAGCACCTTGACAAGCAGCGTGTGTTTGACATGCAACCTGTGTCTGCAGCCTGGGTAAAATTCGCTCCAGATTTCACAGTCACCATACCAAGCGCTGAAAAAGGGGCCCTTCTGTGACTCTGCAGCAGCTCTCAGCAGTAATCAGAGAAGCCCAACACAGTACTGGAGGACAGGCTTTTTTTTTCTTTTCCAGCCAGATTGTGGTTTGCTTATTTTCAAACAGTTATTGATACTTCCAAATGGCAGTCACTAAATGACAGGTTTCATTTAGATGATTATCAAAAATGAAACTCGTAAAGTTTGAGGCTATAATTCCTTTTCTTAATAGCAAAAGAAAACCTGCGTTATAACTATATAGACCTCATGTGCTTCTCCGTACTTATTTATACCTACAAAAACCAAAAGTGTTCTATGGCTTAGTTTTTTTCAACAACATAACTATATCCAGATATTTTTCAGATGTAATTTTCATATTTGGGGGTGAATTCACTCCTACGAGGCCTTTCAGATTACAAATGAGAGATTCAATTATGTTCCTTCTGATTTTCTTATCAAGTTTGTTTTATTATATTCTGATCCTTTGAAAATTGGGTAACAGAGAGTAGCCTAAAGCTATATACAACCCCTATAAACTCAGGGCCCCTGTGACCCTGGCTTGGTACAGGGCTATATTAAAAGCAATTCAATAGAAAACAAATATACTTGAAAGCAATTTAAATCACTTTTGCTTCTTTTTAGAAAAACTAAATTGGGGATGGTGGGGGGAGACACATGTTTAATATAATAAAACAACTTTAAAACTCTTGTATGGACTAACTTGTGTTCCCCCTAAAAATCATATGTTGAAGCCCTAACCCCCAATGTGACTGTATTTGGGGATGGGGCCTTTAAAGAGGTAATTAAGGTTAAATGAGGTAATAAGGGTGGGCGCTAATCCGATATGACTGGTGTCCTCATAAGAAGAGGAAGAGACACCAGGGATGCATGCACACAAAAAAAGGCCATGTGAGGACACAGCAAGGAGACAGCCACGTGCAAGCCAAGGAGAAACCAACCCTGCCAACACCTTGATCTTGGATGTCCAGCCTCCAGAATTATGAGAAAGTAAATTTTGGTTGCTTAAGCCACCCAGTCCGTGGCATTTTGTTATGGCAACCGTGGCAAACAAATACAAGGCCCTTTAGATGTCTTTCATGCTTATTCTCTCTCATACCCACAAAAAAAAATCCACTTGCTCCCTCTCTCTCTATGGCCCTCAAACTCTCCCAAATGCCCATTTCACACCTGCTTTCACTTCTCCCTTCCTGCTCCCCTCTGGGGCTCAGCTCTCTATTATCAACTAGGTCACCCTGGCTGTCTTAGGCTTAACCCATCTTATCCTGTCCAATATCAAAGATCCCAGAAAATTAAAAGCCTTCCTCCGAGAGATGGATGGGGAGAGAGGCTATGAATATTATCACAATCTGCTGTCCTTGTTACGGACTTTAAGATGATAATGTAGGAGCAACTAGGACAAGAAAGAAAGGGATGAAGGTCGAAAGGACAGAAGTGCAAACAGCGCAGCAGCACTGCTTACATGATGTCAAACGTTCAGTAGAAAAGACCAATTACTTCTCACCATTAAAAAAAAAGAATCCAAATGTTTGACTAATGTGTTTGCCATCCTGACAAACTAGACTGAAAGTTTTGACATCCTAGCCACCTGGTATGAAGGTAGCCTGCTTGAAAAGGGTGTGTTCAAGTCTTATCACCAGGCTGGCTCTCTCCAGGTGGAGGCAGAAATGAAGCCAGCCTCATCTGGCCACCCCTAACAGAAGAAAAATGAGGGAGAAAGAAGGGAGCCGTAAATACTCAATGGAATAAGGACCATTTAAAAAGCACCAACAGAAAGTCTGATTTTTGGTTTAGGATGGACTTGTTTACAACTGACAACCGAAATATTTAGAAATGTCGTGGGGAGAAAAGGTCACCACCAACTCTGACAAATTCTACTGTTAGCAGAGTGCCTGTAAATCTGGATTCAGGCATCTGGGTGCAATTATGACAGCATTTCCAACACACCCTTCACCTTTAAAGCCCTTTCGCCAGCATTAACTAATGAATCCTCCCAACACCCTGGGAGGGGAGGTGTGATTATTTCTGTCTTGGAGAGAGAGGTAAGGTGGCCCAAAGAGGGCTCCACCTTCCCCAGGCCTGAGAGAGAGGTGACGCCTCTGTTGTAGGAGCCACCCAGAGAGGAGGCCACCAGCTTACAGCTGCTGTCCCCAAGGACAGACACAGTTCCTCTCTCTCGGGGTAAGGAAAGCTCATTTCTGCACCCAAATGGGGACCTCTCCTCCAACCATTAGTTTTCAGAGTCTTCTTGCAACACACGCTGGCTTTGTCTAGTGTCAACTCAGTTAAACTGTAACTGGGATTCCCAGAATTCCCTTCCCTCTAAGGCTCCAGATTAGGGTTGGCCACCAAAGAACTTGGAGTGGGATTTGGGGGGTGGAAGGCAAGCAGCCTCCATCACACGGGGAAGGTGGTATAGAGCACAAGCACCTTGGTGGCCTGCACCTGTTGCCACTGGTCCACCAGCCCACTTTGTGGGAGGAGATCCTACAAGATCGCCTCCTTCAGCTTCTCTGAGTCCTGGGCCGGGCATGCATGCCGTTCCATGGAGAGACGGGCACCTGCTTCTGCAGGGCATCCATATGGTTGAGGTTAGAGGTGACGAGTGATGCACACAGGTTCCAAGATGTCTTCACGGGCTTCTTGAAGGTGCGTTCCAGTTTGCCCTTGGCCCTCCCCCACTTCAAATCCAAGCTTCTCTTCCCAACTGTCGACACTGACCTGCAGTGACTTCAGGCCACGCTCAGACAGAGGCAACAGCCTTCCACAGATGTCTTCACCAGCTGCAGATGGGTAAGCTATAATCCTTACAGAAAATCTCTTATTGACCATATCACTCATAGTGATTTGGCTTCCTTGATCAAACCCTAACTGACACAGAGTATTTGACTAATTATGCGATCATAGAACCTCCAAACAAAGCGGGGCCCCCACCAGGGATCTCAACCCCAGGAAGCCTACAAGGCACGTACGATGAGGTACACAGATTGGATGGCTCCATTTGTCTCTTGTAGGTAGTCTGCTTGGCCTCCTCCCCCGGGAACCAGGATCAGAAGACCTGTGAATCGGAATTCTAACCCAAAAGCACATTCCCACTCCCCTCTGCTCCCTCATACTCTCTCCCATCACAGTGACCCCAGCCTGTACTCTTACAGGTCAAGTGTTTACTTAATGAGGTGCTGCCTAAAAGATACTCCACCCATGTACATTTCCAGTGTTAAGGGTGAAGCTAATTTGGGGTGCAGTGGACTCACTGAGAAGTTTACATATTTTCCAAGAAAGGCCAAATCGGGAAGAAAGAGAGAAAAGGTTCAGTACAATCCTCCCAAGGGGCCACCATTTATCTAAGATGAGTGCAGCCGTATTGCCTCAAATCCACACCATAAGAAGAACTGGGGCGTCTATGGATGAATGCTGGTCACTTGCCTATTTGCCCTCAGATCCAGTCCCCACCATTTCCTTGCTCTCTGTATTCAAATGGGGAGACCCCAGGAAACTACCAAGGCTACCTCGCCCACTGCTACCTGCTTGGTTTGGCCAAAGGGAAGCACAGGCAAGAGATTGGAGGGTGGACTGGGAAGAGAAGCCAGGTGTTCACTTTCACCCCATCCTATACTTCGGGCCGAGTCTTCCCCATTCGGCACAACTGTTGAGCTTCCCATGGAACCAGATTCCAAGAGATAGCCCAGGCTCTTGAGCTCAGATAATGCCTCTACTCCTCCAGCCCTAGAAAGGAAGAGTAAGCTGTACTTGCTAATGTTGGGGGTGCCTTACCTTCCAAGCTTGCTCTTGCAATTCTTCTAAAAATCTTTGTAACTAATTTCCCATATTAAATTTCTTCTATGATATTACTCTGCATGAGTTTTGTTTTTTCTTGAGAGACCCAGGCTGATACATTTGCTTTCAACCCTGAGGAATAGAATTTGCCAACGCTGACTTCCTTCCAAGATTTCTAAGCTCCCTGGACTAGTATCATTTTGTAAAATTATTGTAGATAACAACACACAGAGTGCTGCAGAAGAGGAAAACTGAATGATAACCCTGCACCCAGCCTTTCTGGGTGGGGGTGTGCAGAGTTGACTCAAGTCTCCCATCTAACCCAACGAGAGCAGACATGTACTAGAGGAGTTTCTCAAGGGATGGCCATGGGTTTCTACTCATGGTAAGTAATGGGTTTCCACACTGTCCTACCTGAAGCTCACAGCTTTCATATAATCACCAGCATATGACCGGCTAGGCCCTGGAGAGTTGTGATGGACAACAATGCGACTGACCTCAAGAAACGTCCAGTCAAGTCGTCAAGCGTGATCATGTGTGTGCTCATTCTAGGATCAGCCCTTACCATTAAAACAGAGGGAAGTCAACTGGCCCCACTGGAAGGAGTCTGTAGTTGTGGCTTAGAATGACCTGCTCCAATCAAGCCAATCAGATCAGTTCATTGTAGACTAAAACCTTTGAAGTCACTTGGGTAGAGCTGCTCATAAACAGAAAGCTAGACCCTTCAAGTTCAACCTCACAGCAATGCCCATCACTAAGGTCGTGCAGATAGAAAGGGCAGCGACATGCACCCCCACGGAGGAAACCATATTCTTCTTCTCAAAGTTCAGAGCCCAGTCTCTTCTGGGATTGGACATTCCAGCCCCTCCTTTCACTGCCCTGTGTGCTCTGATCATGCATCAGTCTAATCAACTAAACCTTCAAGGCTTGCCTTGTCTTACATGTTCAAAAGAGCTTATCTTCCCTCTTTCTCCTTCCCTAAGCCAGATACTGACCCCGCCACTCTTCAAGTCCCTTAAGATCATGCCTCCATCTCTTCCTTCTCAATCAGCTCTGTGTCTTCCCTCAGCACCTGGTAGGCTCTGACACACTGAAGTCCATTAATGAGTCTTTACTTTTTGAATGAATGATTGTGTGGGTGCATGAATGATTGGTTTGGAGTGGGAAGCAACCACTGATGGATTCCCTAGGAGTTGTCTGCAAAGCACTGGTCTAGAAATCCTGTTTTAACTATGGTAACACTTCCACCCTTGATCATCATTAGAGCTGAACGGCAGAAATAAGACTTACAAGGAGGAATGCGGAGTAACGCTGAAACTCCATCCCTGGGCACAGACCAGGACCAGGGTGTGCAGAGGTGACCAGACCTGCAAAACTGTGACCAGACCTGCAAAACTAGTTTCGTCCTAAAATTCAGCCAATTCTAGAAAATCAAGATGTCTAAGGAAAGGTCTGAAACATTCATTTTGCAGAGTCCCCCCATGAAGCTGGTTGGGTGTGGATCCAATATTTTAAAATCTTCCACTGGCACTTCCAGTTGTAGAAAATATGGATCACAACAGACTACAGGCAGATGGCTCCTGTGTTTTCCTTTGCCAAAGTGTCCTGCAAACCCACAGACAATGCCCTCTCTCTGCAGAGGATAAGTTAGACCCCAGGGAGGTGTCTGTTAGTAGCTGTAAGACTCTCCATTTCCCCAGACTTTAAACTTTGGTCTCTAGCTTGTTAAAGATAGAAGGTAGACTCCCGTGGGGCCCAGACTTGTGCGCAGCCTACCAGAAATAATCAGGAAGCCAGAGATGACTCAGCGCCTACTTTAGACCCAGGATGACTTTTCTACCAGCCAGCGCTATTGTTCTGAGGTACCCAACCCTCGGGGTTCCTGACCTTGCTTGCCTTGACCTCCAAGACATGTTTGCCCTGTCCTGCCATGACAAATCTACTAGTTGGGCCTCAGGCCTGACCTCTGAAGACGTCAAGTTCATCATTCTTGGCCTGCAGACCCCTAGTCTCCATTCGTGATCCATCTCTGCATGTCCGGTCCTGACAGGAGCCACCCACACCTCAAACTGTGAGTACCTCTCCCTCAGGAGACAAACAAAACAAGACATAAACCAGCAAAAGACCTAGATAAAGATTAGACGGCAGATTTGCAGTGGCTTGGGCGCCATGCAGAATTAACACAGAATGCCTCGTGCCGTAGATGAGACCACAGCCCCCAAACAAGGCACCTCCAACCGTCCCCCACTTTGCTGAGACAGGGTGGCAAAGGCCTGCCCTCTCTCTGCCTTCTAGGCAGGAAGTCTTATATGGCTCTTGCATTCCATCCAAAAGACAAAAGAGGGGGTGGATTTCTCTGAACCCTCGCCAGGTCGCATTGAGGTGGGTGTTGGGTCTTTTGAAACTGTCAGAATGAGTATGCTTCTGATTATGGGGTTCCCAAGACTCTGAGCCGGTTTTTTTTAAAAGCACATACATTTTCTTTCTGGACCACAGCCACATTGCTCTGGCTATGTTAATCCCCCCAGTAGTCACAGTGCTTCCCAGGACATCCAGGGAGTTGCTTGTTTTAGGGAAATCCTGTTAGATTGAACTCTGTTCAAGAATGTGCCCAGTGTGCTTCAGCCCAGAAGCAAAGTGAATTTTGCCTGGAGAGTTCAAAGCACTTGGGTAATTGGGGGCCGGGCAGGGATGTGCATCTGAGGGGTCAGTTAGCTCAGCCCTGCAGCATTCTGACCTGCCATCTTGGGGATGAACTAGCTACTGGAAGGTTCTCAAGATGACCCAATTAATGAAAGAGGCAGCTAGTACTGATGTGGTGTGGGCAGCTGTCAAGTGGGCCTTACTGCACCTTGTGTTCTAAGACCTTCCTCTCCCACCGGGTTCTCTGGGCCCTCTCTGTGCCCGGGAATTCTCAGTGCAATCACTTTGCTGATAGGGGAGTATGTTGCCCTTTCCAAACGTTTACCGAAACTTGCCTGACCTGGGTCCCTACACTGATAATAGGGTACGATCATTAATCCCTGTTAATGTATTTTTTTAAGGGTAACCTTAAAAATAACTGGAAAAGGACATTTCCTTTATGATGGGAATTTAACCACACCAGTTGTTTGCCTCCTTCATCCCAAGAACTCTCCACTTCTGATTCAAGACCACGTAGAGGTCCACCATGATGGATATGAAGAAGCAAATCGGAGAGGCCGTATGCTATAGTGGGGAGAACAACACCACTAGGAATCAGGGACTTCTGTCTCCCGGCTCTGCCATTAGCAAGTTATGAGATCCTGGGTACTCACTTCATCTCTCTCGTCCCTTATGTACATGAAGTCCAGGAAGGTCCCAGGAATAATGGCAATTTGGTGGTTCAATAAAGTCACACAGCCCCGAGGACTGCCTGTAAGGGGGTGCTCTCTAAATATTTGATGAACAGATGTGCACCGACCATAGACTAGCCTGCAGGAGAGTTAAGACCTTATGACCACTTACGTACACTTGTATGTTGATCACATTCTTTCCCAATATTGGGTTTTCTTTAGTTGAGGGAGGGAGAGGGAGAAAATAAAAGAAAGGGGGAGAGACAGAGAGAAAAATGAGCTGGAACATAAAACAGGCCATCAAGGAAAGAGAAAGAAAGCAGAAAGGGAGAGCAAAGGTAGCAGCACTGAGGAAGAAATGAGGTTCCTTCATAACTTCATTCAACCCTGCTTCCCTTTCTCATCACCAGTTCAAATACACCACACGGCACGTGGCCCTGGAGTTAATCAAGCTGCGAGACAATGTTCTGAATTTGAACTAGACTCTACCTCTTCTTTTAGAAAAGGTGTTTAACCATGATTACTTTCAAGGAAGAGATTCTGGGAATATTATGTTGTGCTCTTTAGAAAATAAGATTTTATAAAATGTGAACATTGGGAAGTTTTAGACATGATCAGGTTTTACTGACTAAATTGCTGCATTTAGAAAAGTTAATAAATTTAATAAAATCACACTACTGATATACACGAGGCTCAAATTTGCCAATAGCCTTTTTTTGTTATTAAAAATCTATCCTCCATCTGTGACACTACGAGTGAATTATATATGTAATATAACGTAACATAAAAATGAATTGTATATATATGAAGTACATAAGCTATCTCTATATGACACAGACAATATTACTTATTAAAATACTGGAGCAGGGCTTCCCTGGTGGCGCAGTGGTTGAGAGTCCTCCTGCCGATTCAGGGGACACGGGTTCGTGCCCCGGTCCGGGAGGATCCCGTGTGCCGCGGAGCCGCTGGGCCCGTGAGCCATGGCCGCTGAGCCTGCGCGTCCGGAGCCTGTGCTCCGCAACAGGAGAGGCCACAACAGTGAGAGGTCCGTTTACCGCAAAAAAAAAAAAAAATTCCGTAGAGTTCTTTTCCGAAGAACTAATTAAATAAAATCCATAGTCCTCACAATGGCTTCAATCTTCTACGTGACCCAGCCCCTTTTCTGACTCATTAGTGGTCATGAAATCAGTGTAATAGACTGAAACAAAATTTTTATGCGATAAATGAGAAAAGGATAGAAAATATCAGTATTTCATAAAACTTGTACTTCCATTTTGTGGAGGTGTTTGTAATGTCACGATCTAAAATAAATTTTTCACTCTGGGTCACCGTTAAAAGGGTTGAAAAGTACTGATTTAGAAGAATTTATTATAGTCCTGATTTGGGGTGATTAAGACCTGAATTGAAGTGGAAGCTACGTGAGAAAGAATAACAAAAACGATAATAACTATTATTATTATTTTATATAATCCTCACAGTAACCCTGCTGGGTAGGGTTTATTATGTTATTCTGATTTTTCAGAGACAGAATAGTAGAGAGTAAGTCACACAGCAAATAAGTGGAAGAGCCTGATTGGAACACAATTTGTGTTCTTGGTTCCTCTGTTTACTCCAGATCCTACGGTCCTACAACTAGGCTATCTGCTTCTTCTCAAAGGGGACTGAGGGAGGCAGAAAGTTAAGAAAGTTTAGAGTCAATATGGACACTAAGACTTCAGTCCTGAGTGGCTAAGAGAATGCTTGTACAAATGTCCAAAATGGACACGTCAGCAGAGACGATTGGTTTGGGAGGAGAGTGGGATAAGCGTGAATTTAAAGTGATGGAGGGACATCCAAGTGTCTAAGTTTCAAGTCAAAAGAGAACTTCAAGCCCTTGGGAGAGATCACTGGGATTTGGGTTTGCACATCTCTGGGTCAGAGCCAGCACTTGTCCCCTCTGTGCAAAGGAGCACCTCCTATACCCTAGAAGGGCTGGCTGGCCCTTGTGAACTGTGCACTGGCCTCATCATGGTGCCAGTATCCTACCGACACCTTCAAATTCTGAGGAACCATCAGCCTTTCCCTGTGAGCACACCTCCTCACCCCCTCTAAACTGTAGTCCTCCACTCAGAGGTCATAGAACATGCTAGAGTCACTTCCTGTTCTGCAGCTTCAGTCTCTGAGGGCATCTCAGACCTCCTCTAACTCCATCCCCCATCGCAAAGAGAAGCATTCATCAAACCTATCCCTTGCCTCCATGATCAGCCATCCTGCACAGCTCGCCCAGTCTCTCTTGCTGCCATGTGAACTGGTTGCTCTCAGAAGATGTGGGCACCAGACAGGCTGTAGCCTTCTGCAAAAAGCAATGACCCAGGGCAGCCATATGTTAAGTTAACTGAAAGTTAACCTCACGCCAAAGGCAAAAATTAAGGCTCACGTATGGACCAGCGGTCAACAACGTGTAACAAACAGAGTTTTAAAAATTCTTGCACCAACATCAGTGTGATGCAAACTCAGCTAGTGGATGACTCCTCTCCCTCCTCAGCCCAAGGGGACCTCAGAGGTAAGGCATAGAACTAATGATTAAGGGGCTCTGCAGTTAGAAAAATAAACTACGACAACAAAATATATAAATGGCTAAGCTGTTCACCTAGGCCATTCCTAACATTTATGGCTAGGCTGTGCGGTCAGCTGAATAACGGTCCTCCTAGAGATATCTATGTCCTAGTTCCCAGGAACTGGGAATGTTACCTTATATGGCAAAATTGCCTTTGCAAATGTTAAAGATTCTTCAGATGAAGAAATTATCCTGACTTACCCAAGTGGGTCCTAAATCTAATCACAAGTGTCCTTATAAAGAGAGAGGTTGAGAGAGATTTGACACATGAAGAGGAGAAGGCAATGTGACCACAGAGCAGAGTTTGGAGGGATGTGGTTAGAGCCAAGGAATGTTGGCAGCTGCCAGCAGCTGAAGAGGCAAGAAACAGGTTCTCTCCTCCAGCCTCCAGAGAGAGTATGGCCCCACTCACACCTTAATTTCAGCCCGGCAATATTGATTACAGACTCCTGGCCTCCAGAACTGTGACAGAATACATTTCTGTTGTTTAAGCCACTAAGTTTGTGATAATTCTTTACAGCAGCCATAGGAAACTAACACAGTCTGGAACACAAAGAGATATGAAAATGCCTAGTGCAAGAAATGGTACATAAAAGACACTCCATAAAGGTTTGTTTCTTATTTGCAAGTCTTTCTCCATCCCTTCTTTCCTTCGTGTGCTTTCTATGTTCTCATCCTCCTTTTAAAAAATATATCCAGTCTCTAGGGCATAGAAAAAGGAACACAGGCTTTGGAACCTTAGCTCAAATTCCACCACTACTCATTAGCTGAGCTTAGGCTAGTCATGTAACCTTCCTCAGTTCTCACATCTGCAAAATGGGGATAACCCCACTTGCTATGCAGGGTTCTTGTGAAAAGCAAGGGAGATAATACACATCAATCTTTATGCAGTTTGTTTGCATCACGTACCCATTTATTATATCTTGCCGTTTCAACTTTCCATATTTGGGGGGAAAAGAAAATGAGAGAAAGATCATAATAGCAGAAAATAACTATTTACATTGTGTTAGTAATTAAGCCTGGTGTTTTTCTCTATAGTCATTTTCTGCAAAGAGCATATAAGATGAAGGATATGAATCTACTCTTCCTTCTGGGACATCCAACCTCAGGTGATTCTGCTGAGTGCATGTTCTGAGTACAAACCCAACATTTAAAGACATATTTTGTTATGGAACATGGTCCCTGAACACACGTGCACTTCTTCATCTGGTGCCCAGCCCCCCAAAATAGCAGCATAATCCAACATAGAGGAAAAATCACCGGGATGCCTGACACTCTCCAGTGTGTGCCTTTCTATGGGATTTAAACCAACATTATTAAGCATGCATGGTATACACCTTATGGCTGACTTCAGAACATGGACCCAGGAAAGATGTGATTCCGCTGTACTGACTACTCAGTAACCTCCCACACATATATGCACTTGGCTGGCCGGCCCTCTCCTTCCATCCCCCAACTAAACCACCCCTCACTGAACTCCTATAGGCACCAAAGGCTATTAGCTTTCTGGTCTTCTGGTCACACTGTAATTCTGGAAAAATTATCCTGCTTATCTCTTATCTCCATCACATAATTTCAATGCAAAGTTGCAAAGAGGCATAAAGATTCCCCAAAGTTGGGGAAATGTAGAAAGCACTAAAAAGTCATGAAACTCATCAAACACCAAGTTACTGCTCCTTGCCCTCAGCAATTCCCTCAAAGAAGACAGACGTATTTATAGAACATTGGTCTTCCTACAGCATCTCCCACTTCAAACATGATTTCTTTTAATTACAGCAGAACTTATTGCTAAACAACCATGTCTGCATCTGATAGCTTTTTGGGAGGTTATATATAACACAGATAAGGAGCTCTACTGGAGTCATAACATAGCAAAAACCTAGTCACACCACTGAAAAAAGGAAACCTGAAATGTGCCCTACCCGCCTTAAAAGGGGAGTCTCTCAGGGAAGAAAAAAAAGTCTCTGGCTTCTTTAAATATCTCTCTGTATTTAATTTCACTGAAAACCACGCTTCTGGTCCCACAGTGCCGGCAGCCTTCTCATTACCTCCAGCAATTTACATTGCATCTTTTTTTTGAACGCTGAGTTCCCGGACAGAGTGTGGTGCAGCAAATTAGTGAATCATAAAAATTTGAGTCGGAAAAGGCCTCTGGGGTCATAGGGTTATTCTCTGCCAATTCTAGATGGTTCTCTGTGGTTTATTCCTGAGTGCTTTGTTCAGACTGGTTTGAAGTCAACAGTACATCTCACAGGGAGGGGAAAAAAGAACAACAATATATCTCTTGCCTCTCCATTCCTGTAGCCAGCCCAAACCAGGAGAGGGAAGCCTGGGGCCCCCAGGAAAGGAGGGATGAATCATGGGATGTGAGGGCTGGAAACAACTTCGGGGGGCATCTCATCCAACATCAAATTTCACAAATAAGGTTCAGGGAGTTTAATGCACAAGCCACAAGGATGACAGGAGACCCATGACAAGGATAGCACATCAAAGGTACTCAACAAACATTGGTTCCATTTCCTTGATCAGTTCATCTTGTCCCTTGTATTTGAGTTGGTTGTATGCACACATTAGACTGCGGCTTGTGAACTCCTTGTGAGTGGAGCCCCTATTTTATTTATTTCTATATCTCCCAGAGTGCCTAAATCACTGCCTTGCACATAAAGGATGGCTTAGTGAGTGCTGGCCATGTTGCATTAAGTTACTACAGAAATAGTTTTTCTTATACAGATCTCACCAGCTTGCATCCATGCGTGTCCCTGTCCCCATCTTGTAGACTTAGGAACAATGGGTGTACATTATAGGATCAACGTGAGCCGACCTTTCTATGGATGACACCCAAAATGGACTGCACTGTCGTGGGAGGTGTGTCAGGCAAAGAAGGAAACTTGACATAGACATAAAGAGGGGACTCAGGAACCCAATCTAGGTTTAGGGTATTGACCTCCGGGGTGCCATCCCACCTTCAAGCTTTTATGATGTAAAAGAGCTTTATTTCCAACTGCACATAAGGTTTCAACTAGTTGAATCCCTTAAAAGTCAAAGCCCTCTCAAGACAGATCCCTCTAGCCTCTCACCCTTATAAATCAAAGACATCGGCATATGGCTCCAACCGTGGGTATAGGGGGAAGGAGTTGTCCCCAAAGTTTTCTCCCAAATGCACCTCTTGATCTAGCTGAGAGACTTCAAAAGTTATCCTCTGATACACTTTTTAAAACCTCATTTAACAAAGTCGAAAGTGGAATTAGTTCCGTGAGTTGGTTTGGCAGAGAGATGAAATCACATCAAATCCATATTCATTATCGACATCCCATATGTCATCTGTGCAGATGAATGGGGGCTCTCGTGTGGGAGAAAGGGTACTTCAACGGAAACACTCCGGAGCTCACAGACACCTGTCTACAGTCTTCCTGTTTTGCCTCCTTTTCTTTTTTTTTTAAGAATTTCTTTATATTTATATATATATATATATATATATATATATATATATATATATATATATATATATATTAGTTACTTAGTTGTGCGGGGTCTTAGTTGTGGCAGGCAGGGTCCTTACTTGCAGCTTGCAGTCTCCTTAGTTGTGGCATGAGAACTCTTAGTTGCGGCATGCATATGGGATCCAGTTCCCTGACCAGGGATTGAACCTGGGCCCCCTGCATTGGGAGCGTGGAGTCAACCACTGAGCCACCAGGGGAGTCCCTGGACTCCTTTTAATGGATTTATCTCAAATACTGGCCAGCCAGGGAGACTCATCCAGTTCAGCTGAAACTCTCTCATGTTTTAATACTTCTCTTCCCACTCTTAGCACCTAAATAGGCCTTTGAAGACATTTAAATCTTCTTATGTGTTGTTTTTAAAATTAACTTAGTTAAAACTGGGAATGTTATTGTAGAAAAATTAGAAAATGCAGGTAAACAAAAGAAAAACTCTCACCTCTTGGAGAAAATTGCTATGAATATCTAGTAGGTAGGCTTTCAAGCCTTCTTTCTCTGTCTTAGTCCTTTAGAGTGATGGGAATGAGGGTACTTAGAGAATAACTTTATTACCAAGGCTCCACTGAGAGTCAGCTGTAACTTCTAGGTTAACCTCACTCTTGGACACTTGGAAAAGCCAACAGTAGGCGTGTGTGGAAAAAACTTACAGAAATGATACAGGCTGTTTCAAACCAAACATCCTCTCCCTCTTGGAAATTATTCAGATTTCCAATCATTATCAATAGAGCTACTCCACATGTAGCTTACTGAACATGTATAATGTGCCAAGCATCCTTCATCTCATTGAGTTGACATCTTCTAGAACCTTCCCAGGGGCGTGATGGTAAAGTTTTAACAACTGGCAAATTTGGGGGTAGAGCCCTGACTTGTAACATTTGCCATTTTCTGTGGTGTAAATACTCCTATGGATTTCAAGTTATGACTCAGAGTTGGAAAGAAGAGCACAGCATCATATAGTGTTTCTGCCACTCAGATGTCATAGTCATAAGAGATGATAGCAAAATAGAGTCACATAATTAGGAAGTGGTGAGTGTTGTGTGCTGTATATTTATTACTTATGTATTTGTTTTTGTTGTTTTTGCGGTACGCGGGCCTCTCACTGTTGTGTCCTCTCCCGCTGCGGAGCACAGGCTCCGGACGTGCAGGCTCAGCGGCCATGGCTCACGGACCGCTCCGCGGCATGTGGGATCTTCCCGGACCGGGGCACAAACCCGTGTCCCCTGCATCGGCAGGTGGACTCCCAACCACTGCGCCACCAGGGAAGCCCTTACTTATGTTTTTAATATATTCAATGGAAAGTTTATATAGCTTAATTTTCATTAATGGCTGTGTTTAACAACTGGCTTGCAAAATTCCTGAAAAGTAATAGATTGGTTCTCGTGAGCCTGCACACCATGGAGCCTTCCTAGGTTTTCTTTCTCTATTTTCCATCCTCAAGATATTCTTCTCCTCCCCCTCCTCTTCTGATCTTGTCTTTCGGCAACAGGAGATATTGGGATGGGAAATGGAAGCTAGACTCCAGAGGGAAGAGCTTTTTCTATGGAACAAAGATTTGAAGAAAGGGAGAGCGTTAAAGCCAGAAACGTTAAGGCAAGTTCAAAAGGCATCTGTCCACGTGGTAGCCACTGGATGCATGTGGCTATTGGGCTTTGAAATGTGCATAGTTTGAATTGAGTTGTGCTATAATTGTAAAATACGCACCGGATTTGGAAGACTGAGTTCAAAACAATATAAAATATCTCGTTGATGATTTCATGTTGATTGTATGTTGGATGACGCTTTGTATCTGTTGGGTTAAATCATGTTATAAAATTGGTTTTACCTGATTCTTTTCACTTTTTAAAAGACATCCACTAGAAAATGTTAAGTTACATCCGTGGCTTGCCTTATCTTTCTATTGGACACCACGGCTCTAGACAGTTACCAGGAATCAAGGATAACCTTTGCTGAAGGTTATTTTGGGTTATTTAGCCCTAAGTTTCACAAGCTGGGGGCATGGTCTCTGAAGTCTGCTGGCTTGGTGAGAAGGCAAACCCCAACCCTAATCTTTAGCATCTTTCAGGAACCCAGGCTGACCCTGACTTATTTAGTGCCAACTCTTAGGGACAGTGTGAGCAAGAAAGAGCACCAATAACACACTGCTACTGTCCTACCACCTGACTTCCTTACTGCACTTCTCTCCCCAAGTCCAGCAATATTCACCTGGATCTACTGAGAAAGCCCTGAAGACACCTGCCATCAAGTTATAGCCCCCCCCCCCGCCACAGCAGTTATTAAACACCTATCATGTGCTAGCCCTGAGCAGGGGCTATGACAGAGTGGGGGTCAGGAGTATTAAAAGAAGTAGACCCACAGGTACATGGCCAACTGACTTCTGACATAGGCCAAAGGTATTTCAGGAGAGAAAGGAAATTCTCTTCAATAAATGTTGCTGGAATACATAGATATTCATAGGCCCCAAAAATGAATCTTGAGCCATACTTCACACACCATTACAAAAACTAACTCCAAATGGATCCTAGCCCTAAAGCCTAAAACTATAAAACTTTTGAAGAAAACATGCGGGAAAATATTTATAACCTTGAGTTAGGCAAGGTTAACTGTTGCTGCAGTTAATTCTTTGCTAAGAATCCTAGCAAGTAGACCAGATCGATTCCTTTTAAGATCTGGACCTATATGGCCCCAGTCCAGGGCCAGCCACCAGCAGCCCTCCCACCTCTCTCTAGAACCTTCTCCCCCCTCCCACCTGTACTCCCTCCTGCTAGCTGTTCTGAGCGCCCTGTGGGGAGCAATGTTCTCAGCTACTCCCATCCACGGAGGAATTAGTGCCTGAAAAATGTTTGTGTTGTTTCTCTCAGTGGGACCTGCATTTTTACAGATCTGTGGAGCAAAAAGACTCAAAAGGATTCATTTCTAGAGGGGACATTTCAGACTCTCTTGGGACTTGTGGGACCTTTCCATCACCTGGGCAATGGGCCACAATCCCCTCTCACCTTCTGCGATCACAAGAGACCCTTACTCTCCAGTTGTGGGAGTTGCTGGCAGAGGGAAGTTGAACTTATCTCTTGCTTCCTTTCAAACTGACCGCTCAGGAAAGAGCAGGTGGAAGGAAAGCCCTGGAGCTTTTGCTGCCTGTTGGGAACCCAGTCATGCTGGCCACCACCTAAGTTCCACCTGAGATGGTGAGTTGCGGGCTGAGAAGTGGGGAACAAACCCAAAGTCCTATTGAGACAGGCTGGGAGCTGGGACCCTTTGCTGCAGCGCCTGCACCTGGACAAATGTCTCCTCAAGCAACAAAATACAAAGAAACTATAAGGGACTAAAAATAACTGCATGCACGCGCAGTTGGGGCAAAGTATGGCCAACAGGACACAAAAACGAACAAACAAAAACCAACTACCACGTCTGAAGAGCTGAGGGCAAAAGCAGGGTGTCAGGAGCAAAAGCAGGGTACTGTGCATGCCCCCCGCACACAACAGCAGCAAAGGGGCTGGCAAACCACCTATGTCACCCTTCCAGCCTTACCCCTGAACATGCCGCTACCCTCACCCCATGTGAGAAGCTAGCTCACCACCCCTGCTGGGGAGCGAGCAGGGAAAACTCTTACTTGTTTTTGCTCCCCACCCTGCTGCAGCAGGGGCCCCAATAAAGCCTTGACTGAATTTCTTGTCTGGCCTCTTATCAGTTTCTATTGACTGGGGAAGGCCAAGAACCCTGACAGGTATCACTGTGGAGGACAATTCCCTGCGAGGCTATGCCTGCCAAAGAGTGGCTTGGAATCTACCGGAATGGAATCCTTCTTCCCTCTAGGTAATAATGACGGGACAGGTTAGCTCCCGATGGGGCTAGATGATGAGCCAGGACCTTGACTCAGAAGCCCCTGCATTTTGACATGGCCCAGGTCAGCGCTGCAAGCCAGCCCTCTGGCATCTGAACCACCCAGGGCTGGCTCAGAGCCCCAACTCAGAGCCCAGTGAGAGACAGAAAACAACAATGTTGTTTCTGGAGTTTTTTAAACTGCTCTTTAATCTTTGGACAACTTAACACAGGATCAGGAAATCTCAGTTGGAGGAACAGTAGAAGTATTCTAGCCTGCCTACCTCGCTGACACATAATCGCAGCTCCATCATCCCTGTCTGTCCTCTGCCTGAATGCTCCCAGTGACAGCGTTCTATTTTCAAACAAGCCCTAATTGTTAGAAAGTTCTTCCTTATATGCAGCTGTGAAAAAGAATGAGGAAGTTCTTTTTGTACTGATGTGGAAAAATCTCCAAGATATACTATCAAGTGAAAGGAAAGAAGAAAAAAAAACAACCCCAAAAAACTGGTGTTGAACTATGTGTACCACATACTAACTTTGGAATTTTTAAAAATGAGAAAAACGAGAAATGACATTCATATCTGCTTATAGTATGTGAATTAAGAAATTCTGAAACAATATACAAGAAACTTGAAAAATAAAGGTTACTTATGGGGGAATGGGAGAATGAAGCCAAGGATAATGAGAGGAATGAGAGCTAACATGTGTTGTGCAATTTACTGCGAGCCAGGAGCTACTCTAAATGCTTCACATGTATGGACCCATTAAATCTTCTCTACAATCCCGCATCATTATTCCTATTTTTCAGATGAGGATACTGAGGCTCAGAGAGGTTAAGTAACTTGCCTAAGGTCACACAGCTAGTAAGCAGCATGGATGGGATGCAAATCCACACAGCATAGCTTCAGAGATCCAGCTCTAAGGACCCTGCCAAACTGTTCCTTCCAGAATACAAGGGTGAGAAGGAGGCTCTTCCCTGTATCTGTATTTGTTTTTATAATTTTTGTTAGTTTGGTTGTTTGGTTAGTTGGTTAGCTGGTTAACTTTTTTAACCACGTGACTATATTAACCACATACTAAATAAAATTTTCTCTGGTTGCTACGAGGAAGCAATGTTACAAGCTGGGTGGTGGTGGAGGGTGGGGGGGAGTTGGAAAAGAAAGGAAAAAAGAAAAAAAAGAAATGAAAGTTCTTCCTTGAGCTGAGAAAAGCAAAAATAAAAACCTGAAGCTTTTTGCTTTTTTGTCCTGGGTTGGTTCTCTGGGCAACTACCAGCTCCTGCTAAATGGACCCTTTCCCAGAAATGGAAAAGGACATTCTCAGTTCTTTCTGCTGATTCCTGGATGCCTTTGACTTCCATACCCTTCACCATGCTGGTCCGTCTTCCCCAGATACACTCCAGGATATCACTGTCCTCTTAAGGGTGAGGCCCCAGACTGAACCCAGGTCTCCAGCACTGGTCTGGCCAATATGATACTCCCTTGTTTTGAGAACTATGTTTCTACTAATGCAGCTTATGTTTACACTTGCTTTTTTGGACTCCTCATGTTTCCACTGCAATTAACTAAAATGTCCAACAACTATTCCCACGTGCTTCTGCTTATTCAACTCTTCTCTGTTCCTGCCTGGCTGAGCTGTTTTCCGAGCCCGTGTCTAGGATGTTTAATCTCTTCCCATTAAACCTTCTCTTGTTAGTCTGTTTGACCCATTGGTCCAGCCTGCCTCAGTTGGCTCCTGAAATAGTCAAGGTCCTTCCTAGCCAGACAGGTTTCCATTTGGCTGGCAAGGAGACTTAGTCCCAGAGAGGGGACTTGCCTAAGATCTCACAAATTGTTGGTGCCGGTGGGGAGGAATGAATCAAGGGCCTTGACCTCCATTCAGTGCCCTTTCCAGGAAGCCCTGCTGTCACACGCCAGTGTCTTCAGAAGACTCCGTCCTACAGGCATGACATAGGCCGCCTCTGACAGGAACCAGGAAAGAGCGCACCGAGGTAGTCCCGCCCGTTGAGTGTTGCAGTTAAGAAGAGAAGGCCGGCATGTGCGTGGCACATGTTCATAGTTGGCTGGTGATTATAGCAGCTTAAAACATCATGTTCTAGATTAGCTGCTTGGGGTTTTCTGAAGCTTGTGCCGAAATCAGAGATGCCGTGGGGATGAGATCTTCCTTATCTGTGAAGTGATGCGATGTGGAGTTATTCAACAAGCGGTCCCCAGAGACCACAGACCAAGGAACCGGTCCAGGAATTCCATTCTCATCTGCCCGCCCGCCTGCCAGATGTGCAGGTTGAAGTGTGTTTCGATGTTCCGCCTATCTTCTCTCCAAGAGATGGGATCAGACAGCTATTTTGAGGATGAGTCCAGAAAAAGGAGGGGGTGCCTACCTAATCCTTATGCTGGTACAATATCCGATTTGGCAAAGTGGGTGGAAAAAGTGAAAACCGGAAAATTCCCTAAGATAAATGAATCCGTGGTCATGAAGACCCCAGGAGACAGAGAAACCTCAGTTGGGCAGATGCAAGTGCTCCAGGACAATCACCCATGGGAAAAAGTCAGGAAAGTACAAGTAGCAATGAGTGAAAATGCCTTGGAGATGAGGTGACTCCCATCAGACTCGGAGGCCAGCCCTCTGCATAGGTCATGGAGGGTTTGTCTGAGACGTGAGACACACCTCAATATCTCAAATTAAGTCTCAGATGCCATCAGGAAATTTAGCTTTACTGGATCAGGTGGCACTTACAATGAAACTTACTAACCTAGACCCCAAGATTGTGGTCTCCAGTTCTGACCCTGCCCTACTGGAGGGGCTTTTGAACATTACGTAACCATTTCCCCCCTTTGGTGGTGACTCTTGGGAAGGTAAGAGGCCGAATAAGAGAGATGATTAATAATCCCCGCTCTACCTGCCTAACTGATGTCCTGTAAATACAGAGACAATAATGTCAGGAAATTCTTCTGAACTACTTCAAGAATGACAGAGAATAAATAGGAGACTTTGTTACTGCCATTAACCATGAAATTCATAAAACTGCCTGTGGGGGTATGTTTTCTGAAATCCCAAAACGCAATTTTTTTCTCAAGTATGTAACTGACTTCACAATGTCAAAACACTTAACAAAAAGTCCCCGGGACTCCATCATGGGAAATTAAATCTCTGGAAAAGTAGAAAGGCCTCGAAAATATGCCCTTCTGACCCCAAACCAGGAGCAGGTTAGCGCGAGAAGCTGTCTCAAGTACGTTCAGTTGTGAACTGGGTGCAGCTGGCATCTCTTAACGGATAAAACTGGTTCCAAGAATGAGTCATTCTGATTATACCCTTGGGACATCATTCATAAATATCATCTGTCCCCAAAGACTTCCAAAACACAGGAGTGACGGCAAAACACACACACATATATACATGTAAGCAAGGTTTCTAACAATCGGGCCATTGTTCAGTACAGAGAAACCAGGCACACCCTTTATCTAAGATAAAAAGAAAATGCAAAAGCAATCAAATGAAATCTGTCTTGTCCAACCTGAAAAACGGCAGTTGGATTAGAACATTGTCTACGATCCATTTTCAGCGAGCCAACTTTCCGGGAGCATTTCAGCGAGCAGAACAACTTTTGGGGGGCCAGCCTTCCCCGCCTAATGAAGAAGTGTTCCCTGCCACCTGTACCCAGGTTCCCTTCCATGACTGTCCTCCCCAAATCGGTCCTATCCTCACTCAAGGAGCCCAACACCTGGTTAACTAAACTTTCTTCTTTCCTATAAAATGTGGTCTCAGAAAAATAGCTCTCTTTTTTTCATAGGGAATAAAACTTCAGAAATGTTCATTTCAGCCTTTCGGGCTCCTGTAAGCTCTTGGAGATGGGGCGAGGGAAGGCGAAGGGGATGTGTATACTGTCCTCTCCAGCTCCTCAAGGAAGAGCCTGCGGTTCATCACCGTGAGGGAGTCTCTCCCACCTCCCCCTTCAATCCTGCACAGACAGAAAGTCGGCAGAGGACTAGCCCTACGCAATGGCCACTTGACCCCGCTGTAGCATCTTACCCAGAACAAAGCACCCCAAGGATGCCTTTCTGCAGAAAGACCTGAGAAGAGTCAGCAGGCCACACAGCATAAGGCCAGGTGTAGAATGTATTCATCCTTGCGGAGTCTGCAACCCTGGGGTAGAGGCTGGGAGGCTTCAGACTGTCTCTACCCCCTTGGTGTCCCCGGTAGGGTTCAGGAGCCTTCTGTGTTGTCCCCATAGAGAGACGCACATAGAACTCTGTCCCCACAGCCTTTCCCTCTACTCCTCTCCCCGCTGCATCTCAGGAGTTGGGAACTAACTGGAGTCCTACCCTCTCGCGTGCAAACCCAAGTGTGGCCATGACCCCTACACCCACATGCTGCTAGAGCACCAATTTTAACATAGAAATGACGCCCCCCCCCATGCCTACCCTTTTGAGGGCATTAGACAACCAAATTCCCACTGGACACACATTTTCTAATTTGCCCCCCCCCCCAAGGAGTTTTCGTCCCAAGTAGAAAGAATTCTAGCGTTATTCTGCATATTCAAAACACTCAGGCAAAGAGAGAGGCAGAGAGAGGGAGGGAGAGTCTCATAGGCCACCAGGGCTGGGAGACATCTCCTTAGAATAAGCCAGACGCAGCCGCTAATTTTTTTTAAATTTCTTCAATGGTTATAGATCGATTCATTTTTTAAAATTTATTCTGAGTCAGTTTTGGTAATTTAATAGGAAGTTATCTATTTAAATGTTAAAATTTATGGCATAAAATTATTCAAGATAGCCTTGTATGTATAGTTATGTCCCTTTTTTCGTGGTTTGCTCATGCTTTCTGTTCTTTCTTGCTTAATTTTGCCACAGATTTGTCTTTTCGAAGGACCAGCTTTTGACTTTGTCAATCCCCTCTTGAATCTTTGTTTCTGCTCCTTTAACCCCTGTTCATGCTAGTATTTTCCCCTTCCTTCCACCTCACCTTTACACTTGTATTTCTCCTAACTTCCTAAGTTGGACACTTAGCTCATTAATGTAAGGATTCTTCTGTTTTCTAGTTGTAATGCCCATTCTCACTCAGGTGGTAATTTGTGTCTTCTCTCCCTTCATTTCTTGGTCCATCTAGCTACATGTTTGTCAATTTTATTGATCTTTTCAGAGAACCAACTTTTTGTTTCATTGAATTTCTTTATTGCTTTTCTGTTTTCTCTTTCATTCATTTCCACTCTATTCTTTATTATATTCTTCCCTCTGTTTGTTTTTTGCTTAGTTTACTCTTAATTTTCTAGTTTCTTAAGGTATAAGCTAAGGTTATTAATTTGAGGTCTTTCCTGTTTTCAAATATAGACACTTAAAGGTATAAATTCCCTCTAGAAACATTTATGGAATGATGGAGTAAGAACCTCTGAAAATCAACTCCTCCATAAAAGCAACAAGAACATTGGCAAAAATGCTACAAGCAATTTTTTTTTTGGAATTCATAACAATCTAAGGAGCATTATGACTTTTAAAATCAACTTTTCCATTTCTGCAAGAAAGGCAATTGGGATTTTGAAAGGGATTGCATTGAATCTGTAGATCAATTTGGGAAATATTACAGACATAACAATATTAAGTTTTCCAGTCCACAAACACAGGATATCTTTCCATTTATTTGAGTCTTCTTTAATTTCCTTCAACAATGTTTTGTAGTTTTCAATAGATAATTCTTGCATTTCCTTGGTTAAATTTATTCCTAAGTACTTTCTTCTTTTTGATTCTATTATAAATGAAATTATCTTCTTGGACTGTTCGTGGCTAGTGTTTAGAAATATAATTCATTTTTACATATTGACATTTTTCCTGCAACCTTGTTGGACTAGTTTATTAGCTCTAGAAGGTTTTCTGTGGATTCCTTAGGATTTTTTATATATAAGAGCATGTCATCTGCAAATAGAGTTTTATTTCTTCCTTTCCAACTTGGTTGCCTTTTATTTCTTTTTCTTGCCTAATTGTCCTGGCTAGAACATCCAGTACAACAATGATCAGAAGTGGTGAGAGCAGACATCTGCGTCTTTTTCCTGACTTTAGGGGTAAAGCTTTCAGTCTTTCACCAATATGATTTATTTTAGCTCTGGGTTTTCCATAGATGCCCTTTATCACTGGTGGGAATATAAAATGGTAAAGCTGCTTTGGAATACTGTTTGATGGCTCCTAAAAAATTTAAACATAGATCTACTATATAACCCAACTTCCCAATTTGGTATATACCCAAAATAATGGAAAACACATGTCCACACTAAAAAACCTGTACATGAATTTTCATAGCAGGATTACTCATCACAGCCAAAAGGTGGAAACATCCCAATGTCCATTAAGCGATGAATGGATAAACTAAATGTGGTATATCCATACAATGCATTATTCATTCATAAAAAGGAATAAAATACTGATACAAGCTACAACATGGGTGACTCTTAAAAACATGCAAAGTGAAAAAAGGCAAACACAAAAGATCACCTAGCATATAATTCTATTTATAAGCAATGTTCAAAATAGGCAGTCCATAGAGATAGAAATTGCATTAGGGTTTGCCAGGGAATGGGGCAAGGGAATAAAACCGATTGACTGGTAATGGGTATGGGGTTTCTCTCTGGGATGATGAAATGTTCTGAAATTAGTGGTGAGGGTTGCAAATCTCTCAGAGTTACACTGAAAACCACTGAACTGTATACCTTAAAGGGGCAAATTTTATGGTATATGAAGTTTATCTCAGTAAAGCTGTTATTTAAACAAATTTCCTTCTAAGCACATTAGCTGCTTCATATAAATTTGGATGATGTATTTTGGTTTTCATTCAGTTAAAAATATTTTCTAATTTCCCTTGTGATTCCTCATTTGACCCATGGGTTATCGGGACGTGTGTCATTTAATTTTCAAATATTTGGAGGTTACTCATATTTATTTCTGTTGTTAACTTCTAATGTAACTCCACTGTGTCCAGAAAAATACTTTGTATCATTTAAATGCTTTTAAATGTATCGACAGTTTGCTTTAGGACCTGGCATATAACCTGTCCTGGAGAATGTTCCATGTGTGCTTGAAAAGAATGCATTCTGCTGATGTTGAGTGGAATGTTCTCTAGATCAGGTCAAGTTGGTTGGTAGTGTTGTTCAAGTCTTCTTATACCATTGCCAGTTTTCTGTCTGGTTCCCTATCAATTATTGAGAGTGGGATATTAAAGCCTCCAAATATTTTTGTTGAATTATCTATTTCTCCCTTCAGTTTTGTCAGTTTTTATTCATATATTTGGGACTTTGTGCTTAGGTGTGCATAAGTTTATAACTTTTACATCTTATTGATAAGTTGACCAGTTATCACTATGAAATGTCCCTCCATGTCCCTTAATAACATTTTTTGTCTTACAGTCTATTTTGTTCGACATTATAGCTCTCTTATGTTTACTTTTTGTATGGTATATCTTTTCCCATCCTTTTATTTTCAACCTGTGTCTTTGAATCTAAACTGCATCTCTTTGTAGATAGAACATGGTTGGATCTTGTTTTTTAATCAAATCTGACAAACGGCCTTTTGATTGGAGTGTTTAATTCATTTACCTTTAATGCAATTATTGAAATCTTAGATTTATGTCTGCCATGTTCTTTTTCTTTTCTGTATGTCTCATGCTCTTTTTAATTTATTTGTTCCTCCTTTACTACCTTATTTTGTGTCAAATAGATATTTTCTACTGTGCCATTTTAATTCCTTCACTGGATTTTTAAATTATTTTCTTAGTGGTTAGTCTAGGGATTATAGTTTATATCTTAATTTATCACAGTCCACTTTGGATTAATACTAACTTAATTCCAGTACAATATTGAGTTTACTTCAATACAACTGTTACGTAACTCCTTTTTGCTTTTTTGACGTATATATTACATCTTTCTGTAAGTCCCAAAATACAGTTTTAGAAATTTTGTTTTATGCATTGATCTTTTAAACTTGACATGAGAAGAAAAGAGAAAAATATATAATACAGTCTTTTATATTTACCTATGTAATTGCCTTTTGCAATGGTCTTTATTGGACCATTGCAATGGTCTTTATTGGACCAATGGTCATGTGGATTCAAGTTACTCTTCGATGTCATTTCTTGTAAGGTAGTTCTGCTAGCAATGAACATTCTCAGTATTTGTTTGTCTGGTAAAATGTTTCATCACTGTCACTTCTGAAGGACAGTTTTTTGGATATAGTATTTTTGGTTGATTTTTTTTCTTTCAGTGCTTTGAATACGTCATCCATTGCTTTCTGACTTTCAATGTTTCTAATAGAAATTCAACTTTAATCATGTTGTTCCTGAGTATGTATTGCATTATTTTCTCTTACTACTTTTAAGGTTTCTCTTTGTCTCTGTCTTTCAATAGTTGTACTGTGATGTGTCTAGATGTCACTACAGTCTTGGTAGTTCAGGTAACTTCACCTATTTTGGTCTTGATCATACAAGATGCAGATACAAATTGTTTTTATTATGTTCAACACATGGTCCAGGAGCCAAGCAATGTGCTATCATATTTCAAATTTAATCTTCATAGCAATGCTGGCAGGGAGGGAAGCCTAGTCATGCCCATTCTGAAGATGTGGAAGCTGAGGCTTAGGAACATCTCAGTTTTTAAGTGGTAGAGATAGGATTTAAACACTGACTTTAGACTCTACGGCTTAGTGTTGAACATAGTTCAATGTTCTCCTTCAACTGGGATGTCATCCAGCTGAAATAAAGTGGGGAACATGGGACGAGCCTTGAGAAAATTGATAAGAATAATGCAAGATTTAGGAATAGAAAACTTAAATATTGGGGATTAATTGGTCTAGAAAGGAGCTGAAATAACAATATTTAATATCTGAAGTGATATCAAGGTTTGCTGGTAAGCACTAGATAATTATTTTCACTGAAGGGGAAAAAGCAAAACAAAACAATAGAAAGTGCATTTCTATTGAATATTTCATCGGGAAACTTTTACTCCTTTCAAGGATTCATGAGATGTTAAAGTTTGTTGCCCGAAAGTTTATGTGATCTCATTCTGCAGTAACTCATTGCTTCTCATGTCTCCTTCATATATAGCTTAGGTAAAGGCAAAAGTGGCTTCCCAAGACTCTTTCAGCCCTGCCTGCATTTCTCAAGTTAGAATGACAGGCTCCCCATCCAAGCCCACCAGCGTCTGAGTTCCATATGCTGCTTACCTCCGGTCCGCCACATCGTTCTCTGGTTCACGTAACTAATTAAAGCAAGACTCCTGTATGAAACACCCCTCCAGGCAGGGCCAAACCTCTCTTGAAGAAATAGGCCACCATACGAGTTCTAATACAGAGACGTATAAAAGCCCCACTTGCTCCAGCTAATTTCTCTGACCGAAAATCCCCTATTTGGTTTAATACTTTGAGGTAAGGAATGTGCATCGCTTGGGCACATCTATTTAAGTAGATGTGCACCTCCAACTGGCTAACCATCTCTTGGAAAGAAGGAGTGATTCTGAGATAATACCAGCTTAGATCAGGAGAAATTCAATTGGTGGACAAAAAAAGAAGATAGAGAGGCTGAGATTTTGCCTTAATGGAGAAATGAGTCAATGGGGGCTGAGAAAGGAAAAACTGATGAGAGAGGAGGGCTAGTTGACATTCAGAAAACCCCACTGTAGACCAGGGATGTGATACTTGTCCTTCACAATTGTCCTGCAGCCCAGCATGGACTCAGATCATGCAACATCTATGCCTTGGGGCCAGGAGTCTGAAGCGAAGACCTAAATGCTGTGCGACTTTGACTGCACCTCAACCAGCCAGCTGGAATCACAAGCATATGTTTTTACATTCACTTTTCTATGAACTTCATTTTGCTAGAGATTTCATTAAAACCCACTTCCAGTCTTGATATGTGCAACATGAAATCCTCCAGATGAATTGGGTCTGTAGATGGTGACAACACTCTCCCCACACTCCATGGATCAAATTGCTCCGTATCCACTTAACTTGGCCGGAATGTAAAGGCAAACGCTGAGCAAATGCTATGAAATCAATAGCTACAGAGTGTTGGTTTCTTGGGGTTTTTTTCCCCCCTAGGCAGACCCCAGAGGAGACTGACACGCAGATTAGACAAATCACTTTTCATAATCCTAAGGACTGCTGCATGACACATCCAGGGTATTAATCAAAGGCTAGGACCGAGTAAAATGTGAATTAAATTTCTTAATGGAGAGAGACGTGAACTTTCTATTCTCAGATCTCTGGCTGTGGACGTCTCTAAGGCAATGAAACATTCAGCTACCCAGTTTATAATATTCTGAGAGATATATCACCAAAGTGACACAACTTATCATGGTTACATTTTCTGTTTAGAGGACTTGGTTTCCGATGTGCCCGAAAGGAGCTCGGGGGCTGCTGGCAGAGAGCTTGAGGGTAGTCCGTGAAACACAAGGTCTTATATATTTGGGGTCATTTACAGATTCCTTTCACCAGTGTCTGGGGGCCTGTCCTGGGGTCTCAACCAGACTCCAGGTTCTCAATACTTTTTATTTAGTCCATGGAATTGCAAAGAAGTGAAATCTTTTGCTTTCTAAGCCAGCAGAGCGAAGATGAGCCTCAAAGAAATTAGGCTGAAAGCAAATGAGATTTAATACTAAAATTGAAAATAAGCCTGTGCTGTGGCCTTTTTTAAAGGTCAAACTCACGCTACCTAAAGTCCCTGCTAGGACCCTGCTTAAGTTACGGAGAAACGGCAAGAAAAAAAAAGTCAGTCATTGTGTTTGTGAGACAAAGGTTTTTTTCTCAGTCCTCACAAAGATATATTTTGGGATATGTGGCAGTGCAAAGTCCATTCAGGACAACTGTCTGTCTTAGAAGGTGTGGGCACAGCAGCAGACGCACAGGATTCCTCCTCGTCTGGGACTGTCTCCTGCTCCCTGTGGATGGATGGGGCTACAAACACACATGGAAGTTTTATAGGATGCAGTGTTTGTTGTGGACAACTTTCTCCTGGGGGGTTAAAAGCCTTTTATGGGCATTATCTGGCTTATCCCCTGCAATCTCCTGGTAGATGGAGGGAGGAGAGAGGAAGCCAGCCGCATAGATTGGAACACCAATCAGAAATCCACAAAACCTGTTTTAAGAAGTATCAGTGATGGGCTTCCCTGGTGGCGCAGTGGTTGAGAGTCCACCTGCCGATTCAGGGGACGCGGGTTCGTGCCCCGGTCCGGGAAGATGCCACATGCCGCGGAACAGCTGGGCCCGTGAGCCATGGCCGCTGAGCCTGTGCTCCGCAACGGGAGAGGCCACAACAGTGAGAGGCCCGCGTACCGCAAAAAAAAAAAAAAAGTATCAGTGACTTGCCCAGGAAAAAGCAAGCTGGTGGAAAAAGAAATCAGAGGCATTCAGCTTTCCCAAGGAGACAGGGGCTACAGGATTGCACACCTCACACACACACACACACACACACACACACACACACACACACAATCTGGGCCTCCCTGGGACTCAAGATTACAGTGTACACCTTGCAGGATTTTTGATGAAGATTCAGGGAGATGACCTAAGTAAAAAAATAAATAAAATAAAAATAACTGATCCATAATAAAAGGCAATTCCCTCCTAAAGCCTTCCCTTTCCCTCCTCACTGCCATATCCCTCTAGAAATGGGCCACAGAAGGGGGCAGAACATATGAGGCAGCCAGATCGGCAGCGGGAGGCGTGAAGCTTCCAACAGTCCCTCAAACAAACTGATTATAGGTTCTGTATGCTCTGGGCTATACATTGCCCATATCCATGAAAGCTCATCTCAAATGTATTTTGCATTTTGTCAGACTAAGGGTGCACTGAATCACTGGCTGAACCTTTGGCTTCTTCTGCTTCTTCATGCCCGTCTGCTCCTCTTTGCCTGTGGGGGGTGGAGGTAGATTTCACCCCCTCCTCACCCTCCCCAGCTTGGAGACCCAGGGATTTTATCAGCATATGTGCAGTAAATCTTGAAGATCTATCCCCACTTGAACGCAGTGTGCTGTAGCACACCAGGTTACAAGATGCATAATTAGAACTCGTTCAGCTGACAGATTGATGGGGGTGTAGCAGAGACCAGATGGCAGTAAATTAGGCAGCTAAACACAGCAAACTCTGGCATGACATCGGCACCAAGTTGCATGTCTTTTGCAAAGCTTCTTCAAAGTGTATCTGTTTTAGGAGGTGTTTTCTTTTCAAGGTACCTCAGCATAAATACTTTTATGGGGAGTTTGTCCTCCTGGCTTTTACCATTCCACTGCCCCAACTACTTCAGAATCACCTACTTAATACATCTAATATATCACTATGGCCTATTACTGGATGAACGGTCACATGTATACGTGACAACAGTGACTTCTTAGTTGGACTCAGAAATACTCTCCCTAATGAATTGAAAAAAACACCCTAACAAACTCATGATTTTTGGACAAATGTTCTGATGACCTCATTCTCTGAAAGTCAAATTGGTTAAGAAGAAAGTTAAATTCCAGAGTGTTCTGAGGGATAAATAAATAAACCTGGTGCTACGGGTGTTCTCATTCTAGATAGGACAGCTCGCCAAGATCTCACATAAGACAGACAAATTCATGCCCAAGTACAGGCAGCAGGATCTTCTCCCCCAGGGTCTCCTATCTTTTTCACCTTTTTTCCATCTCTGCTTAGATTTCTGCAATTTTGAGAGCATTTTTTGAATCCCGGGCTCCTTTCTGTCTATTAATGAGTTTTCCTCCTTGCCTGTGTCTCTCAACTTTCTCTAAACCAGGGGTCTTCAGGAGATTTTGTGTGTGTGTACCCGCAAAAGAAATTTTTAAAACTAAATTTTTCAGATAACATCTACATTTCATCACCGTACATGTAGTTATAAAGGATGTACCATTTGGCAATTGGTGCTCTCTACTTACTTGTACTTTAACTCTATTCCATCAAACCCTTATTGCAACAGATTCAGGTGATTCCACTTATGGGAAATGTCTACCATAGGACCTAAATGACTAAGCAGTTCTCACTGCCAACCCAATTAGCCAAATCAGACTCACTTTCTCACAGAGAAACTCGAACTTCATTTTTCATTTCAAATAAGTGTGTTAATACGTGTCCCCATGGCTACTAACTCATTTCTGAATTGTCATTCTAATAGACAGACGAGTGGGTAGATACTGATGGCAGATACAGACACACATACGTGGAGACTTGCCATGAGTTTGTTATGGGGTAGAATAAAGCTCTGTCCCCTTTCAGTATTTCTCCCCAAAGCTCTCTTTGCTTTGTTCTCCTGGGACTTTTCCTGGGGTGAAAGGTCTTCACAAATTATCCCTTCATTTAGAGACCCAGAGGATATTTAGACCCTGGGGCAATGCTCTACACTGACACTAGGGTGGGTGAGAGGATGCCTTATTTTGTAACATCATTGTAAAGGAATGATGTTCTCAGGCTGTTGAGCTATAGAAAAGATGGGAGTGAAGGATCGCAAAACCCATGCTTTGGGCTTCCCTGGTGGCGCAGTGGTTAAGAATCTGCCTGCCAATGCAGGGGACACGGGTTTGAGCCCTGGTCCGGGAAGATCCCACATGCCGTGGAGCAACTAAGCCTGCGCGCCACAACTACTGAGCCTGCGCTCTAGAGCCTGCAAGCCACAGCTACTGAGCCCGAGTGCCACAACTACTGAAGCCCACGCGCCTAGAGCCTGTGCTCTGCAACAAGAGAAGCCACCCAATGAGAAGCCTGCGCACCGCAACAAAGACCCAACGCAACGCGGCCAAAATTAAAATAAATAAATAAATTTATTTAAAAAAAAAAAAACCATGCCTTTAAAGCCGTGTGCATCTGCATAACCCCTGGAGAATCCAGGTACCCCCAGAAGGATGCATACTACACTGAAGATGCTGTTCTTGATCAAGCACACAAGATGGGGGTCATTCGGGGGCCAGTAGCGAGAAGCACCTGCTGCACCACCATCTGCCTCTGTTATTCCATCAGTCACGAGCAAGAGGTGTCCCCTCTTTACTCACTCATTAAGTCATTCAACAAACACCTGCTTTATAAAAAAATAAAAAATAAAAAAAAACACCTGCTTTGTATGAACCACAGTGCTCTGTAGGCTCCCTTGACATTGTGTCCCAGGGATCCTCTTGAATGATCATTGCCAACAAAATCTGGACACTCCCATCAGCCCTCATTTGTGATAACTTCAGATCGTAACAAAACCAGGGTGTGTGTAGAGACAGCCACTGGTTACTTGGGTAGAAAAACCTGCTCTCAGTATTTCCAGACACGAGCCATCTAGAATTCCAGATCCCAAATAAAATAAAATAAAATAAAATAAAAGGGGTGGGAGGGGTGCCTGAGGGAAAAAGTCATATCCTAAACTCATTGTTAAATTGCTAGGAAGTGTGAGTGATGAAAATGGCCAGAAAATATGATCCTTTGGTGAATTGGGATCTCACTCATGTTTAATTGGGTCTCCTGTGAGACATTTAAATCTATGGGCAGCTATCAAGGGTGAGAAGTCTGCTCCAGTGGCCCCCAAATGATTTCACCTTCACTTTCATTTTAGTGGTGGAGGAAAGCCAGGACATTTGCTAAAATATCTGAACTGTGGGTGTGTGTTTTAAGGCCTGTATGCGTGTGGCAGTCGCCATGGAGGAAATTCTGAGTCCCATGATCACTTTCAGCGTGTCGCTTACCAAAAGCCAGGGCAGCCACGCTGGAGGTACAGTCACCTTGTACATGCCCTGGATTTCTCAGTTTCCCAAAACAAGGTTTTTGTAAGAAGTATGGCTTAGAAATGACTATACTCAAAATTTCTTCAAGTACTTCCAAACCTCCTGCAGGCTGAAATCTAGGTGCTTCCAAATAAACAAAAGTAGTTTGCAAAGCACTCCCTAGCTTCTTCACCCCAAACCCATTCAAAATAAACAATAAACGTTGCTTTGTTTGTTTTTTTTTCCTTTTAAATTCCACCTCATCATCACAGGTTTGGGGACTAGAGACAGGGAGGAAAAGCAGTGGCCCAGAAGAAAGGAGACCGAAGGTTTAGTCTCAGCTCTGTGCAGGGACTAAGCAGGCTCTGGACAGAGGCTGTGAGTCGCCACCCCACACTTCCTTGCCAAGTGATCTTGGATAAGTTACTTAACTCCTCTCTGCCTTGGTCTCCTTATCTGTAGAGTGAGAAGCTTCTGAGTGGGTTGTCAAGAATTAAAGGAGATACGGCATGGGAGTGCTTAGCCTGGTGCCAGCACGTACCACGAGCTGTCACGTTTGCCATTACTGTTGGTGGCAGCGGGCAAGTCACTTAGTTTCTCTTCTTCTGCCGACGTGGGGAGGAAGAAAAGCATATTTTATGGTTTTACCACAGTAAAGTTTTACTGCAAGGTAAATGGATCAAAAAACAGTTTCTCCCTCCATTAAATTGCAAATGTCTTGAGGTCTAAGACCAGAATCTTGCTTTTACATTCTACCCCAAGCTCCCCTGCCCCCTCCATTGCCCATCAGTACCTTATACATGGTGGGCATCCATCAATACACGTTCGTGGACTTGAAGAATCTCTAAGTTTAACTTTGCCATAAGGGAGTGAAGGAGTGAGGCTGATTTTGGGGGGGGTGTTAAAGTGCGTCTGAGAGAGTCTGTCTGAGTGAGAGTAGGTGTGTTTATCTGTGATTGAGAGAGGGGTGGGGGAGGGGTGGCCACACATGGGTATAAACATTTCTGTAGTTGCTGAGCCTGCTTTCACTGACCCAAAGACTGAATCCACGGTAACGTAAATCTCCAGCTGGCAGATAGAGATGCTGTTATTAAACTTCTAAAAACAATAATAATAATAAAGAGGCACATTTTAGATCTCAAATGAATCAGATTTTGACATTGACCTTCCAAAGATAAGTCCGTGTTGGGGAGAAAATGAGTTGCATGTTTTCCATCTTTGCCCTTCCTTGCCTTGTTTTATTGAAAAAATACCACCTAGGAGAGAGCTTTTTCACTTCAAAACACAACAAAAATCAACCCCTGCTTCTCCACAGGCCTCCCCCCACCTTCCCTGTGAATAATACCAAGTACAGATGAAGCCCTTTGGGACAAGCCTGGGTATCTAAGACTACCTCAGAAACCTGAGGTTAAAAAACACCTCTAAACAGTGGATGTCCATTTCTATGTCTTCTTATTTTGAAATAAAGGAAAGATAAAACAAAACCAAAACACCCAGTGTTTTACCTGGCATGTGTGTTTGTGATGACTCACTTCAAGAACATCCGGTGAGGGGAGAAAAACCCACCTCACTTTTACCTCTAGAAAATTCCCTTTTCATGGGAATGAAATCCCGGCTCCCACGCGCTCAGATCTGGGGACGTGGGGACGTGGGTCGGTCTTCCTGCCCTGAAGCTACAAGCCCTAGGGCAAGGCAGTGCTTTCTCTCTAACCAGATCATATTTTTCCAACTGAACGGTTTTATGATGGGGGCTTAAGCAACTTCCTACAGTCCCGTTGTTGCTCTTAATTTCTTCAACTTGGAGTGAAACCCCTACAGGGAAGCTGTAAAGAAAATAAAAGAAAGAAAGGAGGAAGAGAATGTTCCTCTTCTCTTTCCTCCCTAACCGCCCCCCCCCCCGCCCCGCATAAACATCCCACCCCATGTCGCAAAATGTATGGCGAGGGTTAAGCCTTGGCAGTATTTTGACACGATGCGCGGTCCCTCACTCCCCCTCTATTCCTTTGAGGTTCATCTTGCAGCCCAGGGCTCTGTTCCACTGCCAACTTGGTGGGAGTGTTTAGTGACTGGAAGGCTGTGGCTTGCTCTCCCCAGAACTTCACACTTCATTTTTCCACATCCCTGGGAGCAGCAGCAAATATTTCACCAGCCTGGTTTGCTGGCTACCAACATAAATCAGACTTAGGCCTCAAAAAAGTATCCAGGTCTGTCAAGGCATTAAGCTTTTATTTTCTGACTCCATCCAGTGGTAAATGAGAGCTTGTATTTTCCTTGAAAACTGTAAAGGGATTTTTAAGGATTGTCGCTGGACGGCTGCCAGCTCTGAAAGATACAATACGGAGTGTAACTGGTTAGGAAAGATTTGAAAAAGTCTTAAGTATGAAAAATGGCTTTTCTGAAAGGTTTTTCAATGAAATGAGAAACGGGGCTTAAATTTCATATAGATTTTTTTTTCCTTTTTTTTTTTTCTGAAAAGACCTGAACTATTCATGAGAAAAGCATTAGGAAGAGACGTGTTCTCAGAGAAACGTGAGTTATATTAGTGAGGCGTGCTCTCTCCCTTGCCCCCATTCTTCCTCTCTTTCTCTGTGTACACAGACACTTGGGCTGCTTTACTAGGTCAGTTCCTGCCATCATTACTGATGATATGACAGCAAGAACAAACAGACTGGACAGTTTTATGTGCTGTGTATTAATTGTTTCATAATTGAGGCCAGCAAACCAAGTCTGCTTTGAAAACGCTGGCTTAAAATTCTAAGCAAGTTTGCAAGGTGCAGACCATGCCTCTGAGATCGCTTCTTCATACCTCCCCTGGGTGAGGAATCCAATCTCACACTCCAAATGTCGAGAGCTCTCTTGCACTGGGAAGAGCACCGGAGTTAAATAGGCAGGCATTTGCACCAAAACACCATGCAGGTCTAGGAGATCTGGGAAAAGGTGCAAGGAACTGGGCTGAGATCAGGAACTTGGGGTAGAAAAACAACCCCGCTTAGATTTTGTGATGTGTCATGTTCCATCGAGGTACATGTTGAATTTCAGTGGAATAGGATGAAATGAGAATAAACGTAATCTGACCCCGGTTTCGCCCAGGTCATTGTATAGACTTGCCACCTGGGGTAGCAAGGAGGTGAGGGAAGGCAAGGAGGAAATAACTAAGGAAATAGTGAGCCTCTAGGTTGGAGGTTTCCATGTAGCATGTAAAGCAGGATGAGACTGATCAGGAAGGTAACAGGCCGTGTGGACGATGCGATTTGATTTTTGAATCAGGGACCCGGGGATGAGGTGAGTGAGACTGATGGAAACACAGTAGCCATGGACCCAAAGGAGGAAATGGCAGGTGTGTAGCAGAGTGTCATAAGGAGAAGAGTGGCGAAGATATACCCCGGGCTGACTTCGCAGGGACCCACAGCCCATCCTTCCTCCTTGTGCAGTGATTGACGTACACGGCTCCCATCCAACCCCAAGTCATTAGTTGTATTAAATCTTGGGTGTTCCCAAGGTGGGACATTATTTCCCTGAGTGCTTTGTCTTCTTGAGAGAGTACAGAAGAACCCGAAAGCAGACTTTCTGGACCAAAGCACTTTGAGCCATGGTTCAGACCTCAGTGCCATCCCAGAATGAACCCCCTTCTACGTTCCTTCCAGCTGATCTGGCGTCACACCTTCAACCCCTTTGGTGGCACCTGGAGCCAAGCTTCCGGCGGCTGAAGCCTCTGCAGCCACAGCCCTCACCTCCGGCTCCCACTCAGTGGCCTGTGACCACCTTCTGTTAGTTCTTTCGATTTGCTGAGCTCTCACCTGCCTCTAGTATTTTCCCTCTGAAAACTGTGAAAAGTGTGTGAAATTCAGAATGGATTCAGATTTACGGACATGGATGTCCATAAATCAAGTTTTATTGGGACACAGCCGTGTTCATCTGTTCATCTCACATGCCGTCTATGGCTGCTTTCACGGTAGAACAGCGCAGCTGGGTCGTTGTGACAGAGATCGTGTGACCCACTGATATTTACACCTGGCTTTTCACAGATCAAGCTTGCTGCCCTCTGCACCACTTCCCTTCGTCAACCACGCACACCCACGCTGAGTCTGGCCAGCCCCTTCCTCCTCCTTCAGAGCTGCCTGCAGACTAGCCCTCGGGCTGGTGGTTCCCATGGTGTACACTCTGAACTTAGCCTTGCAGAGCGACTATGTTGTAAGTTGAATTCATTTCTAAATGCTTTGTCATTCAAACTACAAAATGGCAAAACTACTAGATGAAAAATTTAAGAGTCATCCAGTGACCATAAAAACAATACCCTACTTGAAAACTGGAATCACATACCCAAAATGTTCATATTGGTTATCCATAAATAGTGATATTCTGGATGGGTTTAATACACTTTTGACTTATTGGCACTTTCTAAATTTTCATAATAAGCATCTTCTAAATTTTCTCTGTAATGCACATGTTCTAAGTTTTCAAGAACATATATTCTATAATGTTTAAATATGATTTTTTTTTTTTTTTGCGGTACGCGGGCCTCTCACCGCTGTGACCTCTCCCGTTGCGGAGCACAGGCCCTGGACGCGCAGGCTCAGCGGCCATGGCTCACGGGCCCAGCCGCTCCGCGGCGTGTGGGATCTTCCCGGACCGGGGCACGAACCCGTGTCCCCTGCACCGGCAGGCGGACTCTCAACCACTGCACCACCAGGGAAGCCCTAAATATGACTTTTAATGGGACTTCTACAAAAATATATATTGAGCACCTTTTATATGCAAGGCTCTACGTTAAGTGCCATGGAAATAATCCATGCCCTCAAGGAAGTCTAAAATCTGGTAGTTTACAAAAAATGGACATGCATAATGATGCTGACAATATGCCGACTTTGCCTATTTTGTTTGAGTATTCAAGAGAGCAACTATCATTTGCTGAGGAAATAGGTTTAAGTGTTATGAAACAATGTATATGTGTCTAGGTCTGTCATCCCCTATTTTATGCCCCCCCCACCGCCCGCTGCATCCCGCCCCCCGCCTAGGGGCATCCACTTATTTACCAGAAGTCCTTGAGGATGTCTCTATCCTTTTTTAAAATGGAATACATGTGTTTTCATTTACATTAAAGATATTCTGCTGTAATATCATCCTTTAATTTTTACATTCTTTAAAAGAGTTATTAAAATTTCCCAAAAAGGTTCTGAGCAGTCTTCTGTTAGGTTGATTCCCAGATTTGTGATGGGTTTAGCTGCTACTGTGAATGGGATCTCCTTTCCTATCATCTTTTCTAGTTGGTTATTGCCGGTGGGCCATGAATCTTGAATATGGGCCACCTTGCTGGGGAAGGGGAAAAGTTAGTAAAACACAGAGGAGCCTCTTACAGATCACCGTGCCACAAACTACGGAGTTGGGTCTGCACCTGAGGTCTGAGAGCCTGGGAGGGGGTGGGGTGGGGCAGGGAGTCGTCTCTATCTGTGTCACCCAGCAGCGAGTCCCATGCTCTTCACAGCTGAGACCCCTGCAGGCCTGCTGCATGCACCTGGCATTTCTTGACACCACAGCACCACCACTCTGACTATCCAACCTCACCACATACACATGCCCACCAAGAAACCCATCCTTCCCTTAAAAAACCCCTGCAGTCTCACTGAGGCTCTAAGCCTGTCCTCTCTGCTATAAATCTGTGGGCAAGAAGCAGCCCCGACAGAGCCCTTTTTCTCTTTACCCCCTCCCAGCTGTCCTGGTAGATCGAATGGCCTCTAGTATCCAGCAGACCCCACTGGGTGGAGCTCATTATTCTTAGGGCACCCCTACCGGTTTAATAAGATCTGGAGAACTCTGGAATGATCTGAGCACCCGAGGTTTCCAGTCTTGCCTGATCCCTGTTACCACCACCACTACCTGGGCTGAATCTTTTGTTTTTGTTTTTATTTTTGTTTTTTTTTGCGGTACACGGGCCTCTCACCGTTGTGGCCTCTCCCGTTGCGGAGCACAGGCTCCGGACGCGCAGGCTCAGCGGCCATGGCTCACGGGCCCAGCTGCTCCGTGGCATGTGGGATCTTCCCGGACTGGGGCACGAACCCGTGTCCCCTGCATCGGCAGGCGGACTCTCAACCACTGCGCCACCAGGGAAGCCCTGGGCTGAATCTTTTCATGGGTATCATAATGTCGTAGTTCTCTCATGGGTTTGCTGAGAACAAGCACCATTTTGGCAGGAGTCACACGAGCTGGACAAACAGATGCTCTTTGTCTACATCCGTGAAAAGTTGGGAAGAAGCTTTTGAAAGGCTTGTCAAAGGGCTCTAGATTATCAGACCATCCTTAGCTAGTATTTATGCAGGAATAAGGAATGTTACTTCTTACTAGGGCCGGGCCCAACTTTTCCCAGTGATTTGCCCTCTAAGTGCAGTTAGTCGTCCCAGTTCTTTCCATAACTGGACCAGCGGCTCTCAATCACCTGGGAGCTTTTAACAAGTACCAATACTCAGGCCCTACCCCAGAGAAACTGAATCAGAACTTACCCATCTGCTGGGCCAGCAGTACCATGTCGGGTCTTTGAGCCCGAGCAGGACACGTTTGTCTGTCTGGAGAGGTGGAAGAGTGGATTGGAGAGCCTGTCCTCTGACCCCGCCTCTCTCTGACCACATCTAAGTTAAAAACCACAAAACCAAGTAAACAGGCAAATGAGGGTGATGCCATGAGTCGAAGGAAGGGGGAGTGGTGGAGTGGGGAGGGTGGATATGGGAGAGAGGCCGTGTTGGATGGACAGAGTCCTCTTCAAGGACAGAATGGACACTTCACGGCGGAAGTGATCTTTGAGGGTCAGGGGAAGGACGTTGCCACCAGTGCCCAGCCTGGAGAGGGCTGAATCTCAGCTAAGTCCAGGCCAACCTCAGGAGTTCCTGCCCCTTCCTCCCTGCAGAACCAGGCCACCCTCTGGCTCCTCCTCTGTGCCCCCTGCCTGGCTCACAATCACGTCATCACCGCCTATGCTTCTGGGTGTTCCACCTGCTTCTGGCTGCCGTGTGAGGGAATTCACTTCCTAAAATGCCACAGCAGCCTCGCAGGCAGGTTAGGGAACAGCCAGCAGGGTTGGCCACGTGCCTCAGGAGGCCATGTCTCCACCAACTAGAAGTACCAGAGACTCATTCCAGGGGCCCTCGGGGTGGGACGGTTTGCTCACCAGAGGTGTTTACTAGAAAGGAGGAAATAGCTCTCCCAGGCCTCCTCTGATACTTTCACCAAAGTTACCAAGAAACAGAAAGAACTCTACTTCCATCTCCGTCTTCCTGCTCCAATGACCTCTCTTTCCCAGCCAGGTCCTCTTTGCTTCCTCTCCGTAATAATAGATACCTTCGATTGCATGCTAGCTAGCACTGGCGGCAGCGCGCTGAGGGATTTCTGCGTGCACTCTTCTGTAACATTCCATGCCTAGATGAAGAAACTGGGGCCCAGGGAAATTAGATGGCTTGCCTCACATCACATGGCCAGTAGCTGGCAGAGGACAATTTGGACTCAGGCCCATCTGAGACCAAAGCCAATGCAACCACCACGCCACGCCGAAAGCTTTGTAGACCAGAAACCGGGGTCATCAGTAAAGTCAGAGCTGGTGCTCAAACAGCCCGACTATCTTCCACCAAACTCACCAGAACTCGGAGCCACCTGGCAGCTCTGGAGGGTAACAGTATAAGCTAGAGTTGAAAGCACCCACAGGCTTTGGAGGCAAACACTTACTTGACTAGTCAAGCTTCAATTTCCTCATCTGTAAACTCCACCCATTTTTCAGACCCCAAAGAGACCACTGCCCGTCAGCCATCCCCTTCTTCTAAGAGGTCATGCACCATGACTGTGGTTTCATTCCCTGGAGTTGCCTCCCAGGCTGAGGGATACGGCCCCATCCCCTTGGCAGGATCAAGCAGGTTTTCAAGTCTCCTTAGAAACACAACTACAAACCGTCTCTAGGTGTGGCCTACTTTTGCACGTGGTTCACCTCACTCACAGGCTATCGGGTCCAACTGCTTCCTTCCTTAGATGGCAATGGGGGCCCCTGGCTGGAGTCCCTCACGTTCCAACCACACATCTGAGATAAATGAGCATCTCATAAAGTGGGAGAGACCAAAGCCCCAGGAAGGACTGTGTGTCTATTGTGGCTCTGATTTCTGTCTCTCATGTTAGAGAAAGGGGAACTCTGGGTAGATAGTGCTGGGTAAACAGTGTTCTTTGGCAAAGCTGTGATGGTGGGTCTTAGAAGTCAGTGAACTAGGGGCCCCGGGGGGTGTGGATTGGGAGAGATAAGAATCATAGTATTTGAGATGTCAACGTTCCCTAAAACTACAGCCCCACGATTCTGCTTCACACACAAGGGGAATGAGGCTGAGAGGTTACTTGACCTGCCCAAGGTCATAGGCATCCCAGTCAGAACACTGCCACATTTCCCTTTGGGCCTCTGAACCCAGTTTGACCCTGGGCCTCATTAAAAATTCTTGCCATGTCTTCTTTCTTCAATGGATAATTTAAAATAGAAATAATAAATATAACACCTCGTTGTATATGTGTAGCACCTTTCTTCCAATAAATGGTGTTCTTTCAGCTTGCCCACCCATGCTGCATGGAGTGGAAGTGTTTCCACTGTGGACTCTGACACTGGTTATTGACTGAACCTCGCCTCAAGCCCACACACATACCCCTATCAAAGGTATAGCTCATGGGACAGGGCCCAAGTCCTACAGGGAGCTCTGTGATTCGCTACTTCAGGGTGGTGTTAAAAAAAAAAAAAAAAAAAAAAAAAACCCAGCTCTCACACATCATATACCTGAGAGACATATTTAGAAAGCTAAAGTTTTAACTGTTTTTCTTCTATCTAATTCTTTGCTTCTCCATGGAATAACAGGCCCTTTTGTGTTCTTAGTAGTTTTTGCTGTAGCACTTGTAGTAGAATAGTAGTGATTACGATCATTTATTAAATGTAATAGTGATCACCGTCGTTTATTAAACTTCGACATTGTAGACTTTTATATCCAGTATCTTATTTAATCTTCACAAAAATCTTAATGATATAGGTATTATGCTGCCTTACGAATGAAACAAACTAAAGCTCACAGAAGTAATTGTCTGATACAGAAAAGTAAAGTCTTCTATTTTTGACAATAGGGTCAGCTAGACTTTCAGGGAATTCCTAAGAGTACGACATAAAATATAAAATCTTTTTTTTTAATGCATGACAGATTTGGCTAGAAAGTGAAGTAATTCTTTGTGTTGCAGAAATGACCAGAAAGCCCAAATCCAACGGAGTCATTAGATGCTGGAGTTAGCATTTCCCACATGTGAGGGACAAATCTTGAAGCCCAAGCTGAGTGAAAGGTCAGAGCAGAGACCAAGAATACTGAAGCGAACCCTCTCAGTAAGTGCACGGGTGAAACCCTGATCCCACAGAACGGGAAGGTGGAGATCTGTGACCACTTGTCCTCAGCTCTGTGTGGAGCAGAGTAAGAAAAAGAAAAAATCCCCCATCCCTTATTTCTAATTACAGACCTGGACTTTCATGAGTTTGGGGCCTGAATATACACAACCACTGTGGCTGGAAGAAAACGTTGAAATGTTAGTTTAAACTGGTTTCAACTTGGTGATACCCTCAGGCACCTGACAGAAGCAAATTCCAATTTTCTGTGGAAGAAAATACCCTTAAATGGGGCCTCCTACACGTTAAGTTACAAGGAAAAGGACCTTTTCTTTTTTTTTTTTTTTTGTCACTAAACACACAAGGAAAAAAGCCACACTGAGAGTCAGCTGGAAAAAGAAACTCTAGAATCAGACCTTCAGAGACCACAGATACTGAAACTAATCAAACACAGAATATAAAATTAGTATGATTAACATGTTCAAAAATATGAAAGGAGATTGAAAGTATAGCAAAGGAAAAAAGAGACTATCCTATCTGGCCAGATTTGATAAAAGATGAGATAGAAATTCTAGAAATGAAAAATGTGATCAATAAAATTAAAATTTTAATGACTGGGCTAAAACAGAAAATAGGTGAGCTAAAATACTGAAGAGATTACACATACTCTAGTAGTAGAGGGAAAAAAAGCAATGGGAAATATGAAAATGTTTAAGAACCTTAGAGAATAGTGCAAGGCTATTCTATAGGAAACAATAAAGAGAATGGGAAAAAGCAATATTAAAAGAGATAACGACTGAGAATTCTCCAGAATTAATGGAAAGGTGCCAGTGCATGGATTAAGAAAGCCCAGAGAATCCCAAGCAGGGTAAATAAAAAGAAATCCGTTCCTACACATATCACAATGAACACAACAACAAAAACAAACAGAAGATCTTAAAGCAATCAGAGAGAAGAAGCAGATAATCTGGAAGAGAATGACAAGCTGACAGCTGAATTCTTAAGAACGGCAGGGAAAATTAGATGCATTAATATCAACCAATTCATATCAGATAACCAACAATTTAGAATTCTAAACAAGGGAAGCTATTTCCCAAAGGTGGGGGGAGGAGCAAAAATTTTCAAAGCATCACAAACTGGAAGAATTTACTACCAGAACATTCTCACTGTAGGAACTTCTAAAGGAAATGCATTTTAGAAAGAAGGAAATCGATCCTAGAGTGTAGGTCTAAAATGCACGCAATTCAGTTAGCAAAGTAAAAGGTTGAAATGTGGCAAAATCTTAATAAACATTGATGGTATAAAACAGCAATAATGTCTAACTTATGGGTTTTTTTAAATTAAGAGAGAATTAAAATTCTGGACAACTGGGTGTAAAATTGGAGGAGAGCAATTAGAATTCAAGGGTTCTTTGCTTCTTTTATCTTCTGGAAAGAGCTTAAATATATTAATTTTCAACTTTATTATGTTAAATATCCATATTGAAATGTCTAGGATAACCTCTGAAAGAACTGGAATATGGAGAAAAGTGAAACTGGGGGGTGGTGAATGAAACCAATCAATTCAAAACAAGGAAGCAAAGGAGAAAAAAGAAAAAGAAATACAGAAAAAACAGGAAAAATATTACTAGAAAGTGCAACATAAGATGATAGAAATGAATACCAAGAGTTCAATTATTACAAATGATTTCAATGGACTAAACTCTCTAGTTGAAAGACAAAGACTATCAGACTAGAGACTGACCTGGAAGGAGTAGTTGGTACAAGTTGAGGAAGGGCAGAGATAAGTTTGAGAAGGTGATGCAAGCACTACCATGTCACACAGGGATATTAAAGCTTAGCATTTGACTTTGATTTAAAAGGGCTTGCTAGTGTGAAGCATGGGACAGGAGATTGTTGTTTTCCATTATAAGATTTTTTCTATTATTATTTGAATAAATTTTTGTTTAACATTTGCATGAATTATAAGGATAAATATTTTAAAATTAAAAAAGACTAAAAGAAAGAATCTCAAAAGACCAATCCTTTGGTTTGATGATAGAAAGATAGATGATGATGATAGATAGATAGATAGATAGATAGATAGATAGATAGATAGATAGATAGGAGATATTTTCTTTTATACACTTCTGTTTGTATTATTTGAATTTGGGACAGTAAGTGTTATTTTTGTGATTTAAAAAAAACCTCAAAAATAGGCAATGGGGTACTGTAGAATTTTGAGTCAGGGGGACTTGAGAATGGGTTATTATTCGGGGAATAGACTAGAAGATGGATTGAGAGATCGGGAGACAAAAGCTAGAATCAGAGAAATAAGTTGGAACAACTAAAACGATTGTCTGGACGAGTATGATCAATGTGGCATGGAAAGAAAGGAAAAATCTAAAAGGAAAGAAGTGATGGTCTTTGTTGACTGTTCTTGTTTCTGCAGGTCAGGGGTAGTGAGAGCAACTGACTTCTTGAAGATGAAGGAAGAGGCAAAAATTAGTTAATGAATGATGATGACAATGGTTGTTCTAGTCTGCCCCTGCAGGAGTCACTTCTACCCTAAGCCAGCTTCAGACTCTCTATTTGGAGAGCAAACGATTTACTTATTGGACATTCTGGAGTGTTTGCAGTGACCCCCAGTTGTACTGTAAACCCCTCCTTGATATCTTTCCTGGAAATAATTTGGCATAACAGAGGACCAAACACTACTGTAGCTTTCAGAGCCTCCAAAACACAAGCCAATTGGTTGAGAATGGGAAAACAAAAATGCTCATTTGCTATTCTCCTGAAAGCTCCCCTAATCCCAGCCCACAACACTGGAGGATCTGGAAGGATCTTGGAATTCCAGATAAATTGTCGAAAAGGAGAGGACACTACCTCAACCATGTCACAGGTCCTGGCATAGGACGGGCAGGTCCGCTCTCCATGCCCTAGACCAGGTTCTTCCTAGAGCCACGTTATCCCGTGGTTGGATAGGAGACGCTAAGCCCCAAAAGGCAAGGAACCAATTACCTGAAAATGGAAGCACATTTATCATCATTTCTGGTGCCTCCAGAATGGTATCCAAACTGGCCATTCCCCAGGCCTTCTAGAACTTCACTTGTGTGACCTGAGAAAGTCACTGAGCGTCTCTGAGCCCGAGTTTCCTCATCTGTAAATAAGGATGGCAGTAACAGACATCTAAAGGTTTGTTATAAGGGTTAAATGGCACAATGATATAGAAATCAGGTGGCAGAGGTTTGGCCAAGGTATTAATTTAACACTTATTTTTTTAGTTAGTGGTTTAAAAAGAGATGATAAAGAGAGCCCTTCTATTTCTGGAGAAGTGCTAGGAGAAACGTAAAGGGAAGAGGAGACAGGAAAACTAAAGGGTAGAATCAATAGGACTGAAATAGCGGGAATGAAAGAAACGGAATCTTCATGAACTCAGAAAATATACGCCTAGGCTATTACGGAAAGCGTGCTATCAGTGATCAAAATAAAGACATCAGGAGGGGAAGTGTTGTCTCTGCAACGGGATCGTAAGATGTTCGAGGCAAGAAACAGTGATTCTTCACCACAGCATTGAGCACAGGTCAAACATTATTTTAGTTCTAAAAAACTCAAAGTGTCTGTTGAGTAAATAATGAATAAGGGAAAGAGTGAACGAATGAGAGGGGAAAGGGGGTCGAGGGAGGGAAGGAAAGAGCACAGACTATAACACAAGGCAGGTGCCCTCTCCTAGGGTTGGGATAGCAGCTCTCGCATGCCAAGGAGGGTGCCGCCGTGTTATCTATTCCAAAACAAGAAGGGATTCTGAACCTCGAGGCAGTTTGGACATTATTAACCAGAATCCTTTCCGAGAAGCTGACACTGTCCCTGAGCTTCGTTCCCTGCTCCCTCACAGCATGTCCAGAGGTCTGAGCCCTAAGAAACGACCCAAGGGCTAGCGATGCACTCAAAGAAGCGTGGCCATCATGGGCCTCGCTGGTCACAGGTACAGAGGCACGAGCTAGGCTGAAGCTTTGGTGCCCTCACTGCTCCAGATCTGGCTCCCACCCCAAAGCCAGTGTCCCCCAGAGGCTGAAGCCCGCCCTGGCTCTCATCACTGGTAAGTAAAGTGGTTTCAGGCAACCTTGTGCACGGAGTCAGGACGTGGAAGGAGTTATTTCTTTTCCCTGCAGAGAGCTGGTTCTTCTGATAAACTACAGTTTGATTTTATTTTATTAATGCCGATCGTGGAGTGTGTTTTCTCATGATTAAGCTTCTTTTCCTCCCGCCTCTTTAGACTTTGGCTACAAATAGGAGCGTCTTTGTTCTGTCTCCTCTGGGCAATAATTGGAAACATAAAGTGGGGGAGACACCCTCGTGTCCTTCCGCATCTCTTGGTTGTTCCTCCACAAGTAGGCAGTCGCGCAAACAAACAGGCTGCTATGTTTGTATTTTCTCTGAAGTCACAGTTTCTTCCACTAAATGTTTACACATTCCAGCATTTCGGGGACTTGAGGACCAAGACTGACGGTATTTTAATATTCGTTTGAACACACGCACTTAATGTGCTTGGTTAATTGGAGTAATTAGTAGTCTTTTCATTCCAAAGCCGTTGCTGAAATTAAATCAGGGTTGTTATTTCTTTTAGCGGACTACCTGAAGAATTTTTATTTTGAAAATGAATCAGGACTGACAGACATGAAGTTCAGCTCTGCAACAGAGGAGGAAGGGACAAGGATTCTAGGGACCTGGGGGTCTTTGGGGAGAGTTCCCAGCCTCATTTAGTCCCTCCAGATTTCCATCTGTCACTAATTACAATGCCCAGGGTGATAATGACTTATCACCCAAACCAGGACACTTCTGTGAATGAAATGGGGTCCCATTACTGATTTCAACAGGACCACAGTCCTAAACGGTCCCAGGCAAACCAGGACTGTGGTCTCCCTACCCCACAAATGCATAGCTCTTTACACAGGACATTCACTATTTGATCTCATCTGCTCCTCCCCACGAGGGAGGGATCATTCCCATCTAACAGATGAAGCAACTGAGGCTGCAAAGTTAATAAGCCACTTGCCCCAGGACCACCAGGCAGTGGATAGAACCACGCTCAACCACAACTCTTCTTCAGAGCCATATTCTTCACCCACCACCCTGACCCACATTCCTTCTGGTCAGCCAGGAATGGCCACAGGGTCGAGTGGTAGCATGTAAACATCTGTGGCAGAACCGGAAGATGGATGGGAAGGTGGCAGAAGGAAGAGCCGCATTAAGGAGCCGGCAGGAGGTCCCAGCCAGGAAGGCGGGTGGACAGCCAGGCTGGGTTTCTGAAAGAGGCTGACCTTCCTCAGGGGCCACGGAGGTGGCTAGTCTGGTGTTCCGGCCCCAGATGCCACCCCCCAGGCATGGATGCGGCTCAGACGAGCTCCAGGGCTCCTGTGCGGCCAAGGGAGCTCTAATTATAATGGCAATGGCTGTCGTGGCAGAATTTTCCAGGAGATAATTTTTGGCAAACTCCTGGACTGCCAGTGCTGGCCATACACAGCTGGGGGCTGTCGCGGTGACTCTCTGTGTGTCACCCTCCTCTGTGACTCATCGGCCAGGCAGCACCGCTTCTCTCACGTCTACCTGTTTCTCTCCACCTCCCATCTCTCCTGCTCCCCTCATCCTTCCCACTTGGTGAAGGCAAACGTCCTCTGCTCAGTTTAACGAATTCCCTCTGATATCAGCGTTTCTATCTTTACAGTTTGGCGTCCCTGTGAAGTTTCCCTTTGTACATTTCCCCGTTCCTGTATTCCCATCATTCAGGTATCATCACTCAATAACCATTCGACAGCAGTAATGCTTTTCATATGGAAAGAATTGGTTTTTTATTGATGGCAAATGTTGTGATGAACGTTCACGCCCACTTGGAGCCAAAGGAGCTTTTTATTGGATGAACCGCACTAAGATGTGGTTCCAAGAAATGTCTTTGGAGTGTGGACGGAGATGTACTTCGGGGAACAGGTCTTGTGGCTGGGGGCGGGGGAAGGAGGGCAGCCTTTCCGTTTATCAAAATCTCATCAATCAAAATGTATAATAGCAACAGTATTAATAACCCCATAGTTGCAGAGCACTTGGTATTTTTCCAAGCACTTCCCTGGACTATTATCATTTCCATGTTACAAGCTAAGCAACATTGTAACAGGATGGACTGGCCTCACGAGCAAGGAGTTAGCTGATAAGTGGGTCAGCGTCCCATGAGAAGGATAATTTTTAGCATGTGTGAAAACCCATCTTTGGGTGTCTCTGAAGATCAGAAGTCCTTCCCAAGCTAAACTCTTCTCAAGGTCCCCTTTGCCCGGTCAAAATATAAAATGATGGCCACCATGTCCAGGCATAGTACTCATCTCAATGCCACCTCTGATGCGGTTAAGCATCCTGACACGTAACCCAGATGCAGTGGGAAACCAAGGTTTATTTAGCATCGTACGCCACTGGCATATGGTGTGGCCAACAGAATGTGAGCGCCATGTACTGACCGTCCCAGACTAGAGCCCTTCTCCATTGGAACTAACAAGAGAATGGCAAACATTGGATGATGGAGGTGGTGATGCCAGTGTATCCCACCCACATTAGCCAATTGCCCAGTTTGGACTCCAACCCACCCCTGCATTCCTCAGAAGCTAGCCTTAGCACTGGCCTTGGTAAAACAAGGGAATTAGGGGACTAGATAGGAACTTGGAAGTCATATGGGGCTACCACCATCACCATTTTATTAATATGGAAACTAAAGCCTCAAGACTGTGGAGGGACTTGCCCTAGTTAGAAAGGCGAGCCAGGGCGGAGCAGTACCAAGAACCCGGGACTCTGATGGAGAATGTGGCTCTCTTCACTCAGCCTCCCACATCGAACCAGAGAATTTCCTAACTCACCCTGCCTGCCTTTTCTTCTTTCTTCTCAACCCGTTGGCTTTCCTTTATTACTGGTCTGCAGCTGGGACTCAGGGACTCGCCAGTCTATCTGAGGTAAGAAGAGGGTATCGTTCTACACATTCGGTTTCCCCGTGCTCCACCGCCCATCCCACACCATGTCCACATCCTTCATTATAAGGCAGCAAAGCTCCCGGATCAGCAGGTTGAAGTAGAGGCACTTGGAGGCGGTATGAACCAGCAGGATGCTGAACTCAACAGGGTGTGCGGTTAGCATCCAGCTGCCATGCCTGGAGGGGTGACCTCGGGGATGTGTCCTGAGATCTGGTCCCAGACACACTAGATCACGCAGGAATGCACTGGGAGGAAAGGTGCTTTTGTTTCTGCACCTGCTTCCATTATTCATGGGTGTCCCTCACCAGGTCGGCAGCCTCGTTGCTTGTGTTAGTAATTGGCTCATAACAGAACATCCAGACTCTCTGGGGCTCAGATTTTCTGTCCTTTCAGACCTAACCCTCCCTGGCTCGTGTTTCAAGGGATGTTTTCCTGCCTACCCTTTTGGCTTTCTCTAGTTCTTCGTCTGCTCTTTCTGTTTTGCTTGGCTTATGAAATGTCATATTTCATTCTAAGCCAGGAAGCTGCTCCAATAGCAATTCCATTTCGGTCCCAGAGCATCGAAGAGGGGGCCTAGACCACGATTAGCTTCTCTAGACTCTAAGATCGTAGGAAATTCCATCCAGTGCATCCGCAGCTAATTACCCGTGCCATGTGCGGGGCTCTTCATTGATATTTTGCTTGGCAAACAAAGCAACTTATAGGGATTTTCCTCCTCAATGTCCCCTCAGAAATCAACCATCTAATGCTACTAACGCCACCACTGAGTTATGGAGGAAGGCAAGGCCACCAGCTGGAGCAGTGGTGACTAATAAGGCCCTGGCTTCATGGTTGTCATGGTCTCTCTGTTCGGTTCCATCTAGTCCTCTGTGCTCCCAGCATCTGTCAGACCGGCCTTCCTCAATCCACCTTTTCCAGTCTGGTTCCTCTCAGGTTCCTGGTTGAGGATAAATTAGGGGTTGCTTCCTTGCACATACACGGCCGTTCCTTTTTACATTGGGGGTATCAAGAATGAAGTACTGGGCTTCCCTGGTGGCGCAGTGGTTGAGAGTCTGCCTGCTAATGCAGGGGACGCAGGTTCGAGCCCTGGTCTGGGAGGATCCCACATGCCACGGAGCAATTGGGCCCGTGAGCCACAACTGCTGAGCCTGCGCGTCTGGAGCCTGTGCTCTGCAACAAGAGAGGCTGCGATAGTGAGAGGCCTGCGCACCGCAATGAAGAGTGGCCCCCGCTTGCCGCAACTAGAGAAAGCCCTCGCACAGAAACGAAGACCCAACACAGCCAAAAAAAAAAAAAAAAAAATTAAAAAATTAAAAAAAAGAAAAAAAGAATGAAGTACTTATTCTGGGCCAGACACTGTGCTAGGCACCTTGTATACATTATGTGCATTATCTCACGTGATCTGCACCATGATCTTACATGGGAGATGTGAGAACTGAACTCAAAGAGAGTGACGATTACCCAAGGTCCAGGAAAGATTTAAATCATAACTGCCTCATTTCAAAGCCTGTGCACGCTCCAATATTCCCCCAGGTTTTTTCAGGGAGATGATTTGTGCAAGTGGCCCTTCACCAAGAAGGAGAACTTTGACCATCAGCCAGCTTTCCTCCTTCACCTTTGTATTTAGCTAATTCTCATCATATTGCTGAAGCTGACAACCAGGGCTCTCCCTTCAGGACCGCAGACCCAGTAACCATTTATGATGGCGATGAGCACACACATTCCAATGAACAGATACAGCTTGAGGCGGGATCTACAAATCGAAAACAGGAAGCCCTCCAACTTCAGCAACGTAGTCCCAAAGCACAAGCCATTCCCAGGGGTAGCCTAGAAGATTCATCTGTGGTTTCTATGTGTGCTCAAACATGATAAGAGGCTCCAGGATCTCCAGAGATGCCCTAAAGAAAAGGTTCCCAGGTACTTTGCAGAGGCAGAAAGAAAAGGTGCGCTGGGCCAGTTCACAGCAGCTGGTGAGAGTCAGCTGTGCCCATCACTTCTCAGTTCTGGTTGTAGTGACGTCACATTGGTGGTCTGAACTTGGCCAAGGAGGGAGTATTTACACCACAGAAATCGGCAAGCTACACACAAGGGCTTTTGCTTTTGTTCTGGCGAGCGAGTGGTGAAACATTTACCAACTTTTGGAAGGACGGGTAGCATAACGAGAAACATCTGAGTAGCCAGTTTACATGGTGGGCTTTGAGGGGCTCCCACAAAGCCCCACCTGCTCAAGACTCATTAGCCGTGTTGTCACTCCACCAACGAGGGCTATACTCCCAGCCTGGATCGCTTCTCAGGACCGGGGACCGGACCACAGAAGCAAGGGCTCTCCTGGAAGTCCTGGTCACCGTGCTTACCTAGGACCCCACTTGTAGGCCAGGCTTTCTCTCCTGCCCTCAGATACAGTGGCCAGCACCCCTTGACCCCATAAGGAAACTGCTACTTGGAAGCACAGGCATGGCTGGCAAGGACCCAGGAGGACCACGGGTCCATGCTGAGGAGGACAGCATCTAAGTCTGAAGCTTTCTTTTTTCTTTTTTTTTTTTTTTTTTTTTTTTTTTTTTTTTTGCGGTACGCAGGCCTCCCACCACCGTGGCCTCTCCCGTTACGGAGCACAGGCTCGGGACGCGCAGGCCCAGTGGCCATGGCTCACAGGCCCAGCCGCTCCGCGGCATGTGGGATCTTCCCGGACCAGGGCACGAACCCATGTCCCTTGCATCAGCAGGCGGACTCTCAACCACTGTGCCACCAGGGAAGCCTCAAGTCTGAAGCTTTCTTACTCTCTAGATTCCTGGTTGTAGGAAGGAGCTACAGGAACAGTTGGGGAAAGGAAGGAAGGACTTTGCAGAGGCAGGAAGCTGGGTTAAAACTGCAGACTCCTGTGTTTGGGATTTGCCTTTTCACCCTCCAAGTTCTGAGAAAGAACTGTTCTAATTTGAGAAAATCCAGGCCAGGTGTGCCCCTCCCCCACTGTACCGTGGAGCCTCCTCTTCCTGACAAGGACCCCAAGTGCCCCTGCACTCAGCTCCACAATTTAGGTGAAGCATCTGAAGGCAAGAGTGGCAGAGGGGAGTCAGAAAGGAGGACGCAAGAGGAAGAGAAACAGAGGATAGAGGTAAAGCCAGAAGCGGAGGAGGAGAGTCAGAGACAGCACCTTTGCTTTGGAAACCAGAGGAAGGAAGGAGGAGAGGGTGGCGCTAAGAGAGGATGAGGATGAAAGCAAATGCCACCTTCTTACTCGTTTCTACCGTGAGGGCTTTCTCAGTGTAAATCCGTTCTGCAGCCAGCAGCTGGATGAACCGTCCTAAAATACTGCTTTCAATAGGTCACTGCCACAAACTTTCAATGGCTCCCTCTGGCCCCAAATCACTAGCTTTGCGCCTAAGGTCTCCTTTATCTGGCCCCAATCTCCCTTCTCAAACACACCTCCCACTGAGCTGTTTACAGAGGACAATTCTAAATTAGAAGAGAAGCAGAGGCATGGCTGCTAATGCAAGATGAAACCCTTGATTGAACCCGATAATTTTTTTTAAGTAGCTATAAAAAATATCATTGGGACAATTTGAGAAATTTAATATATTACTATTTGTGATATAGTTATATATTTCAATAATATATTTTAATATTTAAACACTCATATATAATATGATATATCAACATTTCCTGGGTGGGATCATCGTATTTTGGAATATATGATGAAATATTTAGGTGTAAAGTGTCAAGATGTCTGCAACTGACTTTAAAATGGTTGAGAAAAAAAGAAAACGGGAGTAAATGTGGTGAAATATTAATTAGTGAATGGGCTAGGTGAAGAGTATTTATTTTAAAAAGCCTTTCAACCTTTCTAAAGATCTGAAAATGTTCAAAATTAAAAGTTGGATTAAAAATAAAATAACAACGCCGAAAGCAGCTCATGCCCTCCATCCACCATCACCACCAGCTTCCCCAGTCATCTCAGAATAAAAGCCAAAGTCCATCACAGCCTATGACTGGTAGTCCATGAACTGGTCCTGGCTCCATCTCCTACCACTTCCCAGCTCTCTGACTACCCCACAAGCTCATGAGCCTCCCCACTGTTTCTAGAACCAAGCATGGGCATTATAACTAGAGAAACAGACAATAATATATAATCTGATAAAGATCGATCATGTGTGAGTGAAAGAAGAAAAACAAAGCATATGCCTGCCTCAGGGCCTTTGCACTTATAGCTCCTGTTGCTTGCAACAGTTTTCCCAGGGGTTATAGCTCACTCGCTCACTTTATTCAGGTTTCTATTCAAGTATGGCCTCTTCAGAAAGATCATTCCTGGCAACCCTACGTGAAACAAAATCCCTGCCTACTCCTTTATTCTCTATCCCCTTTCTTTGTTTTTTGTTTATGCAAAGCACTTAGCACAACTTGATATTATGTTATTTGTTTTATTATAGGGTTACTGTTTATCTGCCCTTGTTATAATCTGCAGTGTCTAGAAAAGCAGATGGCATGTATTTTATATAAATAAATGAGTGAAAAACTGAACTGCTCTTTATATATTAATTTGATACGTATCATGCCTGGCTACATATTGTTGGTTACCTTGTCCATGTATCTTCCCTCACACCTAGTTCTGGAAAGCTACTTTTTTTGTTAATTGATTCTTTTTTATTCACCACTTGTCTAAGTGACAGTAAGCATAATCATTCTCACTATAAGCTGATCTGAAAAGGTAATTTTCTAATTAATAAATATATACCAGTGTAAACTGTGTTCTTATAATAAAATAATTATAAAAGCTGCTGACAACTTTGGAAAGAAAACAAAGGTACTTGTTAGTGGCAAGACCTCATGAAAAATCTGATGGTCTAAATAAGAAAAATGGACAAGCACAATTCCCCCTACAAGGACACTCACTGGTAAATTACTTTTTTTTTTTTTTTTTTTTGTGCGGTACACGGGCCTCCCAATGCCGTGGCCTCTCCCGTTGTGGAGCACAGGGTCCGGACGCGCAGGCTCAGCGGCCATGGCTTACGGGCCCAGCCGCTCCGCGGCATGTGGGATCTCCCCGGACCGGGGCACGAACCCGTGTCCCCTGCATCGGCAGACGGACTCTCAACCACTGCGCCACCAGGGAAGCCTGGTAAATTACTTTTGATTTAATAATTTTGCCTAAGGATCATTTCAGGCATCATATACACAGATTCTCTCTGTGGAAAGTGCACAGTAAGAGAACTTCTGTTGACGGCCTAGCTCGACCATTTACTGTTTATAGAAACTTGGCCAAGTTGCTTAACCTCTCTGAACCTTTGTTACATTGCTTGTACAATCATTACCTACCATACTTTGCAGATCTATTGCATTAAATAAGATCAAGTATACGCATGCTACTTGTAAACTTTAAAGCACTGTAAAAACATAGTCTATTATTTTATCTCTGAGAAAGATCTGGAGAAAATAAACACGTCGAGCACCATTAAAAATATTAATAAAACTAACAATAGTGTTAGTTATAAAAATGCGAATCTTTCTATACTTATTCTCCAAAGCAGCACTGTCCAGTAGAACTTTCTACAATAATGCAAACATTCTATACCTGCACTATCTAATACAGTAGCTATTAGCCACACGTGGTTACTGAGCACTTGAAATGTGGCTGGCGTGACTGGGGAACTGCATGTCAAATTTTAAACTAACTGTATTAATTTTATTTAGACTTAAACAGTCATGTGGCTGGAGGCTCCTGTATCAGACAGCATGGCTCTAAAGCATCATTGCTTCAAATATGTTTTGCAGAAAACTCCTACTTGGCCCTAACCATAAAGGGATTAGGTTTTGCAAGCATCAAGACGCCTGGTGATGGAAATCTTGTGGTTTGGAGTAAAGGAAAAAGTGTGGAATGAAGTGAAGATGGGAAGAGGAGGAAAGGAGAGGATGGTTTCTTTGCCCTGTGGCCTTGCTGATTTTGAAAAAGCAAGCAGAATCTACCCCTTTGGAATTCCAGCATCCCTTCTTATGTGCTGTGTGACCTTAGAAAAGATATTTAACCTCTCTGAGCTTCAGTCTTTTAACTATAAAATAGGAATCATAATGCCTACTTCAGAGGCATAAAGAAGCTTCATAGGAGTAAATGAAACAGATAAATGATACAAAGTGCCTAACACAGTGCCCTGTACAAACCAAACTGTGAGCTCTCAAATTCTCCCTTCACACTGGGAACACAGGAGATGGGGGGCAGCACATCAAATCTCTTGCCCTGGACCACACGGCTGCTGGGCAGCCTGGCCATGAGTGGGCATCCCTCTAGCTGCATCCAGCCTCAAAGCAGCCCGACTGGCACACACCCAGCCTCCCACCCTCCCTCCATTCATGCCTCCTGAATGCCCTGACCTCACCCAGCACTTTGCTCTGAAGATCTCTGAGGGCTTCAAAGACTCCTCTTTGGATTCAATACAAACGATGTTCCTTCTGGGTATGTGTACACACAGGTTGGGGGAAGGCTAGAGAGTGGGATCCCATCACCCCTCAAAATGAAGCCACAACTCCTTCTGTTCCCTGCGCTGCCGTTTCCTCCGCTGTCAGTGGAAAAAACGCAAAGCCTGTTTCATCCCCGTGAGGGCCTGGGGGTCCACTGGGACAGTCTCACTCCCTAAAAAGCAGGTGGTGGTGGTGACCCCCCTTTTCACAGGTGTGGCAAATGAATATTTCCAGCAAACTGCTTAAAAACCATACTTTCCTCCGGATTGCCCAAGGTAGTCCCATTTTTAATTATTGTCTCCGTAACCCTTCAAAATGGCCCAGAGTTCAAATGTCCAAGTCTCATCTCTTAGATTGCCTTTCTCTCCTAGAAGCAGCACCAAAATCCTTTGTTAGATGGTGGGCTTTCAGTGTTCAGAAAACATAATCACCGTAGGTCCGTGACGGTTTAACCCCACGAGTGCCAGTCCTCTGACACTCCTCCCTTGAGAGACAGGGTCCCTTCTCCTTGAATGTGGGTGAGCTTGTGACCACTTGGACCAATAGATATGGTAAAAGTGACATCGTGTGATTCTGAGGCTCCGGCATTAAAGGCCACGCAGCTCCCCCCAGGACGGCTGGGACACTTGTTCTCAGAGCTCAAGCAAGTACAGGAGAAACCCAGCGACCCTGAGGCACCACACGGGGCAGGCCATGCAGAGGGCCCCCAGGAGGCAGTCCCGGCTCAGACGACCCTTTGTCCAGCCCAATCCAGGCACCTAACACAGGAGTGAAGACGCCCCCAGCCTTTCAAATCTTCCCAGCTGAGGCCACTTGTTTACAGTGGCGACAAGCCTGTTCCAATTCCTGACCCACAGAATCTGTGAGAGTAATTAAATGTCGTCCTCCTGCACCACTATATTTTGGGGTGATTTATTGTTCAGTAACAGATGACGGGGCCCAAGTACCATGTCTCATAGAACCCAGGAGTCTGGAAAACTGAATTCCACAGACTGAATGGCCTGACTGTCAGGGATAGGGTGGGATGGGGGACCTATGCAGCTCCCACTGGGACTTGTTGATTGAAGAAGAGGCAAAGCCGGACCTACGTAAGAGTCGTCTGGAGTAGAATTGGTGGCGGAGGGGAAGCAGGCAGAAGAAGACATTTTCTTTTTTGCTTTAGTATAATTCTGGACTCTTTGATCTGTCAAATAATTTTTTTTTTTTTTTTTTTTTGCGGTACGCGAGCCTCTCACCGCTGCGGCCTCTCCTGCCGCGGAGCACAGGCTCCGGAAGCGCAGGCCCAGCAGACATGGCTCACGGGCGCAGCCGCTCCGCGGCATGTGGGATCTTCCCGGACCGGGGCACGAACCCGCGTCCCCTGCATCGGCAGACGGACTCTCAACCACTGTGCCACCAGGGAAGCCCTCAAATAATTTTTTTTAAATAAAGAAATCGATAGCAGAACAAAGACTTACTAATGTGATTTCAGTGGATGGCTTTACTCAAAGATTTTCATGTTGAAATTTGCTGGTGGTGGAGACGGTTTTTTATCTTATGTTTCGCTCTCATTTTCTCTTCTGGTCACCCCGGTGTTTTTCAGGGTCCTATGGAGCACGCTCCTCGAGAACGAAGGCCACAAGTGGCCATTCTGAGTGGCAATGTGTCCTTGCAACTCAAATACTTTGTGTCCTTAGAGGGACTCAAACATCTAGGGAACAGAAGGAAGAGCCCTGGGCTGAGAGGAGGTTACCAATATGATGCTTAACCTTGGGCAGCTCGTGTTAACAAGCCCAGGTCTCAGTTTGGTTATTCACAAATTGGACTCAGTGATTTCCAAGGTCCATTTTCTAACATGTTGGAGAGAAAGCAGTTAATACTTATTAAGTGCTTGCCCTGTGGCAAGCACCGTGCTAGGCCCTCTAGGCCCTCTATCTAGATTATTTTATTTACTCCTCAAAAAAAAAACAAAAACAAAAACCTAAGAACCAGTGTCCCCATTTTGCCTGTGAGGAAACCAAGGCCCAGTGGGATGGAGGTTTCAGCCGCTGGGAGGTGGAGGGATGGAATCCTAGAATCAACAGGGCCACCCTCAGGGGACGCTCCCTCCCCTCGCTGCCCCACAGTGGTTCCCACACCTTGTGCCCAGAGGCTCTTCGGTCAGTTCTAATCCTCCACAGTTAAGAGGGAAGGTTCTAACTACATTCCATTGCGCTATCATCAGCTACTTCAAGTGGCAAGAAACAATAGACTCCTTCTCTGCTTTCCTGGAAGGGTGGCTCTTGGACCCTTGCTGAGTCTCTGAGTGACAGCCAGGGCAACCAGTTCCAGCCTGACTGCCCCCCAGGTGGCCTGGGCAAGCCTAGAGGAATCCTGCCACCCAGCTCTTCCCTGCAGGACTGTTAAGTGGCGTGAGCTTCTATCTTCCCCTTAACAAGAGTCCCCCAACCCTAGGTTATCTGGCATATACTCGGTCCATCACAAGACTCAACAAAGCATATAATGATCGTGTTTACAAAATACTGGGGACTCCTCTTTCTCTGACAAACACACACCTTCTCCATTGCCAGGATGTTACTTATCCTTGGGTTTTGCTGAAGAGGGTTCTAACTGTGCAGGATGCCTCATGCCCGAGATCTCTTCTCACACACCTGTTACTGATGTCTGAATCCTGAGATAATCACCAAATGCTGACCAAGTGCCACTGCGATGGGCACTGAGAGGGGTCATTGAGAACTGTGATATCTGAGGGTGTGGCTGCAGAGTGGCTTTGCCTCTCCTCCCATGAAGATTTGTGGGTCCACTTCCCCTCCCCTTGACTCTGGGCTTGCCTCTGTGACTGCCTTTGACCGACAGAACACACTGGAAGTGGCCTTGCCCATCTCCTCTTCCAAGGTGGACCTTAAAAGATGTGCAGTGTCCACTTCTGTGCCTCTTAGAAGGCTGGGCTGTGGAAGAATTCTGACTACCCTGGGACCGCCATGCCGTGAGGAAGCCCAAGGTAGTCCTACAGGACTGCCCGGCTGAGCCCTGCCTGCATTCCTGACCCACGGAATCATGAGCAATAAAACAGCTGTTGTTCTAAAGCACTAAATTACGGTGTAGTTGGTTAAGCAGAAACATAGCTAGCCGAAACAGAGTCTAAGAGGATTAGAGCACCAAACTCACAGTACAGATGACATAATGGTGTCATTGAGCAATTAGGTCAGAATGGTAAGGAAGTCTTCATAGAGGAGGGGGACCTGAAGGTTTGTAGGAGGGGATGGAGTTGGATGAGTGCAAGGACAGGATGTGGGGAGAGGAAATTCTACAAGATCCAACTACTCCACAGGCCTCTGGGAAAATGCCCTGAACACCCACCGGACTCCTCATTTATTTCTACTGCAGCCACCTGACTGCAGAGAGCAAACCCTTAACTCTGGGACATCAGCCTGAGTTTGGCCCAAAGCAGCCCATTACAAGTAGAAGATTTCTCCAGAGTCCTGTTTTATCTCTCCAACTCCCATGAATTCTATATTGCCTTCCATACTTTATTCATCCATATCTTAATATAAAAAATGTTTGAAATGCCTTACCAGTTAGATTATTTAACTTCACCCTACCCTAACCAGTTCAAGGAAAATAGATACTCCAGGAAGAGGGGTCAAAATGAGACATGAGACTGTGTAGCCCCAGAACACACGTGCACCCCGAGGCAGGCGTCATAATCACACATCTTCAGCAGACAAATCTAGCCTCTGGCCTCCCCCCTTCCTGTCTCATTCCCAGCTTTAAACTAGCCCTAGGTTCACAAGGGGCCCAAATCAGGAGACACCCGGAGGACTCCCTCCAGATGTGGATTAAAAATTAAAGTCACCTGATGCTTTAGTTCTTCTATCTCTGATCCACCCTCCAGGTCAGCCACCCGTAGAGTGTTTGGAAAGCAACCTAGGGTGATTCTCAGCCTTTCCAACACACTGGAATGCTCCCAAATTTCTTTTTCTTAGACAGTTCACACACACACACACACTCTCTCTCTCTCTCTCTCTCACATCTATAGCCTGTGTAGATACGTTGACACTTGGAAGCAAAAGAGAGGAAAGCTTTTATTATTGTTTGCCATTTGAAAATGATTATCTAGCAGGATGATGTGTATTGAAGGAGACGGCCTGCAGTTAGCATCCCGGGGAGAGCTCCCTTCCTAGACCTGGGTGAGCCTGCACTACCTCCCGGCTTCTCGACTGGGGACTACCTGGTGCCAGACTTGGACGCCGACCAACACAAATTAAAGGAATATACTGCCTCCTAGACAGGACGGGGACGCAGGAGAGTGAGAATGCTGAGAATTTTAAAGGGATCATCACCTCAGCAGGAGACCAAAAATCAGTCTCAGAAAGAGCAGCTATCCCAACAGATGGTCACCTCTAGTTCAGAAAGTCTTTGGTTCTGGGTTACCGCGTGATTCCAGATGCTGTCTCTCTTGCACCCCACCACCCCCCATCCCAGCCCAGGGCCTCCACCCCTCCCCACAACAACTACTCTCCCCTCTCAGTCCTTTCTGGAAATACAGCCGTGCCTTATTTAAAATCGTGAAGTCCTCACACTGTTGGTGGGAATGTAAATTGTTACAGCCACTATGGAGAACAGTATGGAGGTTCCCTAAAAAAACTAAAAATAGAACTACCATAGGACCCAGCAATCCCACTGCTGGACATATATCCTGAGAAAACCATAATTCAAAAAGACACATACCCCATTGTTCACTGCAGCACTATTTACAATAGCCAGGACATGGAAGCAACCTAAACGTCCACTGACAGATGAATGGATAAAGAAGATGTGGTACCTATATACAATGGAATATTACTCAGCCATAAAAAGGAACGAAATTGGGTCATTTGGAGAGATGTGGATGGACCTAGAGTCTGTCATACAGAGTGAAATAAGTCAGAAAGAGGAAAACAAATATCGTATATTAACACATATATGCGGAACCTAGAAAAATGGTACAGATGAACCTATTTGCAGGGCAGGAACAGAGACTCAGATGTGGAGAGCAGACATGTAGATGCAGTGGGGGAAGGGGAGGGTGGGAGGAATTGGGAGATTAGGATTGACATATATACACTGCCATAGAGAGCTAGTGGGAACCTGCTGTGTAGCACAGGGAGCTCAGCTCGGTGCTCTGTGATGATCTAGATGTGTAGGATGCGGGGGTGGGAGGGAGGTCCAAGAGGGAGGGGATATATGCGTACATATAGCTGATTCACTTCGTTGTACAACAGAAACTAACACAACATCGTAAAGGAACTATACTCCAATTAAAAAAATTTTTTTTTAAAGGAAAGAAGAAAAGGAAATAAGTAAGGCACGCAGGCAGGAAGGAAGAAAGGATTCCTTTCAAGAATTGGACCCCCTTTCCCTGGGTTCTATGTTGTCATTTATCTTCATATTTTCTCTCATTTTGCTAAAGCTCATTCTGCAGTAACTAATGTATGTGTATATTAAATCATCACATTGTACATCTTTAAAAAATCACATTGTACAACCTAAATATGTATAACTTTTATTTGTCAATCATACCTCTATAAAGTTGGAGAAAAAATAAAATAAAATCGTGAAGCCCTAAAACGACACTCTGCGGGAAGGCAGTTAACCAACTTGTATTCAAAAATGAATCTAGAGGGACTTCCCTGGTGGCACAGTGGTTAAGAATCCGCCTGCCAGTGCAGGGGACACGGGTTCGAGCCCTGGTCCGCGAAGATCCCACATGCCGCGGACCAGCTAAGCCCGTGCGCCGCAACTACTGAGCCTGCGCTCTAGAGCCCGTGAGCCACAACTGCTGAGTCCGCACGCCTAGAGCCCGTGCTCCGCAACAAGAGAAGCCACCGCAAAGAGAAGCCCGCGCACCGCAACGAAGAGTAGCCCCCGCTCGCGGAAACTAGAGAAAGCCCGTGCGCAGCAGCGAAGACCCAACGCAGCCAAAACTAAATAAATAAATTAATTAATTAATTTAATAAGTAAAGAATCTAGAGGGGGGAACAGGGAGTCAGGGCTTAATGGGTGCAAGGTGTCTGTTTGGGAGTGACAGGAATGCAGTGGTCGTACAATGTGGAGAGTGTACTAAACGCTACTGAATTGTTCACTTTAATAAATGGTTAATTTAATGCCATGTGAATTTCACCTCAATTTTTCTTTAAAAAAAAAAGGATCTTCCAAGAAAGAGTAAGTCCTTCTAGACTCCTATTAACCAGCCCACATCTGACTGGGCCTCAGTCCCCTGAGGTGCTCATGGGAGGCTGTGCGGAAGAAGCGGGACCCACATTATCCGATGGTTTCACGTCCTAGCAGGACAAGAGCTTTGGAGGCTCCCAGGACAGAGAGAAAATGAAATCAGCAAGCTACCCCGTAGGCTAAAATTAACTGACCCTATCTATGACCTGGACTTGGCAAGGGACTGAACTTCTCTCTTGTTCCTCCTCTGTGAGCCCAAACGTGTCTTATGAGACTACCAAGAGGGGCCCATAAAAGTGATGATAAACTCAGGCCAAATCGGGGGGGGGGGGCTATATATTTGGCTCCTATAACTTCATTTCTTTCTCTGCCACCAGCAAGCAGTCTCCAGGAAGTCCCCATGTCAGGCAATGCAGAATTTTTCTTAATCTATGATTTTCGTCTTCAACAGCCCTGGCCAGTTCAAAATAAAGAGAAGAGAGGATGCTGGGAGCATGTCCCCTACAAATTTTAAAAAGAAAATGAAAAAGGTCTTGTCCTCCAACAAGTCGATGCGATACTTAGAAAAGAATCCTTTTGGCTGAAGAATATTTTTACTTCGTGTGTATATATAAGTAGGCTTTTTTTTTTTTAATAGAAAGCACATCACTAGTGTCTAAAACCAAACGTGGTTTTGATTGAACCAGACTTACGTTTATATCTGAAGCTCATTGGCTAACAATAGAACTGGCTTTCCCATTTGCCAACATCAATGTTGACCTGTTTTCACCTAAATTTTATAGTTGTCAGAAAAAGAAACTGTGCGCTAGTCAGTGGCATACCCTGGCCTTTCTCAGCCACACTTGCTTGCATTTTTTGCAGCTCCTTTAAATTCCCCTTGTCACAAATACTAACAATAAGGTCAAGTATTTCAGTAAGAAATATTGAATTATTATCCAACTTTGTCAAACAGCCAAGAGCCTACGAAAGCTAACCACGAACTGTAGAAGGGCAGATTAACCTCAGGCTTCCCCACCCTGCCTCCATGGCTCGAGGAAAGATTTTTGGAACCAGGGGGGCACCGGGAGGGTTGGGGGGAACGGGAACTGGATGGCTCACAATCACGTCCCAGCCCCCATCCCTCGGGAGTGTCTTGTTGCTCTCGTTTTCTGCTGCAAAGAGCCAGCTTTGATTTTTCTTGGAGAGGGTTCCAGGCACCCTAACATCTCAGTCATGCCAACACCACGAGGCTGCCCAGCTCTCCTGATCCCCTGGCCGTATCCCTGTCCATCAAGGTTAATTTCTATGACAACATAAACTTCATTGCGTAGCCAATAAACTCAAACCTGATGGAACTTGATGTGGCCAGGACGGAGAATGACGAACGGGCAAAATGTCAGGGCTGGAAATAGAACTCGCTTCACCAGCCAGTGGTTTGGGAGGCATAGAGATGGATTTATGTGTGTGTGCATGTGTTTTATTTGTTCTAATAACTGTAATAGATTTCCATTAATCAATAAACTGCCTCTCACAGAGACAGGAATAAAATGCAAGGTTCCTGATGTAAGCTTCAGGTAGAACCAGGACACTCTTCCTCATTTTCACTCTAGCCCATAGCAGCTAAGAGCACGGATCCCCTATCACCTCAAGGGATCTGGGCAGGGCAGGGTTCTTGGGCAAGAGAGGGAGACAGAAGAATGAGGATTGGCTTTCAACTGGATGAGGAAGAGATTAGCCTGCAGGAAGGCAGCAGCCCCAGGATGAGATGTCAAAAAATTCATCCCAAGGAAATTTCCTGCTCTTTGAGCAGGGTGTGTGGCTTTGGAAGGAAGGTTTTAGTGGTTCCAAAAAACCTTCCTTGAAATGCAAATACACTGACTCCTCAAAGGTGAGGGTCGGGACACTTTTGTTCTATAAAAGAGGACGTCCACAGCGCAGGGGTAACTGGTGTGGGCTCGGAGAGAGATGCGGGGTCCATGGGAGGTCCTTCAGGGGCATGGCGGGCCTCCAAAAGAGGGGTCCAGAGGACTGGGTAGCGAAGACCCCAAAGTACTGTTTTAAAGTATTATGCAGGGTCGGTCATGAGAATAACTCTCGTGAAGTTCTTTGACTGTGTCTCATCCGGAGCATAAACATATCCCAACCATTTATACTTGTCACGCTACTGAATGCTGAAGGGTCCGACGTGCCAAGTCATCCCTCCCTTTCTCATCAAGACTCCGGTTCACTTGGTAGTAGAGGTTGAACAAGCAATCGGATAAAATATATCGATACTTTGTCCTGAAATTTTGATATTTTGTGCTGTCATCCCTCGACATTTTTATAGTGGTACTCTTGTTAAACATTAAGAATCGCACGTTTTTTTCTTCATGTTGTATATTTTGATAACATAGGTATTTCCTCTGGTTTTTGATTATCTGATATTGAATCTGGTTTCTGAAGTAGGACTCGTCTCCCACAGAGATTCTGATACTGCTTATCCCACCCCCCTCACTCTAACCCCTCTGATAATCCCCCTTGCCCATCCTGTCAGTGGAAGTGTGATTTGGAATGCTACCGAGCGCCACGAGCTGGGGGCAGCCGTCTCACCCTCTCTTTCTTTCTGGAGGGCTGTCCGTGGGATCTCCACAGTGGGGATCCATCTGCTGCCAGGTACTACACTGCAGGGTGGACGTGGGGCTGACACGAGCTCAGCTGCAGACCCAGAATGGCAAGGAATTACTCAGCCTTCCAGATCCAGCTCAAGTGTCACCTTCCTGCTGTGCCCAGGAGCTGCTGCCTGAATGGGGCTCCTCTACCCTTGGTTCACATCACTGTTGTGGCACTGCTATGCCATGTTGTCACTTACAGCTTTATTTTTCTGTCTCTCTGAGCAGATGGTGAGTTTCCTGAGGGCATGGGGTATGTCTCATCCACTGCCATTTCCATCATTTCTAAGAAGTGTTTTTACATCAGTCTTTACTGAATGAATAAAAATGCAGCCCCTCCCTCAAGGTCAGATGAGAATTGGGGATTGTGAAGCAAACAATGATAGCTATTCTCTCAAGCAAGGGATAGGGTAAAGCTACAAATTCTTCCTCTTCTTAGCCCTCCACCTCCTTCCACCCTGTAAATGGCTTTGCACTTGTGTCTGATAATCAAGGGGCACAATAAGGCTGTGTCTATCATTAAACAGGCATCAGATGATTAATTACGTTCTAAGTTTTGTGTGATAGCACTACACCTAGTACCTGTGTCTTCCATCCTTGCCCCATTAGCACAGTTTTCTTCTTGCTTCTTTAAAATTGAAGAGATCTTTGTTATAGGTAACTCAGATAGTAAGTAGATAAAAGGTAAAATTGAGATGGAAAATCTTTTTTCAAGGTTAGCTGTCATGTACCATTTGTTTAGATGGCTAGGATATCGTGTTAATGAAGTCCAGAGTGTGGCCTTGTCTCTATAGCCAGAGCATGAAACAGCGAATAGAAAGACCTTGGACCACGACAAAGTCATGACATCTACCCTTAGCATTGAGGACAAGAGGCCTAGGGACATCAGCTTGAACCATGTTGCCAACAGATAGATTATCTTTATCCAGGAAGGAATGACACTGATGCTCTTAGACTGAAGTTCTCACTAAGTCAGACCTGGGAGCTTTATCTATGATTTTAATGAAGTCATATATAGCAGGTCTTTTCAATAAGTTGAGCTGGAGTATGGTATGTTGGAAATTCGTATGTTGGAAATTAATTCACATGAGTATAAGAAATTTTTAACAGAATCAGTATGAGTTTATAAAATATGAAATAGGTTCATAAAAAGTACAAAAGTAAATAAGTGCTTAATGAAAAGACAAGACAGAAGAAGCTATTCTTATAAAGGAAGGAAATGTCTCTTCCAGTGAATGAGTAAGAGAACGGCTTGGAAATAGATTCCAACCCTTCAGGTCCCCTCATCTGTCTACAGGATGATCCTGCGTAAGTGATTTGACCTCTCTGGGGTTTCATTTACTAATCCTCTACAAATTGGCCATTTTTGCCAATTCTGTGAGAAACAATGGACCTCGTTCTCTCTCTTAATGCTAGGCAGACTCTACCTGCCTCTTAAAACTCCCCATAATTTCTCCATTCTAAAAGCCACTCCAAATCTATAGGTAAGAGTTGCTGCATGGAACCTTAGCATACCATCTAGAAGGTAATATATCACTGCCCACATTTAAGGGGAAGGTCAAGAGAGGTTAAGTGGCTTGTTCAAGGTCACACGTTTAGTTGGTAGGGATCTGGAACCCAGATCTTTTTGCCACTAACTGCTTTCCCCCTTTCTTTCTTTTCTTTTCTTTTTTTTTTTTTTTTTGAATTAATTAATTTATTTTTTGGCCACAATGCATGACATATGGGATCTTAGTTCCCTGACCAGGGATTGAACCCGTGCCCCCTGCAGTGGAAGCGCGGAGTCCTAACCACTGGACCGCCAGGGAATTCCCTCTGCTTCCCTCTTTCAATATACGACTCAACCCCTTAATGCAGAGTTGGCTGCATGACTGTGACAACAAGAAAGAGAAAATGGAAGACCAGCTTTCCCCCTTTGATTATATGAAAATCACCCACTTTTTCAACACCAAGCCTCCCATATACTGTGATAGAAATGAAAGGCTTGTATGACTAAATATAGATGCCAAGTATCTCACAAATACTTGAGTGTTTCAGGAAATGAGAAATGGGAAATGAAATTGGCTATAATCAGAAATCAAAACTATCCAAATTCTCTCTAGAAACTAATCACTAACTTTTTAATCTCTGTTTTGGGCAACCTGAAACATTCATGAATTCACTTAAATAAAGAATGGCATGACAGACACCTCTTATTGGGATGGATTAAGTTGAATAGAGACACTTTCCAAGATGCTTTGTAATGGTGCTTTTTTAAGCCTTCCACCATACTGCTTTGCCTAGAGTAGGTGTTCAATAAATATTTTCAGAAAGAAGAAAGAAAAGAAGGCAGAGAGAGCGAGAGGGAGAGAGGTCATTTCTGTTCTCTTGGGACTTGGGGAAAATGGGATATTAATTCCATATAAAGTAGACGTAAGGAAATAGTCTATAAAATGCTTTAAAACAGTTGGAGAGAAGCCTACTTGTTCAGTTAAAGAGATTTAAATGATTTAGGGCAGAGAACACTGACGCCCCATTCCCAGGCCCCTGCACAAGTACACAAAGCCGTGCACACACCAGGTATCCCATCTCAGGCCTGGGTCCTCCAGGATCAGCTCTCTCCAGTACACAGTACTGCCTCTTAGTGATGCATTTCAGAAATGGGGGATCTGGGTGCTGCCCCTTTATCAGGTGGTAAGAAGGATCTCAGAGCCACTCCTGGAAACGAAAGAGCTGAAGTTGACAGGAATTTCTTGGCTTGGGCCTTCCTCTTCTAAGATGAGGCCAATGCTGCCAAATTAGGTTCATTAATACCTTCTGCAGTAACAAAATTAACATGAAATTCAACACACCTAAATGGAAAACCTTGGAAGAGATTACAGACTGGGGACTGAGGTTGGGGTAGGGTCAACATTTCTGTTCTGAATGTGCCCGTGTATTTTAAATTTATAGTTTATGTGATGTGATGTCTCTGAGTTCCTACAGGGAAGAACCCATGTTAAACCAATTGCCAAACTTAGCCATGATGTTCGGTAGAAAATTAGTTTATAAAATATGTAGAAAAATATTACTTTCAAAGAGCAACATTTTTTTAAGTGTTAAAAGAATATTTTTTAAAAAGCATTCCACTTCGGGCTCCAGCTCTATTGTGATTCAAACTATTTGGAAACCTTGTTGACTCATTTTAAGAGAATCATCTTAGTTATTATGAGTAACGATAATAGGTCCCATCAATTTTATACTTTCTATGCTGTGGATACTTTGCTAGGCTTCCTCATATCTCATTAACTCATTTACTTTCTCCATTATACAGATGATAAAGGAGATTGTGTCTAAAGTTTTAGCTTAGGAATATAGTCTCTGGAATCAGGCAGATCTAGGCTTGAGTCTTAATGGCTGCGTAACTTGGGCAAGTCTGAGCCTCAGTTTCTTCATCAGTAAAATGGGGATAAAAACAATACTACCTCCTTCATAGGTTGCTGAGAAGATTGAGATAAGTCATGTGAAACATTAAGTCAAGTGCCAAGGGCATAGTCCAGTGTGCCATGAAAATTAAATGTTGTTAAGTATTATTATTATTTGATCACATCACCAGTACCAAATACAACTTTTCCCCAAGAGGAAATTAAAACAATGGCCATCAGTGCCATCCCAAGAGGGGAAGGAGGTAAATCATCTTCTGTCCCCATTCCTTTCTCCCCGGGATGTTCATATTAGTGAGATGAGGGCCAAGCAAACTTCAAGGACAGCTACAGAGGACGAAAATACTGAGAAAATAGTTGCTGGGGTGTCCTTTGTGCATTGCAGGGGAGGGAGCGGCCAGCAGGAAAAGGAAGGACCAGGGTTTAGGAGGATGATGGGAAGAAGAAAGGCCATAAGGAGGACTTTGGGGACCTGATTACCGGTACGAGCCTCTCTACCTGCTCCTAACGTCCCTTCCTTCTCTCACGCCTGCAAGCCCCGAGGAGAGACTGTCAGGGAGCACCAGGCACCCCTGCTCTCTGGGAAGCAACTTCTGGGTGGCATGAGCCGGCAGCAGTGTGCAGCCTTGCCCCACAGAGCCCCACAGCGGCTCTGGCATCTCCCCGGGAAACAAGAAAGCAGCGTCTTACATGTGTGGAGTATTCTAAAACAAAATAAGAACTGCGAGATTTGATGGACTCTGACAGGGGGAAGAAGGGAGTGAAAAAGATGGAACAAAGATGCCATTTTAGAATTATTGGCTTGGGTTCAGGATTTCACTATTTTCTATGGCAAGGAGCAAGTAAAAAATTCCCTCCTATTGATGAGTACTTTTTTATAGTCGGTGAAAGCCAAAGGGCTCGGGGCTTCCGACTATTCCCTCCCGGGGCACCTGGGAGCCGGTCCTCTGGATAACTCAGAAAAGAGCTGGATGGACAGCAGGCAGGAGACTCAAAGGCCCCCAGCAAGCAGCATGAAGGAGGCACGGGTGCAGGAGGACAGACTGTGTTTTCAGCTAGGATTCTGTGATCTCCCTGCCAAACGGGGGTTTACAAAGCAAAAACCTCCAGAGAATTCTCATACTTTCTGGCTTATTCTCCTGGTGTTCATCTTAACAGGAATCAGCTGTTTGCCTTCTCACTTCTCCAGCATGTTGCCGAGGAGAATTTAGCATCTGGTCTGGCTATTATTAAAAACAAGAACATCCTGCTCCGTTGGGAGAACAGCACCACTGGCAAGAAAAGGACAGAGATGTTTGCATCCAGGATCCCAAAGATGGGTTTCGGTTCAATATCTGCCCTCGCTCCTACTCACGCCCCCTCCCCACCCAGGCTTTCGTTTAAAAATTTCCCAATGCATCTGTCATTTGCATCGTGGTCTCTTTCTGAAACAGAGAGATGGAGTGTACTTTTTCCTTTCACTGGGAGGCAGGAATCACTGGAGTTGTTCAAACACTGACCCGCTCCTGCTGTGTGATAAAGTTGAACTACCAGAGGAAATTTTTTTTTTTTTTTTTTTTACAACTGCGGAAATGAAAAAGTAAACAAGACCGGAGCTGCATCGGTATTCAGGCTCCAGCTTTTTTGTTGTTGTTTTTGTCTTTTGCTTTTTTTAAGCATTGGGCTAGGAGCCTGAAGGAACCGTATAATATGAAAAACCCTGAGAGGTTTTATTAGCCAATAAAAAAAAAAGCTGAGTTCCCATTAACCACTTAACTCCTTGCTAACGTTCCGCCCTTTCTTCCCTCCTGGATCCCCTCTCCCTCTGACGCCCGTGAAGAATGAAATTTGGTCCATCGGTCTCTCCCCGCATGATCTGAGTTCCCAGTGTGTCCCAGAAGTTGTGGTGGAGAATTACATTCAGTAATTGTCTCTGCATTTCTCATCTGTAAAACCACTAATAAGATCTTGATAAGGAGTCAGATTTTCTATGTCCCCAAATCCACACCCAGAAAGACTCCCTGAGCACACCGCTAAAAGGAGAAAGGTCATTGTGATTTTCAAGATTTCAATACTAAATGACTGTTAGAGAAAAACAGAATCGGTCTAAGACATTGCTGGAATATGTCATGATTCCCACAAAACGCTCCTCTCGTTTCAGGGCAGAAGAATAGAGAGAATAGAGAGAAACTCACAGAGAAACAGAAAGTGAAACTGGCCAGAGTTGTTGCACTGTCAGAGACGGATGCAGTTATAAAAAAAATAAATGACCTAATTTAGGAAGGAAAGGATGTCCAAGGAGATTTAAATCATAAAACCGTTGTATTAAGGCTCCCACGATTACACATGTCATGCGGTTTTGTGTGTTTGCTTTTGCTGTTTTTAAATGAGACATTTGCACATTTATATCAATCCATCATCCGATTGCATTTTGGGAGTTCCTGGTACCCTCAGCTCTCAAAGACCCCCTTCAGGTCTGCCACTGTATCCTGTATCTCCTAACTCCACTGATCTCACTCTATCTTCCTTCCATCCCCGCATCCGGGCTACCCCTGGTACTTTGGGTTCTCCAGTAGAAATGTCCCAAGGCAGAAGGAGTACAGGGCCACATGAGACCTTGTTGCAATTTTGTGTTCTGGTCTCATTTAGTGTTGTGAAGACAAAACTAGTTCTTGAAGGGCTTGTGTGGAAGAACTTTTGCTTGTCCCCATTCCCTCCCCCCTCCCATTTTTTTAGCAGTTTGCTAGGTGGTCTTGGTTTCTCTATAAGGATGACAGGTTGGGGGGTGGGGGGCAGGGGTGGGATTCTTTCCATCCTATTGGCTGTGGAGTGGCACAGAAAGATCTGGGACAAAAAGACAGCAATCATGACGTGAGCTACCTTTGCCATGCTAAAACATAAAGCAGGTTTTCCAGAAAGCCCCACTGAGTGGTCAGACATCATTGCAACAAGATAATAAGCAAATGAAATTAAAATAAATTTTAGTAAAATTCAGTGGGTTTCCAGAAACTTGATCCCTCTGCTTTCCAACTGGTTGAGCATGTCTGTCCAGGACAGCAGGGCCGGGTGAATCACAAAACGCTTGTGAATAAATGCGTTACAAAAATGAGTAATAACCCTTCTCAGATGTCCATGTCACCGTGCTCCTGACATCTCAGGGAGGCATCCAGTGGCCCCTGTCCCTTCTAAATAACCTATTTGAAGAAGAGTAGGTGCTTGTGGGATGGTGTGATTTTTGCAGAATTTGAGGCAAATAAATACTGTGTCAAGGGGTATCTGTGTGTGTGCTGAGCTTCGTCTTTCCCTGAAGGTTGCTCGGGCACCTCTTCCCATGCCTCCACCCTCCTCCCTCCCCGCCTCCCTCCCTTCAGGTGTGCCTGCACCCATCACACACACACACACACACACACACACACACACACACACACACACACCCCTTAGTATACTGCCCTTTACATCTTCAGTAGATCCTTTGCCAAATTTTGATGAATAACTTTTTAAAAAATTTCATTTCCAAGGCCTCCCGACTGAATGCTGTGAAGCCCCCGGGGGAGCCACAAAGAAGCTGGAGGAGGAGGGAGATGCCCTCGCCTTTGCTCAGAGCTCATAATTTAAATGAGAGCCATCCATGTATTGGTTACTACCTGGCCTTACTTAAGCATCTTCTGCAGACCCAAGGAGAGAGCCCAGGAAGGAAGAGCAGAGGTGGTAGAGCAGGGATTGGAGTAGCCCGGTACCCACAGCGCCAGTGAGCAGCCAGTTGTCACCCACATGTTCTCTGCACCAACACCCGGACAGCTCAGGCATCCTTCGAAGGATCCTTCCCGAGCCCTTCAGACCCGATTCGAGGAGCAGATGCGTGTGTTTGCCTGGGGTCTCACAGGAGAGCTGGCCCCCACTCACCGAAACGGAGGAAGTCAGTTGTCCCCAGAAAAACTTAGAGCCTGTAAGATAGCGGTCTTATCATACCACCCGCCCCTCCCCTCCCCCACCAAAAAAAACCCTGTTTCCTAGGTCAGGTCTCTAAAATGGCGTTAAGTGATTAGGTCAGAGATTGAAACTGGATTGCCCACTGTTAACCTGATCATCTAGGTAGGGTTGTTTGCTCACGTCAGACCAGCCGGTACCTGCATTTGTACCCTGGCTCTTGGCTGGGTCAGTGCAACGAACCACCCACTTCCAGAGGGGATGAAAACTCAACACGTGCAGATCTGGGGGCCCTGCCCTCCCTGTGAACAAGGGCTTCCTCTACCTCCTCCCCGGCCTTTTCAGACTGTTCTCAAATCCCATAAATATAAACATGTGGCTCTTCAACCGCATCTGTAGATAATAACTTCAGGGGGCTTCCTGTTTACACGGCAATACCCATTTCCCAGCCAAATAAACTCTGCGACGGAGAGCCGAGGTGTTTATGGGGCCAGTCTCGGCCGGGATCGAGTTAACAGGAAACACCCACTCTCCAAGAAATGTCTGATGATTAAATATTTGTGGGGCAGGGGGCACAAAGGGTCAAAAACACTGGAGAAATTGCTTTCTTCTTCCGCCTGTCGTTTCCAGTGAGAAACAGAAGCAGCCATGATAAATACAGCCCAGCCGGCCAGGCCTAGCAAAGCCCCACAGCCGTGCTGTTCGCTGGCTGCAGGGCCTGGGAAGCGGGGAAGATGGAGGAAGTGCAGACTGGAGAGTCAGGAGCCTCTGTCCCGACACATACAGCCCTCGGGGTGCCACGAGGTAGAGGGACGGGACAGGCGGATGGGCCTCCATCCCTGGGAAATCCCTCAGGCTCCTATCTGGCCGTCCTGTTTCAATGAGCAACGTATTCTCGCACCAGCTCTGTCCAGAAAGCCTAAGAAGTTAGAGCCTTTAGCCCAGTCGTTCTTAATCGGGGCGATTTTGCCCCCCCAGGGAGCACCTGGCAACGTCTGGAGGCATTTTTCATTGTCACAACTGGGCGGAGGCTACAGGCATGTAGCAGGCAGAAGCCAGGGACGCTGCTGAACACCCTACCATGCACAGGACAGTCCTCCCTGCACACACGCCGAAGAATCATCCAGCCTGAAGTGTCGGTAGCGCCAAGGTCTAGCCCAGTGCCTTTCCATAAACCAAGAAACTGAGACCCCGAGGAGGAGAGTGATTTGCTGCTGCGGGAGAAAGCTGGAGAGGCCGAGAAGGCCACCATGCCCACCTCCCGTGCAGTGCCTTTTAAAGCCACACAGATGTTTAATATAAAAGGATAAATAAATATACATCCTCAAAGAGTTGCAAACAAGTTCCCTGGCCTAAGTTCACCCAAGTGCTTTTAGGATGTCTCCCAGGCTTAGAAATGAGCTGTTTCCAAGGTCTCTCAGAAAACAGTGCCAAAGGGGTAAGAATGAGCAGATCTAAAAGGCAGCCTCTAACTCCTAGCGTGATGTGGGCCCCCCGCCAGTGACTGCGCTTGTCGGCACCGAGGTTTCCCCGTCCCTCTCTAGAGCTGTGGTAAGTCAAGGCATACGGACGGACAGCACGGGACAGAAAGCAAGCAACCGCTCTACCCCAGGCCCTCGACCTTCTCGCAGGGGAGGGACTTACCAAAAATAAACAGCGGCCTAGAAAAAAAAGTTTCCAAGCTAGAGTTAGCCTCACTAGTAGTAGAATTTTTCTGAGGCTAGAGCTCTCCAGGCCAAGGTCCGTTTTTACTCATCCTTGTCTTTGGTTGACTTTCTTTTTAAGAACCCAAAAGAGATGTCAGAAGGCAAACAGACTACCCCCTACGGCTGGGCTGCCTGAGCTCTCGTGACTACAGTCAAGGGTTCACTTGTTGGCCCCATTCATGTGCCCAGAGATTAGCATCGTGGAACCATCGAGGCTGCTGTCTTTCTACCCTGACTCGTCCCCCTGGTTGCAATAAGGGGCTTTACCCAAGGATGGGGTGAGCACTCCTTCCTTCAGACAACAGGCTGATAAGGAAGTGAGCGCACTGCTAGATTCTTCACCCACCCCTCTCTCAGGGTAGGCCAAAACAAGAGCCCAGCGCTTACCAAGACGGTTTTCCTCTCACCAGTAATATAGGATCTCTGCTCTCATCCAGCCCTGGTAAGTCCTACGACCAATAAGTGCCCAGGTGTACGCAGGAGTAGGTGTCAGACTAGAGAAGAAACCGCGGATGAGAAAAGACCCAGTGTACACACATGACAAAACCAAAAAAGCCATTTTATTGAAAATTAAATTCAAACTTCAAATTAATATTACAATCATGGAAAAAATGCCAAATAATTCAATTTACAGTTGCAACATACAATACAAATAGTCCCTTTGACGTTAAGAGTAAACTCATCCACAATCATGACCTGTGGCACAAAGCAGAATTTGTACAATATGTGCACGGAAAGCAAATCTTGGGCAACAGCGACTGGAAAAAAATAAAAATGAAAAGCTTGTATTTACACAAAATGCTACAAATACTTTTGTTCCACAGAAATCTAAGAATGGTAAAGCATATCCAAAAAAAATGGAATTTTATTCAAAATACCTAAGAAATTACTGTAAGTTATGGTTTTGGCTGATATATTTCAAAGTACTGCATGAAGAAGCAAACAGTTATTTGTAAACATGAAGTAAACAAACATCTAAAAAATTCCCACATAGAAAATATGTTTCAAACGTGTTATCTTTTTAAGAACAACAAATTCAAGGTTTGGAAGAGTCGTCTTTTATTTATTTTATTTATTATGGTTCTTTCGAATGTCATAGGTATAATTCTTGTTTTTGCTAATGCTTTGTGTTTCCATGCGTTCACCTAGACTCTGAGTCAGTCCCTTTCCTGGGAATGGAGGGAACTCTTTCAGCCAGCACATACATCTCTTCCCCTCTGAATCTGCAATGGATGGGCCCCAATGGTGTACAGTTCTCTGCTCACTTTTAAAAGGCCCTGGTGGGGGTAAGACGGCCTGAAGAGCGAACCACAGCTGATCTGTTGAGTCTTTCAGTTCCAACCTGGATGTCATTTCACACACACAAAAAAACTAAAGCTTCGGTACCTGTCCTGGAACTCTGACATAGTTTAGAACAGGTTAAAAAAGTGGCTGTATTGGTCACGCTGTAAACCATGCCTTTTTAATCTGAAGGAAGTAGAGTGCTGGCTAGTTCATGGTTCCACAGTAGCAGTAAGGCTTTGCTTTGGTCTTGAAATCACAAATCATACACGTGACCCAGTGCAAATTAAGGATTTGGTTAAAAAAGAAAAAAAAAAAAAAGATAGAAAAATTTAAACCCCCGGGCTAAAAAAGGGCTGAATTTGATCTAAGAAATGTAAATTACCCCATTGGAATGGTTTGAGTGAGGGGAGAAGGAAGAAGTGCTTGAATTTTTCCCAAGAAAAAAAAAAGAAAACTTTTAAAGTGTTTCTGGGTTGCTGCCTGCAGCCACTATACTAACATTTCAACACAAAAGCATCCCTCAAGTCACTTAGTATGTGTACTGTAAACTTAAAAAAGCCCTTTCAACATTAAAAAGAATGTACAGATATAGTACCTTTTTTATTAAATAGGGTACAGCTGGCACTGGCAGTAACATTTTTCTGTCAATTAATTAAGACTGAAATGTGTAACCAGACACTGGCTTTTTTAAGTGCTACTGAAACAAACACACATATTTTACACTTACAAATAAATGGACAGTGGCTTGCTTCAAGCTACCACACACAAATAATAAATAGTATCAATTACTACTTCCATCTTCAGCAATAGGAAAGTGGCTTATTTATCTAAGCATACTTGGTATACAACCTTTAGAAGGCAAAGTGTTTTGTTTTGGTTGGGCTTGGTTTTCCCCTCGATCTTTATTAGGAGTCAGGGTGAATTCCCAGGCGAGGAGCACAGGTCCAATGGCCCACGAGCCGTCCCAAGATGCTTGGTGCTCTATGAGGTGGGCTGGACGATGACCCGGGAGCAAGGGGCCTCTGGGGCCCGAGGCAAATCTCTAAAGGTTCTGCCTGGGGGCGGGCACAAGCTTTAAATGAAAGGGCCCTGACCTGTGGGGGAGGTGGGTGGGGATCTGCCTGGTGGTGTCGTGAAGTGGTCCTGGCTTGGATCAAGGATCCACACTTGAGAATCTGCCACGTGGCCGCCAGGAGTGGTCAAAGTGCATCCGACAGGAGGGCTTCGGCTCAAATTCATACGCAGTAGTAGACACCAAATTCCACCTAGCTTTGCCTTCCCTTCGCCCCCCCCCATGGTGAGAAACATGAATATCAGAGGCTGTATTATGGGTCCCCACTGCCTGTATGTTCTCAGATCAGCTGCCTGCTGGAACTTGCCTGCTCCTTCAGACGACCCTGCTCCCAGAAGACAAGGACTTAACTCTGCTCCTTTAAATGCAAATTCTGTGGGAAGCTGCCGGTGGGCCCGGGGCTAAGGCAGATTTGGGTTCCCCTGACTTACTGTTTGGTAAGGCGTTTTGGGTAACACTCCCTGGAGCAGTTCTGCTTTCCTGTACCGTGTGTGTATCATGACTGATCCTTCAGCCACATGTGTGGCTTTAAGCTGACTACGTCTTCACTGGTGATGTCGAGTTTTGCTTTAACTCTGAAACCACAGAACATTGTTCTGCAGTTCAAGGATTCACTTGTGCTTGTCTTTTTAATATGACAAGAGTCATCATTATTTCAAAGAAATTAGGAAACCACATCACTCCAGCATTTTATGCTGACAATGAGCAACATAAGTGATAAAGGACTAAGGGTTGCTTTTTAAATCTCTGATTATTGCTTTTTAAAAGGCAAAGCTGTGTTAGAGGCAATCAAAGATCGGAAAAGAACTAACATAACATTTCCTTCATACATCACAAAAACAAGCTACATCTAAAATATTTGGAGATGGAAGTATTTTTAAAAATCACATTGTGTCTGGATGAACTGAAATTGCTTAGCAATATTTCAGATATGGCTCTAGCCCACTGAAGGAATTTGTTATTTAATAAAGAGCACTTTTAGAGACCGAAGTCAACATATCAATACACTAAGAAATGTTTCAAGGGTCCAAATGTCATTAAATAATTATAAATATATCTTTAAAGTTATATGACCATTCACGTTAGCAAGTTACCTCAGATTTTACACATATTCATAATTTAAAAAAAAAAAAGAAGACAAATAACACACAGCCAAACGCAAACACTATCTCTACCATTATGGCTATAATAAGGTATTGCCATTTTCAGTTTTGCATAAAAGAAGAAGGGGTTAGGTGGGAAGGGGGCAGTTCGGGATCGGATTTCTTTTTGGTTAAATGGGAAAAGGAAAAAAAAAAAGTATAAAAAGGTAAAATAAAATAATCTATCCTGATGGGTACTTTTTGAAGTCACTTTCTTAAAGTAGGAAAAAATTAAAATAAAAACAACTGAACCAAACAGTTCAAATGAGTACTTGCAGAAGGTGTGAAAGCCAAGGTTTGGAACAGTTACTCTGAATGGATGGCAAGGGAACGGAAGCATTCTTTCTGCCCCTTTTCCCTCCGCGGGCACCTGGACCGGCTGTGTAAGTGGGTCTGCCGAGGGCACTGGTCCACACACAGCGGCACCGTGAGGGTGTGTGGTTTCAAAGCACAGGGGACAAGCGTCTTTGCTTTTCCTCCTGAACTTGGAGTCCACCTCTCTGAACTGGCATCTGGACAGGTTACTGAGGATAACAGACCAAATGACAACAGCAACAAAAGTACCTTTTTTTCCTTTGTTTGCTCGCAAAGGTACATGTTTAAAGAAAGAATGATCTGAAATCTGATTAGGATTGTCTCTCTTGGGCCTCTTGCTTCTCAAGAGCTACCCTCTGAGGGTTGCAAGATCATGACAGAGTGAGTGAATGCCAAGACAAAAAAAAAAAAAAACCTTCTAAAAAATAGGCACTTTGTAGATAAGCTAGTTGATATACATATATACGCACTCTCTATATATGTATATGTTGGTACGTTTGGGATGTGGCTCCCAGAGACCGCTGGGCCACTGCTGAGGAAGTTTCAATAGGGTCGCCAAACAGATTCATCCATTCTGCCACTAGAATTCAAAACGGTGGGGGAACTGCTGTGGCTTCCGTCGGCGTCAACGCCATCGTTCTGGTTAGGCAGGTTTGCGTTTAAGAGCGCGCTGCCGTTCGAGGTGGTGGTGCACGGCGGTAGCATTCTGGAAGGAGACCGGTCTCCCCCGGGCACCATGGGGAACTGATAGGATCCTGACGAGGTGCCGTAGTAGAGATATGGAGTGCTGCTGGTCTGGAAGGGTCCGCTCTGGCTTTGGGAGGAGCCGGGGTAGGGTGGTGGCAGGTAGGTGTGGTAGTGAGTGGTGGCGGACATACCGAGGGACATGCCTGAGGTGACTGGCGGGGTATAAGTAAAGGTGGCTGGATAGTGCATTCGTGGGTTGGAGAAGCGGCTCTCAGTGAGGGATGAAATGCTTGAGAACTGCCTGGGGTCTGAAAAAGGGCCCAGTTCTGAAGCACCTAAAAATTACAACAGAAGATGGGGAGGGGGGAGGGAAACATCTGTAAATAGCAGTTAAAATCACGAAAGAATTTATTTTTTTTTACAAGAAAAGAAAGAAAACTTCAGCTTTCCCCCAAAGGAACAGCAAGCCACAAACAGACTTTCAAATGCACCGGTCACTACACAGACTTCTGGGGCTTTTCTGTTTGTTTGTTTTTCACTTTACAGTCTTAGCAGCGTTGAGCCTCAAGTTCTTCACCCCCAGAGAATCCCAAAGGGCTTTAAAAGCCCAAATGTGTGCTAGGTCGTGTGTGTAAACCAACCCAACACTCTGATCAGACAGATTCACTCACCAGACTTTAAGACTGAATCCTCATTGATTTTTTTTCCCCTCTCTTTTTGTTCCTTGTTGTACCTCAGATATTTGAAAGTGACCTTTTTACTAAGTCGGACACGTTTCTTTTCCTCAGCCCAATATAAGGAAATTCCAAAGTGATCCGTTTTGTTTTGGGTACTCTTAGCAGGGCCCCTTGTCAATGAAGGAACATCAAAAAGATACCCTAGCATGGGCCTATCACTTCAACTCTTAAAATAATGTGAAATCCTGTTTTATTCCTCATCTTGGTAACAGATTTAAAAAAAAAATCTAACTAGATTTCAATGTTTTCTGGAACTATCTTACTTATCTGGGGGTGTATAGGGAGTGTCTGACCCTTAGAAATTCTCCCAAGGGTCATAAACTAGCAGGTTTTGAAAGTGGGTGGGGGGAAGGCTTGGTACCTAGGAATCACTGCATTTCAAGTCTTGATGGGAGAAGTAGGACCTGATTAAGGCCACGTGCCAACAGCAGCTTTGGGGAAAGGCTCGCTGGTAGAGGAGATAAAGCAGGAGGGTACCTCACCATCCACCCTCCGGATCCCTGTACCACATCCTACAGAATTAGCTTCAGGCCAGTTTGAACTGGGAACCTGAAGCAAAGACAGCTTTCCTCTAAAATGTAAAGTCCTTTAACTTCTAAAGCTAACAGGGTGCCTCCTTAATAGGTATTTCTGGCACTTAACTTATGAAACCACAGTTAGAAACTACTTCGTGTGGAAATTAGTTTTCGGAAATGCCAAAAACTTATAGTTGTGATCTTAAAGACAGAGTTATGAATTTCTAACACTGACAGAACTGTGACAAGCTGTTTTATAATACCAGTGTTCTTAAGATTTTGTTCACACCTAAAATCTTCCAATCCTTTGTATCTCATACATTTGCTTTTCCTACCGCTTTTGTCTGTAAGAGAAAGCACTCAGTCATTCTTGAAGGTCTTAGTGAGCAGGTACTTCTTCAGCTTCCATTTTCTTAGCCACGTTCTTGGATACTATAATATTTATTAAACGAATCATCCCAATATTTTTCTTTCAAGGTGCTGATCAAGAGTTGTTCATTTTTTGTTAAAATGCACACTGCCTGTGTTCTTTATAAAATGCTCGGGTCAAGTGCCGTGATGTGCACTGATAGCAAGAAGTGACTACTTCAAAGCAATATATCGTTAACAAGGTGTTTCTCACTCATGGACAGTCCCAATCAGACAGCCCCACCCAGCCCAGCCCAGCAATTGTGAAAAGTCTCACCTGCCTGGCTCTTCTTACTGAGAGTGGAAGGCCAGAGGCAGAAGTCAGAGGTGGCAGTGTCATCATCTGTAAAATGAGGGGATGAGCTCTAAGTTCCCTTCCGGCTCTAACGTTCTATCACCGTGAATCCCAAGACAGGAGGAGAAGCAACGGCCTTGGGGGTGGGGAAGGGGAGGCAGAGAAGGTCCCACCCCTCACAGTACCTTCCCAGAATCCACAGGCCCATAAGCAGAGAGTCAAAAGCTGGTGAGCAGCTTCTAATACCAGAAGCAAACACTTTCAAGATGACAAACCAAAACTAGCACAGTCTGGGCAGTTACTCTCTGCTTTTTATAAATTCTTCCATCCTCCGCTGGCCTCTCCCTAACCCCACCCAAATAGGAAATTCTGACAAGCTCAGGTGTGAAAAGGTACAAGAAGTGATTAGGACAGAATCGCCAACGGGGCCAGATGAGATCTGCCATCTCCCTGCCCTGTGCTTCTGTAGTACCTGAACAATGTGAGCAATTTCAAATGGAAAGACGGCACCCTTACAACACCAGCGTTTTTCCCCCACGGGAGCACAGAGCTCACACAGGTAGGCTCAGCAATGTAAAAAATGCTTCTCGTGGGTATTTATACTTAAAATATACTGTCGCCATAATTAAAATTCCAGGTGGGTTCCCTGATTTTGAGGCAGAAGCCTCATTAAAACCCTTTATGTGGGGACCCTGCCAGTAAACTCCAGTGTGGTTTTGAATTTCTCTCTCCACCTCCCACCCCCAACTTCTTGATTGTACCTGATACATTTGTCTGATGTTTTTATTATCCATCACATGCCAGGATCACTCTACCTTTTTGGCTTCTAAATGCCAGCTAATGCAAATGGACATTCATCTTTCAAGTAATGAGCTCTGGCTGTGGTTTATAGAAAATAATGCAACAAACTTCCGCTGGCTTTACAGAACTCTGACCAACGACTTCTAGTCATTTGAGACTGTCATGTCTTGAGGATTAACTCCTTCTGGGCAAAGAGAGCTCAGGAGGACTTTAAAGGGATGATACGGTCATTTTTATGTTACAGAAAATAAAATTTTCTAGAACTTAGTTATTTCGTGTTACACTGCAACGTATTCTGTAGGAAGAAATTTTAACAACTTGCTGCAGTATCATGTGAGAGCTCTTATATAATAATCAAGATGGGGAGATGGAAGGAATTCTAAACTTAAAAAGAAAGAACTTAAACCCCTTCATAACCTTCGATTATTTATAATAATTATTACAGAAGCAAAGGATATAACTAAATTTTCTTTCACTGAATGGGGTTGTACCTGTACTTCTAATCTCCGTTCTGTACAAGAACTCAGTTTTTCTTTTAGACCATCTTCTCAGGTTATTTCAACCTTGTGTCCTAAACTATTCATACCCATGTCACCAGCCACATTACGTACAGCTACAATCTATAGACCTGGATATTATATCAACTAAAGGAAAGAAAATATAATATCTACTTACTAAAAGGATCAGGATGAAAGCCTGGAGAGTTCTAAAAGTACTCTCACCCCAGTCTAATTTTAGAAATGTAATGCCGAAGCTCAGTAACGGCCCCAGTGATCTGCCTTGTAGCCTTAGAGCCAGTTTAAAACTCCAGATTACAACCTACCGATTAAATAAAGCCAGCACTGCCAGGAGTTACTTGAAGCCCAAGATAAACATGGTGCATCTTCCTGATAGGCTCGTTTTACCCAGCATGGAGACAAGCGTATGCTGTACAGTAAACATGGACGTGATATGGAGTAGGATGCAACACTTGGGTGAATTTTCAGACAAACAAAAAATGACTTCAACAAAAGTTTGCACTTGTGAAGCTTTAAACTATGCCCCCGGATTCCCTAAGGTACCCATTTATCCTCCTCTGCTAGTCTGGGGTACTCCGGTGAAAAACAAATCCAAACCCCTCATTGACTGTTTAGATGATCCTAATCCAACCCGCTGACAAAAGCTAAGCGGAGAAGGGAGCCATGTGCTCTACAAAAATCACAACGCTCCAGAGAGGCAGAACCGCAGCTAGACAAGACCTCTTCGACCTCGAACCGCTCTGCAGTCTTAGTCACCCTTAAGGAATTCGGTGGACACAACCACAGATACATTTGCTGTCTTACGAGCCTATCTGCCGAAATGAATTTGCCTAGAAATATTTAAGTAGGTTCTTCTGGTGCCCATGTGTTGCCCAATGAGAGCTACTGTTCTTGGGACACTATTTAAAAACTCTTTCGGGACTTGTTGATCTAATCTGCTCAACAGTGAGCAACTAATTCAGTTGTTCGTGGCATAATGTGAATGAGACCAAGGTCAAGGGCTTGATTCCCTTAGGACCTGCTGGTTCCCTACAGATGCATTTCATTCCACAACTGCTCGCTGCACCCTTAGCCAGTCAGACAGCTGCAGATTTATGTAGTTATCATAAATAGAGCTGCAAGAACCTTGCTCATTGAAACGGCAGCAGCAGCAGTTTTTCACAACCCAGTGTACCTGGGGAAGAATATATTAATAAAATGCCCGGAAGCTCAAATAAAAATAAAATCAATGTTAAAAGTAAAAATTTCTGGGCTTCCCTGGTGGCGCAGTGGTTGAGAGTCAGCCTGCCGATGCAGGGGACACGGGTTCGTGCCCCGGTCCGGGAAGATCCCACATGCCGCAGAGCGGCTGGGCCCGTGAGCCATGGCCGCTGAGCCTGCGCGTCCGGAGCCTGTGCTCCGAAACGGGAGGGGCCCCAACAGGGAGAGGCCCGCGTACCGCATAAAAAAAAAAAAAAGTAAAAATTTCTTGCTCCTATCCGCCAAAGTCTATGGGGAAAAACGAAATGGCCTCCCTTCACCCAACCAGGTCTCTTGGGCCTCCCAAGCAAGTGGAAAGTGTAGGGGAAAGGAGTGAAACCAAGATAAGGGAGAATAAAAGAGAAGCTCTGATCTTTTATTCTTGCAGCCTGCAAGCCTCCACTCAGTGCCTTCCACACCCCGATGGCTAAGGAGAGTTACCTTGGGTCATACTTGACTTTTAACTAGAGTGAGCTGCGGAGGGCAGTGATAGTCTAATCCCTGTTCGTCTTCCCCTTTGGGGCTTAATAACAATGATACTTGATGTTTCTAGGCCTTTACCAAGTACTTTCACATGCATTTTCTTATTCAGTAGACCCTCAAGACGTTATGGTTGGTTGAAAATGGGCCAGGAGAGCTCTGAAAAGAATGGAAATAGGAGTTTGAAAAGAATAGCAGACCGGGGTACTTGCCATTCGGGGCTGTCAGCTAGGAAACATCGTACCCATGTATCACCCCCTCTCAGCAGTGGAATTTACACGCCCCAGCCAAGGAGGGCAGCTCGGGGCGGAGAAAAGGACAAGGGGCCTTGAATCCAGGTGGAACACAGATGGGCAAATGCAGAGTCCTCTGTCCTTTTTTAATGCAAGGGCAAAAATATACAGAATGAAAAGCCATCATGCTTCTCGGCAATGAGGCGTTAACTTCAAAGCTTCATCGAGGCCTTCCAAATGGTGGGAGTTGTCGCCACACTAAATCTCAAATAACAACGTCCGGGTACTTTTTATTAACCCCCTCGCAGCATCCTTTCTATTGGAACATATAATGCATGAGATCTCCACAGAGCCGCTCTCCTCTAAGAATCTTCTTCCCTTCTACATTTTGGCTGCCACCTTCCCAACTGCTCTATTATATAATTTCCTATTTCACTCCTGTTCGAAATAGCATTTATTTTCCATGTCACTCTTTCGGGCCCTCAGCCACTACTTTACTGAATTATTAGCTGTTTCGCAGCCTGTGCTCTCCAACTACAAAGTAAGCTTTGAATGGTAAAGATGATTTATTTTCCTTTCATATCCCTCAGAACTGTCTGTATTATAAGAGCTTAAATTTTTTAAAAATATAAGTGTATGAAGGGATGGATAAATCAACAAATAAGTAAATTAGTTGGGGGATCAGGAACTCCGCACAACAGCTGGTACATTTTTGACGCATCAAGCAAATAGATATTATAATAAACATTAAGTAATGCTGACATCAAACCTAAAATGTAACTCAAATACGATTCCATACCTATAAAACCTCCTAAAGCTCTCTTTAAAGGGTGTTCAAAGCTCTCCCCGAGCATTGTTACATCAGTTGACCTCACGTTTCAGACAGGGGCCCGCAAACGGCAGTTACCACTAGTGAACGGATTCCTCTGTTTTGCCACCGTGCTGTTCCCAATATCCTGAGAGTCCGTATCTGTGTGTAAGTCTACACTGGGGAGCCACGGGGAGAAGACAGGAAGGAGAAAGACAGCCAGGCCAGAAAGGTACAGCCTGCGGGAAGGCGAGTCAGCACGCTCCTCTCCCTCTGGACCCCAAGGTACCTGTTGCCACTAAGGTCACGTGGTTTATTTGGAGTGGGCTGGAAAGCTTGCTTCCTGTCTGAATTTCTAGGTAGTATATAGAGCCAGTATGTCAGCATCATCCAGAATTGTGGATGACCTTTATAGATGAAGAGATGGCACCCTGGAGACACGTGGATCTGCGTGACATCCCGAGATGAAAACGTGGTCCTCCTGTCTCAGGCCCGAGTGTGCTACTCCCTGTCTGCATCCCTGACAGTGTGTGCCAGTGGGGAAACGTAGAGCTTCGGCCTTGAGCTTCCAGAGATCTGCATTCTATGAAAACACACACAGAAGGGGAAAATCTTCCACCTTTTCAGGCCACACAGGGGCAGAGCCTTGAAACCACAGGGTGTCATCCCGACCCAGCACAGGTCACAGCCACCCTTCACCAGGCGTGACTGAGCAGCTCTGCAAAGGGGGTGCGGAAAATAAGGGTGAGGCTATTGGCACAGTCAGAGCCCTCTGTTCTACTCTTCCACGGTCACGTCCCACTACTGCTCCGTACGAACCTTCCTCTTTGGGGCGGGGCATGTACTCAGAACCCTCACTACAGCTTTGCTCATCCCCAGACTCACGGCCACCTCTCTTTTCTCTGCCAGAGCCGGGTACGTAAGCACTGCCTTCAAAGCTCACCACTACACAAGGACTTCCCAGGTATACAAATCCCTATCACCTTTTCTTTACCCTATACATCTGCAACGTTTACAGATGTAAATTTACCACTCCATGCATTTTAAAGTATCATCACTGGTTTTAGAGAAGCATTTTCATTTTCCAGCTAAAGGGAAAGCAAATGAAGAAGAGGAACCGTGTATCCTTCTTTGAGATCCTACCTAGCAGGGGCTTCCCTGGCGGTCCAGTGGTTAAGACTCCTCACTTTTACTGTAGGGGGCACGGGTTCGATCCCTGGTCAGGGAACTAAGACCCCGCACACTGTGCAGCCAAAAAAAAAAAAAAAAAAAAAAAGCAGCTCCCCTACCTCGTTCACGGTATGGCACTGAAAAAAGACGCGTACTTCCAAAACATCTACTAAACGAATCAGTTACTAGCACAGACCCAAGCAAGCAACATGACAGAAGCAGAAATGCTATGTAAACATTACCTAAAAATCAACTTTGGACTCTACGCAGAACATTACTTTGCATTTTCCACATTGAGGTTTTAAGAGATTTTTTACATCGGTTTTCTTACTTTCCCTGAATTTGTCCCCTCACATTAAAATGATCAAGTATCAATCACTAAATTAGTTTTACTTTTAATTTCATTAGACAATGGGTGGAAAAATATACCCGCCGTGGGAGAAATGTAATGGATCACGTTGATGGAGAAGAAAGCAGCAAAATGAGGATCTGAAATCGATTTTTTGAAGATAATGAGAGGTCAGACCAGCAAGCTCCACGGTTTTGCAAAAGAGAGGAAAAGTGCCTCGACTATCCAGTATAAATATTTATTTTCCGTGTTGTAATGAATTGTACTTTTCCACTGCACCCTCACAAATTCTGAAAGACCAGCTGATCCCAAGGCTAAGAAAGTATGCTATGCTGAAGGAAAGAGAGAGAAAAAGGAAAAATAAAAATAAAAATAAAGCCAAAAACACACAACCTGGCAATTTTCAGAAACTTCAACCATCCCTTAAACCCACCCAAATTTTGAGGATATGGTTGGAATAATACATTTCCTCTCGGTGAGAAGGAGGGAGGCCATAGATGTGCAGTGCGCGTGTGTGTGTGTGTGTGTGTGTGTCCGTGTGTGCATGGGGAGGGAGGGTAAGAGAGAAGGAAGAAACCAAAGGGTGAAGGGGGGACAGAAACGGAGGAAAAACGAGAGAGATCTTCTTGCTAGGCCTTGATTAAGAACTTTTTAAAGGCTACGAAGGGTGGATAGTCTTTGAAACCAGATCCGCCACAGGAAGGAGGCCAGCACCCAGGACACCGTGTCTTTCAGAAGGGGCCACCCACAGTGCCGCGGTGGTCATATGACTGCTCTGTCACATCCTGAAGCCATTTCCAGCCCATGCACACGTCTGTGCTCCCATTTAGAGAGGATGGGATATATGGGGAACACACATATGGAAACACTTTCAGAGAATCAGTTTCCATGAAATTCATAATGAGCCAAGTGGCTTCAGATGTGGTTGCGTTCCTCCGATTAGCCAGAAAAAAAAAAAAAAGAAGGAAGAAAAGGAGGAAAAAGGGACAAATCCACCCTTTCAGACCTTATTTCAGTTTCAGAGAAATTAAAAACCACTAATGACTTATGGCTACCAAAACACAGAGCCACAATTAAGACAGGAGGAACTAGGAAAAAGAGGGACAGAGGTTTAGAAGCAACAGTCTTTCCCTCCTAAAAATAACAGCTTCAATATCAGTAATCTTGTCTTAAATCAGGGGGAGGCTTTCCTGTGACGGTATCTGCCTAGGGTGGCATAATTTTCTGACATCCTGCAACATGCAGTGCGCATGCGCACGTGTGGGGTGGGACCACGCGGACAGAGGCAGAGGCTAGGAGACCGGCTTTTATTCGATAACATATGTGGCCAATTAAGATTATTTTAAAAATTGCAACTAAATGATAAATTGTTCCTAAGTAAATCTTTCCAAAAAGCCTGAATGCAGAAGGGACAGCCTGGTATTTTCCTGTGGCCTGTGCTAATGGTAACTCAGACTATATTAAAAGCAGAAATTTATGAACTGGTTGAGATGTTATATATTAGACAATCAAGCTCAGCTGATAGGAAGGCATGAAATACAAGAAGGGAACAAATGGGGGAGGGACTTTAAAAAGGGACATTGAACTGATATTAGTAAGTTAAGACGTTAGTTTTATATTAAAACCAAAGCAGATACACTATGGAGGAAAATTCACATTAATTTTAAGGTATAACAGGAGACAAGAAAATGCTCTCCAGGCAAGAGGCGGGGTTGTTTTGGGTTACGTCAGCAGATTGGGGGGCGCAGAGTGGGGAAGGAGCCGAGTTCCCTCTGCCCTTCGGGGTGCTCCAGTGGGAAAGTCTTTCAAGCTTGGCACGTCGTTTAGGAATGCCCTGAGGATGCGCTGGGTACCAGCACTGGCCGGTGCTTAACAGACCAGTCTCTGCTCCAAGCATAGGAATCCTCCAAGCGATTTTGTAGTCACAGCATCCCATGGTGTCTCAGGTTTTACTACGGGGAAAGAGATTCGAAGGTTCCCACCTGCAGAGGATCTGTGCTCCATGGGAGATGTCTACTCACATTAAATCCTCACCCCAGCCCTGGGAGGGAGACAGTTATCACTGACCCCACATTATGGATGACAGACTGAAGCCCCAAGAAGCAAAGTGATTTCCTCAAGGTTACAGACCAGTAAATGGTGGCCTGGGACCTGGCCCCAGACCTAGGGGGCTCAGCTGCCACAGTCCCCTCCACGGTTCAGGGATTCTGTGTCACTTTCATGCGAGTTCTAACATACTGGTGGCCATGCCTACCTGGAGGGCAATGATGGAGAGGGTTCTGATCACTTGTCAGTGACAGGCCTGGGGATGGAGGTGGGGATGGGATGTGGAACGGGGTGCGGTGGGGGGGCTGATTCCTGCCACCTATTTTCCGTGTTCGACTCAGCCCCAGAATTCTCATATGGTCCTTACCGTTGATGTTCTGAGTGATCGTAAGCAAGTCACTTTATTTATTCCCCAGGTTCTCTCATTGGGTAAGACTCTTGTACGTGAGAACAGGCAAAAGTACACAGCAAATAGTAAACACCTCCACCTCAAAAGGGTATTCCTTCATACGGTATTACTTGAATTAGTAGAGCCAGAGATGAAGGGAAATTTAAAAATTGGGTCCAAGCTAGGAAAGACGTGAGCTGAGAATTAGAATCCCGAAACTCCTGATTCACTCCACACACCCAGCTCCAGACCCAACCAAACTCTTCTGTTAAAAAAAAAAAAAAAAAAAGCCTCTTGCAGTGGGAAAAGGAGGCTAGGAGAGCAAATAATTACCATAGCAACCACATTCCACCATCCCCTAAATGCGCAGTGTTTTCAGATCCAGCTCGATTCTCCCCTTCTTAACATCCAGCACCAATGCAATTGCAGACTCTCCCTGTGACTGCCTCTAGCGCAGACCCAGGAAGGCTCCAGGCAGCAGCTGCCTGGGAGGTAGCATCGCTCAAAATGTGACAAGCTCGGGGCACCGTGTTTTTCAAACAAAATTCCCTTCAAAGGGCTTAGCGCCCTGGTGTGGTCCCACAGCCCTGAGGCCATCCTGAACCTTAACGCCTGTGTCTCAAACCAGCCGATGTCCCAAGACCCAGCATGTGAACCAGATGACCAAAGTGCTCTGGTTCAGGCTCGACGTCAGCTCCACAAGCTACAGCTCTCCCGGGCCTGATATGACCCACGTTAATCTGGGATCAAAGCCACAGGCTTCAGCCTCAAGCTGTGTCCTGCCGGGACCTGTCCTTACCCGTGCCCTCTCTCCCTCTCCAGTCAGACGCATCCACTTACCGGCTCCCTCTGCCCATGCCCTGGGAGGGGTTCCTGTCCCAGGGAGACCATGTAAGAGGCTTCCTGGTCGTGACAGAAGGTAGCCTTAGATCCAAGGTCCACTTGTGTGTGTGTTGTATCTGCTGCCCAGGTGGCTTATCAATCCTCGTCTCATCCAACTTGCTGGTTCCTCAAGCTTTCCTACCCGTTCTGTGACTTCAGGTCACGCTTTTTACTCGGGTTTGTGTGTATGTTTCTAGATCTCTCTATTAGGAACACAGCAAACATTTGCTGGAGTAACAATCCTGTCCCAACTTCCCTTTCCAGTTTCGTTTCTCACGCTCCTTCTTTGGGAGCTCTACAATCCATTCAGACTGGACCCCTGTCCATGTTCTGTCCTGTCCACCTTCCATTTTCCCTCCTTCAGGCGCTGGGTTTACGTTATTCCCCTCAGCCCTCAGTGTCCCCACCTCCACTCTATCTCAATCCCTTGAAATTCTAAGCAGCCTGTAAAATCTACCTCACAATCCCCCTCCGCTTCCAAGAGTCTTCTCGTGTTCTTGCTTTGGCCCAGAGTGACCCCTCCTCCCTCTGCACCTCGTTCTTCACTTATATTTCTCTTCTAGGCAGGCGTGCGCACGCAGAGGACCTACAATCACCTCGCCACTTCTACCAGCCTGTAAATTCCTCGAGAACCACAACTCTGGCCTCCATATCTTCAAACGCACCGTAGCTCCTCTCAGAGTGACATTCGGGAAGTTTTTAAATGTGTGAGAGGAGAAAGAGATGGTGATGCCAGGTTTGACCTAAAGCCTTGCCTCTAACTGCATTCTGCCTGTGCCTTCTGATTTCTGCCTGTCCATCTGCAGCCGACGGCTCTTCCTGACCTACGACCCCTGTGGTTTACTTGCACCGAAAGGGCTCAGGTTAGTCCCAGACCCACAGCACTGCTCTGCCCACCGGTTCTGGGGTGCATCTCTCGTTCTAACCTGTCCCCTGGGTTTGCTCCCTTATACTAAGAGCAAAAATTTGTTCTGGCTTTTTCAGTCCCAAGCAAACTGTCCCGTCCCACGTCGACACTGACTCTCAAAAATAATAGTTCAATTAAAAAATCATGTCGCAAATGTGTATGTTGCTTTTTAGGTTGTCACTGTTTTTACATACATCTGGTTTTACCTTCACAAAAAGCCCAGCTGATGTGGAAGCTCAGTCAAGGAAAGGAGGCACCAACTCAAGGACGCAGCCAATTAGTGGCAGAGCCAGGATGGAATTGTTGCGTTTCCTAATTTGTCCCTTTTCCCCACGCAACTTGTCCCTTTAGCGTCTACTACTTTTCATCCTAAGAGAAGTCCTGACAGGGAGAAAGATGGTATTTCTTTAACAACGGGGATGATCTCGATTGAATTTTTTTTTTTTTAAGTGATGACCGGCATGCCTTCTCACATTGAAGGTTTATATCCAGTAATATCAGAAACCAAATGACAACCTTTTATTTAACTGAAAAACGGACTCACTTTGAAAAGAATTTCTTTTTCTTTCTTGCTAGGATTCAGCCTAAAACCATGTACAAGTCTTCATACTGTCCTGAGACAATGCTCCTTATGTAACTTCCGAATCCAAACACAGTGTTGCAGTAACTCGTTCCTCTGACATTCTGAGTTTTTCCACTCAGGCCCTGCACACGGAATTAACTCAAAACTTCTGCAAGAAAAACGTCCCTTTTAGAGTTTGATTTGGCATCCATTTCAAAGAGCTGTTTGTATATTTTAGAATATGGAGAATTTTCCTTTGATTGAAACCTCTCTTTTCACAATGGACAAGAGATGATTTCTCTTCTGAGTGATTTAAACAAAAACAAACACATCTTAGTTACATAGAACCTTGTTCTCAAAGTGGGTTTTTTTTGACACAAATCAAACCCTACAGATTGTAAAGCATTTGGCAAAAGCCTTCAAACAGCCAAAGCCAAAGAGTGAAATTTTCCTTGTTGTAGGAGATAAACAAATACTAAGGCAAATGGAAAAAAAAAAGAAAAAGAGGACCTCCTTTCACTTTCTACTCTGCTCGATAACATTGCCCTCTCAACACACACACCCACCCCTGCAGAGGGGTTTCATCCTCAATGTTTACTCCTGGTGCTAGAGGAATAACCCTGCCGCAAATGGACAATTTCAACATCTGTTTGTGGCTGCTCCCAGACTCCTTGTACGTCTTTAGGACATGAAGACCGCTGTCTCCCAAGTGTAAACAGACACACCTAATTATGTATTAAGGTGTCTGAGAGGAGCTACTTGTTTCGATGACCAAAAAAAAAAAAAAAAAAAAAGAGGGCCTGGTCAGCTCCATATCCTTGAGAGAAACACACAAAAACACAACAAATAGTCCAACAGTAGCTCCTCCAACAGTGGAAGTTCTCTGCCTGCCCGAAACCTGAGCCCGATTTTTCCCCAGCCTGGGCATACTGTCCACTGAGTGCACTCTAGATGTGGCCCAAAACAGCTGATGACCGGCCAGGAGAGATGGTGCTGTCACCGACGTGGAGCAGAGTCTACTCGTTCTATTCATAAGGAGTTAATTCGAGGGTGAAAAGAGGAAAGGGGCCAAGGAGATAATTCAGGGATAGCTTTTTTTTTTTCCTTCAGGTCACAATGGCCATGTGCGGCAATAGCAAAATAACGTCAGCGGTCTATTAGATATGTAGCAGGAGAATAGGATTCTAGAGCCTTGGGCTAGCAGTCGGGGTTGGGGAGGGGTCTAGTCACAGCAATGTCCCTAATGGGAAGGGTGATCATGGTGGAGCCCCCTCCCACCCCATTCTTTGTCAGTAAAATGATGGAACTTGACTCAATCATCTTTATGGGTTTCCAGCTCTAAAATTCGAATTCAGCTACATATTACAAAACCTTGAGAATTCCAAAAGTACCTTTAAAATTCTATTAGAAGTGCTGTTCCTCTAAAGAAAGGTGCCCATTCATTAAAAAACAGTATTACAGTCTTTTTTTAAATGAAGTATATAAATCCACTGTGCGAAAAATACCAGGTTTCCCTCGATATACAAAATGCCGATTAGAAAATTAAGTTCTTCCACAAAATAAAAAAAGTATAACTGTTAACAACAGTTTGCAAGGAGGCCAAAAGAAAATGGGAACACTATTAGCTTTTCAAGAAAGTTTTTCGTCATTAAATTTAGCAGTAAAGGGGGTTAAAATTTGCTTTAGGCTCACACATTCAATGAGAGATACGACGTGAGCTATTTCTCTTTCTTCTTTGTTCTAGACTTTTCCAGCAAATTGTTTTGATCTGACCTATCTGAAATTAATATAAATATTTATATCCACCTTTCCAACTCTTGCAGGATAGGATATATTGTTATGCATAATTTAAGTAGCTTAAGTTTCCTTGCCCCACACATAAAAATACATACTTTCAGGTTTTAAGATTTCATTAATATGTACATTTTTCATCTCAGAATAAAATTCAGGTTTACAAAAATCAGAAGGTGGATTATTTCCACTGTTGTTTCTGGTAGGAATCTGGTGAATTTTACTTTATTTTGGGTTCTCTGACCTGTAAGCATGAACATTGGCTACTTAGGAAGGATTACTGGTGTTATGTCCCCCAAAGATAGCCTGGAAAGACCAATGTGATAAGAATCCCTCTTAGGATGACACCCAACAGGTTTTGTAGCAAAATCTGGCTCTGATGTGGAGACCCCTATGACAACGCATGGTGGGGAAAGCACACTTGGAGCCCAGAGATGTGGGGTTGAGTCTTTCCCTCCCCCGTCTCCCCATGTGACCTAGAGGTCAAGTCTCTGAATGTCCCCGAACCCAAACTCCTACTGGCAAAACAGGGACTATAATAACATCTATACTCCGATGAGCTGCTGTGAGGTCAAATGAGAATGTCTGTGAAAGTCTTTTCTATATATTTAAAACACTATCTAAATATTATTATCATTATTAATCCTGAGTTTTGCTATGCACTTAATTTTACTATCACCTTTGGATATAGTTGCTATTGTATACTCCTTCCCGTTTTCCTCTGCACCTAATCTGTCGTAACACGGTGTTCTTCTTCTGCAGGCCTTACGTAACTTCTGCCATCAGAAAAGCCACTGTTATCGATGACGTGAGCGTCCTGGGTCTTTTCAGTTTCCTCTGGGAGTTGCTGAATTAGAGCAGCAGGAGAGCTCCAGCCTCCCCACCAAGAGGACGATTCCTCCTCCCTGGTGGTGTCTTCAGTTTTTCTTCACACGTTCAGGGGCGCCTGCCCGAATCTCCGCGTCTCCTGGCCGACCCAGCCTTCAGAAGACCAGCATCCTGTCGTGCTGCTGGAGGCCCCTCGTCCTCACACTGCACTGGGCCATGGTCCTTGTCACACCCAGTGTGATGCCACCGGAATCCACAGTCCCAACCCGCAGGTTGTATCTGTACAAATCTCTTTATTCGTCCCGTTTCCCTCAAGGCTAACTTGCCTATTTATTTGTTCTATTTGTTAGAGCTCACTTGCCACATTTTTCAGTAACTGCAGAGCTTTACCTCACTGTGAATGGCTCCAATCCGCCTTCTACATAATCTCAAGTGGTACTTGCTTATTCGATTTTTACAAACTTTCAGGAAGATTTTTTCCTCCAACTTCCAAGCGGAAGTTCTGTTATTTACCATTTGAAATGTTACCTTTGTATTAAAATGTTAGCAGGAAGACCCTTGGGTGGGGTTCTTTGGTGAAATAGTTTTTCTCTTAATTTAGGCACCAGGGAACACGGCAAAGAGCTGGGCAATGCCACGAAGCCACCTGCAGGGACCCAGGGCGTAAGCTGTGGCTTCTAGCTGACACTTCAAATACTAGCTTGGAAGGTCTGCACAGGGGCTGAAACACAACCACATCGCCAGTTTTCTATTTCCACGGTCCCTAAATAGAGGCCTAGTTATCTATCTCCTTGCCCACTTTTGTAGTGATTTTCAACATAATACTGCAAAGTTATAGCAAAAAAGAACAGGACCAAAGCCTTAAAACTGGAAGGGACCATGAGCCTGATCAAGACCACCCCTCGGGCTTCCCTGGTGGCGCAGTGGTTGGGAGTCCGCCTGCCGATACAGGGGACACGGGTTCATGCCCCGGTCCGGGAAGATCCCACATGCCGCGGAGCGGCTGGGCCCGTGAGCCATGGCCGCTGAGCCTGCGCGTCCGGAGCCTGTGCTCTGCAACGGGAGAGGCCACAACAGTGAGAGGCCCGTGTACCGCAAAAAAAACAACACACACACACACACACACAAAAAGACCACCCCTCGTTTGAGGAAGAAGCAAGTCTGACCATCAGGATTCAGACCTGGCTCCTGGGGAGAAAACAGCCCTCCTTCTCAAGCCTGTTGTCTTTAAGTTTTATTCCTTTTAAAAAGTGCCTATTTTTTTTTCCCCAGTAGCCTGTTATTTGGTGTTTCTCAATCTGGTTTTGCATCCTCCTTACACTGAGTCTTTTGGTTTCAATCTTCCTTGACTGCTCTATTCTAAATGACAAAGCCAGAGAGAAAGGTTAAGAATGAGCTTCCACAGCTAAAGAAATGTCCCACCTGTTATCCGGAATTCCAATCCATCAAGTTTTCAGAGCCCCTGGAATTATTCTACATGTCCCATCCCAGGAGATGCTGATGCCCTTTGAATCGTACCTTATTTTGGGTCCTTTGGGCTTCCAAAACTCAGTATAAATCCATCAACTAAATTTTAAGTGGATCAGGTCACCAAGAAATATGCTCCCCAGACTCTGAGTTTACTGCTCTCCTTTCCTTTAAAACAAGCTAACAAATGGTGGTAACGGTTTTCAGGACACACCTCCCTCTGCACCTTGGCACTGCAGGAAGAAGAGGACGCTGGTGTCCATGGAGAGCAGGACTTTTGTTACTTTTCAAACAGGCAATGTCAAAAGTACTCATATCTTCGTAAGATCTGGAAGCTAATTACTAGAACCACAAATGGAAGGTTTGGGGGTGGGGGGAGGGAAGACTCCCTCTTGAAGGCCCGGTTAAAGGATTTGAGAAGGGAGTGATCACTGACTACAGCAGTGACTCTATACAAGAGTCTCAGCTGTTTGAAGATTCCTCCTTTAACCCTAGTTTGTGCTTATGAGATTCTGCTTAGAACAAGTCCCTCATCCCTTATCAACTCAAGTTCTTCCCAGTTTAAGCCATGTCCCCATTTCTCAGTCCTCTGGGAGGCAGGTGTCCGGGGTTGTTGACTCCATTCCCAGTGAGCACAAGTACTGGTGTCCCACCCAGCTTTCCTTGTCTCAAATGCAGGAGATGAGCTAGCAAGCCTGATGTAAGGAACCCCCAGCCCCTTGCCCAGGGGTCTCCTCCCGTCAGGGCTGTTGCCACACACGCTTCCCTTGTGATCATCTAATAGCCCCTGCACAGCATTTCACTCCATCTTAAAAGCAGTGTATAGCATATAGTATATAAAGGCCATGAAAGACATAAAAACACAATACCTACATTTTAAGAGGAGGACATACAATGCGGGTCAGTCCTCCTAATTAATCTCATCAGTGCACTTCACTTCACTGCACTGTAGTCGGGGTTTGCACGGTGCCAAGGAAGGGGAGCTACTGGAAATAATCAGATTAATGTGTCAATGAAAACAACCAAACCAAACATTTCAGCTCTCACAATGGATTGCTGGCCTGAATTTTCCAGGTGGGTGGTTCTGTATTCACCTAATAAATCAAGCAATTCCTGAATTACCACTTCACTCTGGGGTGTATGAACAGCGTCTAAACATTAACTACGGTTTTATAAGATGCAGGATTATTCCTTTTAAAGTAAACTAATGACTGGGGTGGAGGGAGAACTACTGAAACATTTTGATGATACAGGGGTATTTGCAAATACCGCCTCCAATCCGCAGTCTCCCCATCCCCATCCCTTCCAGGTAAGCATAAAGCACCGTCCTGTCACCAGCATGACTGTCACAGCCTCCCGGCCACACCCTTGCTTTCTCCCTCATCCTCCTACAAAATTCTCCCCCAAACAGCCAGAGTGACCTTTGAAAGACAGAAATTCATTTTTATCATGACCTTGCTTAAAATCTGCCAGTGGCTCATCACTGTAGGTACCTGCAAATCCAAACCTCTCATCCTGACCAGCGAGGCCCTGCATGGCCTGGATCCCATCCCTCTGACGGCATCTCACCTTCTACACACTCCAGCCACCGGGCATTCTTCTTGCCCACTGCCTGGGGTGATGGGGCAGAGCTACACCTCCTGGCTATTTGGATCTCAGCTTAAATGCTTCTTCCGCATCACATCACCCTATGTTATTTTTTTCACAGCACATATCCCTAGATAATATTTTCTTATTTTCAATTGCCTACCCTTCCCCAGGAAAAGCTAACATGTATTGAGTGCCAGGCATTCTTCTAAGGGCTTTACATATATTAACTACCTTTGAGTCCTCATAACAACCTTTCAACATTGGCGATATTATTATTACTATTATTAGCCCATTTTACAGATAGAAAAACTGTGGTACGGACAAGCTAAGTAATAACCCCAAGATTACACAGCTAGTGAGTGAAGAGGCCTGTATTTAAACCCAGGGAGTCTGGCTCCAAAGACTGAATGTTTAATCACCACGTCATACGCCATTAGAAAAAGCTTTTATTCATCACCGTATTAATAAAGATTTTTATCATGTGGACGTAAAACACTATGATAGCAACGCATCACTAAAAGGAAATTTGTTATAATTCTAGTCATATTTTCTCTAAATATATCTAATTTCTTTAATATAGAAAGTCTGGTCTCTGATCCCATTTATTCTGTTATTTACAAAATTCACCTTTTGTTTTAATAACCTTTAGCTTACAAGGTTCTCATTTCTCCAGTGAGATAAAGTACACTTCATTATAACCATCCTCTGGCAAAGAGTGCGTAACACAGAAAAGGTGCATAAAGCCACGCAAGGGTGTGTAAAATGTCAATGAAATTAAGTTCCTTGATTTTATTTATTTATTTATTTATTTATTTATTTTTGCGGTACGAGGGCCTCTCACTGTTGTGGCCTCTCCCGTTGCAGAGGCTCCGGATGCGCAGGCCCAGCGGCCACGACTCACGGGCCCAGCCGCTCCGCGGCATGTGGGATCTTCCCGTACCGGGGCACGAACCCGTGTCCCCTGCATCGGCAGGCGGACTCTCAACCACTGTGCCACCAGGGAAGCCCAAGTTCCTTAATTTTAAATTAAAGCTGGGGTTTCAAAATCTGTCTGCAGACCCTGACACACATGCACATCTATGAGGCTTCACCATGTACAGAAGCTCAGCTGTGGTCAAGTGTCAAGTTCTTTGGCATTAATTAACCTGATCTTAGGTTGCTTCTCATCAGAATCAACTGGAGCACAAGACAAAGCTTTCCTTGACATCTGTAGTAGTTATTCCTACAAATTTAGTTCATAAATCAAATACTATACTAGCCTTTATTCTTATTATGGGTGGCAGTATCCAGTTTTCTGATGTGCTTTCAGGCCTTAATTTAGAATCACAGACATTCAAAGCTTCACGAGTATCTAGCCCAACTAACTCATTTCACACCTGAGGAAACTAAGACCCATGGAAGTTAAGCGACCTGCTCAAGAACTCAGAGGCACATCCAAAATTAGATGCCAGGTTCCTCAATTCCTAGCCAAGTGCTGCTTCCAACACACGTCCAGTGATGCTATGAGAGTTTAATCACTGTGCCCTATGCCTGGGCCTCAGAAGAAATGTTTTTCTGATAAACCAAGTCAATTCAACACAATTTTATTGAACAACTGTTATTTTATCACTGTTGGGTTCTATTCTCCTTGGGGATGCGTGTCCCAAATTTAAATGCTTCCATCATTTGCTGGATTAAAAAGATTATTTAAGACTTTACTAACCCCTCAAAGAGATACTAATCCAACTATATCAATAATCACATGGAATGCCAATGGTCTAAATGCACCATTAAGACAGAGACTGTTGGAGTGGATCAAAAAAAAAAAGACCCAATTGTATGTTATCTACAAGAAAGGCACTTTAAATACAAAGGCACACAGAGATGACGTAGAGCAACAGGAAATCCCATTCATTGCTGGTGGGAATGCAAAATGCACAACCACTTTGGGAGACAGCGTGGCCGTTTCTTACAAAACTAAGCAGACATTTACCATGCGATGCGGCAACTGAACTCCTCGGCATTCACCCGAAGGAGTTGAAAACTTACGTCCACGCAAAACCTACACACAGATGTTTATATATTGTGAGGTACTCACAATACCCATGAAGAGGTATGGTGTTATTGAAAGACTCGGAGTAGTCATAAATGTACACTGCAAACTCTAGGGCGACCACTAAAAAAAGGTTAAAGAAGAAGTAGAACTGATATGCTGAGAAAGGAGAGAAAAGAGGATCATATAAAACACTCAATTAAAACCACAAAAGGCAGAAGAGAGTGGAAGGCAAAAATCAGATAAAGAACAAGGCAATGAAAAGAAAAGAGTAACAAATGTGGTAGATGTTACTCCAACTGTATCAGTCATCACTTTAAATGTCAATGGTCTAAATGCGCCAATTAAAAGAGAGAGTGGATGGAAAACCGAGATCCAGCTAATGCTTCAAAGGGGTGGTACTCTTGACAAACTATAAACTTCTAAGGTCAGAAAAAATGGAACTTGTTCTATTAACTGCCCAGGGAGTCAAACTCTTTCGTTTTTGGAATCTTTTTTTTTTTTTTTTTTTTTTTTGCGGTACGCGGGCCTCTCACTGTTGTGGCCTCTCCCGCTGCGGGGCACAGGCTCCAGATGCGCAGGCTCAGCGGCCATGGCTCACGGGCCCAGCTGCTCCACGGCATGTGGGATCTTCCCGGAGCGGGGCACGAACCCGTGTCCCCTGCATCGGCAGGTGGATGCCCAACCACTGCGCCACCAGGGAAGCCCTTCCTTTTTGGAATCTTTAAGGCCAATTCTCCACCACACCTTTAAGCAATACTGAGAATCACTGTTTTCCCAAGGTGTAGGTTGGGAGCTTACAGGTTTGTTACTTTTGATGATGAGGACCACAACAGTATTATCAGACTTTTTCCTCTTTTCCAAGCCTGTTTTTATTTCCTCTGTAGTTGTTATATAGAAAGGGTTCTTCTTAATTACATGTGGATTTATTGTATCCACATCAATGGGTTTATTACTGATTTATTATGAATCACTGCTCTCCTTGGCATAGGGTGGAGTGTTTATAACCATCCTGATACTTGTTATTATTATTCCATTAATGATAACATTATTATTAATTACAACAGGGAGCTGGAACGGTGACCGTTGGGGTTGGAGACAGCTGTAGCCAACGTTTGGATACAGAAACATTGGTCTTATCCCAGTCCCCCATGCTTGGCAGTTTCTAAGCTGGTCACTTAAGGTGAAAGTCTCTCTGGAAAAGATATGACACCTTTCTGAGGAAGAAATCCTTTGAGATATTCAGGGACAATGTTGCCTGAGCAGTATTTTAATTTATAGGATGTTCATAGACTTGACATTCATGAATTTCTTGAGAGTCACATCAAAAAAATAATAATTTAGACAGTTTAGTCAAATGGGATCCTAGATTTACCTCAGAACAAGTGACTTATGTTCCAACCCAATTTAATAATATATGCCTTCCTATTTGTTTTATGAAAATGAACTCTTCGAAATAAAATACTACCCAAAAATGACTTGGAACCATTCAAATTTAAGTGCTGTAATCTACATTTTATCATATAGAATTTAAATTATTCAAAAGCTTTTTACTTGTTTAGTTATATCTTTCTAAGTTCTCCCTTATAATTATTTCTACATATTAACAAATGTAAAAACTAACTTAATATAATCATGCAGTTTCTCTTTCCCTTTTTCTACCAGCACTGATCAAGTAATATTTCCTGAGAAAGCAGTGCTCAATAAAGTAAAAAATAATACTAATAATGTATTTTTCCTGAAAAAAAGTAAGTAGTAGCTTGGTTGATATTTAGGATTATCCCAAATAAGAGACCTGTTAAGAATATTCGCATGTATTTTCATTCTAAATGTAGTGAATAGGTAAATACATGCACATAATGCATGTATATGTTAGAGCACATGTCTAACGGTGTTCCTTCACTTTAAAAGAGACAGTGGAAAATTCTATAACATCATCACGTGCTAGGACCATAGTTGTGTATACAGAATATGAAATTAAGGTAAATGACAATTATCCTTAGTCTCCGATACAGCCCCACTTCTAGATCTATTCGCCAATTCCTAATGGTCAGAGCATAGTTAACCCTGAGGCATGCAGCCCGGACTACTGGGTAGACTTTTCTTCTTCAGGCACGGACTTCCCATGAGCAACTACATGCAGAGCAGAGAGAGAGTAACAGAGGTAGCAAAGGATTAGAAGGCCAGGTCCTTGGCCTAAAGGAAGCTTTCAATCTAGCTGGGAAAAGACAAGGTCTTATATATTCTTGTCATATCTTAAGAAACATTATGAAACCACACGTGTCAACAAGTGTAATTTTTTTTTCAGCTGAAAACGTAATTGTCGAAGCAATTCAGAGTAAAAATACAATCTGAGCAGAATGGAATTGAATTTTAATTTCCTACAGGAGAAGACTTTAAGTTTACGCAGGGGCAAAAGAGATTTCCTTTCACTAAAATCCTGAGCAGTTTTTGCATATTCCGGCATCCACACGGGCTGGTATCATAATGTAACCGTGTCATATTCTCATCATGTCTTCTGAACGAGACTGAAACCTTCCTGAAGGCAGAGATGCTGTCTTCTGTTTTGCTTTTATTCACTGCCTGCCTAAGCACATTTTAAGTCACATACTACGTATCTGTTGACCCGACTTGAAATGGCTGAAATGAATTGAAGAAAGACACTTGAGGTTGGAAAGAAAGCAAGAGACTACTAATATATTGGGTGACATTAATGAAAATCCAAAGTTCTTGACAGGTAGAAACTATTACCTGAATTAAATAAAATAAAACCTAACAGGAAGAACTATAAATTTCTATACTTGGATCTAAAACACAAACAAAAAAAAAAACTGCAGAAGTTAGAAATGGGAGAAGCGCAGCTTGACAGGAAGTGGCAAATATGAGAAAACAGTGTAACATGGCCACCAAAGAACCAAGACCACGTTAGCTGGCACCAGCAGGGGCCAAGAATAAAGAAGCCTGGTTCTCGATGCCAGGCATTAAGAGGGCCACTGAGAAAGTGTAGTTTGCCCAGAGACCACGGACCAGGACGGTGAGGTGATGTGTCACCAAACCCCATCATACGGCAAGAGTTTAAAAAGCGGGGGGCGAAGAATAGGTGAAAACAGGAAAAATTCAGAAGACTTTGTGAGAAATGACAGTTGTCCAAACCAGATCTCTTGCTTTGTTTTGGAGGAATAATTTTGCTTCACTTTATGGCTTAGTTAATATAATTTCTATCGTTTTCTCAGAAAAGATTTTGACACTTTATTACATGACGGCTATAATTAATGTCAGACTCTAAATTAGAAATCAAAAACTCTATTTGATCATTTGGTTTCAAGCTGGATCTAAAGTATGTTTTGGCATGATTACTAACTGTTAGCAGCAAGTACTGGAAACAGATGCAGTCTTGATATGTGTTCTAAATGTGAAACACATTGCAAAGAGACTGGGAAATAAAAATATACACTGCTCATGCACACTCTTACTGTGCTATTTCCTGTCCTTATCAGTCATAAAAGTTTCTCTTGTTTTGTCCTTTATTTGTTTTCCCAGGTGAATAAAATCTTCGTTCTCCTTTTCCCCTTTCTTCTTTCATTTTTTCCTACATGCCAGTCTTCCTTTTTTTTTTTCTCTTGTCTTTTCCACTAATAGTTTTTCCATTAAACATTCACTGAGCACCTACTACGCACCAATATCCTGTGCAAGGATGTGTGAGACACAGTCCTGTCCTTGGAGAAGCCTATCTTCTACGAAAGGGGAAAGGCATATAATGAAATTATTACTAAAGGAAAATACATACACATTAGAGATGTGCCCAAAGTACAGAGACGAGAAATGGAGGAGAGAGTGATTCACTTGGAGGAAAGTGGTGGTTGGGAAAAGGATGCCTGAAGAAGGATCAGTCGGGACCTGTCCAGCCAATGCAGAGAAATGGGCTGGCCCGTAAGTATGAGGCAGCACAGCATACTTGAGGAATGCCAGGCATTCTTAGAAGAAAAGGAGCATCCTTTACCTAGAAGAGTTGAGTATTTGTGGAGGCAGCTATCAATCCATAACATAAATGGATCGGTATTTTTTAGCTTGGGTCTGTGCTGTACTTGAATTGATGGGAACGACCACCTAAAGGTAAATGTTTCTATGGGCAAAACCAAAGAAAAAAATTTTAATTAAAATAAGGGCCAAGGGGCTTCCCTGGTGGCACAGTGGTTGAGAGTCTGCCTGCCGATGCAGGGGACACGGGTTCGTGCCTCGGTCCGGGAAGATCCCACATGCCGCGGGGTGGCTGGGCCCGTGAGCCATGGCCGCTGAGCTTGCGCGTCCGGAGGCTGTGCTCCGCAACGGGAGAGGCCACAACGGTGAGAGGCCCGCGTATCGCAAAAAATAATACTAAATAAATTTTAAACATAAAATAAAATAAAATATGGGCCAGGGACTTTCCTGGTGGTCCAGTGGTAAAGAATCCACCTTACAATGTAGGGCACGTGGGTTTGATCCCTGGTCAGGGAACTGAGATCCCACATGCCGCGGGGCAACTAAGCCGCCTCAACTAGAGAGCTCATGCACCCTGGAGCCCTTGTGCCACAACTAGGGAGAGCAAATACGCATGCCACAACTAGAGAGAAGCCCGCGTGCCACAACGAAGAGCCTGAGCAGCGTGCTGCAACCCGATGCAGCAAAAAATATAAATAAATAAAATGACTAAATATTTTTGTTTTTAAATGGGCCAAAGATAAGGAAAACCGTAATCTGGACCATTTGGGGACAGTTGCTGAGACAGAGGACTTGTTCCCCCAGGTAGGAATGCATGAAATGCTTTCTAAAAAGAAATATCACTAAGTCAGTAACAAAAGGAAATGGGGTGGTAGTATTCAGAGGTGCAGGGAGAACAGTCTGGATGTTTTTTAAAATTTAATAACATCCTTACAATGGAATACCATTCAGTAGTAAAAAGAAATGAGCTATCTAGCCATGAAAAGATACAGAGGAATCTTAAATGCACACTGCCAAGTGAAAGAATCCAGTCTGAAAAGGCTACATACTGAAAAGGCCAATTATATGATATTCTGGAAAAGGCAAAAATATAGAGACAGGAAAGAGATCAGTGGTTGCCGGGGACTGGGGGGCAGTTGGGGAAGGAGAAGTAGGTGGAGCACAGGAGATTTTTTTAGGGCAATGAAACTCTTCTCTGTGATTCTGTAACAGTGGCTACATGGCTCTATGCATTTGGCAAAATCCACGGGAGCACACGACACTGAGAGTGAACCCTACTGTAAACTATGGACTTTAGTTAATGATAACACATCAGTATTGGTTCATCAATTGTACCACACAAATGCAAGACGTTAATAATATGAAAAAGTGGCCAGTGGGGATGGTGTGGGGGAGAGAGATAGGAACTCTGCACCTTATGCTCAATTTTTCTGTAAATCTAAAACTGCTCTAAAAAATAGAGCATTCATTTAAAAGCAAATATATATGATAGTATGTTCCTACTCTTTTGAAGCTAATGACATAACTTCGTTCTTCCACTGGCATTTATCAGGTCAGGCGAGCTTTCTTTACCAAAAGTCCTAAGAACAACAAATCCCTGGACAGACATGATCGTACTTCCTGCAGAACCTCTGAGACACGTAGGTGGGCAATTTTGAGTAATTCACTTACACAGGACCATTGAGGCACAATAAATTAACTGACATACCTGAGAACAGTGCAAAGAGTCTTTAGTGACAGTGAAACTAAAACTCAGGTTTCCTTAGTTCAACTGTCTCCACCCTCTTCTCAGATCACAGTGAACCACAGAAGCCACTGTGTCATTCAAAAATTAACTTTAATACTTTTGGTGAAGTTAGGTTCAAGCTCCCAAGCTTTCTTCTATGAAAAGAAAGGGATTAGAGCAAACCTTTCAATAAAATGTGTCACCATGTCTTTGCCATCCCTGCATAAGCATGATTGCTTTCATTACTGAGGCTTTTCTCCATATGTGGGTGGCTGTACATGTATCAAAAATAAATCGTCATAGAAACAACTGACAAGAAACACGTATAAAGTCAGAGTCGAACCGTGTACACAGGTTTCATTCTGTGCTTAGTTGCTCAGTCTAGCTACAAGTAGCAGTAACTAGTCATACAACCAAGTTTAGTCAACTTTGTGAGCTGGGCCAACTATCCCCCACTGATGTCGTAGGAATGGAAACCACTTCTTGCATCCTCAGCACCAGTTAACTCAAAAGTTATGCTCAACTGAGGTCCAGGGAGGCCCTGGAAAACTGGGCCTACAGCAGTAAGCTAAAAAATATCCTCTGCTCGTGTCAGAAAATAGCCCATTTCTAAAGAAAGCGAGATGAATTGCAACTTACGGAATGCAAAAAGAACCCAACCGATCACAGTCAATGTTATAGGGAAGAATATGGAATGTTCAATTGGTAACACAGGGCTTGCCTTTGTTTAGGGTCCATTAAATTTAATAACTTCCCCCTCTGTGGCTTTAAACAGAGAACGTCTTCAAAATAAGAGTGGCTCCTATTAAACTTAATTACTTGCCCATGGCTGCGATGGCAGAGGTGTGTCTACCAAACAGGTGGGTCTTAAGAAAGGAAGGGTTCTACAGTAAAAAGAGTGGATGGTCTAGTGTTTTATTATAGTTGCTTTAACTTTCTGGTTTATTAGTATTAATTGCTGGAGTTTTCCTTTTTACCTCTCTTAAGGCATCACTCCCTCTGTGAGTTGAGTGGCCCTGCTAAAATTAATGTCCACATACACTTGAAACATTACTGAAGCTGCTGCTTCCAAACCCTCAACCAGGGGAGCTGACAGAAACTCAGCTATAAGCGACATTTCAAAAATGAACTACATCAAACACCCCCGGCTTTGAAATGACATGAAACAACCCTCCCGATAGACCTTGAGTGAGCAAATGGAGTTTTTCCACTGCAGTTTCTAGATTTTGTGGTAGTAATAAAATAATTTTTAGGAACTTTGTTTATTAGACTCATCCCTACTCTCTGCTGCCCTTTGGAAATATTATAGTTGAGCGACTAAGAGTCATAAAAATTGAGACATCTTTAATAGTCCTGTACAGTTAAGTGGAATTCGTCGATATTTAAATATCTTGAAAGAAGGAATTCAAGACTATTTGCTTAAACAGGAAAAAAAAAAACTTCAAAAAGATTACAGTTCTTAACTCTGTCTCATGTAAAATGATCCTACAATTGCAGAGAAAAATCATCCACACAACCTGTATTGGCCTCTCCCAGGGTACCTGAGGCAGCCAATGTGTATGACCTTGCATCTCTAATTCATGTATCCTACCACACTAAGAGACCTCCAGAAAGGATCAGAGAGGTCCATGGGCACAATGACCAAGACTGCAGAAAAATGCCTGTATAAACCCCTTCCACCTCGTGTATGCCAAAGAGTGGTACAGACGTAGGTTAATCTAAGATACTTCACTCAGATGGGTGGGGCGAGGAGGAGTTTTTTGCAGTGAATAACCAACCCAAGGTACAGTCTCCGCTAGGAGGCTAACAATAGCTCACACTCTTACCCACCAGTCAAAGAATAAGACTCAATAAACAGCTGTGCTTCTTTTCCTAAGAGTATAATTACATAAACTACATTTTGAAAGTCAGTAATTATTTATCTACGTACTATTTTTTTTTAATGAGCTCCAGAAAAGTAATTATCATCTTTGTGTTAAGCCCCACAAGTGCTTTGAACATCAAAAATGCCATGGGTGATAATATTACAATGATGAAGCCATGCAACGGTTTGGTTTGTTGTCAAGGTTCCTTGCTTGTCTTGCCACACACCTTGCTCTTTAATAGAATCAGTGAGAAATAACTTTGGCTACCTCTGTGTAGTGAATCTTCTTTTAGGATCATATAAGATGAAATGAGATAATGTATAAAATCTCTGGGGATTGGGGGGTGCCACTTAAATACAGATTATTATGTGATAAGGCCGTACTTTACCACAGTAAGTAGGGTGGGGAGGGGAACCAACCCCTACAGGGCTTCTGCTGCACTAGGTATCTCTAGACTGGTTTCTGCTCGATTTTTATAATTCGGCTGGATATGAACTAAACTCAATACAATAAGGTAGACCCTATTAGTCAACCAGACGACAATAATTTACTGTTCAGCCATAACTTATAACCGCCGCTATTGCTCTTGTTATACTATTGAAGGCTACTCAAGGTTAAGGAAATATTTTCTGAATCTTTGTACTGCCCCCGTGAACTTCAAGATATCTGGGTTTGTATCTTTCTTTGCGATAAAGTAGAGAATGTTAGTGATGTATCTTTATCATCTTATTTTATTTACTCCTTGCTTCCGTAAAGAATTTGAGGGAGACTACAGGAGCTATGTGGTATAATACCACTGTCATTATCATAATTCATTAAGTTTGAGCATTTGTAGCCGCACTTGAAAAATTACTCAGAAGAAAGGATAACAAAAAAAGAAGTTGTAAAAATGGATTCTCTGAAGGCCTTTAAACAGATTAAATCATGGTCTTTCTTTGCAATGGTCTTTTAGGATGAAATGGAATTTCTTTAGGAATATTTCTTTCTGAAAGATCTTTCTGGTCCCCTTTATTCCTATAACTCCTTGGAAAAGAACCTTAGCATGCCTAGTTACATCTAAGTGTAATTTAACATCTTCTATTTTCTGACACTATAACTGAATAGTTATATTCTCTTAGCGCTGTATTGAGTTTTTGTGAATGGCTCCCAACTGCTTTTAGCTCTATAAAAATTTATAAGTCTATGGAATAATAATAATGATGACAAACATTTATTGAGTACTTCTATGTGTTAGGCACTGTGTTAAGTGCTTTATGAATGCCATATGAGTATTAACTTGTTTAAATATCTCATGGTGATTTTTGTTTTAAATATACTCTGTAGCCATCCATTTTAGAAAGCAAATAATCCCTCTAAAAGTTTAGATTTTTACCTACTGATTCATTTAAACCAGGACTTGCCTGCAAATTATATACAGACATACAATTTTTACAAAACAATGTTAGCTTCATAATCTCAGCTACAATCTGTTTAGCACAAATTGTGTGTCAGGCCTGCCCTAAGCACTTTACACTAAGCATCTCATTTAATCCTCACAGTAACCCCAAGAGATAAATATTATATCCCTGTTTGACAAATAATAAAACTAAGTTTCTGAGATGTAAGAAACTTGCCTGATATATGTGTGAGTTAGAATTCAAACCTGGGTCTGAACCTCCAACCCTACTGTATAAGTGAGGAATTTTATTCTTTCTCACCCAAGATCATATGAGAATGTTTTGTGTATCCCTTCATATAGCGAGATTAGAACTGATGTCTCTACACAGAGAAACAGGAACTGTTCTGGAAAGCATCTTAAAAAGTGAACACAGAGCTACTTGGAGATGGAGACAGAGGTTAATATTTTAGCTGTCCATGTTGCAGAGACATAGCATCCTGGAACTTAGGGATACCTTTAGATATTGAGGGGAATAAGAAGAAGAAAGTACGCAACTTGGTACCTGAGAACTTATGAGACAGGCTCCTCTCCAAGAAGTGTCCTAGGACCAGTCCCCAGGGAACTGAAAATGGGGCTCACTCCAGATGATTTGGTCCCCTAGTCCACCAGGCAGCGCCCTGGGCTGCAGACACAGGCCCACACCCAAGAGCAAGGTCAGAAAAAGCAAGGCTCCTCTAGTTCCCTTACAGTCCACTTCTAGTTCTTTCTTCCTGATTCCCTACTGCTGACAAGAAGGATTTTCTGTTCTCTTCGCTTTAATGTTTATACAGAACCTCCCACCCTGGCACCATGTTACTTTGCCAGGAACAACTCATAGAGATGTTTGGGGTGGGAGGAAAAAAAACTGGACTAAACTCAGTCTCAAACTAGGTTAAAGCAGAGGCCCGTTCCCACCATTGGCCTCAGATCAATATACGGCTGGGTAATTAACCAGTTTCTGTCTCCTCTGTGAAATGAGGAAAGCTGTGTTGTGTTCGTTTATGGAAATGTTTCAATTAATTATCAGTACATTGCCTCCAAATAATCTGGCTGCTCCGTATCACACATGTAAGTGATAAAATGCCATCTTCAGTGTTACTTTCAACGTTTTCCCACTGAATTCACATGCGAATACACCTCAGCGAGAAAATGCTGGAGATAAGTGTCTCTAAGGCTGTGACCACTCCCTGAGGTTTTTTTTTTTTTTTTTCCTCCAGGTACTGCCAGAGGACAAACAGCAAAATCTGTTTCAGCCACAGAGGGTGGGACAGACGGAAGCCCCAGAGGACCCTAAACAGAAACCAAGTTTGCACAAATCTGTCCCGGCAACGTGTCACCTTGGCCCCGTGTAAGACAAAACGGACTCAGTCTAAACTACAGAAGGCATGACCAGAACTAACTCAACACCCACCACCCAACACTACACCTACGATCCCGCGTCAGCCCTGGTTACCCACCCCCGTACCTTCCTCATCCTTTCCTGTGTCGTTAACTGGTGTTTGCCAATGGGAGTGAGTCATTCCAGTCAAGGGAAATGATCGCTAAAATTCTATACTCTGCACACTTCCCCAACAAATACCATGTGATTCATGACAATAAGAACAGCGGTCGGAATGAAAAGTGGTCACGTGGTTTTCCAAAGACTCTTGAGGTTTCCCTCCCCCACCCCTTCTTTCCCTACTCACCCCTATGGGAGTCCGTCTGTGGCAGAAAATGTGAAGGCATTAGGACCAGAGAGCCCTTTCCTGCTATTTGCTTGAGAAACAAAGCCTTCCCTCCTCCCAAGTTGAAAGAAATAAAGGAGTCTGAGCTAGTCACAACCTGCAAGCCTGCTGGCGGCCCGTCAGCTTGCCAGTGGTGCAACTCAGCGGAGTGAGTACCGGCTTCGAGCTTTGCAGAAAATGAGAGAGGGAGAGAAAACAGAGACAGAAACACAAAGACAAAGAAAGAAAGGCATTAACCTGGCCAGGAGTCAAACAGGTGCATGGCGCCCGAACGCTGAGAAGAGTGTCTGACAAATAGAGGATCCAACTGTGTGTGTCTCTGGGGGGCTGCTTCTGTACTGATGGGGGCAGGGCTGCAGTCTGGATGTCAAGGGGTGGATGACAGATTTTTTTTTCTTATTCACAGGACTCATATGGTTGGCCAAGAGCCTTTAACTTTCCTCCACTTGTCAGTCTGACATCTTCGTGGATACTCTCTGGCTCCCTGGGATGAATTCTCCATGAGAGAGAGGGGCAGCCAGGATGTTGATCACACACGCTGCCACCATGAGTCACAGAATTTTGTGGTGCCTTTGGAAGAGGGGGTGTGTGAGCCCCGGGGCTGCCACGTTGACAGCAACAGCAGTGAGCTGTGTGATTCGTGGAGAGGCTGCCTCAGTCTTGAGCTGGCCGCTCAGAGGCCATACGTGGCCTTTTAAGACTCTTACAGCCCCCCTGCACTTGGAGTGACACATGTCTGGCAAGGATCTGAAGTTTGCAGGCGCTCTCTCTCAGAACTGGCTACCTGGGACTCCTGGGATTTAAGAGCCTCTAGAAACGGAGGGCTGTGCCCTCAGGCTGTAATTTGGCTTTCAGGCAGATGTTAGGAACAGAAAGGAACACAAGCAGAGGAAGGCCTGGTACAAGACCCTCAGGAGAAGGCCCCAGTTAGGAGACAGAGCCAACCAAAGGGCATGCAATTCAGTGGGACTGAAACTGGGAGGGCACTGAGTGTCATCTTAGACAAGGATGCCATCTCTGGTGGACTTTCAGTCTCTCGACTTCAGTTTAAGTTCAAGCACTCAGTAGCCCCATAATTCAGAAGACCTGGTTTGCAGCTGTCAGACCCTTGTCCACATGCCTCTGATGGAGAGTTACTGTGAGTGTAGCTGAGACAGCTGGGCTCATCCCGCAGTCCCAACCCCACCCCTGCACCGGAGTGGGTTTTGAGTTCAAGTGTGGTCTTTACCTGAAATGCGCCTGGGCACGTCGGTGATGGCAGGCAGCCCGGTGCCCCGGGTGGAGGACAGCGGGGTGGTGGAGTGAATGGACGGGGGCGTCATCTGGCTCAGGTACGAGGGGTAGGACTGGTCGTAGGACCATGGCGGGGAAGACTGCGTCTGCCTGGGATCTGGGCAAAGAAGAAACATCTTTAGCACACCAGCCGCTGTGGCCTTCGAACACACAACCCCAGACTCAGAAAGGATAAAGCAGGGGAAAATCAGAATATACAAGGACGGTCTATTTCCCACAACTCTACCCTTGCAGGCCCCCTAGGGCACAGAGCTTTCTAGACTTCGCGTCTTTATGAAAGTAACAAAATGGATCGTGTGTAAGGACTATTCATCTCTCTCACACGTAAATATTTCTATTTGGAAAGCCTGTCATTTAAGAAAACAATCTGCTTTGGTTATCGTCACAAAGTTGAATTCCATTTTATTTATTTTCTGTATTTCCTGTATGTTTTTTAATATTACTCCAATGAATAGGTATTACTTATCTCTTTTTTAAAAAGTTAGAGAATTTGGGAACGATTTATTTGATTAAAGAGCAGGTAGACTGTGCCTTTTACTGCTACACATCCAGCCACTATCTTTCAGCCGTGCTTTTTGGTTTGTAAATGATTCCATGATTTTAGCATGGTTCGCTTTCTTTCCAGGCATATCGAGGGGGTGCCCTTTCCAGTCTGGGGTTTAGGAGGCTGGGGTAGAGATGAGCACAGAAGGGGCAGCATGTAAGGAGAAGAGGAAAGAGGGGAGCCAGTTATGTTATTCTCATGCTAAAGCTACACCAGAAAATAACCTTTAAGAAAAAACAAAACTTAATTTCAAAGCCAACTAAGAACTGAAAAGCTTCATCACCATCCAGTTTCAATGTTAAGCACATGAGCTTCTGACAGTAAGAAAATGATCCAAAACACAACAGGGAAATGTCTTCAATCCTATTGGAATCTGTTTCAAAGATGTCACATGTTTGGAATGTGGCCTAGTGTTACCTACAGTCACTATAACGATAAAAATAATGGGCTACCAACTGGTTAGAGTGACCTGCTGAGAATTAGCAATATCTTTTGATTTATCTTTATGGAGTTTCTTGGAGGTATAAACAGAATCATAAGCAAATTTCTCTTATCATTTTTTTTTCTAACTTCACATTTTAAAAATTTTAAACACTCTCATATACCAGGCTGTTCTCAAGACAGCTTTGTATATTAGAATAGCCATGGACTTTGGAATGTGCAGAATTAGGTTCAAGTTCTGAGACTTCTATTTTCTAGCTGTGCGATCTTGGGTTAATTACTCAGTGACTCTGAACCTCAGTTTCCTAATCTGTAAAAGGGGGTGGGGGAGTAATAATATACGAATCACAGGGATGTGGGAATTGCATGAGAAAACTATGTGGAGAGGGCTAGCATGGGAAGCACTCAGTAAGTATTAATTCTTGTCTTTTAGAAAAACTCTTGGTGACACGAGGATAGTTCCACGGTTAAAACACATCTGAACTGGAGTAAATACATTTGGAATAGGTCTAATTTTAAATTATTCCTATATCACCTATGAGCCTCTGAAAAGGAAAAGCTCAATTTTTAAAAACTATAAATATATTTAAGTCAATTCAGGTTTATTGCTACAAATATAAGTGCGTGTAACAACACATGGGTTTTCCTGAGATGATGCCTCTTTAAAGCCTCTCAGTTTTTCTGTACAAAGCCATTTAGTTTCAGCTATTTCTTGTTTATTTGCTCCATTCAGAAATATTTTATTTAAAGACTATCTAAATAGGACATACTTTCCTTGAGTCAAAATAATTAAATACATCTGGACATTTATCTAATGTTACTGTATCAACAGATGTATAGGAAAATTTCATCCAACTCAATTTTAAGGAATATTTACCTGAGTTTGCAATTTGAATAAAAGTATAGCACTGTAAATGGTTAACAGAAAATTTTCCTTCCGAAATGTAAAGTATGCTTGATCATTAACGTAATGAACTTTTGTGCTTTAAAATGTTCAAGGCTGACATTGTACAGATCGGCAACATTTCAAATCTGAGTGAGTGGTCCTTGTTATATATCTGATATAGCCATACTTCCTTGCTTTAACCATTAATGTAATTCACTATTCAGATAAACGGTAAATGATCTTCAGATGGAAAAAGATGCATTCCTTACAGCACCAGAAAGCAATCTCACAAAAGTAATAAGGCCTTCTCTCAAGCACTATTTTCAATAGACAAAAAGGACAAGAACCACGTAGCAAAATGAGCAGGGCACACGGGACTCAAATTTGGATTTGAGTTCTAATCTAACGTCACCAGATGACTCCCTGAGCAAGCAGTCTAACCTCTATCTCCATCCCTCTACTATAACATGTTGCCAGCAGTATTGGGCTCTCTGCCTGCAAGTGGGGGGAAAACACAAAGAAATCTAAAGAATGACTAAAATCACTGACATTTAGAAATATCACGAAGGAATCAGGGAACTTAGCTTGGATGTAAGATACAGCCTTTCATTTCTCCTTAAGCTGAGAGGCAGGCCAGTACAGGGGGAAAGAAGGGGGCTTTCTGATGAGAGGATCTGAGTTGGAGTCCCAGCTCTGCTATCTGTGAGCTGGATGACCTCAGCTGTATTAGCTAACTCTCTGAACCTCAGTTTCCTCATCTGGAAAATGAAGCAGCATAACATGGTAAAGTGAACATAGCAAAGTGCTCACGTGTGCTGGCTGGACAGACAAGCCTAGGCTTGAATCACAGCTCCCCACTTTGCTGAGCAAGTCACTTAAACTTTGGGGGCCTCAATGGCTCATCTGTAAAATGGGAATCATGACACTTATTAGGGCTCTTGTGAGCATTACATGAACTAGGCCTTCTTTAAGGCCGAGTTCTTCTAAGGCCTAACTTCTAAGTTATCTGACACTCTCGGCACATACTGAGTATATAATAAACAGATATGATTATTGCTATCTGTAAAGTGAGTATAATTATAACTACTATCATTTTTGTTTACAGAACTAGGTGAAATAATACAAGTAAAAGCCTTTTGTAAAGTACTATATGAAAATGATTATTATTCTCTCTAGGAGCTCATATCACGTGGCCAAGGCCCTACTGTGTTTCATGGGGTGTTTCTTAATGTTGCTGAGCTTTAATTTCCTCATCTGTAAAATGGGATACTATCTCAGAGCGTGTCGTAAGGATTAAATAACATACAGCAAGTGGCTAATTATCATTATTCAAAAAAATTAAAAATCTGACTCTAAACTATCCAGGGTGGTTGGGTTGTCTCGTGTTAAGTCTCAAAGATTTCCAAGATCAGACTCAGCACAATTCAGTATAATGCCTGGCTCATAGTAGGTGCTCAATAAATAACCATTGCATGAACCTCCCAGGGTGGCTGGAGTGAATAATAGAATTTTATAATGAAGTAGTAATTAGTCCTTCTCTAACTTCCCCTTAGGCTACAAAAGAACTTGTTATTGGTGACGTTTTAGCTTTGACATAAACTTCCTGACTGCTGGAATATATACTAGAACAGTCTATCAAAGGATAGCTTTCCTTTGAGTGGAGGTCCTTCCTGAAGATATCCAAGATTAGCAAAAAGAACTTCTCACTAGCCCTAAACAAGTGAGAAGATCTCGATCTCTCTCTTTTTTTTTTTTCTTTCTCAGAGGACAGGCTGCAGGCCAGCCAATCTCTCTTCCAAGTTCACTGTCCTAAGATTCTATGATAATGACCTACTTAAGGAGAGAGAGTTACTAAAGAAAAATAAAACACAAGAACTGCCATACAGGGCTTCTTTAAAAAATAATAATAATACTGGTCTCCAAGCACCCCAGGGCTTCTCTAATACCCTGTGAATGAGGCCTCAACAATCCCAGCTCCCCAACGTCTGGCCTGTGTGATACTGGACGAATTACATAACCTATCTAACTTCAAGGTGCCTAATGTGTACAATGGGAATAAATAAGAAGAGCTCCCTCTTAAATTTGTTTTGAAGATTAAATGAGGTAATGTAGGAAAGAGCTTAGCACATGGAAAGAACCCAATAAATGTTCACCACTGTTAAAGCATCTACTTTACTGAGCCTTCATTCTGTATTTATGTTTCCAGCCCATAACCTCTTATTTCTAGCAAAGGGCCATTTTTAGAAAGCTTCCTGTAGTTTTGAAGTCTGCCATTTGGAGACCGTATCTGCACCGGTCACTTTGATACCCTTTACAATCATTTAACCTGAATCGTGTTCCTTCTTAGTCTTAAGCTTCTCCCAGACCAAGAAATCCTAATCTGTTTAGTGTGTTTTCTAATACTGTATGCTTCAACTTTTTTCAAACTTTTAGTGGGGGGAAAAGAAAAAAAAAAGGCTATAAAATAGCAATAAAACGTCCAATCACTAAGAAAATGTAATCCTATCATAAATATATGATTACATCATATTTGCTTTGTTGTGGACAATTATTAATGCTTACAATAGAGAAAAGTCACCTTAACCTGATCTCATAAACGATTTCTGAACTCAACTTCCTGAAGAAACCTGAGACTTCTGAGATTCAGTCTGAACTTGGATGAGTCAGAGCAGGTGACAGGTGTTTTTAGGCACCGCCGGTCAATCCTAAGGTTACTAATAGGGAAGAGTGAGTATAGGGCCTAGCTCTGAGACAAACCTACTAATTAACCATTAACAAACAAGAAACCGTCTTCATCAACCTCAGGTCCCACAGGGCTAGTAGAACTTATTCCTTTCCTATACCCCATGCAGAGTTGTACTGAATGTTTCGTCCTTTTGAGTCTGCAGAAACATGGAGGGAAGTACCCTGTCCTTCCACTCTAACATAAATAAGAATATCCTTGACTTTTTGGGTCTCAGAGGCTTGAGGTGCCAATCATCGCCTTGATACTACATCCTGGGTGACCAGAGATTACCTATGAGCACCCACAAGTTTTCAGAAAATAACTGAACTCTATTTCACAGACATTCCCAAAAGACAAGAAAACTGCCGTTGAACTTGAAATCGTCTTAGGGTGCTTTAAAAACGATAATTCGTTATTTTCCTATGGCAATCTTCGGAAACAGCAACAATATTACTTTTATTACTATATTCTAGAAATTCAAAGCATTGACAGGAGTCTTTATATAGATATGACAATTTAGAAACAAAACCCTGGGTGTTGGTTTTTTACGGGCACATACTCTTTTGTGCTTGGGAAACCTGAAATACTAAACAGCACAGGGGCGTTTTAATAGGACTCCACCCCTATTTCTCCCCAAATTTCTCTCCTTTCACCTAACAAAGGGGAGGGGGGAGTTTAAAGGGAAGTCATAATCAAGTATGACCTGTAACATAAACTTGAGAGAGAAGATCAGGTCTTCCCTATACAATGGGCTGCTGTGCTCACAGCAGGATGTGACTAATCACAATGACTCAATGCGAGAGAAGAGAAAGAAGCAGAAGACCTAGGGCAGGGCAGAGCTCCTGGAGGCACTGGGGACGACACCGAGGAGAAAACAGTCTCCAGTCTAACTGGGAACCCGTGATAGGAACCGCCACCAGGCTTCCGAGGTCAGGCTAGTGACTGGACACCTCAGACCTACAGCTGTACAATTCCACAAGAAACTGTAGACCAAATCTAGCTACCAAGAGCTCAGGTTAAGTAAAGAGGAGCCAGTCACTTGACAAAAAGAATCCCTTCAGCATTTGTTCCAACTAAGGCAATGTCTGTTGGACAAATTTTAAAAAGACACCAGAGAGGCACAAACTACTGGGTGTAAGACAGGCTCAAGGATGTTTTGTATCACAAGGGGAATACAGCTAATATTCTGTCATAACTGGAAATGGAAAGTAACCTTTAAATATTGTATAAAAGCTTAAAAAAATGTTTTTAATTAAAAAAAAAAAAGACACCAGAAGTCCAGGGGCCCATATACACTTTGCACTTTCTCTCCCAACGCACTAAAGTTGAGGGCAAGGTTCTTATTTAGCTATCCCTTTTTCACCTACAGAGTACCAATCGTCATTACTGCCACCTTAACAGGGCTTTTGGGGTGGGGGGGGCAGTTTTTACATGCTATTCTGGGAGTCAGCAAACCATCCATCTTTACGGTGACGAACAGCTGCTGTACGCCTACATGGCAGTGCAATGGCCTAAGGGATAGATAAGTAACAAAAGACATTTCTTGCCGTGCAAAAGCTTATACATGCAGGTGGGGAAAGTAAGACTAACAGATATAAAACAAGTAACTTAAAAATGTTCAAAGTATGTCCCTGTGTTTTTCAAAAAGCTCTAAAGATAGACATGAACCACAGGACACCAATATCAGTGTGAATTTTGTAAGATCTCCTTCTAGGGTGGTGTTCCTTCAGCTTAGGCTACTTGGAGACTGAGCCATCTGCTTTCCATTCTATAGACCCCAAAACATAGAAGTACAGGAGGCAACGTTCCCAGGAGATGCTCAAAAATTGATGCTACTTGGGGGAGAAGTGGTTCACACGTCTTAAGTGGTCTTTGCATCAGGCAAAAAATGGAGACAACCATTTATCTAAACCGTGGATATGAGGAAAGCAAGCTCTCTCCTTTGAGTTGGACCACAGCTTCTGAAGTTCAATAACGGATATGGGGAAAAGGAAGCAGGGTCATGCATTTCCTAAAATGATTTGTAAAGAGTCATGGGCTCTAAGAGTATCCAGGCTTTCAAATGACTGAGAAGCTACATTTCATGTCTGCCTACTTGAACTCTGAACACTTGGGGTCATAATAAGAGAGGAATAAAGAGACAGATGGTTAGAAAAAAAAGGCACCGTAGGAAAAGGAACTGACTCCAGGAGAACAGGGAGAAGTCTCTTAATGAAGAAGTTTGAGTGGGGAGAGCAGAGTGGGCAGACAGCTTTAGAAAAGCCCAGGGAAAGATACACGTGGAAACTCAGTGGTTGCTATTAACGAGCCCCCTTTGGTAAACACTCTGGTTAGACGTCTGTGGGTGTGAATGAAGGGCTGCTTTCCTAAGAACCGCTCGCAACAGGGCACACCTTGGACACGGTGCTGAACTTCACGCAGACACGGGAGGAAACAAGTCAACAGGGGCCAAGCCTGAACCAGCACACAAGCGACTGCTTCCTGTCTGTGCTGCCAGTGGGCTGCTGTGTAATGTGGCAGGACAGGGGCCGGTGATTTCTGCCATGTGCGCCCCAGTGAGCACCTGCTGTATCTGGGGAGCCCAGTCCATTCAGAGAGCATCACATTCCCATCCCTTCTCCTCCACCCATTTCCCCCTCCTCAGCACTCAACTCGGGCTGCGCAAAGCTCCAATATTTCATGAGAAAACTGGGGTACTTAAAATGAACTGCACAGACAGTTCTCCTAGTTGAAGATTATGCCTCTCCCTTGAAACCAGGGTCAAAGTCAATCATCTCAATGGAGAGAGGCAGCTTTACAATTTCCTATCCTAGACTATTTCTGTCATATTACTGTCATTCATAAGACAAATATACTCACATTCTTACCTCCGTGAATTCCCATTTCCAAACATTTACACTAAATGCTAAATCTTAAATTCTATGTCTTCTCTAATAACCCTGCTAACTAGACTGGAGTTTTAGAACGAGCTTTCCCGCTCACTTCCCGTTCTCCTGACCAAGAGGGAACACCGTCGGAAAACAAACAGGCACTTCCAAGTGCAGGGGGAGCGCTGGGTGGGGGGCTCTGGCACTAACCGTGCAGCTGTGCACCAATAGTTCACCTTCTCTGAGTATCGCTGTCGTCAGGTGTAGATGAGAATGGATGGGTTATCCCTAAGATGTTTTCCAGCAATGAAATGCTATGATTCTAACTACTCGGAAAATTGGGCTCCCAACCCTCAGTCCTTTCTGGAGTCGGTAGTTGCAACAGCAAGGACCAAGGCCGCCCTGAGCTGATCTGGGGCGGCTGGGAGAGGAACTGATGGGGGCTGACACTCGCGGTGTGTCCCATCACAGAGCGTTGTGGCCCACGTCGGCAGAGAAGGCACCGAGAGCGGGAGTTTGACTCCCCTCCTGTCCCCAGCCAGGCGGTCTCTCCAGCTGACTAAAGTGGCCACCAGAATCGCTCGGCAGGCCACCAGCCCAGCCGATTCCAGAGCTTAAGGCTGAAATCTGAGAAAAAAGCAGCAACCTGTTCGGATAGAACCGGATGCTACGCAGGGTGCACCAGGCATGATGAGTCATGTGTCAGTACAAACAATGGGAGGACGGGGACTTAGTAAATCCTAGGGGACCATGGTGGGGAAGAGAATGAGAATGACAGGTACAGCCTGAGACGTCACAGCCCCTAACAAAATGTCAAAAGAAAAACCAGAAGGAAGTTAAGACAAGGTAATGAGAAGTGCCTTTTCTCAGTACCACCAATTTGGGACTGGAAGGAACTCATCACTGTCTTACAGAAAATGAGGGAATTTTCTTATTTTCTTTTTAGTTAGGGCTTCTCGCTGACAGAGCAGAGTCTGCAGAGTTCTTCCTTGTATTAAGGAAAACATGTCTCCCTGGAACTCCACTCACTCCTCATTGTAGCTTCGCTGCCTGGGATTCCTTGTCCACATGACAGTTATTACATTATTTGAAGATAATGCCTTTAAAGCTTACTACACGATAGACAATACTTTTACATTCTCTTACTCCATTTACCAAGAAAAATCTAATAGAAGAAACAAAAGGCTATACCATATGTCACACCTAACCTGGCCTCAGCCTCGGCACATCCGGGACCTCAGTGTAAAGGTAGCAGAGGGAAGGGAACTAGCTACAAACAGGTAGGACCAGAATTTGAGAAATAACTGGGATGTGGTGCTGGCCAGGGGAAGTGACCTTAGTTCAAATCACAGTATTGAAGTGGATGCAGGAAATTCAAGTTCAAATCAGGCTATTAACATCTAGTGGGTGAGATGATAGCAGTTGGGATGTTACAGAAGGTCCCCAGACATGGTGAAGCCTGTTGTCGGATGGATGATGGTATTGTCCATGGTTCCAAGAACTAGCTCCCACTCCTTCGTTCAAAAAATATCTATTGAGTACCTCCTCTGGTACTCTGCTAGGTTCTAGAGATATTAATGGTGAATAAAGAGTCTGCCTGCCCTCATAGAGTTTACAGTTTTGTGGGAGATGCTGACATTAATCAACTAATCATATAACTGTGATAAGTGCTAAAAAGGAGATGTCCTTGGCATCATAAGAATGTACAGTGGGGGACTCCAGCCAAGGCTGGGGAAGGCTTCTCTAACGATGAGATGATTAGAGAAGGACAAGCAGAAGTCCAGTGGATATGTAGGTGGGGTTAAGAGGGCTTTAGGTAAAGCGAACAGCATATATCAAGTTCCTGGGATGGAGGCAGCAGAGCTTTTTTGAAGAGTTGAGAAAGCCAGTGTGGTTGGACGACTGACAAAAGGTTCAAGACAGTGTGAGAAGAGACTGGAAAACAGGTAGGGAGGATCCAGGCTATGCAGAACCTGCTGGGTCACGCGAGAGGTTTTGGTCTTTATCCAAAGTGCAACGGAAGGTCACGGGGGTGTTTTTAAGTATGGGGTGATATCATCAGATTCACATTTTTAAAATCTCCCTCTGACAGCATCATAATAGAAACAGGGCAGAGGTCCAGCCCAGGACACACACAGGGAAGGGTGGGTAGGGAAAACAGCAGCTGAAACAGATGCAAGGGTGGAGTCCAGGAGCTGCACTCAGGGAACCAGGAAGCAGCCTGAGGCACTCAGCTGCCTCTGCACATGGTCCAACCAGGGGGCTGAGGTCCTGAGATGCCTCAGCTGGACCAGATTGGCTCTGGGTGGGCAGGGTGAGCCTGCGATCAAGGGCCTTGGGCCTGCAGCTGCGATCTGGGCAGCCTCCACCTCATACTTTCTGGTTCAGGGGTAAAGCCTGGGCATCTGTACATGGAACAAGCTCCCCAGGTGATGCTAATACACGCCAAAGTTTGAGAACAACAGGCATCATTTTTACTGATGATCGTTAGAAAGGAAAATTACCCAACACTACTCTGAATTAATCTTCCCTATCAGGAAGAACGACCTTCAAATAGAATGAGCAGAACAAACATGCTTAAGAGGAATTTAAGGCCCAAGAGACGTGAGGAGATACGAGAGAGCAACCCACTGCTTTAAATGAATTCAGGTTCTTGCTCCAAGATGAATTACACCCCACAATATTGCAAGAATGTATGGAGACTGGCAGACAAAGGGCTTCTCTTTGACAGAGCACGGTCTGCAAAGTTCTTCCTTGTATTAAGGAAAACGTGTCTCCCTGGAACTCCACTCACGCCTCATCGTAGCTTCGCTGCCTGGGATTCCTCATCCACACGACAGTTATTATTTGAAGATAGTGACTTTAAAGTTTACTACATGATAGACAGTACTCTTATCTCTTTCCCCATCTACCTTTCCTGAGAATGGCATTGCCTCGGATAAAAATCTAAATTGCAGCTAGTTTTCTGGAGCCATTGATTGCAGACCACTAAAAACACCTGAGTCCCTTTCAAAAGCCTGTGTATAATCAACACTTCACACTTGATGCCCAAACTGACTATCAGAAAGCAGAATGGGTTCACTAAAAACTTGTTTCCTAGGATTACGAGAGCAATAGGTTAAAAGAAAGCTCCTTTGTCTGCTGTGAATCTTGGCCTCAGCAGGATACACACCTTACCTCTAAAGCGATGTACAGGTAGTTAAAAGGCCCACCAGAAAGTGGCTGTTGATACGGGTCATGGTCAGCTTCGAGAGAGGAACACAGTGGCATATTCAAGGGCATGATAATCCTAGTTACGTCCTGCATCTTCAGCAAAGTCTTTAAGAATGAAAAGCAACCTTCCTAAGCTTCAAGATGAGACAAAATTGGGAGAAACAGTCAACATGCTGGATGAGGAACCAGAGCTATAAAATAACCCTACAAGATGGAAGGAGGAGGTGAAAGTGACACAATGAAATTGACAAAGAACAAGAATACAGCGCTGCATTTGGTCAACTCCAAGACGGCACAGGGGACGTCTGCCCCAAGAGCAGAGTTTTTCATGGACTGCAAGCCACAGTGTGATGGGATGACAAAAAGTCAGCACAATCTTGAGGTGGATTAACAGAGCATGAGTGGACCCCTGCCCCACTGGTCAGCGCTGGAGGGTTGTGTTTTCTCGAGGTAGGGTCAGCCCAGAGCCCTGGAGAAGACAGAACAAGGCGTGGGACCTCCATCTGTCACACGAGGAATGGTTAAGGAATGGCCAAGAGCTCCCATCTACCCTCAGCCTTTCCATGAGACACCTACTTCCCAGCTGAACTGAAGCTTGGATTTCCCCATGTCCTTCCTCCTAACCTTTCCGCTTAGCTGTTGCTCACTCTCCAAGGTCACAAGATGAGCCAACTCCTCTTCAGAAGTTCTTCTGTCTTTACCCTAACCTACCAACCTCCAGAACATTCTTTCTTCCACATTGGTAAGTGGCTCAACATCTTCCTCGTTTCCCTGACTTGCACTGAGTCCTACTGAGTCCTAGAGAAACTGTCATTCCCACTGACCATCCACCACTGCAGAGCCCACTTCTGTCCACAAGCTGCAACCACTTCAGGAGACAATCACTGCTGACTGGCTCTTCCCAGCATCTCTGTCCTTACCTGGGTCCTCAGTGATGCTCAAAGTCTTTTTCCTTTCCCCCCACTCACCTTGCTGACAGCCCCAAAGGTGTACTGTTCTTCTAATCCTTTCCCCTACACCCTCCCCACCTAAAACCACCTTGTCAAACTTCACCTTCCCGGGACACTGATTTCTAATTTCAGCCCTGAGAGTTCCAGAATCTCCTGGTGCCTAAGTTTTCTCTCTCTCTTTTTTTTTTTTTTTTTTTTTTTTGCGGTACCCGGGCCTCTCACTGTTGTGGCCTCTCCCGCTGCGGAGCACAGGCTCCGGACGCGCAGGCTCAGCGGCCATGGCTCACGGGCCCAGCCGCCCCGCGGCACGTGGAATCTTCCCGGACCGGGGCACGAACCCGTGTCCCCTGCATCGGCAGGCGGACTCTCAACCACTGCGCCACCAGGGAAGCCCGCCTAAGTTTTCTTCTTCGCTAAACAGGGTTCACAATTCTGACTCTTCTGTGAAATCTGTCCTCTTACTGACTCTTCTGTGAAATCTGTTACAACCGTTTTTAAACAGTTAAAAAGCAAGTCCTTATCAAAATAAACAAAGCCCTGGAAAGAATCTGATGGTCTTAACTGGGAATAGTGCCATACAATTTTATTCCTGGAATACTTCTGCATATATTAAAATGAAAAAAATGGAATGAAAATACTTTTCAAACTGATAACATCTGTAATATAATGTTGCTGCTATTAATACCACATAGTACAATAAACTCCAGCTCTCTGTTTGAAGGCCTGGGTGCCCATCCACAATTCAGCATCAAAATACACAATTAGAGCATCCACTATATCAAACCGCATGCCTGACTCGCCCCTCTCCTGGGGTAGCCCTGGAGGTTGAATATTTCATTCAAAGTTCGACTCCTATTCTGATCATTCTTCCCAGAATCCATAGCAAGAGGTAAAAAGGGGCAAGAAGGGTCCCTAGGCAACTAGTAAAGACACGCATACATATGTGTACACATATACACACATACATATACGTAAAGCTCAAACTAAATATAAAACTACAAAGAGAAAGATGATGCTTTGGAAAAGGATGAGAGAACGAAACCCAGACTTCCTCTGGGCAGAGTCCTTAAGTCAGGCTAGAAATGGAAGAGTCTTGGGGAAGGACAAGAAGAGGCATCATGAAGGAGATCGATTCTCCTTATCATGATTCGATATTAACTGAGCACCTTGTATTCCAGACAGGAGAACATTACGAAGACAAGATTTTGGAACTCAAGAAATTGATTTTTCTTGGAACATTACCCGTCTTGTGTTTTTCCAAAAGCGTAATAAAGTCAGAACATCTTCAGTTAATAGGGAATTCCAACCGACAGAAGTCCCGAGACCTTTAAGGAGCTCATCTACGAATGATGCCAACAGTTGCAGTGACCACACAGCACACTGACAGCCAGCTCTTCACAGGGTCATACTGAGCTTTATCCTTCAAAGCAGCCCAGGCCGGACCTGAACTCCACTCTTCCTTAGTAGATGGCTGCCACAGCTGAAGAGGTGTGAAATTGTGTTCACACACAGGATTTGTGCTATTTCTTCATAAGAACTGTAACCAGCAACCTCCTCTGAAGAGCTTTCCCGCTCACACGTGTGCGTGGCAGCAGCAAATTTTCCTGGTTATTCTGCCCAAAAGATCTCAAAGGAAGAAGACAGGACAAGACTCTGCAGTAACTTCAGAAATGAAAACACAGCACCACCCAACTGAAAGAACAGAACTTCCAACCTCCTGCCTTGAGTGTGGTGATTTCAGTTCCTTAAGACACGAGATGCCTATAGGTGAGTAGGACCACAGTGATCGTAAAGCAGGGGACCTCATTTGACTCCCACTCCCCACATCCTACAATTCTTCTCACGCTGAAGGCACCCGCAGTCATCCTTCCTGCTCAGTAACAGTCACTGTGCCCCTCGTGGGTTCATCCTCCTCACACTCACAGCCACCGCCACCCACCCTCGCCCGCTTCACCTCCCCACTTGTTTTCACCCGAAAGAATTGCGGGGTCACTCGGCACTTGAATAGGACGGTAGTTTGGGACACGGCTGCTCAGCTGTGCTTTCCTATTTCTAAAAGGCTTTGCTGGTAAATGTCTCAGTGCGAGCACAGCGGCCTGAGGGCTAAAACAGCCAAACACATACACAGCTGAAGCCCAGCTGGCCAGGATCCTCTTATTGCTTAAAGGGGCATGTTTGCCAAGGGGACACAGCAGCAGACTGAAGTTGGGCGGAAACGACTTCGCTTCAGGCAAGGTCACTGCTGATAAGATCATCATCATCCTACATGATGCCTGGCAAGTTGATTTTCAAGATATCCCTCAAAAGGTGACCTTGAATATAGGCTCGTATAGAACTGTCCTTTAATTAGCAAAAGCAATTATATTGCATTTTAAAACTTAGTTCAGATACTCCTAATGCATCCCTTTCATGAACATTTCGTCTCTGAGGATCCTAAATAATATCTGATGGAGAAAGAAAAAGACATTGGTCCATTAGGACACGTGCCACTTAGACAGTCAGCAACATGGCCGACTCAATGGCCATGAGGCTGGTTGCCCACTAAGAGTCTGGAACTCACAGTCAACTATAGTAGCTCAAGAGGCCTTTAGCAGCTCATTCCTCGAAGAGTCCATTTCCTCCACCTATAAAATATGTACTTTACAGAACTGTTTTAAGGCTTTAACGAGAACTTTATGTAAAACTAGTTTGTAAATGGAAAAGAGCTGCACAAATGAAAGTCTGAAATGGGAGGAAACGGGGCCAAGCGGGACGTACGCTGCAGCCTCCTGAGGGTGCCTGGTGGTTGAGTGCACAGGACCCCCCAGCTACATAAATCTGGCCTTAATTCCTATATTTATGACTCACTGGTGTGTAAGTGGGACCTTGAGCAAGTTACTAGCCTCTCGGACCCTCGGTTTTTACAACAACGCTACCCATCTCATAGAACCGTTGTGAGAAATGCCTGCTACACGATACACAGTCAACAAATGGCAGCTAAGAGTAATCCAATCAAATAGGTACCAGAAAAATATTCAGGGTAGGATAATAATGGGTCACACTTCCTGAAGAAGTCAAACACCGGTTCATCCATTCATCACCAAACCGAAAGTCGCCAAGCAGTGGGCACCACAGAAGACAACAGGGACACAGAGGTCAGTAAAACATGGCCCTAGACTTTGAAAGTTCAAACTCTGACGGAGGAGACAGACGTGTACACAAATAATTGTCACCACGTGCAACGGTGGTGTGGGAGCCTTAGACTCAGCTTGGGTGGGCTGGAAGAAGCCCGACAGAGGTGACAACATTTGACCTGAGTTCTGAATGCGACCATCCTTCATTCCCTCTGGGGCTACTGCAGTCACTTCCTAAAGGATGACCCTGCTCCTACCACTGCCCCCTTATGATCCATGCTTCACACAGCAGCCAGAGGAGTTCTTAAAAGCATGTGAATAAGATAATGTCATTCTCTTGCTTCACATCCTTCAATAGCGCCCCACTGTGGTCTGGACAAAACCCACACTCCTTACCAGGGCCTTGAAGACTCTCCTTAATCGAGCCCCTGCCCGCTCCCCTTTTTCACTCCGCTCTACCTATCCTGACCTTTCTGTCCCCTGCACACACCGCATCACTGCTCCCTGAGAGCCTTTGCCTGAGTTTCCCCTTGGCCAGAAATGCTGTTCCTCAGAGATCTGCAAAGCTCTTCAAACTTTCCAACCAAAATTAGCTTCTTCCCTCCCTACACTGCTCTCTCTCCCACCACTCTATTTCACTTCCCCAAAGCTTCTGTTATTATCTGAAATTACCTTGCATGTATGCTTATTGACCCAATCGCTGACTCTATGTCACTAAAATGTGAGCCCCTGGTGAAGAGTAACTACACTATCTTGTTCTCTTACATTAATGCCTGGCAAAAAATAATCACTCAATAAAATCGCAGAATGCCCACCCCCAAGGTTACATGAATTTCCCAATCCACCAAGGGCCTGAGTCAGCTTTTTTATCCTCTAGATGCGGCTCACCCACCCAGAGAGTACTGAGTTCAAAACAGTGCTTATCTTGAGCAACATCTCCTAGCACAGTCTCCCTACTGCACTGCTACCACCATGCTCTGAATCAAAAGAAGTGGACATTTGTGACAAGCTAGGTGTTTCCTAGCACCCAGAGACAGGCAACCGATGTCTGAAATATTTAAAAAAAAAAAGAGGTGCAGAGGAAGCAACTTCCTCAGGAAGCCATGGGGAGGCCCTGGGCCCTCAGGCAGAACGTCACCATTAAAGACCTCAACAGAGTGACAGGTCAGACCTGCACTGCAAAGAAGCCAGCCCACCATATGGCCAGGACCTTGAGTCCTAGGAACTGTAAGACACACTAATACGAAACACTAAAGGCTTAGGACTTCTTCACTTTACAATTCCTAATTTCATTTCACTTTTCTGCGAGTTCGACTTGCCTTCTATGCTGGCATGTAGGAGAACTCACAGTGACTATACAACCATGATCACTGTCTACAGTTTGGGGGTAAGAGCTTGAGATATCAAGAGAGCCAAGCCGGTCGATGAGAGATAACTGGGCCCTTTCTGTTACAAATACCTTTAGCCAAAGGATTACGTGAACTAAAATGCAGGTGTGGCATATTGCAAAGAAGTTACAAAATCCAGTCTCTTAAGGAGAATTGAAATTTAATCATGTGAAAATGTAGACCCTAAACTGAAATGATACCAAATGGTTTAACCATGTACGTGTTCTACATACATGGTTACGTAGTTCTACTGAAATGTACGTGTTCTACTGAAATGTACGTGTACGTGTACGTACGTGTTCTACTGAAATGTGATTTCTGCTGTTATTGTTCATCGGAAGGGAACAAAGGCACCCTGGGGTGGGAAATCAGAAAGAACGGTCAACACGAACCAGGCATGATAGTCCAACCCTTCTTGCGATGATTTCTTCTTATCTAAACTTTCATTCATTCGACATTTAATGAGACGCTAGCTACCACTGTGCTAGGCACAAAAGAAAATAAACGCCTGGAATAAATCCCTCAGAGAATTTCTAATCTAGAGGGGAGATACAGAAGCCATAAAGTAAGGCTATCTCAACTGAAGCTTAGAGGATGGAGAAGCAGCCTCTAGATGAAGGTTCCAAGACTTTCATGAAGAAGATAACAGTGACCTTGAAGGATGGGTGGATCTTGTCAACAGAAAGAGACCGCCATAGATAGAACAGTGTAAGTCAGGGGGTACAGAGGGAAGACGTGTACATTATAGCCTTGGGATAGAATGTGGCTGTACAAGGGCTGGGAAAGATAACTCTTCACTTAGACTTTAACTCAAGGACAGAACTTTTCTGCTCTCCCCCATGTTCCCTAAGACCCAATTCTCTACATGTGGTTCACTCTAACTTACACTTATTAAATAAATAAGAAAATGAATCCAGGGAGAAAAAAATGATCTATTCAATTCACTTTGAAGTTGCTGCTGCGACGGATGTTTCTGGGTTGTCCTAATAATCCAGGTCATTGTAGAACTCCGCACATCTTTGGTTATGGGTAGATACTTGTATTGTCTCACTGACGACATGCGGGGGTTTAAAGAAAGGGCATGTGGCCAACAGTGGGTAGGGGCAGCATGAATGTGTGTGTAAGTCCGCAAATTTGGAAAGCTCAAGGAAGTTGTAGGGCCCAATACCTTGTGGATACTTTAAAAAATGAGGAGATTCATCTATGAATCAGTTCCACTGATGCCATCATCCCAAAACGCAGAGCTAATACTCTTGTACTATAATTCCAGAAAGTGATATTTTCGTTTTTAAGAATACATCCAGTGAATATTGAAATACTGTTTTTAAATGATCATGATGGAATTGCAGCATGATATGGTATAAGACCAAACATACTGCCTTAGGAGTCAAGAGACCGAATTCTGCTCTGTCACTAACGTGCTGTAAAACTGCAGACAAGGGGCTTCCCTGGCGGTGCAGTGGTTGAGAGTCCGCCTGCCGATGCAGGGGACACGGGTTCGTGCCCCGGTCCGGGAAGATCCCACATGCAGTGGAGCGGCTGGGCCCGTGAGCCATGGCCACTGAGCCTGCACGTCCGGAGCCTGTGCTCTGCAACGGGAGAGGCCACAACAGTGAGAGGTCCACGTACCGCAAAAAAAAAAAAAAAAAAAAAAAAAACTGCAGACAAGGAGCTTAACCTCCGTGAGCCTCCTGACGGGGAGGAGGCTGATGCCTGGAGGTGAGCATGGTTGGTGGAGGTGGCCAGGCTTTTGCTCGGCTCACATGCTCATCCGGCAGCAACGTGCCCCGGGCCTCCTTGGAGCCTCCCTCTCTGCACTCATATGTGGGGTCAGGGGTGCTGCTAAAATGTAGATCCTCTTCACAACGTTTACCTAGCTTTCGGTTAATGATATCTAAGGAGGCTTTGGATTCTAAAATGTCCTCTGGGTCCTATTTTCTGGTGTCATCTTTAGGTTTGAGGACAAAGCCTTGAGAAAAGCTGCTTCTTAAATGAATCTAGCAGCACACAGGTTCCGAAGGCCATTTTAAAGGCGTTAGCCATCAGCAAAATATAATTAGTAAACAGTTAAGGATTAAAATATAGAAATCACACATTTAAAGAACCCAGGGGTTGCCAAATCACAGAACATATATTTTTCTTATATATATCTTATTAGCCATCGTAAGACCCTTACAAATCATATATAAACACTTCTATATATGTATACACATACTTCTCCACACATACACACACACACACACACACACACACAGAATCTAAGGATTACTATAAAGACAAAAGTACAGCTGTTATGAACCTTAATCAATGATCTAAAATCCATCACTTTAACAAACTACTGTATATAAAATAAATAAGCCATAAGGATGTATTGTATAGCATGGCGAATACAGCCAATATTTTATAATAACTATAAACAGAGTATAATCAATAAAAATTTTGAATCACTACGTTGTACATCTGAAACTAATATAATATTGTAAAAACTATATGTCAATAAAAAAATAAAAAATAAAAAAATTCAGTCCATTACTTTAAATGTAGTAGCACGCCGCATAGCGACAAGCTTCAAATTCACAAGTTGGTGTGAATTTCACCCTGTCATTTTCATCAAGGACCCATGTCTAGTGAACACACTAACCTGACTCCTACATTTCAATAACTGGAGATTTATTTAAACCTAACACATGGCTATTCTTCACAGCGTTCTATGTTTCTTCTCTCATGCAGATATCTGGTTCTCTTCAGTGTTTAGATATTTTATTTTTATAGTTCTATATTATTTTAAAAATACATACTCAGGCATATCCATATATTCAGACTAATACACATAGACCCACAGAAACCTAAGTAAATATCCAAAAAGACATATACCTAATAAGGGCAGGACAGAAGGAGAGGTAGGTAATTTTGTTTATAAACAATTATGCTTATAAACCGTTAAAGACACTCAAAACCTAACGGCTACAGACAAAAACCTAACCATTAGACAAGATCCAAGTTGAGAGTTTATTGTACATTTTGAGTTATTTTCCTTCCCATCTAGTCGCTCTGCCAACAATAGTAACTAGATGACATGTTGAGTTCCTTGCTGCTCTCAGTACTGTGATCTGCAAATGAAAGACCTATGATGATTAGCACACTCTCTTGTCACCATGGCATAAAAGCAAGCAGACTAGTCCTACAGGAAGATCTGCTTTTGCCCAAGTGGGGCAGGAAAAAAAAAAGGGTTGGGAGTCTTAACGCACCAAATGTGAATGATTGGTCTGTAATGCGATGCTGATATTAATTTTTAAGAAGAAAGTAAAGCAAGAAGCACACTGGAATGCATAAAGAGAAATGTCACATGGAGAACGGGAGCTCAGTGTGAATCAGAGGGGACTTCTGTCTGCCCAATGGGCCGCTCCTTGGTCTTGCCTTATAACCAGCAATTAAGGCTACCTGTTAGCCCAGGGCAATTTTCCAGCCAACTTAATGAAACAGTTATACATGTAAGAAACATTAGCCCAGATCTGAGATGGTAATGCTAATTTTCCAACAGTGAGGGTGTGATGTTATCCCCTGCACCACCTGGACACAATATAGAAACTGACAACAAACATTCTCCCAGACAGCATGGTATTACCGTCCCACCAGTGTGCAGACTGACATCGCTACAGAGGACAGCATCAGTAGAAACTTCCCCCAAATTTTATCCCAAAGTTAGTGGATACTGGTATTTGGTTTTTATTAAAAAGAAAAAAAAAAGAAGGCCAGTGTCTTCAAGTGTTGATTTCTTTCATCATAAGCCATTTCCCAGCTCCAGAAGCTTTGAAGTGAACGCGTCTCATCTGTCAGGCAGCCCCTCACCCCCAGCCTGCCGGAGTCTGCGAAAGTGAGACCTAGGAGTCTGTCTTACCTGTAATCTGACTCTGTCCTTGTGGATTAAAAGGACTTGGTGCAGAGTTCAGGGAGGGCCGTGGGTTCTGAGGCGGGACACCTACTCTCATACTGGGATGAGGAATGCGCCCTAAATCACTGAGGCGGTCAGAGAACAAACTAGGTTTAGAGTCATCAAGCTTCTGTCTGTGCCCTGGAAACAGCAAATCATAAAATAAAAGCATATTAATTAGCTGAACAATTGACCATGCTAAATAGATACGTGAACATACATACTAGGGGTTTAAGCGAAGGAATCGTCAATACTGATCTTTATAATGATGCGTCTATATAATGCCTCCCATTTCAAAGGGCTTTGTGATAAGCATCGTCCGGTGGCAAGCATCCCTGGTTCTGTTCTAGGAATGGAGAGCGGAGGGGCCCAGAGGGTGACTCGGGGCCAAGTATCAGCGGTGAGGCCCAGACACCAGAGCCCAAGAGGGACTCTCTGGGCGCCCCCTCTGGCCTCTCGGGGAGGCTGGGAAAGGTGACTGTGTCCTGGGCTGTGTTTGCTCATTTCATGAAGGAGGAAACCTCCCCTGAAAGTTGAGAATCTGTGCATGGGACACACAGTGGGCCATACTTGGGGCAGAAACAGAGACAAACACTTCTGTTAAAGGGACACTTCCGTGATGACCATAAGTGACTTTTTCTTTTTTATGTTACCACTGTACCTTATGGAGACTCCTTTCTGAAAAATGAAAACTCAAACCGAGAAACCCCTTTAAGAGGAAAACAGAAATACAGGCAAGGAAACTCAAATCCTCGAGAGGAACGTGGACATTTTGTGATACGCCAAAGCCTGAAAGCGCATAATAAACTATGTTAAATCAGAGAGAATGCTTTTTTTATTTTAAATCTAGTGCTGTGGTTCTGTAAGAGAAACTGAAAACTACCCTTTGGGTTACCCTGTGAATGTGGAGAATCCACTATTTAAAAAAACAAAAACAAAAACCTCACTTGGTCTCTCTTCTAGTTTATTCAAGTGTAAAATCCACAGAAATTCTAGATATTCAAGAACTATGTAAGTTGAAATATAACCAAGGTACTAAGACTTTTTAAAAATCATCCAATCATTCCTAGCAAAGAGCATGGTATTGCCTTGGTGCAGGTATAACTGGAAAACACCTGAAGCTTGATGTGACGTTAGTTAAGTGTGAAGCCGTAGAGTGGGACTATGGTGAACGAGTACAATAATGCCTACTGCCTAAACAGAAATATCTTCCATGTTCCGTACCAGTGAAGCCCTGGTACGTTGCCCCAACAGTTTAGTAAAATGTTAAGTAACGGAAGCTGATTCAAAGAAGAGCCGTTTCAGATGATGACTAGAGTAAGAATTTGCAGGAAAAGTTAAGGGCATTAGGAGTAGTATCTATAACAGAAGAAACCCTTGAAGGAGGATTATTAAGAGCCTTCGAGAATGGCAAGGTAGATTCCACAAGTAGCAAGAACACCTCATCTCCCACTTAGTACAGGACAAGAGGAATATATCAGGACAGGGTTAAGCTGAACATTAGAATTTCCCAACTATAAGCTGTCTTCCTAAGACAAATTCCTTATTTTACTTGCCCCCAAATGTATTTTCCTGTCTCCTTTTTCATTGCCTACCCAGCCCAAAGAAAACAGACAGGAAGCCAAGGTTTGGTAATAGGAGTGTAGCTGTCTCCCCAGCCAAACATGTTCCAACTAAGGCCCATTAACTGAAATGCACCCACCACCCTATTTCCTGCCAGTGTAAGTCTGGGGCATGTGCTACAAATGAGGGGCTAAGATTGGGAGAAAAATGATCAGGAAAAACTAGGGAAACTCATTGCTTACTGATAGTCGTTTTCCCCACCATTTAGGACTTTTTAATCCATATTACACATAGATTTTAGAAATCTAAAGGAGTAATCCCTAAATCTATTAGGGATTACCCAACACAAAAACTCTAAAGGAGTAATCCCTAAATCTATTAGGGATTACCCAAAACAGCCCCCAGACCCCAGGAAGTGAGGTGTTCATAGATGAAGTGACCAAGGCCTGCAGAGAGAAAACAACTAGCCCATGGGTCTTAGCTACTGACTAGCTCAGCCTGGACCAGGATGCAGCCCGCGTCCTAGTGGACTCAGCCTTCCATACACCATGTGGCACCATCCATGCTGGACCCCAGCTTCTCCCTTCCTCTCCCAGCTGCTACGAAGGACTGAAAATATTCAGATCGCCAAGGTGAGGCACCTGAGGACTAAGCCCTGGGAGGTGTCAGGCTGTTTTTCAAGGCAGGCAGAAGCAGCAGCAAGGATTCAGTTACAAAGTTAACAGCTCACCCATTACCCTAAACAAACCTCCATCACTATACCTCGCTGTGTCTTACAAGGTTCACGATTAGAGAATCGTACAGTACTTGTCACACTTAGATCCATGGATTCTGTTCCTCATACACATACCAAAAAAAATAAAGGATTGCTGTGGTGTTGATACAGCTGTAAACATTAACAAGAAAGCTTATGGAATTGTCCCTGGAAGTTATTTAATAGGCCATATTTTTGGAATGGCAGATTCCCTGAGGGCTGGGGGAGCGGGGAGGGCTACACGATCTTGCATGGTTCCTTTACATACTGAGGCTTTACGTGGGCCATGGGTCACAAGAAAATTTAATAAGCTTTGCCTCTGCTTTCTACAGCCCTTTCGTTAGGTTTTCATGGAGACCGAATGAGATGTGAACTCAGTACACAAATGCGTGAGGACACGTTTATTTTCTCTGAGTCCGGTGCTTCGGGGCAGTGATAGGAGGTCGTAGGCAAGAATAAAGAACCTGGAGGAGTACGGATGTGTGTGAGAAATTTAAGAGCAGGTGAAATTGGAAAAGCCTCCATCACCTTTTGGAAATGATCTTCGAAGGCAAGCTACCGAGTATCTACACACACCTTAGAGTAATTCGGGGAACATCTATCTGCAGCTGCATCTGTACAAAAAACATACCCATTTTTCTTCCTAGAATGTCTGCCCCTTCACAGCCACCACCACGACCACAATAAAATTCTTGCAGGAGAATGAAGAGCAAAAGCCGATCGGGTTCTTCATCTTTCAACCATGACAAATAACTGCTACCGCTAAACCACATCAGGGTGACACAGGAATGACGGGCTGAAAGAAGACATACTTAAGTCCTCAGCACCCAAGCCGTCCCTTCGGAAACTGGGGACTGGGAAGACAAAGGGTACACTGACTTCAATCCAGGACAGGGTACTCTGCCACGGTACAGGGAGAACCAAACCTCATCCAAAGGGCCAGAGAGTGGATCTTCCAAGCAGGAGGAAGCTATAAAGAATGGAGAACTGCTGTCTCCACGTTGCACAGTCTTGCATATCTAAGACTATGCAAAAGCTCGGTCCTGGATCTCCTTTTCTAGTTGCACTGCCTGCCTTGATCAGTGGCTCTCCCATCCAAGCTGAATAAAAATGTTCTCTACGGAGCTTTGAAAAATATAGATGTCCATCAGCTCAATTAAATCGGGAGGTCTGGAAGACGGTCCTGGGGAAAGTTATTCTTTAAAAGCTCACGACATAGTCCAACGTGCAGCTGAGGTAGAGAGCCACAGCCCAGGACGATCCCACAACCCCACTCACTCAAGGCCACCGACTCACGTCCATGCCTCCCCGATCGCTAGGGTGAGCCCTGACCTCTGTCCTGAGTTCCAGGTTTGTGTGTCCCTCTGCCTACTTGACTTTGACTCTCCCCTGGAACATCTCAAAGGTATCTTAAAATCAGCATATTTAAGACACAATTCTTGCTTCTTCTCTCCAAGAAACACTGTTCCTCCCTAAGAGTCCCCCATCTCAGTACCAGTCACTCAGTCCCTTAAGCCAAAAACCTTAACACTTCCCTTGATTTCCCCTTATCCCTCACTCCCCACATTCAATCCATTAACAGATTTTGTCATTTCCATCTTGAAAGTCTATCTCGAATCTGTTCAGTTCCACCAGCACAACCCTCACCCAGGACCCCATCATGTCTCTCTGGGCCTCTGCCATTGTCTCCCTTAGTGTCCCATTCCAGGACTTTTCCGTTTTCCTGAAATGCTCTCCCCGGGATTCTCTGTACAGCCCACTCCTTCTCATCCCTTAGACCTCAGGGTGAACACCACCTCCTATGAGAGGTGCCTGCCTACTAGACCCAGAATAGGTGCCCTCCCCTCGAGCACACCCTGTTTATTTCCTTGACGGCTGTAACCACAATCTGTAATTATCTCATGCATTGATTTGTCTCCCCTGCAAGACTATGAGTCCAACAAGAACGACTGCTCTGGCATGTTTACAGCTGTAATTCTCACAACCCAGTTCAGTCCCTGCCGTACAGTAGGTGCTCAATAAATGTTTATACAATAAATGAATGAATGTTCTCCTCTTTTAGATAAATGTCTTGGTTGAGAGAAATTTTTCTGGCCCAGGATATCATATTATAGCACTATCTTTCCCAGAAAAACTATTCCCTTCTTATTTGGCAGTCTTGTGAATCCAGCAGGGAAACCCCTTTTTTAGAGACCAGCCTTTATTGATGTTTCCTAAGAAATTTCCCTGAAGAACGTTCATTTAAGTGAAAGCTTTTTTGCTTGCTTTCTGAAAAAGCTGCATTTGCTCTTACTATAATTCTTAAGCATTGCTGCAAGTCATTTAGAATCACAGAGCTGAAAAGGACAAGAGAAATCATTTTGACTCTCAGTTTTAGAGCAGTGTACTTCTTTAACGGAGAGGACTCTGAGTCCCTGAGAGGGGAAGTGACTTGCCCAAAGTCACATAGTTAGTGGCAGGACGAGAACTCAGGTCTTCTGACTGCTGGTCTGGGACTCTTTTCCCTCCCATTTGCCAACCAGCTTGTTTTAGATTAAAACAGCACATCATCAGTCATTCAGAAAAAATCACAGTCAAAAGTGAATTTCAAGTGGAAAAAAAAGTAGTTTTCAGAACAAATTTCATTCACAAAGTTCAGTGTGTTTGGCTGAATATGACTTTTGTTGCAACAAATTCAGGGGCACAAGAAGAAAGTGTGGTGGAAGGGTCACAGTATTCACACATCCCTAGAGCAAAGACGCATGAGGAACGGTTAAGTCACCAACCAATAGTCTAATGGTCCCATTCTTCCCCACCCAGCTCTTTCAGTCCAAGGGCAACTCACCCACGGTGAAAGTTGGTAATGTTGCCCTTAGAACTTCTGCTTAAAAAATCACGCTTCTGAAACTGGTCCGTGAAGACTCTGAAACCGTGGTATGTGAACTACAAAAACAAACGTGCCACTCTGATGTAACCCATTTCGCCCATTTTTATAAAAGTCAATTGAGCACCGCTTCACAACTCTGGAGAGGCGGGTGGGCGCCCAGCCAGAACCTCACGCTCTGTGCCCTGTATTCACAGCGTGATGCAGTACGCCAATTAGTGAGCCCTCTTGAAGGATGCCCAAGTGCACTTAACAGAAGAGTACGCCTTTCACAACAGGCAGGGCGTGTCACAGCCCCTTCGCTCTCACGTGGCACAGAAGGGTCATTTTGCTGGTCACTAGGGCATGATGTTTGACAGCTCCTCTCTTTACAGTAGTATATTTAATCAGTTTTAAACACTCACTTATTTTATTAGGTATTTAGCTACTTGTATCCTGGGTATCAGGAAGATACAATGTTTAAATAAAATAAAGTTAAAAGGCAGATCTGCAATAAAGCATCAATCAGGAATCAGTATGGCGTCCAAATTCAGGTCAGTTAGTCTAGCTAGTGTGTGCTGGGCATCTACCATGTGAGTCTCGCTAGGCATTTTAAGGAGGAGCGGGGAGAAAATATATAAGATAACATCGTTGCCCTCAAGCAGTGCACAGTCTAGTAGGGAAGAAAGGCAAGTTAAGTCTAACTGCAAAGGACTGTGTGAGACAATCACTGAAATGCTACAGTTTGGGGATCAATTGAAAAAATATAAATATGGACTATTTCAAAATATTAAGGAAGAGGTGCTTTTGGTGATTATGTAAGAGTAGTATGCCCTTAGGTTTTAGAACGGGTAACTAGAGGTTAAATGTCCTGATGTCTGGTATTTGCTCTAAAATATTTCGGCAAAATAACAAATACAGCAAAACGCTATTAATTATAAAACAAGGCGATGGGTACCTGGGGTTTTTATGAAATATAATCTCTTTTAATGTATGTCTGAAATTTTTCACAATAAAAAAAAAACTTTAAAAAGTAATAAAATGCCATTGGAAGAACAGGGGAACAACTGATGCTGACTAACAGGGAAGAGGAAACCCTCACCGATGAGATCATTACGTCCTTGAAGGTGGAAGAGGATGCTGATAAGCAGAGAAGGAAGGAGAAAAGCTAGTTGGAGGACAAATGACAGAACCATGATAATAGACGTCCTGTGAGACAAGATGGTGCTGAACATATATATGATATTAACCTAACCAGAGGCAAACCATCTTCGAATCACTTAACACTTCTCATTTGACAACATTAATTCTTTTCAACGATGCAATATATATGGAAATCTGTCTTTTAAGACAGATCTTTTCATCCCCTGACCAATAAAACAACACTTTGGCAGCCCCTGAGACTCCTGTGCCATGCCGTCAGGCCTACCTGGAGGAGAGGGGGGTCTGGGAAGACATGAGCTAACTTTGCTGCCAGCAAGTCAAGTGACAGAATGAGATCTGGTCCAATACCCTAGGGCTCAAGCCACAGGGTAGAACCATCTAAGAATGTTGTGACAATGACTTAGAGAGTAAAAAAGAAAACGGAAGAGGACTTGAACTAGAATTACCATTTTTCAGAGTAAATTGGTTATATGCAACAGAGATGCTATTCCACAGCAGTTCTGGGGGGACAAAAATGATGCCTTCAATTCTAATCTCTCTACCCTGAAAGTGGCACATGAAAGAGTGTTTGCAGGGAGGGGTTAGGGAACAGGTTGACTAATTTTAAAGTCATAACTCAATTCCAAATGAAATTACTTGGAATTTTACCTCTGAGGATGACAGTCACTACATTCCCGCAAAAATGGAAGATGACACAGACTCAAGTGAGTTCTTAGGGAAGCCATGCAGAGTTTGGATCCAAATACCTTATTGAGGCTCTAGGTTAAAAACCTTGATTTTCTGCATTCCTACATACATGTGAAAATGAAAATACTATTGAGAAAAGTGAAACTCTTATCTGTTTACATTCAGATGATTACATTTCACTGGCGGTTTGTGAAAGTCTAAAAATCGAAGACCTGTACCCTTGTCATGCACCCAATGTTTAGATAAGTTCTTTGCCTCTCCCTGACACACCTCCCTGTGCCACTACAAACAGTCCCAACCAGCTTCTCCTCTAATTTCCCTGTTTCCATTAATATAACTGTTTTCTAGTCTCCCAGGCTCAAAATCCAGCCTAGGTCTTTTCCACCTCCCTTTCCTAGACCCCAGCATCCGGTCAAGCCCATGCCTGTAGTTTCTGCAGGTCTAGCCCATCTACAGGGATGAGCCCCTAGTTTCCATTCCCACTAGGACCACTCCTAACCTCTCACTTGTGGTTAAGATACCAGAGCAGCAGGCTGGCATATATGAAAGGGCACCAACCAGCTGTATGACCACAGGAAGGGTTTAATGGAACTCTCTGAGACCTAGCAAAAACGAAGAGTTCGTTTCCATAATTTCTAAAGTCCTTTCAGTCCCTAAATCCTAACATTAACGTTATGTACCTGCGCAAACCCTTTCAGTCGTCTTACAGTGTCTATCAAATTAAACAGAGCCCCCTGAGCCCAGTAAACGAGAACCTGGAAAAGACGGTCTCAATGGACCTTATCACACTTTCTTCCAACGGCTCCAACCATACTGCTCCCGGCCTGTGCCCCACTCACACTGGACTCCCCACAGTTCTTCAGAGTCCCCGTGCCTTTGCCCAAGCCGCCTCCTCCACTCAGAACTGCCTCTCTCCCCAGCACCTCCATTTGGCCAAATCCCTTCCCAGTCTCAACCTGGTCACCACATTTGTTCTGGTCTTTTCTGTCTCTAGGGCCTCGGTGAGCCCTCTGGTTTCTATCACAGCAAACGGAGAGCAGCTACAACTGCTTTTTGTCCACTACATGTGGTTATACTTAAGTGTAGTAGGCATTCAGTAAGCATTAACTCTCTGTGAATTGATATAAAATATTTATATAAAATTTCAAACCCTAATATCTTAGATTCTCCTGGACTTGACTGTGAACCCCCTGAGGATGGGTGTCACGTCCTACATCTAACACGTAAATTTGAGCCTAGGTACAGAGAAGGCACACAACAAATACTTGTTAAATTAGTAAATAAGAACATTGTTACATTTAGAATTATCTCTCCTTTTGTCCAGTAAAAGTCAGAGAGGAGGGGGGGAAAAAAAAGGCTGGTTATTGGGCAACATTTCCCACAGTAAAATTGATGAGTCTCTAATCTTTGCTGGGAAAGGCTGCTGAGTCATCCTTTTTCCTAAGACTATGCTGTCTGGTTCAGGTCAAAAACTATTTCGGGACTAGAATAATGAAATGGACTAAGAAACTGTCTTCATGTTTAAGGAAGGCCTGGAGCCCCTCCGAGCCACTGGAAATTAGCAGCCGTGGAATATGATGTGTGCATGGGGCCCCAGAGCTCACACAGGATGGCCTGTGAGACAAGACAGCCCTAGACCACTGTTAGTGTGTGGCTTCAGACAGAGGACCACAGATCATAAACAAATCCCCTTCCAGGAGATTCTTCTCTGATGGCATTTCAAAAATGAACTAACAGATCTTCCCTCTAAGGGCCTTCTTAATATATAAACCAATTTCTAAAGGAAAAAAAAATGATAATCACTACCACATATCTTCAAGAGCTCTCTTTCGAGCCCTTGAACAGTCAGGCATGTAGAATTCAGAGTTTATCAGGAAAGAAGAGAAGAAGAACAATTTCACCCAAGAGAGGTCTGAAGCCTTCCAAGTCTCTTGGGTAAAAACATAATTATGGGAAGAAAAACATAATCTACTCAAGAGACATAATTACATAGTTAAGCCATAGACTCCATAGAAATATTCTAGGAACTCCAGTTCATAGAAAAAAATGTTAAAAGCTTGAATTTGCTTTCTTTTAATAATAAGAGGCGCCAGTTTAGATCAGTGAGTAAAAAGTTCACTCTTCCAAATTCGTATGGAGTCATTTTTTAAATATAATTAGATGCATGAGAGAGATCATTGAAGGACAGCCTCTTTCAATATGTAGGCTTCTAAAGGTTAAAGAATTCAAGATCTTCCGATAAATACACAAATGAAAGAATTGTGAGATATTCATTCGCACGTATATAAATGCAAGTTACTCTATAATTTTTAGATTTTAGGCTGTGGCAGATCCCGACAATCAAAGAATAAGTATCTGGAAGAAAGGACAGTCGCTCACCAGGGAATAACCCCTGAAAAACATATGCTTAGAGTACAATCCTGTTTCTTGAAATAATGGAGTCAAGCAACCTGAAATATCTAAAGAAAGAGAAATTCACGGGAGGTAAGGAGAAAAAAGGATTTTAAAAATGTAAAGTGGTCTTCCCTGGTAGCGCAGTGGTTGAGAGTCCGCCTGCCGATGCAGGGGACACGGGTTCGTGTCCCGGTCCGGGAGGATCCCACATGCCGTGGAGCGGCTGGGCCCGTGAGCCATGGCCGCTGAGCCTGCGCTTCCGGAGCCTGTGCTCCGCAACGGGAGAGGCCACAACAGTGAGAGGCCCGCGTGCCACCAAAAAAAAAAAAAAAAAAAAAGTAAAGAAAGACCAGATGAAAGCGTAATGGAAATATACAGGAGGAGATGTAGTATTTTTGCAGGCGGTGGAAAAAGAACTAAACCGGGAAGCTGGCTGACTTCAACTCAGCCCCTCTCCTCTGCCCTAATGCGTCTCTAATCTACTTTTGCCTCTTTACCTCTAAATTCTCTGGCACCTTCTTTCTAGTTCCAATCCTGCTACCCTTGACTTTGCCTGCCTGTTGTTTCCAAGGGATGCTTCTTTCTCCATCTTTACTCGCATTCAAAATAAGATTATATGAATTCGAATTTTTCAGAGCTGGAAGAGAATGTGGATTTCACCAGACCATGTTTTATTTTAGAAAAGGAATTGATGCCCAGAAAACCCCTGTGACCTGTTTGAAGTCACGGAAGTAGGCAGTGACACTGGACACTAGCCCCTGACCAGCCTCTGTCCTCTTTTTCATATGCCAGGCTGCCATACAAGGAAAGAAGGGGAAAAAAGGCTAAGGAAAAGAGACCTAAAAGGAACACAATAAGAAAAAGCCGAGAAGCTTAATTCAGAGATTTTGTTACATTATATCCAGTCTTACCGACTCCGTTTTATCACAACACATCTTGTTCTACTAATTACAACCCAACATCCACAACTGTCCTGGGCCATCAGAATCCGCATCTCTCCCTTCAGTTTCTGGGAAATGAACAAAAGATCTCTTTCTCTATGTCCACACTTCACTCACAAAACTTAGTAAAACTCGAGTGTGTTAGTTCTGAAAACATTTCCTTTGCCTTCTTTGACTATAATATATTCATACACACCACAGTTTTGTGTTACTGGCCTTTACAGAGACCCCACTGAGAGATGTAAAGATTTTTTTTTCTTAACGGTAACGTTTTAGGCAATGGAAATGGTAGTTTCCATAGTCGAACAAAAAGCATCACTGTTTATTTGCCAATAATCCAGCTAAACATGGATGGCATTATTCTTCAAAGAGTCTAGTGACAGCTAGCCTACAGACTGTCACGCAATTCCTGGATCCTGGCTGAGTTTCCTTAGCATGCGATCTTCTCTGTTTCTCTTTCATTATTACGGTTTGGGGCATGTGCTGTGTGACTGTGTGTGTGTTTCGAGCAAAGAAAGAAAAGCACTACATCGAAGCAATTAAAAAGTGCAAAGGGCTCCTCTCTTGACATTTGCTGCTACAGCCGAGGAACATCATTTTCAATTTTCCCCTTTCTGTAACAGGAAGAAAATGTTAAAAAGTAATAACCAAGGAAAAAGTCAGCCAGCTCCCGCAGCCTGGTCTTGCTGTGCTGAATGGCAGTGAAGATCATAGAAGAAGAAAAAAGAAAAAGACAGGGGAGAAAAAAGAGGGGGAGGGGGAGAATTTCTTGCTTAAACTGGACCTAGTCCAGCTGGCAAGAAGAGGTGGTTTTCTTAACGCTTGCAAAACCTGATTACTTTTTTAAAGGAATGAAGAAGAAGGAGAGGTAAACACAGCCATTAAGACAGATTTACGGTACTTAGTTTTAATCTGGTCTAAGGCCTCTCCAATTGTCTGCCGCTCTGCAATTCTCTGCTCGCTAGACAGGAACAGGGGGTATGTCAGTGTCTTCCGAACGGCCAATGCTGTCAGCTGAGCTCTGTGGTTACCCTCTCAGGTCAGGCATGGAAGGAACAGCGGCTTAAGCAATAATGGATGGATGTCTGTTATGTGCTGTGTCTGTCAGAAGTCTGTTCTACTGCATTAAAGGACTATTGTGTTTATATCTACACAACAGGTCTCAAACAGATTGTTTAAACATGCTTAAACAGGAGATGTCTTTGAAATAACCCCCCTAATAAAAGTCAGATGGGTAAGGAACTGAAAAATGCCATCAACAACATTAAAAAAATAACAACCTCATTTCTCTCTAAACTGCAAGGGTAACATGATATAAACTCCAAAATAAAACAGTTTACAAGTTAAACTCAGAAAAATTCCCTCGTGGATCAGCAGCCCTTTCCAATGGAATAGCGCTTATCCGCCCATCCACACACCCTTCCTAAACGCTGCTGCACGATGTACTACAGTCTTGATAGACAGATAATTGCTTTGTTCAGCCATGTGTAATGAAGGGAGTCTATTGTGTTAATCCCGGTGCTCTTATCTTCTGCGAACTCTGAATAAAGAACTGAAAACTCTACCCTCTTCATTCCAAAACAACCAGCGTTTACTCACTTTCAGATCTGCTAAAGTGTTCTTACATTCCACTCTGTCACTAAAGGTGCCAAGTATTTTGAGTAGGATCAAGTTATTGTTATATAAAAGGGAATCTAAAGTAGTGTTAAATGGAGTTAGAAGATAGCAAGTTTTACCTTTTTTTTTTCAAGGCACAACAGACTAGAAAAGTGCATTCTTGTCAAACCCAAGGAAGTGGGTCGGTGGCCACTTTTTCAGAGCTCATAATCAGCGACCCCTCAATGAAAGAACATGATAGAGACACCAGCTCAATATATATATATATATATATATATATATATATATATTTTTTTTTTTTTTTTTTTTTGCGGTATGTGGGCCTCTCACTGTTGTGGCCTCTCCCGTTGCAGAGCACAGGCTCTGGACGCGCAGGCTCAACGGCCATGGCTCATGGGCCCAGCCGCTCCACTGCATGTGGGATCTTCCTGGACCGGGGCATGAACCTGTGTCCCTTGCATCGGCAAGTGGACTCTCAACCACTGCGCCACCAGGGAAGCCCAATATTTTTTTAAATATTAAAAAAAAGAACCTTCAGGTGATTAAAATTAAACTTTTTCCAAAAGCAGATATAAAGTTTAAAGATTTTTGTCTGCTGGCTTCGTGCTGAATTATCTAATCAGTAATGACAGTTGAAGATCTTTCTTTTGTCTGCGTAAAATGTATAAAGTATTGGCTTTTCCACGTACACGTGTATATGGTTATAAATTTACGTTTTCTCTATTACATGCATACATATATATGTACAGAGAGCGAGAGCCCAGTGGAAGGGACAGAGATACCACCAATGTCAGTTCCATGTCTCTTTCCAGGTAACTGGGACGTTGTCCTCTTGAGGCCCAACATGCTGTATACTCTACTTACACCAGGACACCACAACCCTTCTGACTACTGAACACACCATCAGCCTAATCAGATGCCTTGGTTTTATTTCAAAATGGCACATGCTCAAGAATCCAGGAAGCCCACTGGAAAAGAAGGAATATGGTCTGCAAAGTGGGGTAACCAATGAAACAACATCATCATTTTATTCTTTCCCTTCTGGGTTCTATCACTTTCATGGACCTTAATGGTCACAGAAATGATATCCTTTCTGCTCCAAAGGTAGGCTCTTCCCAAGAATTCACTGGCCTAATGGCTCAACAAGTCCTACTAACAACCCATGAGTTCAACCGTAAAACTCTGTCCAATAGAACTGAGGATTGCCCAACATGTAGTAAGAAAGATAACACGTGACTAACCGTCAGGAGATTTGGGTTCTGCCACTAATAGTAGCTTGTGAACTTCTCGGATACAGAATTTTCTCATCTGTAAGATAACAAACTACCTAACTTACAATTCTAAGAATCAGTGACGCCATGGATGCCTCACCTGTCACCATGGGTTACACACACACACACACACACACACACACACACGCACACACAATTAGTGAACTTGATGGAATAGTTAAAAGACCAAACCACCGTCTGACTAAAAGCAGAATCCCATATCGAAATCTGGGCCTGACTTTACAAGGATCAGAAAATCTGGAGTCTGTTCCTGGTTTTGTCACCAACTTGGTTGTGGAGCTATAGGCAAATAATCTATCATCTCTATGACTCAATTTCCTCCTATGACTCAACTTCCTCATCTATCAAATGAGGATCAAAGTATTTGCATCACAGGGACATCATCAGGATGAAATGTAACAGAGGTGAAAATGTCCTACACGGGGGAAACCACGATGCAAATATAATATTCGTTTCTCAATTAAAATTTCCTAAGCACTTATTACGTACCATGAACTATGCTACACCAGGGGCCCCAGCATATACTTGGGGAGGCATCGTATAAACAAATAATGACAGCAATGTGACAAATAGCATAACTGAGGTCTGAACAGGCAAAGGGGAACCGAAGAATAAATGCTTAACTTCCAAGAGCGGACAGGAAGGGCTCACAGAGGAGATGGCATTTGAGTAAACTTAAAGGATGAGTAGAATTCAGTCAAGCAAATGCAGAAGAAAAAGACATTCCAAACAGAAGGAACAGCAGGTGCAAAGACAGAGAGGTTAAAAAAGCATAGAGGGAACAATTTGGCATGGCTGGGGGTGTGGGAGGGAGGGGGTCGGGTAGGTCAGATGCTGAAAGGCCTTGTCCACAATGTCACAGCATCAGAACTTCACCTTGTAAATAACAGGGGATCACTGAGATATTGTAGGCAAGGGCGTGCCATGGGCTGATTTATAGTTTCAGAGGACCACTTTGCTTAAAGGGGAAAACAGATCTAAAAAGCAGTGCAGTTTGAGGCATGAAACCAGTTAGGGGATTATTTTTATATTATAGACCAAGAGACAAACACTGAGAGTGTGAACTCAGCTACAGCCAGGCTAATGGGTATGCAGGAAAGCTTTTCAGACACAGAACAGAGATAGACAGGACAGTAGAACAAGAAGATGTAAGAGGTAAGATGGAGGGCTTCCCTGGTGGCGCAGTGGTTGAGAGTCCGCCTGCCGATGCAGGGGACACGGGTTCGTGCCCCGGTCCGGGAAGATCTCACATGCCGCGGAGCGGCTGGGCCCGTGAGCCGTGTCCGGAGCCTGTGCTCCGCAACGTTGTGAGAGGCCCGCGTACCGAAAAAAAAAAAAAAAAAAAGAGGTAAGGTGGAGAGGATGAGTCTCCGGTTTCTGGTTTGGTCAAATAGGTGACTGTGGGGCATTCAAAACTGGTGAAACTAGAGGGGGTTCCTATTTGGGTGGAGAAGTTTGGTTAAAGTGAAGGTGGGAGGATCCCAAATATTGTAGGGGACATCAGTTGGAAGTACCTATGGGACATACTCAGGTGGAGATGCCCAGGAAGCAAACCAGAATTAAGAGTCTGAGATTCCGAAGAGGACGGAGATGCATTTTCAGTGGTCACAGGAACGTGAAGCCATCGGTGTAAATGACTCGGTCCCTCGGGGAATGGATATAGAGAATGAGTGGAGGAGAATATCTTAAAAGGAGTCTAAAAAGCACAAACACTTAAGGGGTCGGCAAGCAAGAGGAGCCAGAAGAGACGGAGGGGCCAGTGGTGCCGTGGAAACCAAGGAGCAGGCAGCCCTCCTCCTGAAAGGACACAAACCAGGAACCACTGCCCCACTGCTACTTCAGGGGCCCGAGGAAGCCTGAGAGAGAGCATCCTCTCCTTCTACTCCGGGACCAAGGGCACAAAGTTAATTCAGCCACAATGGTAAAAAAGGTAACTCTCCTCCACTCCCTCTGTACCCATTCCGCAAGTGACCTCATCCACATCTATGGCTTCAAATGCATCTCCAGCCTCTCCTGAACTTGAGACTCACATTTCTAGTTGCCTCTGGGCATCTTTTTAATAAGAATACCTTCACCAGGGACTGCAAGTGTGCATGGGGTCTTCTGAGTTCAATCTTGGTCGTGTGATTTTAAAGGAATATTTTATAGCCTCCTAACTGCAAAGCAATCAGCCCTCTTTGGGCCAAGTCACAAGTCAGACTGTGACTCTGTACCTGTCACTGGCAAAGTGTGTTCTGGTCTAAATATTACACTGGGAACCCCTAAACCAGTGTCCAAGAGGAGGGGAAGCAAAAGAAAACATGAGGCGACAGCAAAAATCTCTAAAACTAACCATCTTTCGCGGTATAACTTTGGAAAACAATCCTCCAGAATCCTGTGCAGCAGTATATTTGACCACTTCTTAGCCTGCCATTTGCACTCCAATAAGCTTAAGACAAATACAGAAACAAAATCAAATAAACGCAATCCCTCTTCTGCACCCTCCCCCTTTCTGCAGTCTCCCTCCCAGTGTCAATCAGAAAGTAACCAACCCTGAAGAATGTATATGGGGATGGAAGGAAAGAATCCATCTGCTATGGATGGAGACGTGGCAGGGGTCCAGTGCAAATAGTAGGAGTGATAGCATTTAGAGAACTGCAAACTTAACTAATAAACACGTATCAAAGGACTTTGAAAAGAAAGTCTGAGCCACCAAGTTGGCCTGAAGATCTTTAGACCTTTTCCTTTCCCCTCCATGAACGCTGAAGTCCAGAGGTTGCTAAAGTCCAGACCGATTTACAATTTCCCTTGAAAGAACATGATTATCACCTCTACTGATTCTGCAGTGGGCTTTTTCTTTTTTCCTGTTAATTCAAAATGAGGTCCTAGGCTGGTCAATAAGTTTAGGTACCAGGTCACAGCATAAATTTGTATTCCTTAACACTAATCTGAAAAGACAAATTTCAGTGTGTGTTTTAAAAGTTAATTCAATTACCTGATCTACTTTGTTCCATGGAATTACCCTCAACTGAGTATCTACAAGGGGCAAAATGCTATCTGAACTTAGCCCTGAATGTCTAGGAGGCCCCAGATGAATAGAGAGGAACGCAGAAGAGAGTTAAAACCGAAAAATACCACCCCAGCCAAAGCACCAGGTCATAACTTCCATCAATGGTCTGCAAAGAGTCAAGATGGAGACGTTTTTGCGTTTTGGGTTTTTAGGGGGTCTTTTTGGCAGAGGGTGGTAGGCGTTAATCATAAAAATAAAAGAGATTTAGTGTTAGTCTTCTGAAAGTCACCATCTATCTACCTAGAATTTCATATTCAAGAACTTCTGCCATTAAGTTTAACTGCTGATATTCGAGATCCAGCTCACGGGTCTTCACATCCATAAAACCTTCCCTCCATCCCCGAAATTGAAGTAAAGCTGCTCCCGAACTTCCCTGTCACTTCCACTGCCGCTACCTTATGCCCCTTCTCTTTTCCTATCACTTTATGCTACACAGGCACAGGCATGAATACCCGTGCTTTCTCCCCTTATCTGAGCTGCCTTCCGGGCAATCTCTACGACTAAGTCATCTCTGCATCCCCACAGCCCTCTTTAAAGTACATATAGGTACCCAACAAGTGTCTGTTGAATAAATAAATGGGCCAGTGACTGACAGAATCTATATGCTAACAACCATTCTCTCTAGTAAAAAACAGTTCTCATTACAAAAACACCGAAGGCAACAGGAAAGCCTCGTAACCATACCTATCTTGCCTTCTTTTTCTAGGATAAGAAATGAAAAGTTGGACTTAATATCTATGAAGTGCTCCCTGGGAGTCTGACACTTAAGGAGACACTCTAACTTCCTAGTATTTCCAACAGCCAGACGAAGCTCTACAGATTCTGATCCTATTTCAGGCTTATTAACAGAAATGAACAAATATCAACTTATATTCCCTCTACAGCAAACACTAGACAGGAAGACTATCCCCCCCAAAAAATATGAAACGCACAGTGATTCATCACAAGGTACACATTGCATTGTGTCCTTAAATACTTAAATACATATACATGTATAATATGAAAATATTGTATCCTTTAATATATTTACCAAACCTAATTCTCCCTCAAATATTCCCTTAGCCATTATACAAACTGTACTCTTATTCACTTTACCCTTCCCTCTAAGATAGCTATATCTAGAGCACGCCAGTACTGTGACAAGTAGTTCAGAGGAAAATTTTACAGCCACTGATGCTGGACAAGGGGAAAAAATAGCAATGCAACTGAATCTGCATTAAGGGTTTGGGCAGACAGAATATAATTATCCTGACCTTAAGATGTGCTTTCGGTGTTGACAAATCGCATGTTTCACTGGATTAAGGGCAATATTTCTTTGCTTTTAAGAACAAAATCGCTTGGCCCAGATAATAATTCAAAGTGTGTATAGCTGAGATGGCTGGACCACTGCAACTCCGCCAGCCCCGTCCCAAGACCTTATACCTGTTGCCCGAGGTGGCATTTGTGAAAAAGGCAAGAGAACGAACATCTGACTTTCACAACTAAGCAGGAGGCAGAAAACGTTCTCAGACATATGTGACTCCTTTCAAGAACTCCTGACTCAAAATTTTAGAGGGAAGTGGCCCTGTAATAATAACATCTCTTCTGAGAATAGTGCCATATGGTTTTAACAGAGGTTTATTTCCTGAACCCAAAGAGGGCTGCTGATTCTCAATCCAAGGAAAATAATTATGCAGACAATTTCACTCTATTACTCTCAGTGAAACCCATTCTGTGTGGTCCACACATGCCTGCTGACACCTTCAAAGAGACATTAAGCCATTTTTATGTACCGTACCCTTAATGGGTAGAATGCAAGGGAAATTTCCCTTTAGATTAGCACCTGTCGCCATGCATAAGGGTCCCACACTTTGACTCTCACATGTTAATGCTCTAAGCAGGTCAGGAAAGAGGAGGGAGATGAACAGAGCTTGCAAGTAACAACTAATTATCAGTCAGACGGTAGGGCAACACACACACACACACACACACACACACACACACACACACACACACACACGCTGAGAACCTGAAATACTGCATCTCCCAAAGTCAACAGCACTGCTGTGAAATTACTTCAGACACAATTGGCAGGTAGGAGGGCTGGGGGAGGGCAGCGGCGGGGGGGGGGGGGTATGGGGGAGGGTAATGGAGAACCACTCCCTTATGTAAATTTTAGCAACATTCAACTGCTAAGTTTAAAAAAAAAATCAAGAGAATAGGAAAATAAAATCCCTCCAGTGCCAAAGCCGAACAACACAAATGCTGTGAAAATAAAGATTTCAACCAAAGAACACAACCATTAAATAGGCTTTCAAAGAAGACCACCCTTTAAGCCTAAGAATATTCCCTTAAGAGCGGAATACGCTGAGCTGCGCCAGGTTGCCCCTGAATCTGAATTTTATTATAGTAGTTGGCTAGGAAATGAACTAGTTTCTCCCTTTCAGACGATTAAAGATCACCGAGTTTGAACATGAACCCAGGAAAACTATTTTTTATTTTCTAGCGTACTTGGCACCTTGCAGAAAGTCTCTTTTCCCCACATTAGATCTTTGCCTTCCAATACCTACCCACCTCTCTTTGAATCAGCAGAGAAACAACCAAAAAAAAGAAAAGTAAAATTTCTGGAGATGTCCACAGGAATTTCACAAAATCGAACCAAAATCACAAATATTCCCTGAGAGAGAGAGACAGAGAGACAGACAGCCTTGTAGGGCAAGCAGTGTCCAGGCCCAGGGAGGAGGAACCAGATACAAGCGGTACAGTATTCACTACGAGGCAGGCCAGGACTGTTTTCTTTAGACTGCCTCAAAGTCTTGCCAAGAAACAGACGGATGCTGCTGAAAGAATATCTTCCACAGCTGGGCATCTGGGTTCTGTGACAGACAGCCCTGCTCCTGTGTGTGTGGCCTGTAGAACGTCTCAAAGCTTGGGAGGGAGTTCTTAGCACAACAGGAGAAAACCCAAGGATGTTCTTTTTGGGGGGAGAGGGAATGAAATTCCAACATCACGCACATCGGAGTGAAACTCTGCCTCTGTTGCCGACACCCCAGACTTAAATTTTGTTTCTCACTTGCGACCCTGTGTCTGCTGTCTGCTGACTGATCGGGCGGAGAAATCTCTCTGCTCACTTTCATTTCCAGTAAGACTCTTACATCTCGTTATTGTGCCAGCCAACACTAAGGCATTTTTGTTTGGAACAATTCAAGAGAATGTTTAAATAAAAAACAAACTGGAAATCTTGAAATTTCTTAAAGACAGAAACAACTGGAAACGGCCTAGCCATACCTGAGAACTATGCTGCCAAACAGGTTTTGGTTGAATTTTCTTAAATTAAAAAAACAATGCGACTTACCTTCCTTGATCAGATTTCTCAAAACACTTAGCAGTACCAAAGTTTTACTCTGACAGTATACTGGCTAAAACAGTAAAACAAAAACAGAGCCCTGATAAATTAAAAAAGTCAGCCTCTATTGTGTGTCCTTCAGAGTAAAAAGTCAGAGCTAATAGAGAAAAGGAGGGAAAGCCTGGAAAATTAACTGTTAATAGAAGGTAGCAGCCAGCTTCCAATCTCAAAGGAATAATAGGACACCACCTTCTTGCTTATTCCATTCAAATTAAATAGCTTTGAAGATGCCTGGGGTGAGGCATACAGGTATCGCTTGAGTTCCTCAGAGAAAAAAAAACACATGCACAGAACACAGACCCTGCTTTTTAGAAATTTTAAAATAGAACAATTCTCTGATTTATATCCATAAACATCACCCAAACAGTAGCATTTTGCACGAAAGCCATACAGACTCATAGTCAGGAATTCCTCTGGTCTGGATGTATAACAAATCTGGTGAAGCCAATGACTGGGAACCACTCTACCCAATTTAAAAGTTGAGGCACTTTTGCTAAAAAGAACGGGAAGACACGCAGTAATCTTCCACCTCCACTCCCAACACCCCAGCGTCGCCCCTTCTTAAGACGGCTCCTGGGTTGGTTTTCTGTTTTCCTTGGTTCTAACTGGCGAGACTGAACAGCTATACCGTTTTAATTACCACAATACCATTATGATGTAAGTTTTTGTTAAATCTCAAATTTGGGGACTTGAATCCTCAAAACCTGCAAAAATTTCCCTGGGTGGTGGAGGGAGGAAAGTTAAAATGAATCCGTTTCATTCCTATGGAAACTTTTTGCCTTCCCAGAAGCCACAGTACCTGCCAGAGTCCTGAGCTAACAAACGTAAGAACTACAGACAGTTTGGGGCATGTCTTCAAAGAGGTGTTTTATGAAAAGGAACAGGCCTGGGAGTGACCCATTTTTAATGCCCTACCTCGGTGTTACAGAAGACACAGTGTCTGAGCCCCAACGGAAGCTCATAGTCACCGAGAGAAGTATTCCAGGTATCAAAGAAGGACAATCTGATCAAAGAGCCATTGTCGACTCAGAAAGAGGCCACGATGCTTTTTCTGAGTATTGGGGTCCACAGTGATCTCGTCCTAGTAATCTGCAGAACTCTGGTCTCTATCACTCCTCTGACGTGTATCACATACTTCTTTTCTTCGTAATCTCCCCTGGAGAGTATTTCTCAACTTCCCAGCTCTACCTGAGGTCCCTGAAGACAGAGCCCATCTTTAGTCTCCATTATATCTCCCAAACTACAAGAAGAGCTGGTTTTTAATTGACTCATTTGGCCAAAGTCTGAGCTTTTTCTAACAAGATGGGGTCTGAACAAGGCTCAAAGGCACATGAGTCAAGAGAGGGAAAGAAAATAATGAAAATTGAGGATGTCATTTGGCTGTATCACTTTCTTAGATCACTTTACATGGCCTTTACATTCAAAGACAAATACTTCCTACTTCAAAAAAATGATGTGAACCAAGAGCTGTTAATTTTCTCGTCATCCTCAACAGTAACAATGCCTTTCTTGATGAGCACCTATGGCCTGACTCATTATTTAATACGTGAAAACACAACCATCAAAACTACAATTTGCCACAGTACTGCAGTTGGATTGACAGAAAAAATAATATCTACTTTTCCAGTGGCAGTGGTGGTGTGCAGTAGCTTAAATGTGGTTTTCATTGTCGAAGGGGTCTGATTTCTTTCATACGGATATTGTTAGGAAGCTGAGGATTGGTGATGGAGTTAAGATGACAGAAAATGAAGCCGTGGCAGGAGAGACTGCACAAATGCTTCATGCGCCTCTAGTTAGAGATGAAAGGTGTGTGTGGAGTGAGCCCTGGGCTCATGTCCTTGGAGAGAGATGCTCAAACATGGAGTATAAAGTGGAAAAGTTGAAAGCACTGAGTTCTTGGAAATCTTGCGTATGCTTTTAGACCCTATGTGTTAGAAGTAGATCTTGAGGGAATTACCCATAGTGGTTTTGAGGTTTCGGAGTAAAGAGGGAAAACAAGGGAAATTGCACAGGCATCCTGACTGACTTCAAAAGTTGATTTTATCTGTACATTTCAGAACTGAATGAAAAAGAAGCACTTTATCCACATTTTCCCTACAATGTTTGAACGCTGGTTTAATTCTGCTCCAAACTCTTGCTCTGGATAAAGAATTGTCTTATCTTTAATAATAATTCCAACAAACACATATCATAAAATATAAATATTTAGACAGACCAAACCTGTAGACCCATTGACTTGTTATATGCTTTTCCGATATTAATTTGTACTATAAGAAATTTGTGACGTGAAGGTAAAATGTAAATATCACTTAAAAAGTAAGTTTTAAATGCTAAAATCAGAACCAATCTTTCCTTTTCTTTTTCTCTACGATATTCTTTACAAACTATCCATTCATTTACCTAATAAACATTAATTGGGTATGTACTATGCATAAGGCCCTTTGCTACAAACACTGAAGAAATAACCTCCCATAATAGATGGTCTATATCCTCAAGGATCTTATAAGCTGGTAAGTGAGATAATACCTATACATAAGTAACTAACACAAAGCAATATGTTTTAAGAATGGTAGTGTTGCAGTCAAGAATGCCGCAAGATTTTAGATGCCAGGCATTCCTCCTAAAGGAAAGCTTAATGGATTATGTACCATTTGAGCTAGAGAGGTGGATGAGGTTTCAAAAGATGGAAATTGAAGAAGCATATTCAAAGCAAAAGGCACAGCATGAAAAGAAACCTGTGACTGGGGAAGGGCAAGGCACATTCAGGGAGCAGTGAGAACAGTTTGGCTACAGCCATGGTTCTCAACACGGAGAGTGCCAGCCCCTGGGGGAGCTTCAGAAATTCGTGGAGGTGGTTTTGATTGTCACATGGCTGAAGATGCACTACTGGATTTTGGTGGGCAGAGGCCAAAGATGCTAGCTGTCCTTCAACGCACGGGATAGTCCTACACAAAGTAGCTTTCCCACAACCCTCAGGACTTTTGGAAAACCCATCAGGCATTCATGTAGGTGGAAAAAAATCTGGTTATAATTACCTGACCCTACAACCTAACTCTACTTAAATATAAACATAAAGGTTTTTTTTTTTTCCCCTAAAGTTTTAACACACTGGATTTTCTAGGAATAAAACTACCTAAAAGTCAAAGGAAGAGCATACTTTTTGGTTAGGAATTTTACCTAGAGTTGTACAACATTTCAGAAAATCTTCACCAACAGTCACGTCATTCTGGGTGTCTGAGCCCCTAACACACACCTGGATCAATCTCAATTTGTAGCTGTCACATGTGAGATGGTTCTATACACGTTCAAGCAGTTGGTTAGTTCATTATGTTTTCTAGCCTATTCTTCTCCAAGTATTTAGATACTAAAATATATAAATATAATTTTGTTTTAAATTAAGTTCCTTGATTTTTCCTTTATACTGCAATCCTGGCATTATGTTGCTCTTTTGGAAATTACTATCTAGATAGATATAGAAAACCTACGATTTCTTTTCAGGATAAGTAAAGGGAGACTATTGAGTTTTTGTTATAAAAAGAGGGCACTGGCTCTAATACATTTGAGAACTACTGGACTAGAAAGTGTGTAGGAAAGTGATGGGAGATGTAAAGGTAAGACAGGGCCAGGTGACTGTGGCTTTGAGAAGCCTGTAGGTGACTGGGTAACAACTAGAGCCCCACAAGGGTGACACAATAGAAAGCCCTCACGTTGACATGATCAAAGCTGAGCCTTAGGAGGACTGAGCTGCAACTCTGGGTAAAGAGAACTTTAAGAGGAAAGAGTCTGGTGGCGACAACAACAGTTAGTAACCCTGGCTTGTCACTACAGATCTCTATGTTAAAGTAAGGAAGGGATAGTTTTCACAGGGATATATTATTTAAAGATCATAGGTCAAAAGGATTTAAAGATCAAAGATCAAAAGGATTTTGTGGCATTCGTTTTAGGAATAAGGGAAATGGGGCAACTGAAGATGGTTAGGATGAAAGATAAAGATTTGGAGGGGTGTTCATAAAATCAAGGTGACTGCTCATGTGACACGTGCCTTAAATGAGCAGGCAAGGAAACAGAGAGAGGACAGCCAAGTTCAGAACTCTGGGTGACGTCCACTTGTAGGAGGAGGTGGGCGTTTAAAAGCCATAGCAAAAATAGAAAGAGGAGCAGTCAGACAGGCAGGAGGAAAGCGGAGTACGATCCAGCAGAAGCCAAGGACAGAGGCGGAGGACATAATCGGCAGGGTTAGTGCGCAGAGAGGTCGAGGCTGGAGACCAGGAGGACGGCTGCCAGCGGCTCAGGCCTTCCTAGCAGCCGTCAGAACAGTCTCAGTCCAGCCCAGGGAGCGGAAGCCAGCCTGCAGGAGGCCAGGGGCCAGTGGGCGTGAGGAAGCGGAGGCGACAAGTCTCAGTGACTCTTTCAAGAAGTTTGGTGGTTAGAAAGGAGAGAAATCAGATATTAGCTCAAAGGAGGAGGAAAGACAAGGGACGTCTTAGGATGATAAATCTGACCAGATAAACAACAAAATGTTGCAGGGACTGGTTTTCAGTTTCTTTATCTGTCAAGTAAATGAACTGAGCTCCAGGGGCCTTTGGTACAACCCTAAGATGCTCTGATGAGTGGCTCCGTACAAATCACATTGGTTAGGAAAGAAAGTATCGTAACAAAAGTCTTGTGTCATGGAAACAGGGTTTATTTCTCCATGAGATTTAAAGAGGGAAAAACAAATGTCCCACTCCTATGAGGCTCCTTCTATAGACTACAAAGCATTATAATACTTGAAGGGCTCACCACGCCCACCATTGAAGAGGTGTCAAAAGCCAGACCGCCTCCTTGCTTGGGGACCTGAGAGCCCACTGCACGACCACGTCGCAGACTGGCAGGAGCTCAGGCCCTGACGTCGGTGCTGGATTCCAATCGTGGCTTTGCAGCCCACTGGGTCTGAGGACTTGGATGTGTTCCTTAACTTCTCCAAGCCCTTTCCTTTTCTTTCACATTTAAAGTGAGATCCTACCAGCATCTAGTCGTAGGGCTGTCATGTATATTATAGAATGTAAGGTATTATTATTGGTATTCTTAACATCTCAAGATTAGAGATGAAGTAGGAACTGAGGCATGGAAGGATGAAGTGGCTTTCCTAAGTTGCCACAGATGCAGAACGGAAGGCAAATTTCTAAGCTAGCATCACAGTGACCATACCAGCTAGCCCAGGCTCCTTCTTAATTGACTGAATAGTTTGTACCAGCTCAGATCAACAAAGTATTGACAGTGATCCACAAGGCAGGTGTGGTAACAAAATTAGAGTCTTTGAAGAATAAGACTCTTGTGACCAGCGATGTTTACCTCTTTCTAAATGCATCAGGCAAACCTCCAAATGCTATATGATTAACCATGAGAGATGAATATTTCAAAAGAACGGATTCAAAGCTGTAATGTTTCCATTCCACCGCCATCTTCTGATCTCGGAAGCCCGACCCACCTTACCCACAGGCCAGAGCAGGGTATGGGAGAGAAGGACATCTGGGATCTGGTGACCAGGGGAGCCCAACTGGCTGGCACTAGGCCCACCTGAAGGTGTCCCGGACGTTTGGCTAGTGTGTTCTTCTCAGGACTAAGACCCCCTGGGATCACTACAGGAAACTGCAGTTTTCAGAGTATCTATGGAATGCCCACAAACAGCGGCCTGGCCAAGGCTTATAAATATGTCACAACACAGGTGACCTGGTTTCAGAAACAGGCCCCAAAGCTACTGGGTGAATTACAAGAAACTACAGTAGAGACAAAAGAAAGAGGGTCACACGTAAACTCTAAAACATTTCCCTTGGTTTATAAACATGATTTGCTATAAAAGATAGCAAATCACGTACACTCAAGTATCAGTGAAGCTCTCCTGAGAGTTCCCTTGTGTTTGAAAGCACTGATGCAGCCACATTACAGACAAACGTCCCAGATACACAAGACGCTGCCGTGGTCTCACTGTGCACTGAGAGAGATCGTGCTTCACGCCCAGCAGAGGCCTTGCCCAGACAGCTTAAAAATTGTAAATCCAACTGAGACACAGCCAGGTGCCTATAGCTATCGAAACGACAATGTCTGCTGTAACTAATGATAAGAGGATATTCATTCGCGTAAAATGAGCAAAGTGAATGAACAGGTTATATATATCTGCTCAATCCTATACAGAGTCTAAAGAAGAAAATCCCTCCATTTCCTGTAAGAAAGCAAGTACTGGATAATGCTGTGACACGGGTCTCAGCTGGTGTTTCCAGCTCTGTAAAGAGCAAAGAAAAGGACACAGTAATCTGGTTTGAGGCAGCTCATGCCAGCCAAGGACCACTGAAGACGCAGCTTCGGAAGGCTGACCCTGCTCAAAATGAAATAAAGGATTTGCATTTCATTTTGCATTATTCTCATGTCACCATCTTAGTCCGCTAAAGAGAAAAAAAAAACATGCTTATATTTAGGGTGTTTTCTTGGGCTTAGCCATCACTTAACAGTTCATTTACTCATTCTAAACATTAGAGTTAACTAGTGCCTGATGTACTGAGCCAGGTACCTGTACATTAGGATAAAAAGAGACATGGTCCCTGATAAAGAACCTATAAATGTTTGTTTAGGAGCTCAACTATCTCAGTTGTTGAGACATTTTTCTAATTTTCAACACAATCTACAATGAGTCCAACTCATTGTCTAGTTGGTCTTATCCCACAAATTAATAAAGGTAAAAACATTTCCGTTAATTAATTTATTTCCAGGATAAAATAAAGACCTGGATGCAAATATTTCACTGTATTCTTCTAGTTAAAGAAGAAAAACAAATAAACTGAGCTACCCTCTTCTTGCCAGGGAAAGCTAAACTGAAAGAAAAAAAAACAAAAAATAAGAGAAGAATTAATGTTTTAATAAAAAGCACTTAGGGCTTCCCTGGTGGCGCAGTGGTTGGGAGTCCGCCTGCCAATGCAGGGGACGCGGGTTCGTGCCCCAGTCCGGGAAGATCCCACATTCCGCGGAGCCACTGGGCCCGTGAGCCATGGCCGCTGAGCCTGCGCTTCCGGAGCCTGTGCTCCACGACGGGAGGGGCCACAACAGTGAGAGGGCCGCGTACCACAAAAAATAAAAATAAAATGCACTTAAATATATGTGAGCATCACTGTATCAGTTTTTTTGGTTTATGACTATGACACTTATGCTGAAGGAATCCATCAGTTTTAACTCTAGTGGCAAGACAAAAGGAAAAAACAATACCCAACATGCACCAAATGAAATAAAGACTAATGTGGGAAAGATTTTTTTTCTCCCCAGCTAAAAAGGAAATATCTCCATCCTTTTGGAATAATAAGGGAACTTAAAATGCCTTAATGTCAACCCGTTTAGCATATAACCCACCTTATAGTGTTTACTATTTACTTAGTCAATTCACTCAATTTTTAATATGCCTGAGGATGATATAAATGCTTTCTTGTATAGACTTTTCCTCTTGCTTCTGTATGGAAAGATTTTATTTCTATTGGAGAACAATGGAATGCGTTTTATTTCCATTAGAAGGTATCAGAATGTCTCGTTTCCTGTACTCATAAAACCAAAAAGGAAGACAAAGAAGTGACCAGCAACAAAACGATTTGGTAAAGACTCCTCCCCTTTAAAAAGTCACTGATCAATATTTGGTGGAAAGAGAAACTGGCTGTGACACGCTCCTGTTTCAGCTCAGACACACAGCGGCTGCGGTTCTGAGAGGCTGCCTGCTTCAGTGCATCATTCACACGGGTCCAGATGGGGATAACTTCAGCCTCGGGTCTGGCCAGTCTGTACAAGCATGGGCTCAAGCAAGTAACTTGTCTTTCCTGACATGAGTACAGAGAAACAATATGACACTATGGCTCATAAAAAGTATGCAAATGGGTGACGCTTTCCGGACATCAGTGTCAAAATTAACTAGTAGTTGATGCCTACTTGCTTACGTTTCCTTCGTTTGAGTTCAAATTCTTTTGCTCCGAAGGGGAAATGTTTACTCTTGTACACATTTTGGTTTCAGCCTCTGAAACCATTGCTAGAAATTAATCTGAACCACTGAACATCTGCTGTAAAACCCAAACCCAAATCCATCATTTTAATGACATCGATTACAAGTACACTGTTTATAAAATTCTACTGTGAATAGCTGTGCATTGTCACCACACAAGCCGTTACATTAAAGCCAGAGCCTTAGTCCTGATGAATTACTCAAAACTATAGTTCACAAATTAGTGGGTGCTCCTTACCTCATGCTGGAAGCTAGTTTTTAGCCAGTAAAGAGTTCTCTTATTCATGTATATGTCCATTCTCACCTAAATCTCCAGGTGCATTGTTATGCGGTCTTCTTCTACATATATACACAGACCTATCAGCTCACCAATATCAAGGAAGAACAATGACAGAACTGCCACACCCATCCGTTTAACACTGAAGGAGTGACAGCAGCGGATCAGCCCCCACCCCCCATTCCTATTCCCTTGGTAAGGATCAAACCAGCACTTCCCACCGGATTAGAAATAGAAAACAGTTTACTTCACTGATGTAAATAACTCTGCAGTGCCCTTCGTTGAGTCTAAAACCTTTCATGTATTTAAACCAATTTCCTTAAGACAGACTGTCAGAAATGGAAACTTTTTTTTCCCTTTATTCTGAATCAATGTTTCTCTGTATGTTTTCTGAATCTTAGTTAATATCTTCTATTTTTAGTGTTTACTTGTGTGAGTGTCAAATGAATGGTGACGGGGTGGGGGGGCTTGAATTTGATAGTATTCTAGTTGGACAAGCCAACTGTGGTCATGCGTCCTAACCACAGCTGCCCTGGGAACATTTTTAAGGCTAGTAATTAATGTCTACTGACAAATCATGTTTTTTAAAAAACTGCGGCAGCAGATTAACATGGCTAGTTCATTTAACAGGTATTACAGATTCATGTAGCAAACTGTATGACAGGCACAGAAGAATATACAGAATCCTGGTAAGATGTAATCCCTCACAAAACAAAAAGACGGAAAGAAAAGGAAAATTAAGCCCATTTTTGTCACACATTTCCTCCTACACATTTCCTGCCATCAAGGGTATGTAGTCCATGCTCAGATGGCACTGGGAAGAGGGCCCAGAGGAGGGCCAAGAACTGCAATGGCACATAGTAGGTGCTCAATAAATACCTGTTGACTGTATGGAGACACACCTTCCTTCTGCACTGTCCTCTCCGCGGTGTTAACACTGACTTCAATGGCACAGAAACTCCCAAACAATAAGGTTCAGTCAACCCTGATTCTCACCACACTTGGGTCGCGGAAGAACCTTTCCAGCTGGCCTCCTTGCCCCCGTATGCTCCTTACCTCCTGTTTCCTCCTTGTTTTTGGTTCCTCCTGCTTCCCCCACCAAATTAAAACATTCCAGTCACAACCCACCGCTGGAGCTCTTCCACAGACGGAGGCCGAATTTGCTGCAGTTCCTGCAATTCCACATGATATAGAAATCCAAAGCCCTCCACTCCCACCTCTCCTGCTGGCAAACCCACTGAGCCGCCCACCGGCTGCCCCATCAACTCAGGCTCTTCCGTACGGCCTTCCAGCCCCGCATCCTTCACCCAGGTCTACCATCAGCTGGATTTTCCTCTTCTCCCCTCCGTGCATGCTCTGCCCCACTCTGGCCTTGCTGCTGACTCCCTCTTCACACCGCACGGTCCCTCCCTTCCCTGTGCCTTTAATGAATGTCTTCAGTTCACCCAGTAATTCATCCCCACTTTCTTCAGGACTCAGCTTCCTCCAAATGATCACATCTTTCTTTAGAATTTCTACCACACATTAAAGATGCTAAGACTTTGACATTTATGTTGCAGTTTACAACTGACAAACTTACAAACTTAATGATCACCATTAGAGGTAGGTTTCAACATTCCCATTTTTCCATTGACGATGCCAAGGCCCCAAGAGACAGACAGAGCAGTTTGTCAAGGACACTCCCTCCTGAAGGATCGGCCCTGGGGCTCCAGGCGTGTAACAAAGTCCAAATGGTCCTCCTTTTGTGCCACCTCCCCCTGCAGGTCCTCTCCGCTTCCGCAATCCCCTTACAGCGAACACACTCAAAGGCTGTGAACTTTCTAAATTCCTTTTCCACTTCCTGTCCTCCGTTTCCTCTTAAACTTTACCAAACCATCTTCTGAACCTGTCCTTCCACGGACACTTCCTGGCCAAGATCACCGATAGTTTCTGTATGGCCAAACCCAATCAACAGAATCTGACATGGTTGGTGACGTTATTCTGGAACTGAGTCCCTGGCTTTCTGGCCACCACACTCCTTGGGGCCCCACCTAACTCACTGACTGTACCCTCTCAGTTTCCCTCACTGGTCCCTTCTCCCAATTCCAATTTTCAAACGTTGGGAATCACCCCAGGGATTTGTCCTTGGCCCTCTTCCCTTCCCTATCTAAAAATATTTCGGGACTTCCCTGGTGGCACAGTGGTTAAGGATCCACCTGCCAATACAGGGGACACGGGTTCGAGCCCTGGTCTAGGAAGATCCCACATGCCGCGGAGCAACTAAGAGCCCGTGTGCCACAACTACTGAGCCTGTGCTCGGGAGCCCGTGAGCCACAACTACTGAGCCCGTGTGCTGCAACTACTGAAGCCCACGTGCCTAGAGCCCATGCTCTGCAACAAGACAAGCCACCCCGATGAGAAGCCCGCGCACCACAACGCAGAGTAGCCCCCGCTCGCCGCAACTAGAGAAAGCCCGCACACAGCAACCCAAAGCAGCCAACAATAAATAAATAAATACATTAAAAATAAGTAAATAAAAAATAAATAAAAATACTCCTTTCCATCCCATGGCTCTAAACACCACTCTAGACCTGTTCTATAGCCTGAACTCCAGCCCCACAGTCTAGATCTATTGGGTTGGCCAAAATGTTCATACAGTGAACAAATATTTTGGCCAACCCATATATGGTCTAGCCTTCCAGCACCGGCCTCTGCCCCCGACTCACTCTGTGGCCTCCTCGCCTACCACTTCCCCCTTCACTCTGCTACAGCACACGGGCCTCCTTGCCACTCCTTGAACATGTCAAGGAGCTTAGCCTCAATGCCTTTGCTCTTGACATTCCACTGCCTGGATCCTTCCCCAGATATGTAATTTAATTCAGGTCTCTGCTCAAATGCCACCCCATCAGCAAGGCATGCCTGACCTTCATGAAAGAGCACCCACCTCCCGTCCGTGACCTCTATCCCCTTACCATGATGCCTCCTTTTCCTTTAAACCACTTATCACCACCCTGCATATTTTCATATTATATATGTATGTGTTCGCTTATGCCTCTTCCAATAGAATGCAAGCTCCATGAGGGAAAGAAACTTGTCTCTTTTGTGAAAGACTATCTCCCTAACACCTAGAAAAGTGTCTGACATATTGTAGGACTCAATAAATACTAGTTGAAGGAATGAACATATGATAACATCACACAAATGAATAAGTATGTATCATCTAATTGTTTAGTAATTGTAAATGCTATCACCTGAACCATATTTTAATTCCTTAAGGGGAGAACCTTGTGCCTTACCTTCCAAATGTGTAAGTAGTTGGCATAGTTGTGGGCACGCGGTAGGTGTTCAATAAAGACTGTGGCTGCCTCACCGATTTGAGCAATGCAGAGAAAAGCAGGACCAGAATTTCAAGGATATTCAGCAAGTCGTTATTTTTAGGTAACTCTATGTGTGCAGATTTTTACAAAGAAAATGAACTGATAAGGGTCCCTGCCCTGTGAGAATATGGTTGTATGACACTGAAAATGGAAAATCATAACGTATGTGGAATTTTAAAAAGTGTATAAATAACTAAAAATAGGTCAAACACTTATGGCAAGAGCCCACGCTGAAAGAAATTCAACTAGAAGATAGAATAGGGGTTAAGGCTAAAGGGGGAATATGGGATTTTATCTCAAGAAATCTAGATAAAAATAAGAACTGAAGAATGTTTCATACAAAGAGAGGGGAATTAATCCGGAGAGAGGAAGGAAGAAGGTAGCGGTCCAAAGCTACAGGTGCCTGTCAGGTTTTAGGACCAAAGAACACAGCCCCACAACCCTGTGGACAAGTTTGTTCTCAGAGGAAGGAATGTGAGGTTTTGCATCAGTGGCACCACTGACTTGAGAATCAGAATCATTAATAAAAGAGCAGCAGCTCTGGAATTTCAGGGCGCTGGGAGGTTCTGTAATGTTTCCAGATCATGCTTCAAACCAGTCCCTCTGTCCTGCCACAGACCACTCCCAATCAGTTTTATTTACAAAATGAACATGCGAAACTTGACAAGTTCATTGAGCTAACTACTAGATGATTCCTTTAGCAGTCTGCTATTCACGTACTTTTAATAGAATGTTTTATACCCGAGAGGAAAAATAATCAAGAAATTATTTTTGTTGACTTAATTTTCATGGCAAAAGGGATTAGAAACTGAAGAAGAGCATACTGTATTTGCCATTGAACACATTGTTGGCACTGAATAAAGGTATAATTGGTGGAGGTTATCGTAGCTGGTTCCCTAGTAACCCGGTATTTCTTTGTGATTTTTCAAGGTTACAAAAGTGAAATAAGAACTCTAGGTAGTTCCATCGAGAATTTAAGGTGCTTAACAAACACTCTGCATTGCCTCTGAGTTAGCACTGCCTTGTTTTTATTGTTTTTTTTGTTTGTTTTGTTTTGTTTTGTTTTTGGCTGCCCACGGCATGTGGGATCTTAGTTCCCTGACCAGGAATCAAACCCTCACCCCCTGCCTTGGAAGTTCGGAGTCTTAACCACTGGACCTCCAGGGAAGTCCTTGGATGGTTTTTAATTTCCTACCCCAGAACACATCACTGCCTCTGTCATTGGATCAGAGCACCTTTATTCGTCCTAGGCCAGGCCCATAAGCTTCCTTGTCTTATTAACAGGGAAAACGACTTTAGAACGACCTCTGCAACTTTTCCCGGAGCTTTGGACCACGAAGACTGACTGGGCCTCTCATTTTTTCCCCTCAGTCACAGGCCCTCCTCAGCCCAGTCATTATCGTCCTGGCTTATTTCTTCCACCTGGTTCTGTGGGGCAGACTCCCCAACCCAGCCTCCCGACGTAAGAAGTCTGACACTAGAAGGGCTGGTTTCGTTTTCACAAGCTTTGAATAAAAAATAATAATAATTCAAATGACATTTCCAGGTCGATGAAGTAGCTGAACACAAAGCTTCTGCCAAACAGGATGCTTCTTTCTTTTCCAGACGTCTTCATGAACTGAGCAAGTTTTAGATTTTAGGGATTTCTAAGAAGTTTGAATATACGCTGTATCATCTTTCACGCTTCTAGAACTTCAGAAATAGGTAAAGCCACTGTCTGACATTGGATCTTCCTTTCACTTGCCCTCCACCAGACACCCTTGCTCCCAAGGAGACAGGCCAACTGGTCTACCCACTGACTCTCCCTATAACCTTCTGTTGGGAATGATAAACCACTATCTTTCCCTTCTGTTCCTGATAACGTGTGAGCTGCTACACTGAAGAGACCATCTTTTTTCCTATATCTATTTACCTCCATGAATTGATTTAAATTGGTTTTTTTACTTGCATTTGATCCCTACTTACTTTTGGAAAAAAAAAAGCCATATAAAAAGGATTAATTTTTCTAGATAGAATAACCTAAAGTCATTCTGACTGTAGTAATGTTTTCTGCACTTTGCTTTAAATTCTCAGCAGGAAACTTTTCTTGAATTTGTTTTGAGTCATACTAAACTGTTTTTAAACATGTTCAATCAAGATGTGTGACCCTGGGTAAGTCCCTTAACTTCTCAAGCTTCTTCCTCACCTGCAAAACGACATCTTCTCTGCCTGCTTCACAGGGTTATTGAGAAATCAAAAGAGTTAACGTAAACTTTGGAAACTACACAAATATAGCATATGATATCCTAAGTGAAGGCACACAGAACCACTCCGAAAGAGGACGTATGGAGATGGAGCCTGTAAGAGGCTTGAGAAGAGACCCTCAAAGCATGATTATGGCACCCAGCATAGCATATTCTTGGTCATTTAGCATACCAGACATCACGTGAGCACCTATAAAACAGAATAAAGGTGAAAGGAAAAAGAGACAAGAAAAGCAAGGAGGAGAAAGTATAATTAATGTAAGTTATATTCTGAGACAGGCAACTATAGCAGGAACTAAATAATCCCAGGAGCTATAATATTTTTAAAGGAACCAAAATAGGAAATTTTTTTTTTTTTTTGGTGGTACGCGGGCCTCTCACTGCCATGGCCTCCCCTGTTGCGGAGCACAGGCTCCAGACGCACAGGCTCAGCAGCCATGGCCCACGGGCCCAGCCGCTCCGCAGCATATGGGATCCTCCCGGACCGGGGCACGAGCCCGTGTCCCCTGCATCGGCAGGCAGACTCTCAACCACTGCACCACCAGGGAAGCCCAAAATAGGAAATTTTTTATGCCAATTTTTATAAGCTAATTTTCACAATGTTTATCTTTACCAAACAGAAGATTTACCATTTTGAGATTAAGAATCGGGATGCAGCCCAATTCCTTCCAATAAGTAAAAAATAAAATCAGCTTAGAAGATATGAGCAAAATTTTGTCAAATAAAATGTGTGAACATATAATGCATACACACAAATATGCATTAGGAAAAATATTAAAAGTAAATACATGAAAATACTAACGGGTTATATTCGGTGCTGAATTTCAAGTGACTTTTACTTTCTTCTTCATATTGTCTGCATTTTCTGAAATTTCACAGCAAATGTTTTCTTATGTAGTAATTAAATTAAAACAAATGTTACTGTGAGTGGATGAATAAGTTGTGGTATATCCAGACAATGGAATTCAGCGTTATAAGAAATGAGCTATCAAGCCATGAAAATGCAGGGAGGAATCTTAAATGCATATTACCAAGTGAAAGAAGCCAATCTGAAAATGTTACATACTGTATGATTCCAACTATACGACATTATGAAAAAGGCAAAACTATGGAGACGGTGAAAAGATCAGGGATTTTCCAGGGTTTGAAGTGGGGTGGGTAGGGATGAATAGGCAGAGCACAGATGATTTTTAGGGCAGTGAAACTACTCGGTATGATACTATAATGGTGGACACGTGTCATTACACATTTGTGAAAACCTACAGAATGAACAATACCAAGAGCAATCCCTAATGTAAAATAAGGATTTGGGGTGATAACGATGTGTTAGTCAATGTAGGATCATCAATTGTATCGAGTACCACTCTGGCGGGGGGTATTGATGATGGGGGATCTGTGCGTGTGTGGAGCAGGGGGTATACAGGAAATCTCTGTATCTTCCTCTCAATTTTGTTGTGAACCTAAAACTGCTCTAAAAAATTAAACCTTAAAAATAAACATTATTTGAGTTGGGGGTTTTTGAGCACAAGCCACCTGTTCTCCTTGCTTGGCCCTGCAATAAACCGTGCCCTGCTCAAAAAAAAAAAAAAAAAAAAAAAAAAATTCTACTTAAAATGTAAGAAGAAACAAGTGGGCAGCACTGAACATCAAATATGTTTTTCTTACTATTCCCACAAATGTCGTATTTTCACCAAAACAACATATTTTCCACATAATCTAAACTACCAAAAAATAAAAGTATTATTACTTCTCTACCATGGCAGAGCATTTATCCACGATGACATTAAAGACTAACAGGAAAAAACAAATCCTGTTTAGTAGGTGAGATTATTTGTCTCTTGTGACTAATAACAATTCTAATTTCGCTAAGAAGAAAAGATGGCTACATAAAGTTAAGCAAGGCTCAGAGGAGTCCAAAGTGGTATCACTGGTTGTCACACGAGACTCTTTACCTGGTCCCCCACCTTGCATCCTAGTCCTTCACAGGTCACACTGAACAACGGACAAATCAAACGACTACAAAAATATATGTGAGTCTAAGCTAGCTTTGTCTTAACCCCTGATAGAGAGCTCTATAAAGCTTCCCCCTCAAAATACTCACAGATATTCAAAGCCTTTGTTATCAAACAGCAGAAAAGGGGACTTCCCTGGCTATCCAGTGGTTAGGACTCGGTGCTTTCACTGCTGGGGCCTGGGTTCAGTCCCTGGTCAGGGAACTAAGATCCACTAAGCTGCATGGCTTGGCCAAAAAAAAAAAGCAAAGCAGCAGAAAAAGTACGGACCTGAAGTGAGAAAACAGAGTCGACTTTCCTAGTGTGAAGGACTAGGAAATGCAACCCCATGAGGTCTGTTTCCTCATTTGTAAAAAAGAAGTTAATAGACATAAGGCATCCAGCCCAGAGCCTCGTGAACTAATGAACATTAATTTTTGTCCTCCCCAAGCCACCCCCCAGCACAGACACACTTTAAATTGGATGAATTTTGTTACACTCCATTCGGCTTTGGATCCCTTTCTTAGAGTCAAAATGTCCTTGGAAGGCCGTTTTGTAAGGCAGAACCCCGCTCCTGTGGAAGGGAGTGGTGAAGCTCAAAGGTGCCGGGAAGGAAGCGGGTCTGGTGAGGGACAAAGAAGTGAAGAGAATGGAGCGACAGGATAAGCTGAGATAAAGTGGGAGGTGGTGGGACTGAGTTCTCAATGAGGGCACTGAAGGCTGTAAGGAAATGCAGATGTGGCCACAGAGAGGGGACAGCTGACGATAAAGTATGACAAGTAAACCGTAAAGTTCCAAGTTACTAAAATAAAAGCTGGGACCCCGCTCGTTCTCCCTACAAATTAAGCGCTTTACATCCTGATGTGTTCAAAATAATACTGTGCACTACCTTTGGCTCTTTCAAGTTAGATTCTCAGTTATTCCATCAGCACCCAGCATTCAGAGGCTCTGACACAGAGCAGGCTTGCTAGAAATGTTTGCCCAATTAATATAGATACAGGCTGACTTTTCTTCCTAAGGTTATTTTAACCACCAAAGTCATCATGAACAGAAGGGTCGAAGTATCAACATTGGGATTTCACTGCATTGCTACAGGTTCTTTGTAAGTGTGCAGAGGTCTTGGGATTTCAGATCCTAATGTACAAATAAGAATATTTTTTAAAGCAGTTATTTTTAATAATTTACAAACCATGAGTCATCCAATAGTCTGGCTAAATGTGGAAGAGACTAGTATGACTACATTTTCCTGAGGTGAAGACTATCAAAATCCATTCCCAGAACTGGCCAAACAGTACCAGGGATAGAACTAGGAATAGAGCTCAGCTATGTTTCGCCTTCAGAAGCTCTTTGTAGTAGCAAAAGTTTTTTTTTTAAGTTGTCTTCCAATAGATTTTTTTTTAGTGCAATTTATTCCTATTTTGAAAAGAATGAAAGGAGACATATATAAATGAGCCAGAAATGCCACCTACTCCTTCCAACACAAGGATCTCCCCATTCCCCCATAAAAGCCTATATTTACAGCTGAATTTGGCTCATCCTGTTGAGTGCCCAGCCTAGAGGCACACAACAAAAGTGGTAACAACCAGAGGCATCTATCTAGATCATCAGATTTCCTTCCTCTGGTCAGTGTGTGCCACAAATCTCACGCTGCAAAAGCTACAACTCATCCTTCACTGTCAGATTTCTTCCAATTCAGTTGCAAATGTTTATTTACTTTTATTTCAGTTCCCCCAACAACAGAGAATGCAGAAGTGGTCGCCTCCACACCACATAAGGGCTTCTCCTGAGGCGATGGTGGAAGGTGGACCCACAGCAAAGAACAGGTGGCCGGTACTGCTATATCTCGTCCCGTTCTATTACTAACTTCAATTCGCAAGCCACCACTGGGCCAGTATGTGACAGACAAACTACAGTCAAACCGAATCCTCAGTACAACTCCTAGACAGCCTGGATGCAAGCAAAGGGAAAAGGCACGTGTCCAGCTTGGGTTATTCCAGCTACTTGGCTCTACCAAGGAACGGTGGAATCGGAGCTTACAATATATAGAACCAACATAGAACAGATTAAAAAGGGGCCAAAATATGTTCTGTAAATAATAAAATGGGTATATATCCTACATTTTGGTCCATCTATGTTTTCCTAATTATAGACTCCAAAAACTCCTGTATCCCTGGCCCCAGCAAATTTCCTTGCTATGTCTGATCTGTGCCAGCAATGTCTAAAAATACCCATGGAGACCCCATGCGGGAACCCCCTGAGAGGTGATCAAAGCACAGGACCTTCCGCCAACACGCTATCCAAATCATCCACCTTTGCTCCCTTTGGACCTTTATAAAAACCTTCGTCCTTCGTGATTATGCTTTAGACATTACCACGGCCATGTGCCCAACCTTCTTTGAAGTCCTGACCACTGAAAGCTCTCACTCTGTCTCTATCACAGTTTTCCTAAAGGAAAGGGAGGTTGGTTCACAAGTCTTAAGTCCTCAGGGAAGAAAGGAGCTCAGAGAAGAACAGACAACCGGACAGTTTCTTGTGGACACACCAGCGGGTTTTCTGTTGCTTCAGATAAACCAATGCATGATCAGTTTCACGGCTCATTCCTCGGGGAAACATAGCCAGACTCGGTTCACAGTATTTCAAAAGTATCACAGAAAATAAGGAATAAATTCCCTTCCACTGCCCACATACGTATAATGAAGAGACTTTTCCCATCACAAAGAAGGATTCAGAAGACGGCTCCTTTTTATAATAGGAGTAAACCACATCTCTTGTCAGTTGTTTTTCCTTCCCACTATCAATCTCTCGGCCTCAAGAGCAGAAAAGAAGGGCCACTGATTCCCTTTAGGTCACCTTTTCCAGTGGAAAAGGCAGCTGTAGGTTTTAAGAATCCTTAGGATGGGGTTTTGAAAATAAATTATCTGAGGGTGAGGGATACCCAAATGTAGAAATCACAAAAATAACTCAATAAAGTCCCAGAGTGCCAAGGCCATTAAGAAAATACCACAGTCAAGGAAGAAAGGAGGCCCGTAAAAGGAAGCAGGTTGTGACTTCTCACCCAACCGCGGGCTGTGGGTGGCTCTCCAATGGTCAGCGATGCCTTGGAAAGGTCAAGTGTAGTGGCTCAAGGGTCTAAATGTGCTTAATGAAGCAAGGAGCCCAAGTTATTTTGGGAGGAAAGAAAAATATGTTTTCTGAGTATTTTTCCTTTCCCCTAGCTTAGCACCACACCCACCTAGCCTTTCCAGTCATGTCACCTGTTTCAAAGTCTGTTTCTTTGGTCTCTTTCATTATTTCTTTTCCTTTAGAGAAAATTATATCCACTTAGTTCAAAACAAAGAACCCATCTGAGAACACTACATATGTGTGTGCTTTGTTTTTCACAGTGCTTCAAGCAAACCATCTGCTGGCATGCTAATTTATGATTACACAAGTTGCTCAGACAGGTATTTAATCAGTGAACGAGTGGATTAAGGCATAAATTTTAAAATAGAAACTCTGACACTTGGCTTCAGGAGAAAGGTTAACCCAGGAAGCTGGGCTCTTTGCTTCCCTGCGGCTCCAGCTCCATGGTGGAAAGGAACAGTGGATAACGTCAGCCCTTCTCAGATTCGCTCTGCTCAACTTCTCCCCTGCTGTGCCAGCTTTTAAATGCATGAAGGTTTGTTTTCAGAAATAAATCCTGCCTATTTCCCCTCTCCTTCCTTCTCCGTGCCGATACATTCCTTGAGGGTGATTTTTGGATTGCGTCTCTCAAGCTCCAGGTTACATGAACTTTGGTGTCACCTGGAAATGTTTTTAATTTCTCCCAGTATGGAGGGAACAGAGAAAAATGAATCGACTTCCTAAAACTTTACCTTTTGAATAGGGCATAACCAAATCAAATAGACCTGAGTCCTTCTAAGGATAAAACGGTCTCACCCTCACTCGGCCCCACGTTCTTAATAATGCATCTCTTCTGATTATCAATAACAATTTTTTTTGGACCATGTGGCAGATCCGTTTCTCTTGTTCGTCATATTTTTTCTCAATTAAAGATTCTAATGGCCATTGAAGCAAGACAAATTACCCTCATCATTTATGTCTATAAACCTCTGTGACTCTGAGCTTCAGAATTATAATGGGAAACAGAAATCGTGCCTTTGATTTTAAAAGCAGAAAGGTGGCACTGTGTTGCACTTCATAAACACACAGAGAATCGAGAAAACGGAAGAGACTCGAATGAAAAGCCCTCCAGTCAAAACCTCAGCCTTCAGCCACCCGTTCTATTTAAGAATTCTTAGAGTCAAGAAGTTCTTCTTTAAATCTAACCTACATCTATCATGCTTCAGTGAAAACCTACTCTGTCTGTGCCAGAAACAAAACAGCTGGTCACCATACCCAGCTTAATAACTCCTCATAATTCTGAAGTCTGTTATTAAGTCATTTTTTAGTCTCCTCTTCTTGAGGCTAAATAATCCCAAGTCTTTCAACTTATCCTTATAGGTTCAATTTTACAATCCTTTAATCATCATCAATGCTCTTTGCTAAACATTCTTAAGTTTTCCACATTGCTCTTATGTTTTGAAACCCAGCTCACCTTTGGAATTGCTTCTCGTTGTCTATAAAAACCCAGGCCTTTAGTGCATTACACACAACCCACAGAATGTACTCGAATAGGAAACCTACTGCTTTGTTTGGGTTCTTTTTGGTACAAACCTACTCCGGCGGCTCCTTCTCTAAGGAAAACATGTTCTTTGGGAACCAGTGTTCTCACTCCTATGCGTTCTTGCCCACCAGAGCTCTTCACGGCCTTTCTCAACCCACTTTCCCCAAACGATCCTGTTATACAATGAGTATCTAGCTAATCTGATCCACTTATTTAAACCAAGTTGTTAGCCAAAAAAAGTCTTAAAATATGCTATGCCTTGCAGATAACATCTATGAAGGTCCTGTCCTCAAAGCCTTAACTCAAAGAAGAATCTCCGGCACCTTCTCTGGTGAGAATCACACGAGGGAGGTTGGGGTCAGTCGGGATGGACGTGGAGACTCCTTCTGTGCTGCTCAAACTGCACCACACCAGCCGTGCGTAGAACTGTGGGCAGCTTTGGGGTGTGTGATTCTAGTCAACTCTCTCTGCAACCTTCTCCAACCATATAGGCATCCCCTATGGCCTCTCTTCTATCGAATGAAATATTAGATTCCGACACTGACCGTGCCCTTCTCCTTGAAGCCTCTTCCCCACTCTTCCTAGAGCTGGCTCTGTCTCACCCTCAGGTCTCTGCTCTAATGGAACCTCCTTCCCTTCACACTCTAGAATAGGTTCCCAGCTGTCCCCCAATGCCCCATCCTTCTTTATTACTACATCAGTTCCCCTTACAACACTTGTCACAACTTGCAGTTAGATGCAATTATAGATAAAGGTTCGTTTGCCCACTTCTTGACTGTCTTGCCCACCGAATGGCTCCTCAAAGGCGGGGTCATGTCTGCTCTGCTTTGTATAACTGGCACTGGCTAACAGCACACACTCAATTTTTGAAGGAATAAATGTCTCCACTGCTGGAAATATTTACATTTTAAAACATATCTAGGGGGCGGGGGGGGGAGGGGGAATGGGATGAAGGCCATCAAAAGGTAGAGACTTCCGGTTATAAGATAAATAAGTACTAGGGATGTCATATACAACATGAGTGATCTAATTAACACTGCTGTCTATGATATATGAAAGCGGTTAAGAGTAAATCCTAAGAGTTCTCATCACAAGGAAAAAATATTTTTCCTATTTCTTTAATGTTGTACCTATAGGAGATGATGGATGTTGCCTAAACTTCCTGCGGTGATCATTTCATGATGTAGGTAAGCCAAACCATTATGCTGTACACCTTAAACACATTCAGTGCTATGAGTCCGTGATATCTCAATAAAACTGGAAGGGAAAAAACATCTCTGTCTTATAAAGGGCTCTGTCAGCTACTACAAATGGGGTTGGTATTTTGGGGGGTGGTATTTTTTTTTTTTTTGCGGTACACAGGCCTCTCACTGCTGTGGCCTCTCCCGCTGCAGAGCACAGGCTCCGGACGCGTAGGCTCAGCGGCCATGGCTCACGGGCCCAGCCGCTCCGCAGCATGTGGGATCTTCCCGGACCGGGGCACGAACCTGTGTCCCCTGCATCGGCAGGCGGACTCTCAACCACTGCACCACCAGGGAAGCCCCTGGGGGAGTGGTATTTTTAGCAGTGGGACAGGGTGGTGGGAGGGAGGGAGGGAGGGAGGGATCCCACCCAGATCCATCTGGTTTCATCATTCAGGCAGGGCCAGGGCCACGCCCTGCCCTACCCCGGCCCCCATCACAGAGACAGCTGCTGCCTCTTCCAAGGCTTTAACTGGAAACTGGTCGGTCCCATCCTCTTGCTTCTGCTCCTTAAAACAATTAATCTCGTGTCCAGTTATTCTCTCTCCTTTCGGCTTCAACATAGTCACGCCTCTTGTAGCATTCCCATCATCTTGCTGATGCTATGTCCTCATGGCTGAGTCCTTCACAGAAGAGCCGGCATTTAATTTCTATGATAATTTAATGAGTAATGAATATTATTTATTAATATCCAGGATGTATCACTGGCAGTGGAAATCTTCGGAGATGCGATTATGGACCTTTTTAAAATTTTCTTCTTTTGATTAATTTTTATTCTCTAGTTTTTCCACCATGTACTTGTCTGCATTTTCTACTTGAGTGATTTTTTTTTTAAGGTTAACCAGCTTTATTTCAATGGTATTCAAAGTGAAATTCTACTGAGGGTTAACTTACAAAACTTGTGTTCGTCACACAAAATTCGGTGTTTTCAGCTCTGTTCAACTTTCATCTTAATGAATTCAAGACTCATTCAACAAACATATAGATAATCACACACACACACACACACACACACATTTACCTATATATATATATGTCTTCCGTGTGTGAGGCCTTATACCTTGGGACTTGTTTCCTATACAGCAGGGCTACCACATCACCAGGCTTGCCTCTCAGGTAACACTACTTCATAACATCAACCAAGAATACCCTGGGCACGATACCAGGAGCTCCCACAACTTTAATGACGAAGCATCAGGGAGTCCGAGCAGTGAATAACTGAACAGGAAGAGACCTGGGCTCCTTGCCCACCTCCATAAATCATCTGCTGACTTGCAGACCAACATGCAGCAAATGAGTTTTCAAGTGCCCATGCCTCAGTTGACCCACCCATAAAATGCATAATGCATCCCTCAAAGGGATGTAAAGAGAATCAGTGAGGTAACAGTCTAAGCCTTTGGAACTCCTTGGCAGGAAGGCGCTACATAATTACTATTTGGTACTTAAGTTGCCCTTCGTGTGTGCCGAGTACTTTATGATCATTCCTTAGGAGTTACTCCCGGATATTCTGAAGTTGTCTTCATGTCTATTTCCACTAAAAGGATGAAGAAATTGAACTGGAGAGAAGTGTAGCGATTTGCTCAGTGTCACTAAGATGGCATTAAGGTCTCAGAAGAGGACTTTCCAGGTCCTCCAATACCCTCAACCACAGCTGAACCCGCATCTTCAACACAAACTACCAATACAGATGAAATCCCCGTTAAACTGCTCTAAAATAGCCCTCATGGTACAAAAAAAATTGTAACTTGTTTTTGTAGAATAGAGTGAATGGCAAGGAGGTGAAACAGAAACCAAAGCTCTAGAATTAGTAACCCAGACTTCACAATCAGCCTTTTTTTTTTAAACACATCTATATTTCTCCTCACTTCCGGGATAATAGTGTTTCAGCACCTTCATAATCTCTCTGAAGGGCCCATATTTTTCTACAAATAATTTCCAGGACCAACCCTAAGGAGGCATAGAGCCCAGGTTAAATCACCCTGAGTTTTGCCCAGCAAAATACATACTGGCATTTTCACCCAAGTTGTAGCTCGTGAAAATTAGTGTCAAGAAGGTAAAGAATGAGAAGATGCACGTCACACAGGGTACATATACAGTCCGAGGAGCCATGAAAAGGTGGAAAGTACCAGCTTGCTTGAGAGTCAGCTGACCTCTTCCCACCAGCCACTTCCTGCATAACTCCAAGGAGGCGTGCACAGAGCCAACGCTGGAGTCACCCCATCTACTTTGCTTACAGACAGTACTACCCAAGACCATGGCCCTGGTTCTCCTGAACCATGCTCCTCTAGTCCACACATCTGTTTTCTCCCCCTGCTTCATCCAGTGACTCATGGACCTTCTCTCGCTAAATGAAGCATCTTTTGGCTCTGAGTCCTGTACTCTCACTAAAATGACAGAAGACGTGTGGACACAACATCTAAGAAGTGCCGCTCTGGTTGTTCAATGAGCAGCAGCCAGATGACCTCAGAGAGTCAAGTGCAGTGATGGAGTTCTTTACCATAAATTTGGATAGAAAGTTCCAGAGCACCACGGGCCCTGCCGAAGGCAAAACAGTGAAGTTGGGGGTTGAATTTCCTCTCCCTAAATGTCCCTTCCATTGACTCTGTCTGTGGGAACATTCCCTCCCACCACCTCTCCACCCACTGGCTCTGCACTTTTCAGAGCCCCTATTTCCCTTCATCCATCGTTCATGAAAGTATACCTGTCCTGGATTCCATTCCCTTAACTACTACTCCACTAACCTGATCATAATGGCCTGAAAGTCTCAGCCCAGAGAATGGCTAGGAGTGTGGCTTCCAGACTCCCTGTAGGGTGCCTCTCACACCATGTCACGCTGGCAGCCAGCAGCCACAACTGCTAACGTTTTCAGGAAAAAAAAAACGGAGTTTACGACAAACAGGTTCTCGCTGAAGGAGCTACCAAAGGACCTACATCAAGAAAACTGAATCCAGAAGGAAGAACTGAGGTGCAAGAAGGAATGGTGAGCGAATAAATCGATAAACATACAGGTAAATATGAAATAAACAATTTAAATACTGATGATGACTAATTCGGGGAGCATAAAACAGATAAAAATATCAGACGGGGGGCTTCCCTGGTGGCACAGTGGTTGGAAGTCTGCCTGCCAATGCAGGGGACGCGGGTTTGTGCCCCGGTCCGGGAAGATCCCACATGCCACGGAGCAGCTGGGCCCGTGAGCCATGGCCGCTGAGCCTGCGCGTCCGGAGCCTGTGCTACGCAACGGGAGACGCCACAACAGTGAGAGGCCCGCGTACCGCAAAAAAAAAAAAAAAAAAAAAAAAAATCAGACAGGGACTTCCCTGGTGGTCCAGTGGCTAAGACACCACGCTTCCACTGCAGTGGGCACAGGTTTAATCTTTGGTTGGAGAACTAGGATCCCGCATGCCACGCCGCGTGGCCACAGGGAAAAAGAATCAGACAGCGACATTAGGAGAGACAGAGTCAAACTTACAGTTACCAAAGGGGAAAGGGGGGGATAAATTAGGAGTTTGGGATTAACTAATACACACCACTATATATAAAATAGATTACACAACAAGGACCCACTGTATAGCACAGGGAACTATACTCAATATCTTGCAGTAACCTGTAATGGAAAAGAATCTGAAAAAGAATATATATATATACATAACTGAATCACTTTGCTGTACACCAGAAACACTGTAAATCAACTATACTTCAATTAAAAAGGGAGAAAAATAAAACAAGATCTCTCTGACTCCAAAAAAAAAAGAGAGAGAGAGAGAGTGACTGCAGTTAAAAGTATGCTAAGGTTCTTCTATTATCCAAGAGGTAGACAGAGATTGTGGTGAGTTTTATTAAGACAGATATACACTTTAGAATAGTAATGATAATTACTAAAAGAAAAGAAAGAAATTGAATGATAATTTGCAAACCAGGAGAGGAAAAAAGCCGGCACATATCTAGAACAAAACTAGATGAGAAATACTCTTATTAAAGGGAAATGTTTGCAAAAGGGGGAAATATGGAAATATAAAAACCCAAACTCACAGCTTGAAATTATAAAATCCTGCACTCTTAGTAATACACCAGACCTGAAAAGCATCAGGAATCCACACTGCAACAGCTGACCTGCAGCAAAATTGCAACACTTGAACTTGGCAATGACTGCCTTCAAGGCTGGCCAAGGCCCTGCCTGCCCACCTGACTCTCTGTTTACTTCTAGTACACAGGACTTGGCTGATAACTCTCCCTTTATCTCCCCAAGACCGCTGCCAATAAAGGATTCAAGATGACTTGTTTTCTATCTTAATACAAATTTAAGTCTGAGTTACCTTTCTCAGAGGTGTCTGGATATAAGCCGTAATCCTGAATTTTAATGAAGTCCTTCTGTCTGCTAGCAAAGAGTCTCACTGCCAGTGCACAGCAGCAGAGAAATTTGGAGGGGAACGGGGAGCCCTTCCTTTGCTACGTAAGTACCACATCCCAAATACAGTCTCCTGCATATGACCTTGAATTAATATTTTCAATTTACGTGCTTTTTTATGCACTCCCTTAATTTCCAAGAGTTTCTCGAAAAACGTGAGCAATCATTTTCCACGCCTGCCTAAATAAAAACTGCTGAGATTTTATGTGAAGACCAAAGATAGGCTTTAGCTGACACCATAAAGTTGGGCTATAACATGCGAGGTAGGGACAAGTATGAATATGAAGAGCAACATAACATATCTTTTTTCTCTGTTATTTTTAAGTATTTCCCATTCTCCCCTGGTCCATCCCTTCCTGAAGCAAATGCTAGAGTACAAACAAAATAGAAGTAAGGTAGTTCTGTGATCTATTGGGAATTCTCTCTCTTGGGAAGGAAAATTCATCTTTTATAAAATAAACAAAGCCAAAAAATTTTGTCCTCTCTCTCAAGTCCCTAACACTGTTTTAAGAATGAATGATTTCTGACTTACAGTGAGATATAAACCGGTGACACACTTGGAACCAGTCTGTGTGTGTTTTGAGAGCATATATCGCTCGAAAACCTGCCATGCTATATTTAGTTACAAGTAAATATATCAACTGGAACTGTGTCTGTGGACAAGGTGTTCTTACTGGGAAAGCCACACTCCTTGTGAACACACGTCCGATACACTGAGAAAGCACTTTTGGAACTGGGAAGCCAGGGGAGAGTGCAAAGGAGGGACATGAGCATGTTTTAACGGCTGCGACAATTTGCCATGAAAGGATGTGAAGGCCCGGCTCCTTGCTGCAGCATGCCATGTGCTGCTGAATTCAATTACTGCCATGCCGTCTGCGAGCAAAGGAATGTGTAAACAGGCCATATAGCCTTGCATCAGTTCCACAGAATGTTGCACAACCCAAAATGCCTCTCGATGTGTCATTTCCTTCTTGGCCATCTTCCCAGCCCCTGACAGTCAGTCAACAGAAAAAAATAGTACTGAAAGAGATTTAAAAAGGCTCTTCTCAAGAGTACATTCCACCAACCACCAGACTTAACCTCCACCAGCGCTTCTGACTCTCCCTCACCACCCTCCTTAAGGAAAGGGGGAAAGGGAACAGTTTTTTAAAACTGTGATTATTCTCTTAAGTCAAAGATGTTCAACAAGACTTCCCTGGTGGCGCAGTGGTTAAGAATCCACCTGCCAATGCAGGGGACATGGGTTCGAGCCCTGGTCCAGGAAGATTCCCACAGGCCGCGGAGCAACTAAGCCCGTGCACTACAACTACTGAGCCTGTGCTCTAGAGCCCACGAGCCACAACTACTGAACCCGCATGCCACAACTACTGAAGCCCGTGCACCTAGAGCCCATGCTCCACAACAAGAGAAGCCACTGCAGCGAGAAGCCCACGCACCCCAGGGAAGAGTGGCCCCGGCTCGATGCAACCAGAGAAAGCCCGCATGCAGCAACAAAGATCCAACACAGCCAAAAATAAATAAATAAATAAATAAATTTATTTTTAAAAAAATGTTCAACGATGTTTTGTATACTAGCGACTAAAGGATGAATATTTATGACCATCAAACTGCTGCTTGTGTTTGCTGACTTGTAAATATCAAACATGACATGTACCCATCATGTCCATTCCTTGGGCACTTCAGAGACAGGGAAGAACCACTGGAAGTCTGCAAGTCAAGAAGTGAAGGGCTTTTTTGCAGCAACATGGATGAACTTGGAGGGCATTATGCAAAATGAAATAAGTCAGACAGAGAAAGACAAATACTGTATGATATCACTTATATGTGGAATCTAAAAAATACAACAAACTAGTGAATAAAACAAAAAAGAAGCCGACTCACAGATATACAAGACAAACTAATGGTTACCAGTGGGAAAAGGGAAGAGGGGAGGGACAATATAGGGGTAGGGGAAAAAGAAAAGGGTTATTATGGGATTATATGAAATCATGTGTGTGAAACTTTTGAAAACTGTAAAGCACTATAGAATTTAAAGAATCTTTCATTAAAAAAAAAAATTGGGGCTTCCCTGGTGGCGCAGTGGTTGAGAGTCCGCCTGCCGATGCAGGGGACACGGGTTCGTGCCCCGGTCTGGGAGGATCCCACATGCCGCGGAGCGGCTGGGCCCGTGAGCCATGGCCGCTGAGCCTGCGCGTCCGGAGCCTGTGCTCCGCAACAGGAGAGGCCCGCGTACCGGAAAAAAAAAAAAAAATTGTTTCCCCGTTAAAAAAGAGTTAAAGGCTTTTCTACTAATACTTTCCACCAAAGACTAAAATTCAGGTCTGTGGCCTCAGGAATATGTTACGAGGCTTAGCAATAGCAAGGGTATCTCAAATTGTCTCCACAGACAGCAAGGATGTGAACGCAAGAACTGTGTCCAGATGTATCAAATAGCTTTAAAACAATTCGGCTGTCCCTCCATCCAACACACTTTACATGCCCCCCATTTTCTTTCACAGGTGACCAAGCTTTATATCAGCATCCACCATGGATAAATAAGGACAGGTCATGGGCCAGCCATCATCAAAAGCCTATTCCTTCACCCAACTAGGATGAAGAGTAGCGGAGGATAAAAGCCGGCTGCCGCTGACACCATCTGCAATCAGGCAGAGAAAATGCCAGGCTCACCATTCTCGCCACCCTTCACGGGACTGGAGGTGATCCAGTCTCAGAACTGGGTGGAACAGCACAGGAGAAAAATGAGACGATTCTGTGCCCAGACCACTCTGTTTTGATTACATCTGTTACCTTCAGTTTATAAGGTAAAATGTCTGCAACTGGAAGTGCCCAAGAAGATGGAAAAATAAAATGTTCTCTAAAGAATTAAAAATGTGCTGATGAACTGGACACAGGTGAGAAGGAACAAGCAGGGAAAAGAAAACAGTTTGGCTGCAGGACACAAGCCTGACAAGCTGGGTGAAGCAGGGTGCTGACGCAGCTCTAGAAACACACATATACCCTGCACGTCCAGAGAAGCTCTCACTCACCTAAGCGCCAGCCCTACTGAAATCACAAGCGGAGCCAAGCAGAGCACTGCTGCAGCCATTCGCTCCAAGCCTACAGGAAGGGAGCCGGATGTTGGGAAAGAAAAGGTAGGGCTTCCCCCTTCGCCCACCAGGTCAGGACAGGTAGCTGGCCAGCAGTGACCGGGAGTGTCCCAGCAGTAAGGACACAGGTGATGGCTCTGGCCTCTCCCTGAGAGAAACTATTAACTATGATTTACTTCCCTGGGGCACAACACACAAAAGCTATTAGAAACCCATCCATGTGTGTTAGGTATCAGGTTTGCAGGTGTGCTGGCAAGTGAGACTTTTCAGTGCTGGGTGATGTGGAATACAAAGCCTCCAGGCTTGCTTATTGGAAGAGTCATAAGACACTCTGGCTACAGACTTGCCATGTTGCCAAGCAAGGCTAATAACCTCTTTATGTTCAAAGATCTAATGTTCTTCTCAAATAAGAGTATTGATCTGGCTTGGCTTGCTACTGACCTGTTAATACCAAGCACCACAAGGTAACACCCACCCTTAATTCATCTGGTAATTACCAAACTGGTCCAATTCAGAGTGAAGCTACTATCACTGAAACTTGGAGTCACCTTGTAGAACTTTAAATGTCTCCCAGATTAAAAAGTCAAGAGATCGGGCTTCCCCGATGGCGCAGTGGTTGAGAGTCCGCCTGCCGATGCAGGGGACACGGGTTCGTGCCCTGGTCCGGGAGGATCCCACGTGCCGCACAGCGGCTGGGCCTGTGAGCCATGGCCACTGAGCCTGCGCGTCCGGAGCCTGTGCTCCGCAGCGGGAGAGGCCACAGCGGTGGGAGGCCCGTGTGCCACAAAAGACAAAAGAAACAAACAAACAAAAAAAAACCCCCCAAAAGTCAAGAGATCTTTTCAGGAGATGGTACCTCAAAAAGTTATTTCTCCTGTTGCAACCATGACATTTCCCATCTAAGCACTGATGGAAGTTGGTGATATTGGTGGTCCAGTGAACCACTGCCCCCATCATTAATATCCTTGTGGGGTTACCCACCCCACCTTGAGGCTAGGCTGCACCTGTATGTTGCTTTAACCAACAGAATGTGGAGGAAGTAACTCCATAGTAGTTCTGAGCCTTAAGAAGCCTTACGAAGACCTGAAAGCTCACACTTTTGCACCTGAGGGAGACCTGAGCTGCCATATAGGAAGTCAGACTCTGCTAGAGAAGCCGCATGGAGAGGGCGAGGCTCTGGGACTACAGGAGAGAGAGAAAGGCCCAGCTGTCCCCTTATTCCGCCAGGCCCAACCTTCCAGCCATCCCACCAAGGCACCAGACATAGCAATGAGGCCATCATGCACGTTCCAGCACTAGCCACCATGTTACTGCAGACACAAGAAAGACGCCAAACAAGACCACAGGAAACCCATCCAGATGAACCCCAGTCAACCCATAGAGTCGTGAGAAATAATAAACCGGTTGCTGTTTTAAGCCATTATGGGGACTTCTCTGGCGGTCCAATGGTTAGGACTCCGTGCTTTCATTGCCGAGGGCCCAGGTTCGATCCCTGGTCGGGGAACTAAGACCCCACAGGTGGCACGGTGCAGACAAAAAAAAAAAGTAAGAACCATTATGTTTGGGGATGGTTTGTTATTTAGCAATAGATAACTGACAAAGCAGCAAGAGAATGAAAAGGCTTCTGACGGTGTAAGGTGATTTACTTTTTCCATCCTCTGCACAGCCAATAATACCCTTCCCATCAGTCCTCTTCCCTAACTCAGAACCACTGCAATAGAACATGACACTGCTGAGCAAGACTTCACCTTCCTGGAGACATTCTTTCAATCAGACTGCAGCTGGAACCAAGTGCATACAAGGAACAAAGGATCCTAATAGAAACTGATGCTTAAAAGAGGTATCCAAACGCATTACTGTTGCCGCTGCGCTCCACTGACTTCTGCTGGCGAACATACGGCAGTACCTCTTCAGAGCTAACTTGCCAACAGGAGGTCAAAACGCCTTGCCTAAACACAAGACTTACAAATTTGGGATCTTAACTATGATGTCATGTCTTAAAATGATAAGCTGGCAAAGAAAATCAATGGCATTTTGTAAAGATGTGCACCTTCTCATGTTTACGCTACTTAAGATGAAGGTTCTAATAAGTCATCGGCTATGTTCCTTTAAAGGGAAGTTTTATAACTGAGATGAATCACAACTGCAAAAGATCAAAGTTAAAAAACATCAATGATGCCATGGGGTACTTTTTAATCTTGTAATGAGTGATGATCATGTGCTCTTATGAAGTTAGTCCAACTGCCAACGCCAGATGTGTATATTAAGAAAAGGAGTTGTTTGTGATGTGACAGCACCAGTTCAGCTGCCAGAGACAGAAAACATAGAAGGATGAAACCTTTCTGATTTTTGAGTGAAAAGCAAGTCTTGGCAGATGTGCTGATAAGCAGGGCCTCCGAGGAGGGGTACTAGTGCCAGAGCATCCTCTCTTGGACTTTGCTGCAAATAAATTGTTTATCATCAGTTCTGTACAGCTGTCCTCAGGCAGCACGAATACCTGCTCAAGCACAATTTATGGCACTTATTAGTGTTATTTACTGATGAGCAGAAATTAGTAAAGCCATCCGCAAGAAAAAAAAATGTTCCCCTAGAGAACAGAATCTAGATGGTATCTATTTCCTGGAAGCGTACGCTAAGCAAAACTACAGCAAACTTCTGACACTGAAATTGATGTAATAACAGCTCATGCTTAATTAGCACTTACTACACGATAGTCACTGGGCTGTGCATTTTACATACATGACATCACTGAACATCTCTGCAGCAACTGACGAGAAAGATACTATTCTTCTTCTTCTCACTAACTATTATGATTATTCTCACTTTAACAGAGGAAACTGAAGCAAAGAGAACTTAGGTAACTTGCCTACCACCACACAACTGGTAAACAGCGAAGCTGGGCTTTCAGTCCAGACAGCCTGACACAAGAGCCCACACCCTTAATCACTATGTTATTGCTGAGTAAAGACCCAGCCACTTAACGCAGAACTTGTCCTTGTTCAAACAGCTCATCTACCAGAAGTAGCCTGTTCAATATATACTATGGTCTTCCAAAGAAGGACTGAAATTCCATTAACAGAAATCAAGAGCACGAAACACTCAACCCCTTCAAATCACTGCAGCAATAAACAGGTGTACATTCTTTCGATGACAACCACTACTTAAAGAATTAAAATTTTGTGGGAGAAGATGCTAAAACAATTGCATTCATTGTCTTTTTTTCTCCCCTGAGGAAAGCCTTTTTCTGAAGTCCTTCTCTGTTAACGGTCGAAAAAATAAGCCACTTTGAAGTCTAGAGCAGTGATTGGCAAACCACAACTTGTGTGTCAAATCTCACCCACCACCTGTTTTTGTAAGTAAAGTTTTATTGAAACACAGCCATAACCATCCATTTATGTATTGGTGAAGGCTGCTTTTTTTTTTTTTTTTTCCTGCGGTACGTGGGCCTCTCACTGTTGTGGCCTCTCCCGTTGCAGAGCACAGGCCCCGGATGCACAGGCTCAGCGGCCATGGCTCACGGGTCCAGCCGCTCCGCGGCATGTGGGATCTTCCCGGACCGGGGCACGAACCCGTGTCCCCTGCATCGGCAGGCGGACTCTCAACCACTGCGCCACCAGGGAAGCCCGAAGGCTGCTTTTGAGTTACATTGGCAGAGCTGAGTACCTGTGACAGAGATCGTATGGCCCAAAGGGTTGAAATCATTTACTATCTGGCACTTTACAGAAAAAGTTTGCCAACCCATGTTCTAGAGGATTCTCCATTTACCATCACATACACGAAAACCAGTCAAAATCCTATCATACTCACAGTTGAAGGAAGTTGAAAATCCTGGGCATTTTCCACACCTGGGAGTCTCAAAATTAAAGAACAATATTGAGATGAGAGCTATACTTACAAACATTCAGTGCCCAGATGGCCAAGAGCAGGGCAGAAGGAAATAATCCAGTACAGAGAACCCAGGTTGTAGGATTAAAATGTTACTGATGCCAGACCCTTCGTTACATCCAGACACTGAGTTTGACCAGTCACCTTGTGACGTCAGACAAATGACATCACATTTCCACAGATATTTCTGGATCATGAGCAATGTTACTCAGGCTGACCTAGGGTGATGGTCTGCCACTCGACTTCTGTATCTGCTTCCCCCTCCCACCCTCAGCAGCACCCAGGTCACACAAGTACCAGCCGCCCCCTCCACCCGTGACCCTCATTGCTTTCAGAGCACTTCTCTGCCTTCACAGGGCAGTGAACCTAGCAACTATTAATTCTTCCAACAACCTCTTGGGAATGAGGTAATACTACCCTCGCTTGAAAGAGAAGTGACTTTCCCAAAGCTATTGTTCCTCCCTTTTGTCACCACTTTCAGAATGAGGCAGCACCCACCTTTCCCCGCTTCCTCTCCCAACCATCAACTCTGAGCACCAACCCGTGAACATCTGGACACACACACGCACACAAACATATACACACACACAATGATGGTTTTTCCAAGAACTGAGAAAAGCAGCTGAGATCAGCAGGAAACATCTTTACAAGACAAGTATTAGTCGTGTTAAATGTTAAAAGACTACCATCCTGCTTTATGCATTACTAAGAGGGATGTCCCTGCCTTTCCAGGAACGCAGGGGCTAATTAGATTAAATGCTAGAAGATGTCTTCCATCCTAAGGCATCGTCCCAGATGGATGGCAGTCCAGAAAAGTCAGACAAAACCCCAAACCAGGCCAGACGGCCCTGCGCTGATCGATTCACCTGCACTGCATGACCACTAGCCCTGACAACCAGAGACTTGGGGCGACCAGAGACGTGTGTGTGGCCACAGCCTAATGGGACATTCTCAAACTGAGCAGACAGGTCCAGCACTCCCAACGTTGGAAAATCTAGAAGAACGCCATACACATGAAAGGCGGAGAAAAGAAAAACCTCAAAGACTGGCTTTTGAGGCAGGAAACCTCCCTAGTTCAGGCAAGCAGTCAGCCTTCGTGAGATGAAACAGCGGCCAGAGGAGCGGAAGGCAACACGTGTTCCCACCGCTCAAGGACAGGCTGCCAGGGGTAGAGGCAAAACTTCACCAGCCCTTTGCTCTCGGTTTTAGGGGAAGAAGAGCTATGCCACTCTCACTGCCTAGGTAGGTGTATTGTTATATAACAAATATTTCTGCCAGCTGTCCCTCCACCACAAACCAAATTAAACTCTCCAAACACAATGGCTAGGCCTCCGATGAATTCACTCATCAAAGGCAGAGTTCTGTATGATGTTTCCACTGGCATAGAATTTTTAATGTTGTATATATCAAATAGTCTTTAATCCTTAAATATATTTAAATACTGCTCTGGTGAGTATGTTCAAATTAGTTATGGGGGCGGGGCAGGGAAGGCAAACCTGTTTTAATTTAGGTTTAGGAGGAAAATGATATTAGCCCAAATGGATTGTGTGCACTGCCTTAAAATGATGCTGGTTCAACCTTCTAGATGTCTCAGGAGACAAATAAATCCAGGTGGATTTAAACCTGGCCTGACTCTGTTAAAGAAACTACCTGTGGCAATTACTAGAACAAGACCAAACAACAGTGTTGTAACAATCAAGCAAGTTATCCTTTGCAAATAAATTCTTTGTAATTAGGCGGTGTGCTCTTTATAAAGGGAACTGAGTGTAAAAAGTTAAAACACATTCTTAGACCATGGGAAACACACGCAAATGCTTTTTGACTAAGCTCAGGATTTTTCAATGTATTGTTTTCTTCCTCAGCTCTCGTGGATCTGTTCTGCCTTGTCTATTGTGCCCAGTGGATGAACAGAATTTTTAGTAAAAAATTACAGCGACGGAAAGTCACGAAGTTATGTAGGGCTTAGCAATTTTGCGGCAAAGGTGAAAAGTGTAATTTGATTTTCTACTAACTGTGAAGTTCTCCTAATTGTCCCTCATAAAAAGATATGCAGATAGCAAACTTGGCAAAGAAACTATGTGAAAGTAGCACTAACTTATTTGGGATAAATTCCTCACAGGGTCTCTGTAAACTCTATTCCCATTTCCAGTAGGAAGGCAAGCACTTACTTCTGGGTTCCCGGGGTCCATCCACTGTAACTTTAATAGCTCTGTGGTAGGTGGCGACTTGAGGAGGATTTGTGAAGACAGTTATGGTCAAGGTGAAACTCTTGCCTGCAGATAGAAAAGGGGAAAATCAACAGTGAATATAAAAAGACAGTACTGATGACAAAAATAGCAGTACAGATGTCCAAACTGCATTTAAGCATCGCTGAAGAGGGAACAAAACAACAAGGGTCAGGACTCCTTATTCTAATGAGAAACCCTCTGATGGCCACCTCAGGGAGTTGCCAGGCTCACTGAGTGCTAAGATCATCATCTTCACGGCAGTCCTGTGCAAGGAGGCTCCAATTCCAAACAGCGGTTCAGTAGCGAGAGCCGTAATGAAAACAAAAACTGGACCTCTTGAAGAGGGTTCTCTTTCCCTTCAGTTTTCTCCAACATCAGGAACACATCCAAGCAGAAAATTTTAGAAGTCTTTATTTAGGATTAGGTCATGACCCCGTGAGAGAACAATAGTAAATCACTGTTGATTATGCTATTGACTTCACATGGCTTTAGCATTTCATTTGCTTAACTGCACTACAGTGAGAAGATGAAAGAGGAAGGTTCTTATGGGAATCATTTTAACAGGAGCCAGTGTCTCCCGTCCTGGCCTTAATGTGCCTGTGGTATGATGATTTCATCATTACTGGAACAAAGTTTTTTTCCTCCCTGCCCACCCCTTCCTTAACATACATCCTCACTCAGCAGCAATCTTGAAATGACTCCCTGACAGTGACTTATTTTTGGCTAAATATACATGACACCTCCCAATGTAAATATGAATACTTGCTTTTAGAGGAGGGTGTACTTCATCGAAATATTACATCTGATGTTTCAAATTAATGAACTAAAGGTGATGAACAGAGGTTGGGGGGAAGACGGCGCGGGGTGGGGGGGGTGATGGGGGGGGGAGTTTAGGAGCAGATTTGGATGTTTGCTTTCTCCAGAAGAAGATACTAGACTCTGTTACCCAGACTCACTGACAGTTGTAATCAGTTAGATTTGCAACGGTTAGTCATGTCAGATAGTCAAAACTGCAAACTGTTACAAGACAGGAAGAGGTGGGCGTGAAGCAGTGACTCAATAAAACATTCAGCAATCTCAGGCCAGAGCATTCATTTAGCCTGCTCCTGGGACAGATCTTTAAAAAGCTCATTTCGTTTTGCTTTGTTTTTTGGTCAGAGACTGTTTTTCCCTTTACTGAAAGCAGAGGCTATGAAATCAAAACACAAATCTTAAACAATATGTAGCAATGCAAAGTTTAATGCAATCTTTTCAAAGCTTAATATGGAACAGGTTATATACAAGGCTTAATGTGGAACAGGTCTTTGGCTGTCAAGTCTAGTGAATGGGTTTTCTTTTCAACCCAGACCACGTAAGTTCCTAAAAAATGTTTAAGACACATATCATTTGTTACTCTGTATATATAGCTTTAAGTCTCTTTGGCTATACTTTGGCCGAGAAAAAAAAAAAAATAGGAAAGAGAGAGATGCAGGGGGAGGGGGTACAGGGAAAATGAATATTGATTAGAAACCTATTAAGTGCCAGTCGCTTCATAGACATTATCTCATTTAATACTACCCAGTAAGGTTTATCACCCCCACTTCACAAATGAGGAAACCGAAGCCCAGAGAGAGTATTGGTAATTTAACCACACAACTAATAAGTGGAAAAAATCAGAACCTGAACCCAGGTCTTCCAGACCCTAAAATTAATGCTCTTCCTTTTAACTTTGTCAGAGAACATTTTTAGAAATTAATAGGTAATTTATTGTGACATGTGTCCCAAATAGCTCTATCAGACCAAGAAGCAAATATAAATCTAGTAATGTAGTATGTCAGCCAGAATGATGAAATCATCTATTCTTAAAGTGTCACTGATATATCGTATTTCATTATTATATATTGAATGTTACATGGATTTAAGTAATTTAATTGTCTGCTTGGGGAACAGAGGATTTATTATAAACATTAAGACTAACCAGAAGAATAAGGCAGCCAGGAGTCTAAACTAGTCACAGAAAACTGAAAGTCTACAGAAATGGAGATTAGAACGTTGAACAGGAGGCCACTGGATTCAGATCAGGACCTTAAAACAATGGGAAGTTCTGGAGGAGTGAATGGGCTGAACCCCTAGATTGAAAGTTAATTTGCATGAAACCGTAAAAAGATCCCTTCTGGGTTGGATCAACCGTCTGTGAGTCAGGATCGCATTTCTAACAGTGGCTTTGAGGGCAGTGCTTGGAAGACACTTGTCATCTGTGGCACAAATCTTCATAAATCAAGGATGTACGCATCTCAATTGTCCTTAATGACCCTAAATAACCTGCTAGAGACACTGCCCATGAGTTTATATAAACCGGTTCTAATAGTATTGCTGTTTGAGACTTTTACAACGCACTTAGGATATTAAAAGGCATCGATGCTTCTCCCAAATTCAGAGGAACACCTTAGGTAGGAACAAAAGCCAAATATAGAATTCACCCTCCAAGATAAAGCATCTAAATGTTCAAAACAGAACCAGTTTTCTATAAAGACCTCTTTTAAAAAGAGGTGGGTTTGGGGGAAAGGAAACAAGTATTTGAGTCCGACGGCGGTCTCCTAAAATCCAATCCTAAGGATCAAGACGTACTTTAACAACTAAAACAAAAACCAAGGAGGTTCCTTCCACTTCTCATTGCCCCTTCAGAAGGAACATGAACGTAACGTTCAAGAAACTTCCACCCAACTAGGTAATTTGTTCTTCCCCCTATAAACAGTGATACATTTCGTAAGTCAAATGTTTATATGTATATTCATGACTTCCTTAAATTAAAAAAAAAATTCCAAATCCCATTGTTTATTACTTTCCATAATAAGCGATAAAAATGCAGGCTCTTAAGACAACTAATTGTAGCATCCTTGGCTTCATCTAGGAACTAGTTCTGCAGTGTGTCCTCAAGTCATATATTTTCTGAGATACACATAGGAACTGTCATTGAAAAACAATTCCAACCTAGCCCAAGGGGCTGTCAGAAATTGTCGGGAAAGTTAAGATTATAAGCAGGGATTGTATCCTAAATTGACAAGTACTATGCTCTGTACACTGCAGGTGCTTAGAAGTGCTTGTAAATTAAAAGCAACATGCTTGATGTCAAAAGCGAGGAAACACACCAAGAAAACGTAAGGACCAAAGTCACTTTAAATACTTCTGTTTAAAATATAAAGGAGAAAAAAGGAAAAGACAATTTAAAAATATAAGCCACTCCTCACTTAATGCAAGTTTCACCGATGCTCTACTTTTATTCCAAAGTACTTCATAAAAGTTGTGGTCACTGGATAACCCATAATGCCAGAGTAAATAGTGATGTGACTCCCTTATAAATCAAAAACTGCTTTGCAATTTCTGAGAGTTTATATTTCTACCAGTGAAAAAAATTGTACCATTTGAGGAACTTGGTGTTTTTTTATTTTTTAATGCTACTGAAATAGAAAATTTAAATAGCTGGGGAAAAAATACAATGGTAGCAGCACGTTGACCCACACTTACAAACCTGAGAGAAATGTAGAAGTGTGAAAATCAAAGAGGAAGCTGGAAAAAGTCTGTTAGAAAGCAGGTCAGGTACACGGGCAGGTTAAAGGGTTTCCTGCCACTGAAGAACTGACCCATTTTTTTTTTCAAAGAGTGGTATCTCTTGTCAGTATTCTCTGTCCTTTTTTCCTTTTCATTTCAGCTTGATATTACTGTTTCCTTTCATATAATGTTAATGTCATGATATAAAAATCTATTATTAGTGATAAATCAATTTTTCTTTCTCTCTCCACCCGCTCCCCCCACCCCCAATCTAAGTCTCGAAGACAAGTCTGGACCAATTTCTCCATCCTGCCTCTGGCAGCAAACTGTAGCATTTCAGATCCTCCACCAAGTCCCGGCTGCTTCAAAGGAAAAATCCTACTTTCTTCAGTTAAGATCATAAGAAATATAGGGGGAGGGGGTCAGCTCTGTTTGGACATAATTACACTTCATCAAAAGAAGCTTTCTTCATCTTCCATGCGTGAAAAGTCTGCAAGCAGTTAAGTCTGTCTTTTTTTTTTAAATATAAAAATTGCTATTTGGGAAACCAGCCAAAACTCAGAAAGCCAATATAGTAAAACAGTGCACACCCTTTGTTTCTCTTTGAAGTTTCTTAAATAAATATGTTGAGGGTTTACAAAGTACACTATCACTTTGCCATAGTTTCTACTCAAATTGATCAGAGAAAAGTTATAGAGCATCTATACAATACAAAAGCAAGATAAATGAAAACACTAGTTTTTATCTGTAAAATGAAGTATAGCGCCCAGTCTTTTAAATACTAAAATGCATTACTCTAGTTCAAAACAAAGTAATATTACATAAGGAGAAAGATGCAACTCAGAGCATACAGGTACATCATCGTGTTCAAATTTTTCTTGATTCTTACTAGAAAAAAGAAATTTTAATTGTACTGTGGACCTGCACCAGTAACTGAGAAATAAAAATGAATACACACACATACACACTTCACACCTCATCAGTCAACAGTGAGACAGAATGCGTCTTTTTTTTTCTTTTAATGAAAGTGAACTAAACCTGATGCTGAGATAACCCCTTGAGTTTTGATTCTACCAGAGGCTCTGAGCCTCATTTTATTTCAAACCTTTCAGTAACAGTATCTCATTAGCATGCATCATTTTTTTTTTAAGTTAAAAAGTACAACTTCTTGGCCCTGTTCCTAGAAAGTACACTAAAACTACTCATCGGAAACAGCCTTGCCTGAACTTCCCTTATCAAGTTTTTACAATGGTAATAATTTGACATCTGATCCAAACTAAAGGGCAATTATTGGACATGGTTTAAAAATTGATGCTTCTTATTTCCTAATTCAAACCTGGGTTGAAGTCACCCCATAGGTCTTTATAATTTATTTCACCCCAGTCCTAAAGTGGTCTATTTTCTCTCTTCTCATCGAAATACTTAACATGGAAATATTAGATTCAATCAATAAATAAAGGAACATAATGCTTCTAATGAATGACGATTAAAAGTCTCTCTATAGAATAAGTAAATAAAAGCCAAATATTGGTTTTCTCTGAGACTTTTTTAAGAACATTAACCGCATTTATAAAACAGCTATAAAAACCCTAAAAGGGATTATTTTCTGTTTTATGATCTTTTGATGGATTCCTAATAGTTGAATGGGGGTGTGGATGGTGGAAACTCTTAAATAATGTACGAATATTTAGAGTCCTGATCTTTCATCTACACAGTCATACTAACATAAGTAACACCTTATTCACTTATTCGAATGAAAAGCCTTCTGTAAAAAACCATGATTTTTAAATAGGTTCTTATAGAAGTAAATTAAATCCTACAGAGGAAACATATGTGATAAGTGAAGAGCATTATGCTTGCTGTCCTTGCTACAACTTCGAGCAAAACTGATATTATCAGGAAATTGATCCAATGCATTCCCTTTTCTTTGCCCTTTGCCACTGAATGTACTGTTACTTGGCTCCTGTAACTCAGAACTTGAACCTCCAACTGTTCCTCCCTCCACCTTATATGCTCACACCCAGTGAAATTAGGAACTGGTTCTTCTGAAAACACTGTTTGAATTTTCAATATCATAAAACAAATGAAAAAGGCCTGAGTACTCACTAAAACACTCAACCTCATCTGGACGTATTTAAAGAAAACCTTTAGTAATTCTATTCGGTAGAAGGTACTGATTTGAATACAGACAGGCCTACATTTCATCAGAGGATCCTAATGTGTTTATTCCATTATCCATATTAAAAATCAGAGACCTACCTCGTCCACTCCGGCCCACAAATCTCAGATCGTTGAACCTTGCTACTTGGTTTTTCATAACAGCAGAGGCATTTCGGAGCTCAGCAGAATAATTTTCATCATTACCCGCCATGACGGTAACCACAGTCCCATCTGGTACCTCTCCGAGGGCTACCACCTACATAAAACAGGAAACACAGCAACAATAATGGCACATCAGAAAAGCTTAAACACTGAGAATACAGTCTCATGGTAAATGATGCATCTTATCAGGACTTAGTGCTCTAGTCCCGTAATGGCAGACAGGAATGAGGCATCTGCATATGCGTTCGGATGCCACTTCAAAGAGACCAGTGTTTCAGGGTCCACCCACTCCAAAGGCAGGCAAAAGTTTCCTTCATTTGTTGTTGGATTCTTCACAGAATGCATGTACATTTTTATTAAATCCCCATGTTAAGTTGTCCATAGGAATTATGCCACAGAAGGAAAGCTGATGGCCCATCTGCAGATTGCATCGTACATAGTAAGGCACCGCCTGTCTGCAGCCTGGAGCGCCCTGAGGTGTGGTCTCATCCAGATCACAGGCCAAAAAAAAAAAAAAAAGGAAGTCTGGTCAGCTTTATGGGAGAAGATATTCAGGGGAAACCTTACAGTGGTATCCAGAAGTACATTTCATCTCCTTACTTTGAGCTAGATATTCAGCTTTCAATCACACTGCAAAGAACTACGGAACGCCCACTCTGCAGTGGGACCCATGGAATATACAAAGCCATCAAGAAGCCTAAAGTCTAGGTACAGGATAAAGATATATAAGAGGCTGAAAATGACCACCGATAAATGACTGGTATAGACAGAAAATACACCCGTAGCCAAACTTCTGTCTTGTCCCATCTGCCATCTTGGAATGACACGCTTGCCTCCTTAATCTTCAACAATTAACCTGCAGCCGATTAACTTGGGCAAGTCAGGATCCAGAATAATCAGTCTTTGAGTCTAATAAACATTTTCACTGCTGCAAGGCATGGATCACACTCCAGGATCGGCTAACTTGCAAATTGGTGCCTCTGATTAACATGGAGCCCGGAAAGGAAGGCCGGTGCAGAGTCTTTGCTGTCATATATAAAACACACTATTCTTAATCCATGAATTAAGGCCTTGCTCCTTGATAACATCCTTTCTCTCAACTAACTTCCAGGATCCTATAATATTCAGATGAGTTCCATCTCTTGCTCGTTCGGCTTCCAGATGCCCGTGTGGTGACTAAGCCACAGCTCTGGCTACAGTAGCCCCACTACCCTCCAATGACAATATCCATGTGTGCTTGCCTGTCTGGCAAATATTACCCTCATCCTTCTGCTACTCCCTCTTTTGTCAAGATGTCCATAAGGCAAACCAAAGCATTTAATTCCATGCTCCCAATACAATTTGTACGTAACTCTCATTAAAGCAGATTCTTTACAATGTGATGAAACAGACATTATCACTACGCTTTAGAGCTGCATTTCCCTCACCCTTGAACCCTACCCTAGCACCCCTCCACTATACCCTCTGCTCAAGCCAGGGAAACAACCAAACAAACGTGTCAATATTTTTTTCACCCTTACTGTTCTCTTAGGCTGTTCCATTCCTTCTTTAGCACTTTGTTATTCAGTTTAAAACCTTAAAGCCGTCCTTAAATTACAGAAACCACTTCCTGAGCATCCCACTGGACTCAAATGATCCTCATTTCAAAGTATGTATAGGAATGACCCATCTGCTCCTTGATATGCTAGCCCAAAGCTATGAGACTCCCTCTTAGGAGCCCAGATTATATTAGACTAGAAATTACACAAGGCAAGGGCCTTCATCTGTCTTGTTCACCACTATACACCCAGCTCCCAAAACAGTGCCTGGCACAGAGTAAGTGTTTGATAAATATTTTTGAAATAAATAAATGAAAGAGCTCCACAAAGAGCACCACTTCCCACTGCCAACAGTCCATGAGAGAACCAGTTAAAGGTTGAGTCAGCATCCCCAGCTAGCAGTAATATGCCCTTGCTCCAAACCAGTTTTCTGACAACTTTTTCCATCCCAGAAGAGAGGGACTCATGCCCACTATCCTTTACCCGGAATATACGGTTACTCTATTCAATCTGAGAAGTCTCCCAGGTCAAGGGTAAATCCCTTGAGAACATGACTTCCTTCCTGCATACTTGACCTAGGGCCTCAAGTGGCTGCTGAACACAGGTAACGCTGTACACCCCTGATAGGGGCAATGTACTTTTCAACTTTTTGAATTCACAAGGCCAAAAATGTGCACATTTGAAAAATACTGAAATACTGAAAAAACTGACTGTCTGCCAGTATTCATCTGAATGTTTGACATTTTTTACGCTCAGCATATTGTGTTTTAACACCTGCTGTGAGGCTTTCTATGTCAAAGTAAATATGGAACCAGTAAGTGCACTAATGAAGGTAGAAAAGTTGTACTGTTTAGAAGAGAATTAATGCACCAAAAATCAAGAGGCCCCACTTCTCCCCCACCTCTGTTACACATCTGCTATGATCTCAAGTAACTTCATCTCCTGAAACTACCGTTTTCCAATATAAATTGGAAATCGTTTTTTTAAAGTCTGTAAAATGTAGAAGATACTATATAAGTATAGAGTACGATTATAATCATGTACTTTTTGTAAGATGAGCAGGCTAACTTCTGTTCCAAGTCAGCTGTGTGCTAAACACAGGCTTTTACTTATAAGCTTCCTTAAAGGGTTCAATTGAATATGTAATTCTTTACTTCATGTCCTGAGATGTTTTTTGGTGTTGTTGAGAGATACAGGAGGACTGCTGATGGGTTTCACTCCAGGCTGGCTAAATTTCATCTAAAAAAAGTGAAGAAATCTGTCCCAATATAAAGATTTTTAAGAGCTCTGGGACATTATTATTTTACTGCATATTTTTAACATAATGGATTTTTTTTAGTTAGAAGAAAAGGAAAATTGATTCAATATGGGAAAATACAAAAGAAAAGATCCCTAAGCGTGAAATACATAAATCCATTTTTCTTTGCTTAAGCAGTATAATTAAATATTAAATATTGGTATGTTTTATGCATTACATTTAATAACAAAACAAATAGGTCATCACAAAATGTGTGAGTCTTCTATGAGGCTTACAACTTGGCCCGGAAAAAAAAAATTGCTAACTAACAAGATATAGTGACAACTTTTCCTGTTATGGCTGAATTCTATTTTAATGGCTAAATATATTGGTTCTTTCTGCTATTCACTCTACCAAAGCAGATTGCCTAATGTTTTTCTGAGGAAAAAAGGGGGGATAAGAAGTAATGTATGTGACTTTATATCAATCAGAAGTGTAATTATATGTCTGAGGGTTTAAACAAAAAGTAGATCTCTGAAGCTAAAAAGTTTCCCTTGGAGATTCTCGACTGTGTTTATCTAAAAGAAAACCAAAAGAATCAAGAAATTTTTACACGTTTCATCTGTACCAAACCCAAGCAATGGAAAACACTTTAAGGGGTAGAGAGTAGTCAAAAATCGCCCTTTAACTAGTTAGGAGTTAGCACGCATTAAACTTTGTTTCCACACTACCCAATACAAAAAGTTGTTCGGCAAAGAATAATTTGTGACGAAAACTTGACAGTTACTTTTCTAGGTGCTTTTAACATATAAAATCTACAAATTCAAGAAACTTCATGGGCAAGAGGGAAGTAATTTTGTGTCCTGACATTTTAGAATAGAGAAAGAAGTTCCTTTATTTAGCACACCTCATTATAACTAGCATTTAAATCACATGATACGGAGCTTGTGCAAAATAAAGTAAAAGAATATTTAACTCTAGAAACGCTATTGAAAATTTTTATGAGACTCCCTACGACTAAATCTGTGAGTTACTCTGAAAGAGGAACAACAGAGAATTAACTCAGGCCCTTAAAATTGTTTTTGTGGTCTTATTATATGGAAATTTAAATTGCCTATGACATTTCCACGTACAGAAGTCTAGTCTTTGCTAATCAATTACTCTTACAGACCAATATCACTGGGCACATTGCACTTGCAGCAAAACTGAAATATAATTATTTTTCAAGATAGAATCTTATCAAATCTTTCTTCGGAATACAAAGAGAGGTAAGGGAGTAATTGCAAAAAGGAAAAGTTTTATTTCTATGATAATTATTTAAAGATAACTTTAACTATCAAAAAGTTTCGCAAATATTACAGTTACTTCTTAGAATCTAACTTAGAATTTAGAAAAACCTGGTTGAATTGTAGAGAAAAGAGGAAATACAATATAAAATATCATTTCATAATTTTTAAAATACATGTCAAAGAGAAATTTGACGGAAATTACTTCAATTTAAGCCAGAAACTTATGAGCCATGTATCAAGCTGGTTTAGATCATCTAACAATGGATATTCTGGAATTTTGAAAGGATACAAACAGCAATGCCAATGGGGAGAAAATAATGAACGATATTTTATCATGCCTGTTTTCAAATATAAGTTTTCTAAAATTTCTGAGTGTTTATTTTCCATCTAAAATTATTTGTTTCCATTACCTTACCAGTAAGTTTTATATACTCAATCCTAAAATTTTTAACTTTATTTTTATTGCATTTAAAGGCATAACACAAAAACGTGTCTGTCTTTACATAACTTGAGATCTATTACGATTTACATAATTTTGCACAGCAACTCACAGTAGGTTTAGCAAAGTTTTAACAGGTTTAATAACCTGTTTGTTTAGGTAAAATTACATTCAAAAAGACACAAACATAAAATCTGATCATTAAACATGTAAGGAACTACAACTCATTATGTCAAATAGTTATTAGCTGCATACTTGCTTATGAAGAGAAAAATGGCCAATGACGTTGAAAAATTATTTTCAAATAGGAATTGCTCCATCATTTTGAAACCCTATTTATGACAAATACTGAAAGGTATCATTAAACATGCAGAATTAACTATGAGCAATAGATCATATATCTAAAACTGTGTTTTTTTTCTTTAACATTGCCAGAAAAACATATGATACTGGTAAATAGATAGTCCAGCGTTTGCTAACTTAAAACAGTGCAATGGTCTTACACTACTTTTAGCTTTAAAATATACATCTGGACTTAAATTTTCTGCATGGTGTTTCAGCTTGAAGCTATTTAAAGCAGCTGAGTTATGAACCCTGAACACCAGGCTTCAGGGTGGAAATGCTGACAGACCCCTAACTTACAAGGGTGCTACTGGATACAGGGCTAACATGTTCTCTCCACTATTTCTACCTGACCATTAACTAATGAGCTGAATTTGCGTATTGCTTTTTCATCACTACAATTACCTAGGACAGAAAGGGCCTGGGATCTTCTAATAGTATGCCTTAACTATTTTAAGCTTTCAGTGAGATACACCTGAGAGAAAGGTTAAAAATATTTATTTCCATTTCCTTGACACCTGGGAGCACTGAACATTTCAAAACTGCAGAACTTTGTTAAAAATATAACGCTAATAAACAGCTTGGTGTATTTTAAAGTATACAAGTTGTTTTTGCACTTTTACATGTCAGAGTATAAATGAATTAACTACTTTCGTATAATCCTAAAACAAGATCAGATGAACAGCTCTAATACATGACATGTCTTAATACAATACATTGCCAATATCATTCTGAAGTGCTGTTTTAAGTTAACGTATCACAACACAGTCTACTGAATGCATTTCTGATTCTCTACCTTGCCGAGCTCAGTGTCACGGACATAAAATATGAGCTCAATAAATATTATATTGATTCGAATACCAGACTTCTCAACAATTAAGTCCTGTGTTAAATATATTTACCTGTCTGCTATCTACCCAACAACACTATAATTTACTGTGTACATAGCTCTAAATATGACAGCCAAATTGCTGTCACCACTTTTAAAACTGAGACTTCTTCATATTACTTCTTCTTTGCACATGTATTTGATTATGTTGCAAGAGTCTAGAAAGTCTACAGCTCACAGGCTTTTATCTTGAAAGTAAGGTAAAAAGAGGTTGTTTTTACTAACATTCAGATGAAAACAAAAAAATTATTGTCAAAATCTGGATGTTCCAAATACCTACACGTGTTTTCAACAGAGACAAAACTTCTATACTGAGTGGCTCTCAGCTGTCGCCCGCTATTTGAATTTTGTTAAACACAGGTAGTGGGGTGGGAAAACATGAAAGTCAAGTTTTTGGTTAACTCAATTTAACTTTCAATTAATATGAATTAAAACATTCAGTTTAATATGGCTGTGTGTTATCTATGGTCTTGTTTACTGGTTAAAAGTAAACAATCTGTAATTAAAAATAAATATGATGAATGGCAGAGAAAGTAATTTATTTTTAAAATAATTTTAAAAGGGTGGTAGTGAGAAAACCTGAAGATAGCCAAATTGTCTGAGAATAGCTTTAACTAAATTGTATTCTATCTTTATGCCAAAAACATCCTTTCTATCCAAAATATTAATGCTCAGAATCAATTCAGCACCATATATGTAAGAGTATAGTTCAAGACAGTTATACCTTAAACATGTTTAGCAGGACAAACGGAATGTAGAACATCAGACGTCTAAATGACATCTTTTAAAAATGTAGGCACCTATCCTTAATTTTTTCATACCCTAACTTGTGGCATTTTATATATAAAATATCTATTTATTTGTATTATTTGCTGTTTTCATCCAGTGTTTTTTTTGTTTGTTTGTTTGTGTCTTAAGGGTTTGAGGGGGGGCGTGGAAGCAAATTTCCGCTCTCACATAAGGCCAATTAGAAAATTCTGGGCCCTTGGAGGATGAATTGTAAAAGATATCTCTCATGTGAAAATCCGAATTCTACGATTCGCCTATACTCTGAGTTTTTCATATTTCAAGGAAGAAAAGCTTAACCTACAAAATGGGTGGTTTATAAAAGGAGAAATGGGACGGTTAAAACACACACATTTCTTGAGCCAGCTACAAAATGAAACTTGCCCCAGAATGCAACATCCCCTTTCCATAACAATTCGTTCGATTTCTGTTCTGATACAAGACATAACGAGATAACCAGCTCTAACTGACCTGGACTCCTCTTTCTTTCCACGCCACCCACGCACGGAATCTGAATTGGTGCGCGTGGGGAGGGGGTGGTCAACAACCGGGAACTGCCAGTGGCCCGTGGGAGTTTGGCCCCAGGGTCCACAAGGGAGGAACTGGCAGGATTCCTCTCTTCCCCCCCTCCCCCCAAGGCCTGGCTAACCCTGCTCTCCACAATCCCAGAACCCAGGGGACCCAGGCCCACCTTCGCGGGTTCAGAGGCTAAACAGGGCCGGAAGCATCTTCCTGGGAGCGCTCTCGTCCCTGTCTGGCTCACCGCCCCCTCCATCCCAGGCGCCTAGTCCAGAGAGGGAGCACGGCCCGGGACCCCATCTCCCCAGCAACCTGGGACGCTCCCGGCCCTGCGGGCTCCGCGAGGGGACGAGGGCTGCCCGAGGGATCCCGATTGCCTTACGGAGAGACTCCGGACCCTACACCCTCAACCTGCGGAGCCGCTGCCCGCGACTCCGGCTGCTGAGACCCGCCCTCAAACTAACGGGCCGGGAGGGCGGAGGAGGCCGCGAGGAGCGCGCAGGGCGCTCTCCAGCCCGGGAGTCACTCCCTCGGCGCCCAGGCCACGGGCCCGAGCCTCCCACGACCTCTCAGAAACGGGAGGGACCTTTGGGGTCTGAGTCCTTAAAAGTAAGAATAAGGCGAATCGCACAATATCACCTCAGTTTTCAAGGCGGGCGAGCCGAAGGCATTTCACAGGTTTCCCTTCTCCCTCCCGGGCGCAGCGAGGCGGGGAGCGGGTCCGGGTGGAAGAGGCGGCCGGAGCCCCCGCCCCCTCCACTGGCCCGCGCCGCCTTGCACTTGAGGGTCCGGCGCCGGGGACTCCCGGACTCCCCCGCCTCCGGGCGCGCGGCGACCCCTGCAGCCCCGCCTTCCTCCCGGTAGCGGGAAGGGGCGCGGGTCTGCAGACGGAGAAAACGCCCCCGTCCTGTCTGCCCCTCACTGGCTCCCTGAGTCCCTAGGTTCGCCCGGGACCCTCTCGGATACTGATAATGCGGCCCACGCGCCGCAGCCAGCAGCCGGCACGCGGCGCCCCGCCCCGGGCGCAAACGCCCGGCGCCGGCACCCCACCAACACCGGCCCCCGAGTCCGGGAGGGGCCGGAGCCGCCGAGGCGCAAGCGGGTCAGAGAAGGGGGCGCCGAGACGGGCGGAGGGCGTTCGGTTGGGAAGGGAAGAGCGCGGAATTCCGGGGAGGGGCGGCGCGGCGGCCCGCGGTGCGGGCCCGGCCGGGATGCCGGGGAAGGGGACGCGGGAGTCTCGGGGGAGAACGCCGGGGATCCTCGCTCCTGGGGAGTGGGGGCGGGGTGGAGCACGTCCCGGCGGCGCCGCCGAGAGTGGGCACCTGGGGGCTCCTGGGGGAGGGGAGACCGCTCAGAGGAGTGGGTCGGGAAGTTGGCCGGAAGGCTCCAGGGGTGATGAACGGATAAAGGGGACAAGGGCTGAAGTGGTGGCTACGGGCACAGGTGGGAGAGGGAAGGATCTGCGCGGGGTCACTAAGCCCCGAGCCCGCTGTGGGATCCGGAGGAAGAGGGCCACACGGGGGTCCCTCGGGTCAGAGCCACCGAGGTAGGAGCCTTGGAGGCCGTCCGAGTCAGGGGCCCGGCCCCTGTGGGCTTGGAAACGCCGGCGGGCAGGTCCAGCGGCGCCCGGCCGGGGGCGGGGAGCGGGGGGCGGCCGCAGCTTCTTACCTTGAAGGCCACGGGCAGGGTCTTGTTGCAACGCCAGTGCGAGGGCAGCACGGAGCACAGGAAGTTGGGGCTGTCGGTGCGGACGAGTTCAGCCGGGTGGTCAGCGATGATCTCCACCATGGTGCGGTTGTCGTGCGGCGGCCGCAACCGGGGCACCGCGGCCGCCGCCGCCGCCGCCGCCGCCGCTGCCGCCGCCGCCGCCTCCTGCTGCTGCTGCTGCTGCTGCTGCTGCTGCTGCTGTTGCTGCTGCTGCTGCTGCTGCTGCTGCTGTTGCGCAGCCACCACCGGGCTCACGTCGCTCATCTTGCCGGGCTGCAGGCTGCTGGAGGGGGGGCTGAAGCGCCGGCTGGTGCTCGGATCTACGGGAATACGCATCACAACAGCCACAAGTTAGCGAAGTGGCCGGGGGAGGGGGAGGAGGGTGGAAATGAGGGGCGAGGAGGAGGAAATTGGGGGGGTGGAGGCGAGACGGGGGAAAGGGGCTGGAGGTGATGGGGCTGAGGAGGTGAGAAATCAAGTTCGATGAAGCCGACTGCCGGGCGGAGTCTGACGGGAGCCAGAGGTGGCGGTGCGGAGCAATCGGGTTGGCGGGTGGGGAGACCCGGGAGGCGCAGATCTTGCCGGAGCCTTTGGAACACCCGGGGTGGCAGCTGCGAACGGGCACCAGGATGTGTTTGGCCCGGGGAGGCGGGAGGCTTCAGTTTGCAGCAGCTTGTAGTGGGGTCCCGTGGGGCACCGCGTCCTGGGTGCGCTGGCGCCCCCTCCCAGTTCGAGTCCGGCGGTGGAGCCGAGTGGGTTCAGCAGTCCAGCCCTGAGGCCAGCATCGCCGCGCGCTGCCCGCCACCGCCGCTCCGCGCCGCGCGCTGCTGCCCAGCTGCAGGCGTCCGCGCCACCGCCCGCCCGCCCGCGCCGCTGCCGCCGCCGCCGCCTCCTCCGCGGCGGCCGCCGCTCCCCCCGCGCCGGCTGCACACTCAGATTCCTCCCGCGGCGGCTGCCAGCCCGGCTCCCCGGCTCGGCTCCTTCCTTTCCCTTCTCCTCTTCTCGCCCTCTCACCGCCACCTCCTCGCATCCACTCTCTCCTGCTCTTTGCAAAGCACCCCTGACCCTTGTGCTTCGAGGTGCCAGGAGGTAAGTCGCGGGCAGCGGATCTCGGGGCAACGGATCTCGAGCCTGCGAATCGCAGCCGCTGCCGCCGCCCGCCGGCCGCGAGAAGGAGCCCCCGGGGCGCCGCGCGCAGCTTCGGAAGCCGAGAGAGGCGGCCCCGGTCTACGGGGATCTCGCCTGGTCGCGTCCTCTTGCTTCTCGCCTCCTCCCCCCAAGACAAGGAACCCCCTCTTGGTCGGAGGAGGTTGAAGCTGAGACGCCAGAGAGCCGCCGGCTGATCTGACTGTCGTTATTTTTCGTTGTAACTTCAGGAGAGGAGGAAGGAAAATTCTTGAGCGTCTGTGCTGACTTCTCAGCTCTCTTCACCCTTCCCCCACCCTACCCCCCCTCCACCTCTGCCGGAGCGGCTCCCGAGGGAAAAAAAGATTTTGCAGGGTTTGGGTGGGGTTTTTTTGTTTTGTTTTGTTTTTGTTTTAGACTTAAGTGACACAAAAAATTGGGATGGAGGGGACACTTGTCAAAATACTTTTCAGAAACTCAAGTGGGTGGCTGGACACTTTTCTTCTATATTCAGACTTGTCGTTCCTAGAGAACAAGGGTGAGTTTTTTAAGGACTGGAAAACTGTCAGCTTGATGATTAAAGTAAGTTGCAAAAACCCTCGCTGGGGGAAAACCCCAGCAGTTTTCCATGAATCTCAATCTTTTATTGTCTATTTTGCATCTAAAACTAGGTCTAATGTCTTAACTTTCTCCCCCACCACTCCCGGGGAAAAAAAATAAAACTACAAAATAAAATATTCAAAATGCTTCAATGGCTATTTATTTATGTATTTATTTCCCAATGTGGGTTTAAAAAGCGACTTTGGATCCCCAAAAAAGTTGTGGTCGAGAGGATGAAGGAGCGCAGAAAAAAACGGCAGTTTTACCTAAAATGTGGTTTTTGGAGGCTGGGATTTCTAATGATTAGGTTTTTGTGGTTTATATAGACACGACTCTGGCTAAGGCGATCATTACGCTGATGAGAGTCAGAAGCACGTGGGTGTCTCCGACCAGCCTCAAACTCTGAGCCTTCAAAACAAAACAATGTGGGGCACCCGCAGAAACCGGGAAATCCGCTTGAGGCTATTGCACCCCTAAGAAGGGGGCACCGGGCCGTTTCCCCTCCTCGTAGTGTACTGCTACGTTCCTTGCTGTCAATCTCCTTTAAACCTCGCAAAGCTTGAAAACTTGTCTGCAAAAAGAATCATCAGTTGCCAAAGTTTCAAAGATTCCTAACAGCGTAGCTGACACTAGACAGTAATAAGTGATTTTATAAAAGAAATGAAGTTACAGTGCCTCCTCTTCGGAGTATTCAGGAAGAAACATAGTTGAGTCATCACTCATCGCCCCCCCCCATCTTACTTAAATCAATCCACGTACCCATTAATCGGCATTTTTATTGCTCAGCGCAAACGCCTCTCTCACGCCGGTAGCGACCTGCCACGACTCTCCCGCTTTTTAAAGCGTCGCTTCCTCTAGCCCAGCGGGCACTTGGGGGTCTGCGCCTTTGAAGGGGCCTGGAGAGCGTGGGGGGCGCGGAAGAGGAGACCTGGTGTCTGTCAAGGTCTCTGGAGCCTATTTCAAGCGCAAGATGAACTTGGAGAGCTGTAGTTGAGTGGCTTGGGGACCAGGATTGCCCTCTAAATAGATGCTCCCTCGACTGAGGGGCCTCCAGCCGTGCGAGCGGAGGTGGGGCGGGGTGGCTCGGCGAGCGCCCTCGCGGGGGTAAGGATGCGGTCCAGGGGACAGTGCTCTTTCCTCTTTGGGGCTTTAGTTTTACCTTCCCTTTCCCCATCCACAACTCCACGCGTCCCTCGTCCGGCTTTCCCTTCCCCAGTTTTCTCCCCCACGTTCCCGCCTCTCCCCAGAAATCCCCCCGCAGACGCGAGCCTCCTCGCCGCGCCCCTCCCGCCTCCTCGGCCTTCCCACGACCGCCTGCCACCCTGGATGACTCATTCTGCATCACCCGCTGGGACACCCCCTGCCCAACCTACTCCTCGCCGCGGCCCACTGGCCTCGGAGCCCGGGCGCCCCCGGCATGCGAGGAGGACCCACTTATCCCGACGGACTTGATGCGCAGCGAGGAACGGAGCTGTCTCCTGCGCCTGTGATTTTTAATTATCTTTTCGGTCACAGGGGAGAGCTCTAACCCCGGGCACTGCCGCGCTGCCGGCGCGCGCCAGGGTCGCGTCTTCCCAACCTCACGCGGCCGACCAGCCAAGGGAAGCCAGGCTTACCCTTCCAAAAAAAAAAGAGAGAGAGAGAGAGAGAGAGACCAGACTGCCTGCGTTAGTTTCCTACCTTACACCCCCGCCCCCCCACTTAGTCACATGCACCGGAGCACACACGCCTCACACATCCCCCACACTGACACATAAATACACATACACAACTCACACATAAGGCTTTTTTTTTTCTTTTTTTTTTTTTTGCCTTTTAACGAGACAGTTTTATTACGGGCGCATTGCACCTCAGTCTATCAAAGATCTCTGACTTTTTTTGTTGCGTTTTTGAACGTGTAGGGGCTGCAAAGGAGGAGAGAAGTTACCGGAAGCTGATTATTTCTGTGGTCAAAGGGAGATAAAAATTCAGTAACTAACATAGTCGGTGTTATGCCGCCTTCTTTGGAGTTGTCCTTCTCCCTGGAAATCCACAGAACCGGGAATTACCAGAAAATGTGTTGCTCAGTAACAGTCGATATTTCAAATATGGGCGACCAGACGGGCTTTTTTGAATAAGAACTTCTAGGGCAGTTGAACTTAAGTAACCATCATGGGGGCTTTTCCTTCCTCTTTCTTTCTCCATTGCTGTTTTGTCCGTTCTTTGTTTTACTTGGTGGATAGCAAAATATGCAGGCCTCAGTGTTTGGGTGCTTTGACTGGGGATTTTAAGGGCTATTTAATCAATGGTGAATTATTTATTTTAATTAATCATATCCGGTAATTCAGCTTTATAGCCATCCTTGGACATCCTCCCTCCATTTCACATTTCAGTGGAGCTAATATAAGCAACTCTTGGAAGTTACTAGTCTTGGATTCCTTAAAATATCCTACAGTTATTTATAATGGGGAAATGAAATTTTCCACCGAATACCCTAACAACGTTTCAGGTACCTGGCACAGCGGATTTTCAGTCTCCTTTCAAAAATATCCTCTTGCTGAACATTCACACTTTCAGCTGGAGCTGACTGAGCCTGGAACTGATGATGTCTTGGCTCAGAGTGTTATACTTAAAGGAAGAAAACATTTTTACAGACCCCTAAACTGAACCTCTCCTGGTAATAGTAGGCACAGAGGGAAACTGTGAAATTTTACATGTGTGTATTTTGTGCTATAGTTTGTATGATCTCACTCTTGGGCTTAGATTTTTTTTTTCTACCCTGAAATGTTCAGAACAAATCACCCAAAAGATTTCTCTTCAGAAGCATGCCTCTTTTCTGTTGTATGTTATGGCATTAAAACACGCACACGCACACACACGTTTTTCTGAACATGTGCCTATTCCGGAAAGTATAAGCATTAATTTTCCCCTCCATCTCCTTTAACGTTTAATATAACTGTTTAGTAACAACACCTGGAAATTCTGACTTTCCAGACAAAGAAAATGAGATGTGAGACGGTCAAGTTATTTATCGAGTCAAAGAACTGAACTCCCAAAACCAAGACCAGAATCCGTGCTTCTTTCATTCAGGTTTCATCTTCTAACCACTAAATTATTTTATATATACTTTTTTCTTCATGAAAAATGAAAAAGTCACTGTGAAATTGTAAAACAGATTTCGATGGGCCAGCTAATAAAGTGGGACAACCTTTCAGACGTGCAGTAAAATATAATGGACATATCGATGATTGCTAAAGTTTTGAATGGTTGTATGGGAAAACTTTATAAATAGAACCATCTTTAGAGAGTTTTCCTTTGAACCGTAATTGAGTGGAAGTCACCCAGCCCTTGTAGAAGTAGCACTGCCAGTAGACCAGGTGTTGTCACACTACAGCCCACAGGCCGAATCTCGCCTGATGCCTATTTTTGTATAACCCACAAGTTAAGGATGGTTTTTGCATTTTCAAATAGTTGGGAAAAAATTAAGAGAAGAATAATATTCATGACACATGAATCTGATGTAAATTCAAATGTCAGTGTCCACAAAGTTCTATTGGAACACGGCTTTATTCATTTAATTATGTATTGTCTGTAGCTGCCTTTGCCTAAGACAGCAGAATTGTGTAGTTGTGAAAAGGACTGCATGGTCTGCAAAGCCTAAAATATTTAATATCTGGGTTTTTTCTAAACAGAAAAAGTTTGCCAATCCCTGCCCTGAAGAGAAAATGATGCAGGATTCTGGTGGAATGGATCAGCAGAAAGAAGTAGCTATTTCAGAAGATGGAAGGATGGAGTGTTTATAAGGTCCAAATTGGTTCTTTAAAAGTGAAAATTTTTTCCTTTAACTTATTCTTTTCTGTATAAAATGTTAATCAGTTAGACTAGTATTTTTCACTTAATCATTTTAGATGGACCAAAATGAAAATCAGAGAATGAGAAGTTAGTGCGTTTGCATGAGCTCTTTAAGTACTGTTGTCTTACACATCTCTATATGTCAGCATCTTCCATTATCCTTCACAGTGAGAGCACATTAACTGCATAGATGAGAAAAGAGTAAAGAAACTTCCATGTAGTCTGAACATGAAAAAAAATACGTATGGCTTGCACAGGTTTATTCCATGTGCTCTACAAATGATTACACAAGAAACGTAAATGAGCTTACCAAGAATTTTCTGGTATACAAGATTTTCACAAGTCCTATATATACTTTTAAGATAGTTAGCTTAATAACTTAAGTGATCCCAAACTTTCTGACGTATTTTTTTCATTTTAATTTTTTATACAGTTCAATACTGTATGATTTGTTGTAAGCTCTCTCAATGTTTCCCTTTGTCAATGGACCTATAATAATTTGCATGGCTGTAACAAGAGATGAATGTTTGTAGTTAGAGGGCTTAGCATCATAAACCTTTCCTTGTTGTTCCAGTTAGCATTCCCATGGACCATTTTCAGGTATTTATAAGAGAGTACAGCATTGTCATAAAAAGGCTGACGCTCACCATATCATTTCCACATTGATGGAGCACCTGTCTAATTGTACTTCAGGAACGACGCTGACTAGAGTGGCACATGTGTTTGACGGTAATATCAACTTACTACATGACACCGTTTTTACCTCAGGCGACCAATATAATTTCTAAAAATCTCATTTATTACCCAGGAGTCAGAGAAATAAAACTCATCTTCTTAAATCAGCCCTTTGGTATTTTGGTGTTGGTAATTGTCCTATGTGGGTGGCAGTGATCTCCGAGAAGTAGTGCAATATTATATGTAAAAGTTTACAAATGTCTGTGATGAAGCATCTAAGAACACCCTAAAAGGAAGTAATGATTTAACTTCTGTAGTAATTTAACCATTCTTTATTGATGTTCTTGCATTTTACTTTCAAGGCACCAAGGCAGGTTGCTATCCAATTCTAATCCCACCGCCCACGGTTCTACAGTTTCACTCTAGACTTCGGGACGGTGGCCTGAACCATTTGTCTGCTCTCTCCAACTTGCCTTCAGGGTGAGAAACATAAATCATAGTAGTCTTAGTCCAAATAACAAAGTACAAAACCAGCATTTGCTCAGTCTGAGAAATTTGAATTACCAACTAGAAAGGCAGAAAAAATAGAAGAGGGAAAAAAAAACAGAACAGCAGTAATCCAACCTGGTTCTCTTAGCTGCAATCCTAGGGGATGCCAGTTCTGGGTCACCATCCTAAGTGTTTTATTCCTCTGTATTTCATATTCAGAAACTCTTCCTCCAGTGTTTGCCCCCAGGATTTCCTGAACTAGACTTTTCTCAGAGAAAGCATTTTCTTTTTCCCATCTAGCCATAATCGAGTTCTATACGCAATGTTTCTTTTATCTTTTTTAACTTCAGATGAATTATCTGATTTATCTTTTTGTCGGGCAAGATCTGTTAATCACACTCCTATAAGTCACAATTTTTCCCCAGATCATTTTTCTTCCCTAGAGGAGCCAGTTATCAACTTATTACCTCTCATGTCCATATTCATCTTTTTACCTGCTCTGTGAAAATGGATCTGGGCCCTTTAAATATTTCTCCTTACCAGCTGGCATTGATATTTTGTCAGTAGGGGGCATTGGAGAAACGTTACAGAGGGAAAAGGGTTTGCTTCCTGGTTCCCTTGTGCTCAACAGGGCAGGTTGCTACAGCCCTTCAAGTGTAGCTTCTCTAGCTCCTAATTTTTCCAGCACACACTCCAGCAGTTTCCCCAGGGCCCAGCTGCTGCAGCAAAGTTGGTTTCTCCAGTGCCAGGCTCCTGCTGTGCACAGCCAGCCGCCACCGGCACCCAGCATTTTCCCCCAGCACCCTCCACCTTTGACTGTTTTATAGCAATGTGTCTCTGGTAAGTCACCTACTTGGGAACAGCTTTCCCTAGCAGCCTAGAGCGCAGATTGCCAGCAAGTTCCACCAGTGCGACTTCTCTACCATCCAGGCAGGGAGTCAAAGCTGTGCTCTCCCAATAAGATCTGTATCTCAGCCCAGGGGGAGGAAAGAAGGGGACTCTTTCTTGGTTGCTCTGTTTCAGTCCTGAGGATAGTGGATGCTCTTATTCTTAGTCTTTAGTGTTCTCTTGACTTCTTTCTAGCCAATTCTTTGTTACTCCAATCCATTTTTATAGGCCACAATTATATTAAACTTTCCTTGTTCAAATTACTGTGTGGTCTGTCTTTCCTCATTGTTCCCAGACTGATATTACAAGGGTTTAAAATTTTCTGGCCCCCATGATGTCCTTGTTCACAGTGTTTTCCATTTGTGGTCACACCTTTCGGGTCATTATAAGATGAGCATTTCCAACATTACATCACATCTATTTGACTTATCTCTACCTGAGAAGTATGATAAATATATACTTAGAAGAAGACATTGGGAATTCCCCTGGCAGTCCAGTGGTTAGGACTCAAGGCGCTTTCATTGCCAGGGCCTGGGTTCGAACCCTGGCTGGGGAACTAAGATCCCACAAGCCGCATGGCACAGCCAAAAAATAAAAAAAGAGGACAGCGAGTAGAGGTAAAAAGGGTCAATATTCTCCCGCCCAGAGTCTCTTGACATCTGTCATGAAATCCCATAGTCCACACTTCAATTAAAATATACATAAATAAAATCACACACAAAAATTCCAGAGCTGCTCCATGCCTAGATCCAATACAAAGCCAGAATCAGGGAAGGTGGATAGATATCTTGCAGGATCTGGAGAGCAAAATGCTACTGCCCAGGAAAGACAGGGAGCCGGATTATATGATGCTGCCTTATTGTACTTGAAGTCAGAGACTAGGCGATGCTATGTTTCTACAGTAAAATAAACCAGAGAAACGCTGAATGAAACAAAATAAACAGACTTAGTACTGCCAGTTTTCTCCCAGCTTTTAATATGCTATAGGTATCTTGAACTTCCACGGAAGAAACTAGAATATAGCATTTCCCAAATTTACTTAATTATTTCTTCTGAGCAGATTTAAAGTTCTTTGAAGTATTTTTAGAAAATCCACAGCTAAATCAAAGTGGAAAAAAAATTGTTGGAACATTAAAGGGACTATCCTATCTAGAAGGGAATATTGTAATGTAGTGGGGAAATAAAGTTGGCTAAGCTACTTATAGCTAGGTCACGGGGACCTTGGTACCATGATTCCTACCTTTGTACACATTTACAGGAGGGAGAATGTTTAGGCTGCTTCTAGAAGCCTTGATCTTGGTGCTCATCCCACCATCCCAGCCCATTCACCCTTCTTGATCTGAACAGAAGAGTTGAATGGAAGCTTTTCTGGGCAGGGCCAGTAGGAGGGTGAGGCAAAGATCCTGCAAGGGCGGGGTCCCATCCTATCTTATTTTATTTTATTTTTTATTTTTTGGCCACACTACAGGGCATGTGGGATCTTAGTTCCCTGACCAGGGATCGAACCTGTGCCCCCTGCAGTGGGAGCATGGACTCTTAACCACTGGACCGCCAGGGAAGTTCCCATCCTATCTTTATTTAAAGTTTTGATACTTTGCTAATCGTGGATCTTTTGGTATTAAATTTGATTTTTAAGAATACTGCATGAAAATATTATCTTGAATAATGGGTTTCTTGGAACACCCTTAAATTTTGCACTCAAGGCCAGTGCCTCAATTCATTTCATCCTAATCCTGGCCCAGCTCTGTGGGAATGTGGAACTTACAGAGCAATTCCTGACCTCCCTGCTTTGTCACCATCTTTCCTTTTTTTAATATATTACTAAATGTAAATACAAATTGCAATAATTCCATATTCTCCCACAAAGGAACATACCTTATGACTTTCAGTACCTAACTGAGGTTTCAATAGCAGATATAACAGAAGAGTTTGACCTTCAATAATATAATAAATAATATGTAAGGGTAACTCTGTGTATGTGTTTACCTGGTTATCACTCTTTGGCAACAAAAATACAAATCATCTGCTTTTAATTATGCAAGTTTTTGGCCACTTGGTTGTGGGATCTTAGTTCCCCGATCAGGGATTGAACCTGGGGCCTCGGCAGTGAAAGCGTAGAGTTCAACCACTGGACTGATAGGGAATTCCCTATTATGCAATTTAAAAAAGGCAAAAATGTGTCTTCTTTGTAGTTTAACTCTGTTTTAGAAAAATTATCTTCAATTTTATTTAAATTAAATACGTTGCAAACACGATACACTTAGAGCCTGTTACTTTTCATTTCTGTAAGTGTAGTATTGGTGTTAAATTCATTAGATTCTTTTAATAAATTAAATGGATTCCATTATCAAATCTTTATAGGAGTTTCATAAGAGACGATTCCTACTGGTGTCAATGTGGTGGAAATAAACTTTCACCAGAGTGGGGGAAAAAAAGTAAGGTATTTAAAAAAAAAAAAAGTTGCTTGGCCACTGTTCTTTCTTCTGTCAATACAGTTCTTTTTCTGTTAATTCAAATCTTTGCCCAGAGAATATATTTATTTCTCTTTCCTAAGTAAAATCTCTAACTTTCTATAGTTTTTGATGACCAGGTTTGAGGCTTAACTGTGACGTGTTGATTCTTAGGCATTTTGAAATACGGATTTTTCACATGCCTTAAAATCAAACTTTTTACTTGACTCTTCCTAGCAAGTCTTAATTAGGATTTTGACTTCAACATTTAGGTCAGACTTATATGTATATGGCTAATGAACAGATCTAAAATCTTATTTGACGCTATTCTCATTATTGTCAAGTAAAAAAGAAACTGATGAAACGTTCCAGATCTTCATCTGATATGCTTAGTTTAAAGCTTATTTTCTCTAAGATTACTGAAAATGTGGGTTGCATCTAGTAGTTTCATTGAACATAGCTGTTTTTTCCTGTTTTTAACTTGCTTCACTGTTTATCCTTATTGAAGGGTATTATTATGGTGTGCCCATAACTGTAACATGGAAACTAGTTGAGGTGTTACAATTTATTACATGTTGTCATTCAAGATTTAATCATGGCTTCTTTGATGCTAACAGTATTGTTGACACAAAAATAAATATCTTTTTTCAAAGGTATCTGTGATAAAACTTGAACTATGGAAAATATATTAATAAGCCGAGAATTACTAGAAGTATGATACATAGAGCCCTAACGTAGAGTCAGCTTTGCAATTTGAAAGTTTTTCAATTCTCAACTTTGTTTTACAAACTTTTATAAACTCAACAATAAAATTTCCCTCTGGCAAAAATATTTCTATTCAGAACCAAACTTTCTATAGAAGATTTCCTACTGTCAGTGTTAAAAATTTAAAAACTGGGAGAAAATTTGTTGGAAAGTTGCATTGCACTTGTCACTGAAAAAAGGGGAGGGTGGCTTATATCTAAATAAAGTCTAAACAGTCCATCAGCGATTTTTATTACACAAGTATGAAAAGAAAAAGAAATTCGCTTTAATTCATTCACTTCACCCTTGAAATCATTGTATTATGTGAAAATCTTATGTGGCCTTGATAATTTTAATACAAGTTGCTCAACTTTCTTTTCTTCCCTGTCAGAGAGCATGCAATTTGAAGCCACTGAAAGAAAAAAAAAACTTTCAGAAGGTTTATATTGGAGTGGAGTCTTGGTCTCTTCCCTCTGAACTCCCTTCCAGGAGCACAGCAACATGACCACATGTGAACTATAGCTCTTCTAGGCACGTTTTAGAAGAGAGGGTAGAGGTGCAAAATGGGAAGTGTACTGGCACATCTTTTTTTTTTTTTTTTTTTTTTTTGCGGTACGCGGGCCTCTCACTGTTGTGGCCTCTCCCGATGCGGAGCACAGGCTCCAGACGCGCAGGCCCAGCGGCCATGGCTCACGGGCCCAGCCGCTCCGCGGCATGTGGGATCTTCCCGGACCGGGGCACGAACCCGTGTCCTCTGCATCGGCAGGCGGACTCTCAACCACTGCGCCACCAGGGAAGCCCCTGGCACATCTTTTTAACTAACTCACCATAAAACCTGGAACAAGGGCTCCAGACCAACATGTCCTATGACCTCACAGAAATTTCCATCTGAAGATTCATTCCATAAACCAGTCAAGGTCAATATGTCCAATATACCTAGCTCATTGTTCCAAGCAGAAAGGGAAACAAGGGACAACATTTATACTGCAAAGGCCCACTGTACACAGTCCTTATTTCCCCCCATCTTTATTAATACTCCTACTGAACACAGGATTGTGAACTCTGTAATGGTAGGGACTATACTTGTTTGGCTCACAAATAATCTGGAACTACACCACAGAGGAAGTCCAGGGAATTCCATTCCTACTATGTTCCACATGTACACAATGTGAATAATGTTCCCTGGAGTGCTGTAACATGGTAGCCCTAGGTAGCCCTGGCAGCTAGCGTAAGGCCTGGCTTATAGTATGTGACCAATAGATACTAGTTGACTGAATGAATGAATGTTCCCTGTTAGGCAGAAACTTGGGTATCAAGATAAACTAAGAAACTTGAGTATTAAGATAAACTAGTCTTCATCATTTTCCACTTCTACTCTATCACCTAATTCTATTAATGCTACTTCCTGAATATCATTCATATCTGTTTTCTTTCCATCTCCATTACCACTGTGTTAGTTCAAGCCTCTATCATGTTGAATCTCAACTGCAAGAGACTTCTAGCTTATCTCCCTGACACCATTCATGCCTGCCTCAATCACAAATCATCCTCCATGTTCCCATCAGAGGTCTCTTTTTATAACACAATGTCAACCATGTCATGACATGGCTTGAAACTCTTCAGTGGTTCTATATCATCTATCACATGGGCCAGGGGATAAAACACTTCACGATCCGGCCTTCTCACGTTATCATCACAGAGCCACAAGTACAGGGGTTAAAAGGTGAAACCCAAATTTGAAAACAAACATATCTTATGAAAAACCCCAACCTACACATCTCCTACTATCCCTTGCCCCCATGTCAGCCACATTTTCTCTCTCTCTCTTTCATCAATGCTATTGCAATTTGCATTTACTTCCGTTATTGCACTCGTCTCCTGAATTCTCTGTTCACGTACATGTCTCTCAAAGAGAGTGTAAATTCCTTGAGGGCAGGGATTGGTTTCATTCATTTTTCATCCTCAGCACTTAGTGTAATGTCTAGAATACAATAAGTGCCTATAAATATTTGTTTAAATGAGTCAATGTATAAATAAACTTACTTAAAATTCTGTTTCGACCTGAATTTTCTGTCCTTTAAAATAGGAACTTTTCGTGTTGTTAAATCCTATAGTTCTGTCCGAAATGATCAAATACTGATGAGGATGTGGACCAATGGGAAGTTTCTTACATTTTATTGAGACTGTGAATTGCGGGGAAAGACTTGGGATCACAGCTTGGTAACATCTAGCAAAGGTGAAGCTGCACGTATGCTCTGTGACTTTGCAGTTCCACACCTAAGTATCTACCCTGGATGGGGAACACATAGAAAATGACGATCGGTTACATGTTTTACTGGAGTAAAGAAATGAGGGGCTTGTGCTTGCGGGCAAGGAAGTGCGGCTTCCACTACTTCAGCCCACCCTGTGTCCTGAGTGCTCAGGGATCAATACTTTTTGCTGTATCAGTGGTCTTCAAACCCGGTGTAATGTGGTTTGCTGTATTATTTAAGAATACTCACTCTGCTTTAGAAAATCAGAGAAGCAAATGAGGATAAATGAAACTAAATATAGAAGCTAGTCATTTGTAAGACACATTAGACATAAAGGAAATAGAGCGTATGTGTACTTAACGTCAATTGAAAGGGTTAGAAGAACCAAGAGCATCAAATAATCACGACACACTACGTAAATATGAGGCACTCAATATTCCCAGGGTCTTAAATGGGCCTCCCATTGATGATGTCCATTCTGGCCCATGTGTCCTCTGCCCAATAAACTCAATAGCTGCTCGTCAATCTAATGGGTAAGCCACAACTATGACCAGGTGTACCACAAGCAAGTGTGTACTTGCTCTAGGAACCTTCCTTCTGCAGAACACTGTTGCACAAACCTCCATTCTGGCTTGTAACCACACCATCAGGAGAATATTAAAGCATCAGAGAAAGAAATGAAATATACAAACTTTGCATAATTTGGAAATATGCACCCTCTTTGCACCCTATCCTAAGTGTATCAATCTATACCATCTCTATCCTCTTGCTTCTTCCTCTGATTTCAATTAATTTCAATCAGTTGCATGATCCAAGATTCTTAATGTGGTCTGTATGCCTCTAGTTCAGTGACAAATAGCTTGCCTTAGTGTTCTTAGAGGCTACCGTTGACTGCATCAAGATAATTTCCCACATAATGCTGGGTTACATGCACCCCTACAGGACATGAGAACTTTCCAGGAACACAGATTGTTTTAAGAATTAATTTTAAAATCCTCAAAGTCATATATACTTAAAAGTGATCTTCCTGGGAACTTGCCTGTGCTTCGCATTTTCTCTCGTTATATTTCCCTTTTCCCACTTCACAAAAGAAAGGATACCTCCTGGCCACCTTCCCTTCGTATTGTGCATTGCCCCACGGCAAATTAAAAATCTCCTGCCTGCCACAGAGAACGTCCATTAACCAAGACACCAAAAGCACCATTTCAGTCTACTCCTTAAGAGATGCATTTCCAAAAGAAGTTTGACTTTCATGTTCAGTAATTATTTATAAAAGAATATAATGCATTTATGTTGTTTTCATCAGTTGTATACTATGGGAACACTAATAATATAATAACTCAAACCAGAAGTATTTTAACAATTAGAAACGTATGGACCTAGGAAGCTAACAATTTCTAATTTACGTACCTGTTAATTTATGTACCTATTTTTGCTGCTGAAAAATAGTCCAGCATTACTGGTTGAAGATTTTAAAGCATAAAAATATATTACATTAAGACACTTTCTGTGTAGGATGTATGATAGAAGTGGGATGAAAGGAAACAATGTAAAACTTTTGACTGACAAGGATCTTGTTTATATGTTATTACATAATGGTCTCAAACCACAATGAGATACTGCTTCATATCCACTAGGATGGCTGTAACAAAAAAGATGAATAATAAGTGTTGGAGAAGATGTGGAGAGATTAGAACATTAATGGTGGGAGTGTAAAATAGTGTAGCCACTGTGGAAAATAGCTTGGCAGTTTCTTAAAAAGTCAAACATAGGGCTTCCCTGGTGGCACAGTGGTTGAGAATCTTCCTGCTAATGCAGGGGACACGGGTTCAAGTCCTGGTCTGGGAAGATCCCACATGCCGCAGAGCAACTAGGCCCGTGAGCCACAACTACTGAGCCTGCACGTCTGGAGCCTGTGCTCCACAACAAGAGAGGCCGTGATAGTGAGAGGCCCACGCACCACAAAGAAGAGTGGCCCCCGCTTGCCACAGCTAGAGAAAGCCCTCACACAGAAACAAAGACCCAACACAGCCAAAAATAAATAAATTAAAAAGAAAAGTTAAACAGAAAATTACCATAAAGCACAGCAATTACACCCAAGAGAAAAGAAAATATACATTCACACGAAAACTTGTACACAGGTATTCATAGCAGCATTGGTCATAATAGCCAAAATGTGGAAACTACTTAAATGTCTATTGACTGGTGAATGAATAAATAAATATGGTATATCCATTCAATGGAATATTATTCAGTCATAAAAAGGAATGAAGTACTGATCCATGCTCCAGCATGGATGAACATTGAAAACATTCTGCTAAGTGAAAGAAGCCAGACACAAAAGACCACATATTGTGTGCTTCTGTTTATAAGAAATGTCCAGAATACAGAAAGTACATTAGTGGTTGCCAGGGGCTGGTGGGAAGGAGTAAAGGGAAGCAACTGTTAATGAGTATGACATTTCTTTATAGAGTGATAAAAATATTTTGGAATTAGATAGTAGTGATCATGGCACAACCTTGTAAATATACTTAAAAACTACTGAATTGTGTGCTTCAAAGGGTGAATTTTATATAATGGGAATTATATCTCAATTTTTAATTAAATTAAATTTTTAAAAAAATGAATGATTGAGACTAGAAATATATTGGGGGAAAGGAGCTATAGCACTTCAGCTGGGATATTATTCCAGAAAGAAACCTGTACATATGTGCTCTAGGAGAATATATGAATATTCATAGCAACACTAGAAACATCAACAGTAAAGGATAAACATACAGTGGAATACTTATGCCATAGAACTATCTACAGTGAAAATGAATAGACAACAGCTACACACAGTATCATAGATGAATCTCAGGAAACCAGTATTGAACTAAAACAACACATTGCTTCAGTATAAAGACCTATAGGAGAATGATCATATCCATGCTCTTCATGATAAACAGAAAGGAAACTACCCAACCAACATGCACAGTAGAATGGATAAATTATGATATATTGACACAATGGAATACTATGAGCAATGAGAATGAATTAAGTTCAATCTACATGTAACAATAAGGATTAATCTCATAAAAATAATATTGAATGGGAAAACCAGAAGTGACAGAGTACATACTGTATATTTCTCTTTATAAAAAAACTCAAAACCAGGCAAAACTAATCTACAAGGTTAAAAGTCAGGATACTGCATACCCCAGGCAGAAAGGAGGGTAGTGACTGTCAGGTGGCCAACAGGGGCTTCTGGGATGCTGATAATGCTGTTTCTCTATCTCAGTGAAGGTTAACTGGGTATATTCACTTGCAGAAATTCATCAAGCAGCACACATATGAGGTGTACACTTTTCTGTAGGTATGTCATGTATCAAATTAAAGTTCAAAAAGAAAACAATCACTTGTTAAAGACTTATTAGCTAAATATGATACCATTTATGTGAAATTCAATAACATATAAAATTAAATAATATATTGGAGAAACTAATATTTGGTAAAATTATAAAGATAAGAAAACAATAACCCCCAAATTCAAGCTTGTGTTTACCTCCAAAGTGGATCAGAGACCAGATCAGGGTTTCACAGATATAAGTAATATTTTATCTCATATGCGGGGTGGTAGGTACACAACTTTTCATTGTATTGCTATTCCTTACACTCACCAATATTTTATAAAATCCTCTTGATACTACTCAATATTTAAAAAAAGCTATTTAAAAAAACTCTATGGTTCTGAGAGCCAAAGTCTATAACTTAAAGCACATATGCTTCCCAGTTTGGGGTTGGGCTGGAGATTGGTTTGGAAAACCTGTCATTATGTTTCCTATCTTTACATACTGTTAATTATTCTATTGGTTGATTCAAGATCTTAGGGAAGAAAAAGGTTTTAATCAAATCCTGTGTGAATCAGTTAACCCAGAAAAATCAACCTGTTCGTTAATTTCCAAGTATACAATTCAGAAGAATTGTATTCTTAAATTTTGTTTGCAAAAGGATTTTGGGGAGTTGGGAATACTTTTTCCCCATAAAACAGTATTATAAATATTGGTCAAATTCCCACCTGGCCCAGGAAAGCCTATTTAACCTGCAGTATAACTAAATATAATACCGAGTCTTATATTCTTCTATTGATTCTATGGAAAATGAGGTTTAACTTTTGCCTGTGAAGTCAGGATGCTAGAACATACCAGCTACTGCTACAGCCCCAATCTCTCAGCCAGTGACCCTTCTCCTGTAAATATCCAGAGAGAGAGATTTTCATCCTGTGGTCAGCTTCCCTTATCATATGGGTAGGTGAAGAAGAATTCACTGAGGCAGCAGAGAATGTGTCCTACTCTATACAGCTGAGGCATTGTGGGAGACGATGTTGCAAAAATCAAGCATGGTTATATTGTGGACTTCCTTGAAAGCTTCACAGAGCAGCTGAGAATTTATGAGATAGGTAGATGGATGATCTAATAAAAATTAAGCTATCAGTTATTGAATATTTACTATGTACCATGGATTTTTTCCAAGTAGTGTACATGCACAAACTCATATACTACTCACAACAACTTTATGAAATATGTAGATAATTCAATATCCTTATCTTCAGATGAAGAAACTGAGAGGCAGAGTAGTATCAGATGACTAAGAAGCAGAGTGGTATTTCACCCGATGTCACACAACTAGTACATGGTAAAGCCATATGCAAACCCAGGCCACTGATTTGTAGCATCTGCCAATTTCTGTCGTGAAAATATTTCCATCACAATTGACCTTAAGCTACCAACATGATGTCACCAACACTGGGTTGGAAAGGGATATGCACAGTTGGCTCTAGCAAAATGATATGAGCCAGCTCTAGTGCAAAACTGAACAATGATTTATCAGTGCTTATTGTATACAAGAAGTACTATGCTAAAGCAAAACAATTGTTCAGGCTCCAATTCCTGCCCTTCTGGTAGTGACAGGATGAACGGAGAGACCATATTTACGTTAATGAAATGTCGAATAGAACATATATCTGTAACTTTATAAGAGGAATGAGAGTTCACATTTAATTGTCAAATAAATGTTGTAGTTCAGAAGTGGAAAAAAATAGCAGTGGGCTCTATGGACAAGTAAGGTTTTATGGAGAATTAATGTTATTAAATCATTGCAGAATTTGCGTGGGTGAAGAGGAAAGCACTCTAAACAGGGGTAAGAACATGAACAAAAAGCGCTATTTAAGTGAATTAATGTTTTTTGAAATCAGTTCAATTCATTAAATCAGACTACAAAAGGAAATTGTAGACCCTCTCTCAATGGAAATTTTTTTCAGTGACCTAGATCAGCTTCAACATTGATTTGCCAAGAGGCAGGGGGATGAACCGGATGACATTTTGAAATCTTTTCCAAGTTTTCTAATTCCTATAGCTGTAACTCTTTAGCCTTTCTGATCTTAAAATACGTTAATGAAGAGAGCATTTAAATCTAATCTTTCAAAATGCAATGTTCTGGTTCTGGAATGCTGAGAATCTTCCTCTGGCTAAAATACGAATTTCACATTCTTTTTTTTGGTTAAATTGTGAGTAATCAATCAAGTTCGTTTGTTATGTTGATACCTAGTGTGTAGCTGACAGATATCCTAAGAATTGGAAATTCTATTCAATTGCATGGATATTTTAAAGAATGAATTAATAAATGTCAATTGACAACAACGCTATCAAAAAGAATGAATGAGCGCTTATAGAGAGAGGAGCAGAAACCGGTTTCCACACAGGCTGCTTTTTTTTTTTGTTTTTTTTTTTGCGGTACGCGGGCCTCTCACCGTTGTGGCCTCTCCCGTTGCGGAGCACAGGCTCCGGACGCGCAGGCTCAGCGGCCATGGCTCACGGGCCCAGCCGCTCCGCGGCATGTGGGATCTTCCCGGACCGGGGCACGAACCCGTGTCCCCTGCATCGGCAGGCGGACTCTCAACCACTGCGCCACCACTGAAACCCCACACAGGCTGTTTTTCTAAGCAGGGAGAAGGAGAAACACCACGGAAGGGAACAGAGGAGGTGGAGAGGCAGGGATTGAGGATGGAGACCTCTCAGAGTAAGAGACCACCTCAAGAAGGTGGGTCCTTTGCACTTGCATTTCTTTATGCGTGGAGCACTTTTCTCCAGGATATCTATATAGTTCACTCCCTCATCCTTTGTTTTTTTGTTTGTTTGTTTGTTTGTTTTGGCCTTGCCAGGCAGCTTGCAGGATCTTCGTTCCCTGACAAGGGATTGAACCTGAGCCCTTGGCAGTGAAAGTACAGAGTCCTAACCTCTGGACCGCCAGGGAATTCCCTCCCTCATCCTTTAAATGTCACCTTCTCTGAGAGGCCTCCCTAGACTGTATATGTTAAACAGCAATTCTGGCCCCACCCCACATCTCACCAGTTGGCTCCCTTATGTCCCTTCCCCTGTGTTGTTTTTATCCCTGTCTCTAATAGTTCACCATTTGGTATACCTGTTTATTTCCTTATAATCTGTCTTCCTTCTTCCGCCAACCCACACATGTATTAGAACGTCAGCTCCATGAGAGTGTCTCTGTTTTTGTTTACAGCTGAATCCACAGCATCTGTTACAGTGCCTTAAGACACACAATACGTACCCAATAAATACTCATGTGAATACAAGCAAATGAAGATGGGGTGATCAAATGAGCCAGAGATGTTCTGGTTCCTCAAATAGACTACACCTCTAACACTGGTCAGCTAGATTAAACACACCTCTATCGATTATAAGGAAAATCAAAATGATTAAGTATGGAAGAAGACAGCTTGAGCCCACTGCCAACCGCTGAAGATAAAACAAAAGAAATCCTTCAATCCTATTTTTGTGTTAATGCCACAGATAGTACAATGAACTTGGATCCTTACTCTAAGGTTGTTGTGATTATATCCTTGTAAGTATTTTATAATCCTAAGAAGAAAAATGTCCTGTGAGTGTGGGTTACTTTTTAAAATCACATAGTTCTGCCAAAATGTTTTGCAGACATTGTGGTAAAGGTACTTTAAGAAAACAATCTACGTTTCTGCCTTTCCCAAAGAACCTCTTAAATAGATACTTAAGTATTGATTTTTAGGTCCAAGATTTTTGAAACATGCTCTATATAACTGATTATTATCTTTTGGCATTTTATAAGAAGCTTTATAATTCCTAAAATATTCACTAAGAAATATAGAAAATATTAATATGTATTTAACTAACTTGGGTGAAACCATTTCAGGGCCCTTTGAAATCTTTTGTATTCTTCTTTTTAAATGTTGGTTTCAGATGACTTTCTCTGGGAAGACATCCTGATATAGACTGGTCTTTCATAATTCAGCTTGTGATATATAATTTCTGCAACTCCAAGATCTGTAAGAGGCCATCTGCAAAATTTGCCAGTTGCTGAGGGAACAATTATTTTTAAATTCCCGTTAATACAATCTTCAGCTAAGGAAGTAGGCAAGTTAGAAGAGGATGAGGGATGCTTACACTGTTTTCACTTTAACCAACACCTTGCATTACCTAATTTATTTCTCATAGCGTTTGAAAAGGTTGAATCGGACATTTTTTGATGCTGCAGAAATAACTGCTAGAACCCAAGGCACTAGAACCTAAAGCTAAAAAAGAGAAGTTGGGTATCCCCATTACCACTGTTTGGATTGACACGGATGCGTGAGATTTGTTTGTGCCAAGTGGGCACTGCAGACAGTAACAGTACTAGAACCATCTGGACAGTAGCTCAGGCAAGAGGGCTGCCACTAGTCTTAGAAACGGGAAAGGAGAAGGAATGCCACTGGAAGAGGCTGAGTGGCCACATGAGGAAAATGTATTGGCTTTTGAATTCCTGTTGCTCGTTAGCCAGAAAGGCAGGGACCCCCAACAGTCAGTCACATAAACAGGTTCTGCCCTCTTTTCATTATCCAATAGTTCAATTACTGGTTCTAGTTTTTAAAAGCTCACATTATCCAATTTAATTCTTAGGGCAATTCTGTGAGGTAGGCATTTAAAAAAAATCATACCTCTTTTTCAGATTCGAAACTTGGAAATGCACTCAGAGAAGTTATACAGTAAGTCCAAGGTCACACAGTTAGTGAGAGAGCCAGGACTTAAACTTTTTTAGGCTTTGCCCTCATTTAATGTGTTCAGTATCTCTTTTGGGCAAGGCACCATTAAATGCATTAAAGATTATATAAATATCTAAGATGGTTCTTGCTCTTAAAGAATTCTTAAGGAATTGTTGAGGAGAAGATCTTAAGTAGCTGGGTGAAAAGACAATAAAAGTACGATTAGTGGGAGATAATGCAACAAAGAAAGCTGAACTGCTTTCCATTAGAAAGAAACAGAAATTTTGGCAGGGTTTCCCCACTATAGAGACAATCCAGAATTGGAGAGGGAGAGAGTGGGATGAATGGCTGAATGACTTGGCAAAGAGACAGAAGGGATTTTTTTGGTTTTGTTTTTTCCAATCTTTTATTACGAAAAAATTTTAAACAAACAGCAAAGCTGAAAGAAGTTTTACAGCCAACACCCGTTTTCTTACCCACCTATATTCTACATTAATATTTTATTACATGTGTTTTATCACACACCTGTACATCTATCATCCCTCTATCTCTCCAGCAATTCATCTTTCTAAAAAAAAAAAAAAGGGATTTCAAAGTAAATCGTGGACATTAGTATAGCTGCAGGCATTTTAAAAACAGGGATGTATTGTATTCCATTTAAAGTTATCTGTGTCGCTGCACTGTAATTCTTCATGTCTCCTTACCTTCAGTAAAGCTCACTCTACACAAAGAGGCCTTGTAAGAATGGTATTTTTAAATAATAGAAGTCAAGGAAAGTGGCTGACTTCCAAGTGTAAGTAGATGTAGAATTTGAGATAAAAGAATATACAAGACAAAGGGGAGAAGCCAAATTTAGTCGCATCAGGAAGTCAGAACTAGAGGTGAACACAAAATTATCAGCTCCCTGTACTGTGGAGGAGTCTTAGGGAGAGCATCCGACTTTGCACAAGGCGGAATTAGGGATCTGAGGCTGTCTTACGCAGATCCTTGAAAGGCCAAGCAAATACCAGTTGACAAGTAGATTACCACCTCTTTCTCAGTCACCACTAACTAGAACTAGAGGTGTTCCATCACTGGAGGCAACACCTGTGATTAGAAGGAAGGGGCAAGGCAGGGAGGAAAGAAAACCTTGACTTGAACCCCAAGACCTAGCCACTGCCCTGGGTCTCCCCTGTTTTCCCTACCCACCCCCTACACCTCCTAATTTTTCTTCCTTCCTTTCCTCCTTCCTTCCTTCCTCTCTCCCTGTCTCTCCTTGTCTCTCTCTCTCCTTCCCGCTCTACTTCTCTTACTCCTTCCTTTCTTTCTCTGTAGGGTGAAAGAAAGAGAGAAATAGGGGAAGATAGAAGAAAGAAAAAATTAGGAAGAAGAGAAAGAGAAAAAGAAAAGAAAAAAGGAAGTCACTTTGGAATCTGGGACCTTCTCTCTGCCTCCGATCTGATCAGGCTCAATTTCTGCTCCTACTTTAGGACACTGATTATCACAGGTAAGACAAAGAGAGGAGGAAACAAACTACTCCTGGTGGGGGATGAGGTGATGAGCCAGTAGAAAAATGGGAGAGAAGAGGAGGAAAAACTTGTGTAAGAGAAATCACTAATTCTTCTAAGCATTATTCCTACCCACATAAACCCAAACTCAGTCCCAGAAAGTCAGTCTTACAGTCACAGGTACCTCACTGACTTTTTATCCCTAATTAGCAATTTCTTTGCAGTTTGCTTTTGTAAACAAAACTTCAAACACCTCTTCTCAAGTCACATGAGAGTCACACAAACACTGGATTAAATACAAACTCTTTATTTACTTGTTATGTGCCTGAAGAAAATTATATAACTGCCTTGAGTCTCAATTTCCTTGCACCTAAAATAGGGCCAATAATACCTCCTTTCCTAGGTGGTTGTGAGGATTAGAGATAAAAGGGCATTAAAGTACATGCCACATAGCAAGCCCTCAATAAAAGACAGCTGTTACTGTTACAAGGTGGTAAGCCCTAAATTGGAACTCTAGGTGACAAACTGGTGTTCAGGTTTGAGGAGCTCTTTTGAGGGACTGCCTGATTTCAAAATAAAGAGTTAAGGTGAATTAGAAAAGAAAATGCTTTATATAAACCCGGGGAATGATGACAGACTGTGGTAAAGTAATATTTGCTAATATTTAAGGTTTAGTAATAAAGCTACCATATTGTATCTAGTTGCCAATCTCTTTGAAACTTTGCTGTTCACATGTCACCTTTTGAATATTGAGAGTGTTGTTATGTGTTTTGGTTTCAAAAGAAAGTATACACATATAAGTATATTTTAGGGGAAAACTGAGGGGGAAAAGCAGCTGAACTACCTCTCTGTTAATCAAACCTATAGCTGAAGTCTGGCTGTTCCGACTCTAACAACCAGTTACAGTAGTAACAGCTAATCTGTATTGAGCACTTATTTTGACCAGGCATTGTGCTAAGAGCTTTACGTGGGTAGCCTCATCTCCTTCTCATGACAACTCTATTCAGCAAGTAGAGTTAATAGGTGACGAGCCTGGGGACTGATATAAGAAACGAAGTCACTTTCCCAAGTGTACACAGAAAGTCGCAACGCCAGGCAATGTGACTCTATAGCTCGCACACTTAACTACTGCATTATACTGGCATGTGTCCAAGAGCCAAGGAGGCAGCGCAGTGGAACCCCTGACAAAGTTCCACGGAGAAAAATAACTTCACACGTTCTGAATTTCCAAACCGAAGTGTAAAGTATTTAATAACCATCCACTGAACCCACAGAGTGTTTTAGGCACAGTGCTGGGCTCAATGTTAGATGCAGGAAATACTAAGATGAGATAGATTCCTGCCTTTGAGGACTTCAGCAGGTCAATATTGATATTCTGTTGTTGTTCTTATTTAATGTTACAAGGTTAAAGATAATTAATTGTACTACAATTATATTTATGTATATTTGTAATTCCTGAATAAAAAAATCAAACTGAATCTAAATGGTGTATCTGTAATTCTTTAATTTGGGTTCCTTAGAATATTATGTAACTAGCAAAAGATTTGGATATACATTTCACTAGAGAAGGTATACAAATGGCCAATATGCCTTTCTTGGAATATTAACAAGTATCACAAATCTGGCACCATTAGTCATTGGGGAGATGCAAATTAAATCTACTATGAGATACAATTTCACACCTACTAGAATGCCCATAATCAGAAAGACAGTAACAAATGGTGGCAAGGATGTGGAGAAATCAGAACCCTCAAACATTGCTGGTAGGAAAATGTTAAATGGTGCAGCCACTTTGGAAAATAGTTTGACTATTTCTTAAAAAGTTAAACGTAAGAGTTACCATTAAACGCAACAAGTCTTATCCTAGGTTTATCCCTATGAGTAGAATTGGGAAATGAAAATATACATCTACACAAAAAAATTGTACTCAAATATGTATAAGTATTATTCATAGCATTATTTGTAACAGCCAAAAAATAGAAATGACCCAAATGGTCATCAACTGGTAGATGGATAAACAAAATACGGTACATCTATTCAATGATTTCTGTTATTCAGCAATAAAAAGGAATGAAATACTGATACATGTTACAAGATGGATGAACCCTGAAAACATTATGCTAAATGAAAGAAGCCAGACACCAATGGCCACATATTATACGATTCTATTTTTATGAAATGCCCAGAAAAAGCAAATCTGTAGAGACAGAAAATAAATTAGCTGTTGTCTAGGGCTGGGAATGAAAGCAAGGATTAACTGTAAATGCACGTAAAGGATTTTACTGGGGTGATGAAATGTTCTAAAATTGGATTATGGTGATAGTTGCACAACTTGGTAAGCTTACTTAAAACTATTGAATTATACAATAAACATAAGTGTATTTTATGATATGCAAATTATGCCTCAATAAAGCTTATTTTTAAATCCTAGACAAAATAAAATAAAACAAAAAAACAAACAAATTAAAAAAAAAATCCTAAGCAAGTATGGAACTGAAAATCTCTGGTATTTTAGTTATTAATAGGAACTATTTTTGTTTTATATAATATTTATTTTAACAAATATATTCAATAATATATATAATAATTATATATTATTAAAATATATACATAATTACATAATAGATTACATAATAGAATAGAATATGGGGGTTTTCTGTACTAAAGCTTTATAATTGCCTGTCACTTGATCATGTATATTCAGGTTTAAACTCTATCTCAATTTTAAAGCAATTACTCAATTAAGAAATAATTTCATAAAGCAAATAATCTTTTTATAATTAATATAGTGGTTTAAAAATGTCTTGGATTAAATAGTGCATGACTTTTGAAATGTTTACTTTTACAGGCTATAGTATAAAGTAAAGAACCATAGTAATTGCCTCCTTTTTCATTGAATTTTTGCGACATTTCTTTCTTGTCCAAATGTTTTCTTATATAGTCTTAGTTTACCCTCCAGTAAGCCTATGATTTAGGAAGAATGGATATTACCCCCATTTTACAGTTGAGTAAATATGGGCTCAAGTGGGTTGGGTGACTCAGCGTCCAGGGGAGTTAACAATTATATCTGAGCAAAAAACAGTGTGTCCTTCAATGATTGGATACTAGAGTGACTTCTACTGATAGAAATTAGGATTCTAATATTCACAGATTATTTCTATATATGAAATTAGAGTGGACTTCCAGTCTCCGGTCCGACATATAAAGAGCTTGGAAGTTGTCGTTCTCCCATCCCCACAACAACAGAAAAAACCTGAACATATTGAAAATCAACCATTCTTCTTAGATCTATCAGAGAATTGAGGTTGCAGGGCAAACCACTGTCCAAACACTGGAGAGACAGATGCCTTTGCTTGCCCTCAAGATAAACTATTTTATCAGAATCTAACTGACCTGAGGGAAAGGAAATACCTAATTCCAGCCCCCTCTAGCCTTATACCTGGAGGAAGAGAAATACCAAATTCCAAACCCCTCTAGCCTTCCTCTCCTACTTAATAGCAGGGAGTTGGGGAGGAAAAGATGAGCTCTCAGGAAGGTCACAGCCCAGGGACACAGGACTCACTGAAAACCTGAAAGGTAATCATAGGCTATGGAACACACCTCCTGTCCCATACTTCACCACCATGTCACTCAGATTCCTGTATAAAAACAAACAATTACAGCTAAAAGAACTGCAAGCCTCAGACCCTACTACAGAAGGACTCTCTCAGGGAGACAAAAATAAGGACATTAGAGGAATTTTAGCCTCTGACACTATGGCTGCAGCAACAGTAAACACAACCTAACTCCTAGCCAGATAAACACAAAACTTCACATTGAATGCCCTCACTTACTTTTACCCAATACATCATGTCCGGCTTTCAACAAAAAATTCCAAGGAGTGCTAAAAGGCTAAAAACTCAATCTGAAGAGGCAAAGCAAGGATCAGAACCAGACTAAGATATGGCAGAGTTTTGGGAATTATCAGACTGGGAATTTAAAATAACTATGATTAATACGTAAAGGGCTCTAATGGAAAACGTGGACTAAAATGCAAGAGCAGATGGATAATGTAAGCAGGAAGATGGAAATGCTAAGAAAGAATCAAAAAGAAATGCTAGAGGACTTCCCTGGTGGCGCAGTGGTTAAGAATCCGCCTGCCAATGCAGGGGACACGGCTTCAAGCCCTGGTCTGGGAAGATCCCACACGCCGTGGAGCAACTAAGCCTGTGCACAACAACTACCAAGCCTGTGCTCTAGAGCCCACAAGCCACAGCTGCTGAGCCCGTGTGCCACATCTACTGAAGCCCACGTGCCTAGAGCCCGTGAGAGAAGCCACCACAGTGAGAAGCCCGCGCACTGCAACAAAGAGTAGCCCCTGCTTGCCACAACCGGAGAAAAGCCCACGTGTAGCAACGAAGACCCAAGGCAGCCAAAAAAAAAAAAAAAAAAAATGCTAGAGATTAAAAAAACACTGTAATCAAAATGAAAAATGCCTTTAATGGGCTCATCAGCAGAAATGATACAGACAAAGAAAGATTTCAGTAAGCTTGAAAATATGTCAATAGAAACTTCCAAAAACAAAAAGAAAAAAAGAGGGAAAAAATCAGGACAGAGTACCTAAGAACTGTGGGACAATGAGAAAAGGTGTAACATAACTGTAATGGGAATACCAGAAAAAGAGGGAAGAGACAAAAGAAATATTTGAATAATGACTGAGCATTTTCCAAAATTAATGACAACACCAATCCACAGACTGGGAATCCCAGAGGACACCAAGAAGAAGAAATACCAAAAAAAATCGACACCTAGGCATGTGGTATTCAAACTGCAGAAAATGAAAGGGAACTTGGAGCATGGATCCAAAGTTTAAAGGGTTTTTTGTTTTGTTTTTTCCAATTAACATGACAACTAGGGCTTCCCTGGTGGTGCAGTGGTTAAGAATCCGCCTGACAATTCAAGGGACACAGGTTCGAGCCCTGGCCCGGGAAGATCCCACATGCCACGGAGCAACTAAGCCCGTGCACCACAACTACTGAGCGTGAGCTCTAGAGCCCACGAGCCACAACTACTGAGCCCATGTGCCACAACTACTGAAGCCCATGTGCCTAGAGCCCGTGCTCCACAACAAGAGAAGTCACTGCAATGAGAAGCCCGCACACCACAACGAAGAGTGGCCCCCACTTGCCGCAACTAGAGAAAGCCCGCGCACAGCAACGAAGACCCAATGCAGCCAAAAATAAATAAATAAATTAATTTATTTTAAAAAAATGACAACTACTTGGTCTCCCTTCTTTTTCTTTTTTTCCCCCTTCTTTTTCTTCTGACTTCCCCCCACCACCTAAAGTCTCCTGTCTGGGGAATATGGTAGAATTTTGTTACAGGGGCTGTATAACTTAATTATTTCCCTCTTTAATAAGGAAATTATTTAAATATAAAGAACAAAAAATAGAATGTTCTATTAGCTTTGTCTCTCCAAATGAACTGCAGATTTCTCTAAGGCAGGGATTATATACTGCATAATTCTGAATCCCTTAGAGAGTGTAGTGCCATCTATAGTGTTGAAGCAAATGACATCCTGTTGTTTTAACTGGTTGGAAGACACTGTAAAAGCCTAACTACACTGGGACCTGCAGGTTGGGACTGGAGCCTGGTGAAGAGGAAAGCCATTAATCAAGTGAATTAAATAGTTTTGAAGTATTCTTTAAATATTTAAAAAGTAAAACTCATTCTCTCTATGGTCCCATAGTACGTTGTGCCTTTATAAGACCTGCAATGACTTGTTTACAAGTCCATTTAGCCTCTTAGAGTGTAAGCTCCTCTAGGATGGGGTCACATTTTTTTCCTCTTTTAACTGTGAGAGGCACTTAATTCACGTTTGGTAAATAAAAAGTTGAGAGATTACTGATGAGAGGAAAGAGAGTCTAAAGCCATTCTATAGTCATAAAGCTATGCATTTAAAAGAAGTACCTAAATGTTATATTTCAGAGGAATTTTTGTGTGTGTGTGTGTGGCCTCTCCCGTTGCGGAGCACAGGCTCTGGACGCACAGGCTCAGCGGCCATGGCTCACGGGCCCAGCCGCTCCGCGGCATGTGGGATCTTCCCGGACCGGGGCACGAACCCGTGTCCCCTGCATCGGCAGGCGGACTCTCAAACAATGCGCCACCAGGGAAGCCCTCAGAGGAATTTTAAAGGAGTTTTTCCCAGAGATGCGATGTGACCCCTTTGCCCCCCAAAGTCAGTCTTCTTAGGGAGCCTGGATTCCACTCAGCCCCTCTTCTTCTACCCAATGACTTTCATATCTCTGTTTCTATTGGCTCCTTCTCTCTTTTTTCCTGATCTAACATCCTTTTCATGGGGGTGGGGGGAGAACTCAACAACAAAAGAACCAAACCTCTTTGCATTTGCACCATTACCCTTTCCACCTCCCATCTTGCTTCCTTCCTTTCTTTAATGGCTAAACCTCTCAAATGCACGATCTTCAAGACATTCACATTTCCAACCCCACCACAGCATCAAGACTAGTTATGTTAAGGTTAAAGGATTTCTAACTGAACTCAGAAGTCATTTCTCAGTTTCTCATCCACTTTAAGTTCCCTGTGCTTCAAAATACTTTCATAAAGTAAATGATCCTTTTATGAAGTGAATAATCACATGCTCGTTTATCTGTTTCCTGGAGTTCAGAAAGGAAGGCAGGTTTCCAGGTTGGGGTGTTGCCAAGGAGGGCTGTCTTAGTCGCTCCCAGTGGAGCTGGCGTTTGGGGTTTGGCTCCCTAGCGCTCACCAGGCAATATTATCCCTGTTTCAGAGCTGACTCACCCTGACTCATAAGAGACCCAGCATAAAAACCGAAATGCTGAGTTATTGATTGGTAATGAGGAAATATAACTGTTGGGTGGAATGAACCATCCTATCAGCCTGGTCATCCTACTTCTTGGAAAGCTTCATGGAAGCCAAAATAGCTAAAGATTGCTGGTCACAACAGAATCAGGATAAGAAGAGTTAGCTACCTAATTTGAATTCTTGAATATTAGGACTCTGATAGCCTGACTCATTTATCATTTCCCACTCGTCTCCACCATACAGGAATGTGTTATGCCAATTTGTTCTAATTCTGCTTTTTCTGTGCTTTGTAACTAACCTCTCTTCTTATTTACATACTATTTTAATCAGGTTATAATTAAGGCTTGTTTTGTTGATCTATATCCCTTACTACGATCCATTTCTTGTTTATTGTACAAATTGACTTTCAGAGGTTGGTCTTATTGCTAATTAGAAAAATGTCTCACTGTCATCTGCACCTATAGATTGTAAATATGGATTTCCACATATTATGTCATATTTCTTAAAGCAAGGTACACCAGGATAAATCAGCCTGATCACCCACCTGCCTACTGGCTGTAAGATACGTCTTTAAGATTCTTCTAGATTGTGACTGTTGGCTTTTCCATTGTTTAAGGTACTCAAAAGAACATCTCCCCAGATCCTGAAAGCAGTCCTAAGTTAGGTTCCAAATATTTGAGCAAAGGCAACATTGTTGGAACAATGGTAGTAGAAACTGACTATATTTTTGGTATGTAGTATAAAAATCACAGTCACAAACGTGTCCAATTATAGAGAAAATATTGAACTAAGAATGACTGGCTAACTTCAAGTTTCATTAACATTTACTATTCGTTCACTTCTTTTGTAATCTATTAGCTTTTTTTTTTTTTTTTTGCAAGATAAGCAGTTACAAGGGCCAAAGTTTTAAGAAAAATTTATGGGAGAATAACTTAAAATTGAGAAAATTCAATTCATAAACTTTCTCCCCATGAATTGAGAAGTGATCACTATTATTAATTAGAATGGAATGATACTAATGCAGGAGGATAATTTGAGAACTGCTACTATATGGTGAGTTATTGAATACTTTTGATGGAGTAAATAACAATTTTATTATTTCTATTATAAATGTAGAAATCGGATCGGGCCTGCCGAAGCAGGGGACATGGGTTCGTGCCCCGGTCCAGGAAGATCCCACATGCCGCGGAGCGGCTGGGCCCATGAGCCATGGCCCGCTGAGCCTGCGCGTCCAGAGCCTGTGCTCCGCAACAGGACAGGCCACAACAGTGAGAGGCCCGCGTACCGCAAAAAAAAAAAAAAAAAAAAAAAATGTTTTACAGTATTTGCTTGGTAGAACTTAGAAGAAAGGATTCTCTTGGTTCTGATTTTTAATCTTATATGACATCCATTTCCAGAGAGAAACCAGCAGAGTTTTTAAAATCCTTAACAATATTGTTCTGAATAAATATGTTTTACTATGATATGAAAAATGTTACTAAAAAATAACTAGAATATGGTCGAGTAGCCTAGTTTGTGCTTTATTATTTGCTTGCTAGTTGGGGGAAGTCACAAGTTCTGCAGAAGTTATTTTCAAACATTAGGGAAACTCAAAATCCTTTGGAGGGCTTGTGAAAGCAGATTGTTGAGCTCTATCTCAGAGTTCCTGATTCTGTAGGTGTAGGGTGGGGCCCAAATTTGTATTTCCAACAAGATGTACCAGATTTTAGGACCACTGCTCTATATACCCTGGGCTATTTCCATTTAACAAGCTCCTGTTTATCTTTCTCCCATTCCTCACAGTGGTTTAACCAAACTTTAGCACCTCACACCCATTTTACTCTATCATCCCCACTTTGGCAGCATCCCTACTTTCCGACATTTCAGGGAGAAATTGGGGTCATTGGGTATGAACTGCCTCAAGTTCTTATTCTTTTCTTCCAGTTAGTCCTTTTCCATTTTAAGGTTCATCCCACTTCCTGGACTCTTGATCAAAAACCTTCCCATTTCTTCCAGGATCTAATTCCATCTTTATGTCCTGAAGATTTTGCCATTGGCCCTCCTTTATATCAAGTGTTCAACCTCTTTGCCAGCTTCTTCTCCAAAGCTCGTGGAAAGCTCAAGGCCATAATCTTAAAAAATCTATCCTGTGACCTTGAATATTTCTCTAGATATTCTCTTTCTTCTTCACAGACCAAGTTCTTGGAAAGAATAACACACTTGATTTCTCAACTTCCTTATCTACTCTTCCTTTTTCAAGTTACTACAACCAAGTTTCTAATCCTACCACTTTATGCTGCTTTGGAAAAGGTCACTTTGAACTGGCTAAATCCAATTAACTCTGATTCTTATTTTAGTACCTCTAATTTCTCTTTGAAACTCCTTGCTCTCCTGGTTTCCATGACAAAACTGCTTCCTCAGTGTCCTTCATAGGCTCTTCCTCTCCCTCTCCCACTGAACGTGGGCATCTAGAATTCCATCTTTGACTCACTTCTCTTTGTTCTGTGCATGCTCCCTTGGCCATTTCATTGTCTCTCTTGGCTTCAGTTGTGCCCACAGATCCTCATGAGAATGTTTTCTGGCCAAAGCTGGAAACAGGGCTAAATGCTACATCCAAGTGACGTGTGTGGAAGGCTGTACGCTACTGGTTCCCAAACCTAAATGTCCATCTACTCTCTTGAACTCCAAACTTTATTCTGGCTTCTATCACCACCATTCTGTCTGGATAGTCCAGTTGGCTACTGGTTTATAGCCACCTGCAATTTCGTTATGGTCAACTTAAACTTACCAAGACTAACTTGCCTCTCAGTAAGTTGAGAAAACTTGGAATCATCCTGTTTCCTCTTTGCCTTACGTCCATCCTGATATCTTACCAGTTAGTTACTGGTCCTATAAATTCCACTCCCTTAGTATTTCTTCCCTCTGTCATCTTTTATCATTTCCTAGTCCACTGACGTAGCTCAAGCCTGTATCAGCCCTTTCCTGAATTGTTAACTTCTTCCAGTTTTTCACCCTTCCAATATTTCTTGCACATTACTGCCAACTTACTAACAGGCAAATTTAATCATGTCCTTAAAAAAACATATTTCCAAGTTTCCCCATTTTTTATTAGATAAAGTCCAAATTCCATAAAGTAATACACAAGACTTTCTATGATCTGGCCCTTCCCAAGTTTCTGGCTTCCTTTCTTACACCCTGTGATCCCATCATACTGGACAACTTGCAACTCCCTCTAACACACTGTGGCTTTGCTCATGTTACTCCCTCTGCCTAAATAATCCTTCCTCATTTTGTTCCACTATTACTTTTCAAGACTGAGTTTTTGAGTCATTGTCTCAATAGTAATAATACTAATAAAAAACAAGATGCATTCAGTGCATGTTATGTACCAGACACCTTACATACATTCTCACTTTACACGCAATCCTCACAACAAAACTCTGAAGTTTATAACAGCCTTGTCATAAATTATGCTAATAAGTGGCATGAAAGCCCATATTTTTTGGGTTAATGAAGTTGTCTTAAGTATATTCTGGAAAGAGAAAATATACCTTATGCTGCATCTATGAAATACTAAAAATAAAGTAACTTGGTCAAAATTTTTGGTATAAATCCCTGATCACTAGCAATTGATCTGAGCATTCCTTAGTCGATACAGGTTTATTTCATCCAACTTCAGAGTATGAACTAGGAATAGCAGGCTGCATTAGCTATACTGTGGTTTATTTCACTTATGGTACTGATTCATTTTGGGCCCTGTTTCCATGTATCACAGAAAAATAAATGTATATGCATAATATAAAATGGAGGCCGTTATTCAAATAATTCACTGAATTAGATCCAGTTTTACATCTAAATTTTTCAATGAAAGTACTTTGGGGAATTGAATGTTTCTGTATATTTGTCTCAACTGAATTCTCGACTTTATTTTCAGGTATTGATAGACCACCTGCCAAAAAAAAAAACAACCCTAAAACAGTTATTCTTTTCTTTTCTTTCTTTTTTCTTTTTAAACAAGGGAATGTTTAGCTTTCCTCACCTCTTCTTAAAGCAAAAATAAAATATTCCTTGACCTATGTTAGGTCTAGATGGACCTCTATTATGTGAGCAGGATTAGAAATTAAATTATTATTAAAAGAGTTACAAATACAAACTTCCCTTCATTTCCGTAAGAACTTACTTATGATGGCAAAAACATTAAAGATAATACAAACACTGTACTTAATTACTTATTTATGCCTAAAACTGGATTCTTGATCTCTTACACTTGGATTTTTTTTTTTTTTTTTGGCCGCGGCCACATAGCATACGGGATCTTAGTTCCCTGACTAGGGATGGAACCTGCGGTCCTTGCATTGGAAGTGCAGAGTCTTAACCACTGGACTGCCAGGGAAGTCTCTGGATTCTTGATCTCTTATACCCACCCAACATACTCCATCCCCAGTCCTTTCCATCTCAGTTCATGGCAAATTCATTTTTCCACTTAGAACCCTTGAGAGTCATCCTTGATTCCTCTCATTCTCTAGAATCCCAAATCCAATCTGTCAGTAAATCACAATGAGTTTCAAACTATATCCAGAATCCATCCACATCTCATGGAATCTCCTGTAACAACCCTAATACAAGCTACCGTCATCTCTTGCCTGGTTACTCTCTGTGCCTCTACAGACTATTTCCAGCCCAGCAGCCAGAGTGATCATTTTAAACCCTTAACCACATCATGTCAATTCTCTGCTAACAGCCTCCTAGTCCCAGGCACACAGACCTTCCACCATCTGGTCTCTTAGTTCTTCCGTGACCTCTTCTATCTTCTTTCTGGGTCACTATTCTTCAGCTAAAATGGCCTCTTGGTGACTCCTGCAACTTACCAGCCCCGTTCCCACTACAGGGCCTTGGCACGGGTTGTTCTCATTGTCTGGAAGGCTCTTTCTTTAGATATCTACAACTACCTTCTTCCTCAAGTCATTATTCAAATGCCACTTCCTCAGTGAGCCCTACCCTGCTTGCCCATTACAAATATCACAGTTCTCCTATTCCTCCTGCTTGTTCTCATTCCATAATCCCTTCCCTGCTGTATAAAATTTTCCCCCTCTAACACTCATAGCCTTTTAACATATTACACAATTTGGATATTTATTTTATTGTGCAACTCCTCCTTCTAGAATGTGAGTTTGATGATGGCATGGAGTTTTGTTTTGTTCACTGCTATATCTGCAGCTCCTAGAATAGTGTCAGGCACATGGTAGGCCCATCATAATAATTGTCGAATGAACGAAATAATTAGCACCTATCACTAACACTCAGCAAATAGACCTTATTTTCAAGGGGAGAAATGTAAAAGTTGTTCGTTTCTAGTACAAGAGGTATTATATATTGGATTCTATAGGAAAGGGAGCAACTAAGTTTCCATATGTCTAGAGAGTTCAGGGGCCCCATGAAACCCTGATATTCTATGATTCCCTTCCCATCTAAGTCTAAAAAATGATCATTTTCTAGCAGCCAAGCACTAATTTTAAAAGATCCTGGAGTGTTAAACCTGCAATGAGAGATTCCTAAGAGGATGGTTCATGATTATAGCTGCTCAGTGCTGCAATTCTTAGCATTTCTTCTCTCACCACTGTGTTGCTCTTCCTACTTCAAAACATATGAATATAATTGGAAGGTATGGGAAGCCAATTTGATTACACTCTGAACAGTTATGTGATACATCCTCCCTCCAGTGTGTCAATAAATTTGATTAATATATATCTTTTCATGTTGGGCTTTCTTTTGAAATACATAACATCAGTTGATCCAAGTTGGCCTAAAGCAAGAGTCCTGCATAGTCACATAATTTTTGGTAGCATAAATATAAATGCTGAAATTATTCTGTACACCTTTAAGATTCATCTTTTGGTTATTCCTACTTTAAAGGAGCATAGAGTTTTAGGGTTACAGGTTTTACTTCATTTGGTTTGATGACCTCATTTTACAGATATGAGAACTTGAGGATCCATGATATAAAATGACTTGCCCAGGTACCACAGAGCTGAATAATTGTTTTGGTCAGAACTCCTCGTTCTAAAGATAAAACAAGATACCCCGAGATTGCAATTGAAAAAGAGTTCTTACTATTAGGAAATTAACTGAATATAGCAACAATTTCAATATGCAATTCTAAACAATATTCATTCTACCTGGTTTATTTCCATGGTGACTATTTAAACATTAGAATAGCAAATGTAGCAAAGGGTGAAATAATTGATAAATAGGAAAAGAAAAAGCCTGCACAAGCATCCTAATACATGACAGTCATGGGTCACAAAAGAGTAAGAATTTGCAGGTCACCTGGAGTAAACTGTCTGCCTGGCGTCCACAGGAGAAGAAACCACTTTATCACAGAGATGGCGCCATACTAGGCATGGCTTCTGCTATTATTTGGAGGATTAAGCCTTCTTTCATTATCTAATCTAGTCATCCTCTAAGATGCCAAGAGGCATTTTTGCTTAGATATGTACCCTTTCTGTTTTCATTAGTCAGTCTATATGAAGGTTATTATACCAGAGGAATGTAAAAATCTACAGTAACAATGCTTCGTTTTCCTTTAATGGCTTTGTTCAAGGGATGAAGACATTTTTGTGGTGTGATGAATTCACTTGGTCTCCTGATGTGTTTTTTCCACATGCCTTGGAAATCACGTGTTTTTCTGAGAGGTGGTAGTCATCAATGTCTTAATTTCAGCACCACTGCTTTAGCTTTGTTACAATGAAGATATCTTAGTAGCATTGATAACTTAGGATCTTTGATATTAATCGAATGGAGAATATTTTTGACCCATTGTGGGCAGGAGTGCTCTCAAACTACAAACAAAACTATGACTAAATCAAATTTTTAAAATAGATTTTAACAGATTCCAGGAGGTAGGAACACTAAGATAACTCATGGGACTGCAAAGCTAAGATCTCCGCCAACAGCAAGTCACAATTTCCTAAGAGTGAAATTTTGAGCTCCCTCTACCAGGGCCTGTTTAACTCGGTTTCCCTTCTCCATGGCACACTTTGATTAACTCCTGCTGTGTGTGATTATATGTAGGTTAGACACCAGTGGCTTGAGAGTAAGGTCTGGGTTCTGTCCCGAAAAACTAGGTCAAATCTGGCCTCCATGTGATGCAGGTAAAAGTCCCATGAAAATATCAGTACGGCAACACTGACTGAACACAATTTTACTTGAAAGGATCTCCTTCCAGTTATATTTCCTTAGACGTACTATTAATATTTTTCTTAATTTTCTTCTATTTTCTTGCTAATGTACTTGAAAGGGCTTTTCAACTATTGTATAAACCAGTCTTCCTTCATAAGAAATTATGACGATTCTCTGTTACTTTCTTCCCCTATACACTTTGCCCATCAGTGGATTGAGCCCTGATTTACACATTATGGTGAGCTTTTACAGCCTAAACAAATTTATTCTTTTGGAACTTTATTTGGCAAGTATTTAAGTGTTGGGGAGATTAAAGGAGAGCTAAAAGCAAAATTAACAAGAGACTCAACTACAATCCACAGACGAAATAACCAAATAAGTTGCTATTTTAAACAATGTAAGCGAATAGGAAGGGATTATTTCAGAACACAAATATTCATAGAGGCAAGAAAATAACTGAAGTAATAATGCTTAAAAAAGACTTGATGAGGGTTAGTAGTTGAATCTCTGAAATATAATATTTGACGTCATAGGCATGGACTTAAGCGGGTAATAGTTTTCTTTCCTGAGCAGCTGAAAAGAATGTTAAAAATATAAATAACAAGACCACGTAAAATAATGAAAGCAACTGAAATCACTGTCTTATGATTGTATTATTTAAAGAAATACATCTGTATCAATCAATTCTGAGAGGACAGGATGTACAGCTCAAAAGTGGGAGTGCAAGATTTTAAAATAAGGAGAAGCAGGCTAAAATTCTAAGGAAAAATAAATATAGAGTCATCCATTCAGAAGCCTTGAAATAGCAAATAGTTTTCAATAAAAACGTGGTCATTAAATGCTTGAGCTTGGTAAAATGAATAGGAGGGAAAAATTCGCTGCAGACTATCATCTCCCACTGCCTCTGGAATGACTTTGCGCAGGGGAAGGATGGGGAGAGGTGATGTGCGAGGGCCGGCGTAAGAGGGGGTGTTTCACGGTCCCAGAAAGGGTCGCATATCCATACCCCTGCACCGCGGTCCTTTAGGGGAGGAGGGCCTTTCTGATGTCTCCGTTTCCCTGCATCGTCCGGGTAAGATCCCGGTTCACCCCTACTGCGGACAAGGTTTACAGAGGTCAATCTCTGCCCTGAAGCTGAAAACAAACTTCCAGCCTCGGTCACTAAATCCCTCGAAAACCCTAGTCCTCTCAGCTCATTCTTAAAGAGTCCAAGAACGGCCTTCAACACACTCCGATTCTCAGCTCATCCCCACTCATCTCCCAGCAGCCCCCGCTCTAACGGCCGCCGCGTGGCTCAGGGTCGCCCGCCCCCGGCTCCGCGCAGCCCTCACCGCCCGCACCGCCCGCACCAACGCCGCAAGGAAAGCGTCGACGGGCGCGCTCCGCGACGCCCCGCCCCCAGCGAGCGTGGCGGAAGTGGCTGCCTAGAGAAAAGAGGCCGCGCGCCACCTGGCCGAGCGCGCATGCGCCAGCGTCCGCGTCGGGAGTGGCGGGGGTGTTTGTAGCCCTCCCTCCTCCACCTCCGCCACCCCCGCCCCACAGAGAATCGGGCTCACGCCATCTTGCCCCCCCGTCCGCGCCCGGCCACCCTTTCCCTTTAGACTCTCTCAGCCCCCTACCCCGCCCCTTTCCAAGCGTGTCCCGGGCCGCCGCCGCAGAAACCGCACCATCTCTATCCCCACATTCTCCACGCGGGACGCGCAGCCGGGTCTACAAGTGTTCTTAGAACAGAGGTTGTAGGGGGACCGGGGGAGGCGCGGGGGCGGGCGGGGGAGAGGGCTGGGGGCCGGGAGAGGCGCCGAGCCCTGCGTGTCTGGGCCCCGCCCCCCTGCCCCCGGGAGCTGCCGTCGGGGGTCCCGGTCGTTAGCGCGGGAGGCTGAGGGACACACAGAAGCAGCGTCTCCGGAGGCGCTGGCCCCGCGAGTCGGCCGGGTTCTCCCGCGGCGTGTGGAGTTGGCCTTGACTCCTCCCCGTAGGCGGGTGGGCGTGGGGCCAGGGGAGCTGGGCGGGCGAGCGGGAGCGGGCGTCGCTGGGTGTGTTCAGAAGCACCTTCCGCGTGTCATCTAGGTCGTGTTTTGGGGGGAAGAATTCTTAAACAAGGAAATTGTAGCTTTATGGGCGAGGTGGAAGAAGAGTTAGGTAGCGTTAGTAGAAGTGTAGCGTCCAGGAAAAGTAAAAGATCGACTCCCTTCTCTCTGGGGTGAGCCCACATCTGTGACCCCTGGGGAAATTATTTAGCGTGTCTTTGGCTGGGTGTTCTGGTCTGTAAAATGGGGATAGTAATAACCTAGATCAGAATTGTGAAGATTAAATGAGGTAATACAGGTTAATGCTTATAACAAGCTCCAGGCACTGATCAATTAGCTGTCAATTACCTGTCATTTTTATCTCCCTGTTTAAGGAATTCAGAATGACTGTGACCTGGCTTTCTAAGTGGAAAAATCAAGAAACTGGTGTGGAGTTTTATAGGGGCAGTGGAATGTAATATCTGACACTCAGAGGCGATCCTGGAAATGTGTTGTTAACGTACACGTGGATAAATGAGCTTAACTCCGTGAGGCTTTAGAAACTTTAAACTTCGTTCCAGAGAAATGAGGATGTATTTATCTAGGAGGAGAGGACGTAGGGTTTTACTATATGTGAGGACAGAACTTTGGAAACAGAATTAAATTACCTCTGTAAAGATTTACTTGAAAACCAAATTGAGGATGGAACTTATGGAATTTCTGGTGGATGTTTTCGAGAGGCTGGATTTCACTGAATGTTATGAATAATTTCCTGATAGTTACTACTTTGCAAAAATAAAGTGCACTTCATTGTGTTATTGCAAGTTTCTTATCTCTGGGAATATTCAAGAAAAGATCTAGAGCAGCCTAGGTCTAGAGCAGCCCTGTCCAATGGGACTTTCTATCTTTGTGGAAATATTCTGTAATCTGTGCTGTCCTAATATGGTATCCACTAGACACAAGTGGCTCTTGAGCCTTGAAGTGTGGCTAGTAGTGCACTGAGGTATTTAATTTTATTTTAATTAACTTAAATATAAATAGCCGCATGTGGCTAGTGGCTGCCTTATTGGACAGCATAGGTCTAGAATCTAGCCTTTGAGACCTTTTCCAGTTCTTGATTTTGTTGAGTTTTAAGTCAGAGAAGCCAACTCTTAGAACATTTGTTGCTTTAGGGAATTATAATTATATTCAAATAATGCCTTTCATTCACATACTGTAGTTCAAAGCTTGGGTCTGTTAATACTTACTTACAGCTTGAAAATTAAAGCAAAGCATTCTTTTGACTCCTAGGTTGTACGGCTAACAGCAGATTTGTTTGGAGAGTCATAATAATACTAAGTGGAGTTTCCTTTAATCATTGTACTGTTTCGTGACTGTGGGTTTCCACTATCTTTTATCACTTTAGTCAGTTTTCAGTGAAAACCTTTCAACTCTTTTACTCCTGAGTTTTTTCAGTTTGAAAGATGGTGCTTTTTCCTTAACTTTTTGTATAAAAAACAATTTGATAAATTATAGAAAACTGAGCGTTGGGCCATTTCAGAAGTAGTTTTGTGGTTATTGGTATTCAAAACTTTTGAAGAGATAAGTCTGAAATTTGGCGATATTTTGCATGATAGCTTTCTTTGAAATACATAGAGTGGTTTTTTTCAAGCAAATGTTTATAAAGTTAAGTTTGAAAGAAAAACTAAAAAAAAAAAACCCCTTTATTTATAGATAACACACCCTTAACTCTGGCCTGTTGTTTGTGAAGTGGTCCCCTTGGTCTCAAGGCTGATGATAACCCTTGGATCTGGAACAAAAACTTACAGCTCACGAATTAAGCATATACAAAGAGCAACCCATAACACACAAATCACAATGGGTTGCTCTTATGTATACCTTGCTTTTTCTGGGGCAGTCATGGTTTAGAGTCTATGTTTGTCTCAGGATAATTCTTAATAGAACTTCCATTTTCAAAAATGTTCCAGTTGGGTCTATTTAATAATATGGTCACCCTCCTTTCAGGCTTGTTGAAATTTGGAATATATGATTTTAGGAGGATTAAATGTACTGCAACCTGAGAAATGTACTTGCTTTAAAGTAGTGACAACTTTATTGCTTATGTGCTTAAATAACAGACGAGCTATCTGGAATAAGGCCAGCAAGTGACCTGTCCATTTAAGCCACAGGTAATTAAAATTTTCTACTTTTCTCCATATAATTGGATAGAAATCTTGGGCACCTTGATTTTTGGTTCTCTCTTGATTTTTGGTGTAGGAATCTGCAAAGAAAGTTAGGCCATGCCAGTTAAATCAGAACATTGAGTATTCTTGTTGAAAATAATACCCGTTTTACTTTATGGTGAGGTTGAATAGTGAAATTAGTTAGAAATCTACTTATTATATTAAAGACTGGTTTTGCTGATGGCTCACCTAAATAGTAAAGAAAAATAATTCAACTTAATGTTTTATTGTATTAATTGAATTTATACTGTAGTGGATAAAATATTTTATTGAGTCAAACACATTTGGTTTGATTCCTTACTGCTGAGGGTTAAATGAAGTAACCCATGTGATGTGTGTTGGGTGCAGCGAAGCACATAAGAATTATGTACTCAATAAATATTGGCTGCTCTAGCCTTAAGTTTATTGAATAATGGATCTGGAGAGATATTAATGTTCTGAGATGCATTGTGTATAGGTGCAAAGAGCACTTAAAACTAATTTCAGAATCTAGATGTAGCCCTTTTCTGCCCTAATTCTCTCTGTGTGATTTCAATTAAGGTATTTAACTTTTCTGAGTCTCAATTTCCTCATCAGTAAAACAGAATTAGCACCTAACCTTATCCCACCTCCTCCCAGGATCGCTGGAGGCTTCACATGAGAATTACATAAATTGTTGTGTTGTTTTACAGACATTTAACTATTTAATTGATTTCCTCTCAACCTGTCTACGGACTACCACCAGTAAATCTGCAAAAACTGTTTACACATATTTTAATTTGTGAAACAGCATAGAGTGTAATAGACACTGTTACCTAAGATCATTCTCTTTGACAAATAATACTGTATGCCCCAGTAATGGTGCTATATTGATCTGGTTACAGTATATTCCCTGTACAAAACAACACCATACTACTGCTAAGGGAGAACCAACGTTTCCATGGGCACTTGATGTGTTCCAGACTAATGCTCCATCTCATTTATCCAAACGTGTCATTCCCACTTAATAGGTGATACTGATGAGTCTCTTACTTTTCTGGAATGGATCTGTAAGTTTTTCTTGCATTATACTACTGCCTCTGATAGAATCTGACTGATAGTGGATATTGAAGGTTAAATAAGGTTATGAATATTAAAATAACGTGCTAACTGGCTTATAGTATATACTAGTTGCTGAAAAACTGCTGTGTTCATTGAATTCATAGGGCAGTAAATATAAAATATTATATAAATATAAACTATTTAAAAATCTTGAAGTGTACTTTTGCTATTTCAAATGCTATAGCAGTTTTATGACTGAATCCTTTATATTTTACTTTATTCATATTATTTGTTTCTGAATCTTTAAAAGACTATTCCTAATCATAATATTCTTCCCCTGAGAGTATATGTGTTTAATAATAATATTTGTGATATGTTTTCAAGAAGCTATACTTTTGCTTGGATTCTTCATCATCATCGTCATCATCATGAACTGAGTGCGTTCTAGGTACCAGGCACTGTCCTAAGTGCTTTGTATACATTACTTGATGTCACCTATGAGAGGAGTATTTTTAATCTCCTTTTTAAAGATGAGGGAACTGAGGCAGGGAGGTGATGTGACTTGCCCAAGGTCACCTGGTAAGTGTTAGAGCCTGTGTTTGAATTCCAGAGCCCAGCTCTTTACAGCTAAACTGTGAGTCGGCATAGACAGATACTTCACAACAAAGTTCACTATGACAGACACATTGTGGAGGTCTTGTGAGTTAATTATAATCAACTTTTATTTGTGTGTTCCTTGTGGGATAGTAGAAAGAACTCTGGACCAGGAGTCAGGGGACCTCAGTTTTAGTCCCAGCTGTGTCACTAAATAGTGATGTGTCCTTGGGCAGTTCAAGAAACCCCTCTGGACTTCAGTATCCTCACCTGAAAAATGAGGGATTTGGATGAAATTAGTGATTTTCAAACTGTAGTTCTGAACGTCAGATGTCTTTGGTCCCTCCCCCCGCCAATTTCCATAGTTATACTTTGTTATAGTTGTTTATCCGTCTGCCTAAGATTTACTTTTAAGCAAAGAATTCCTGAACTTAACTTTTAAAGTCATCAGTCTCCAAGAAAACTTAATGACAAGTCCCCTGGCTACTATGTGTACAACTTCTCAGTAATTCCATATTATTTTAGTGTGTTAAAACTATGGCAGTAAAATGGTAGGTGAATTTTTTAAAAGTATGTATGTAGATGGACTGAGTATTTCAGGTTACCTGGGATCAAAGCCTGTTTTTTGTGTTAGATCTGTTACCTTCACCCAGTGTTTTTACTCTTACCTTCTTCATGAATAGGGGGGAGATACATGCCTAAGAGGGTGGTTGTGAAATATGTGAGCCAATACAGGTGAAAGACCCCTTATAAACTCTGAAATGCTTATACAAATTCACTTCTTTTTTACATGCTTCCCGTAAATCTCCCACTCCTTTTTAGTCACATGAACTGTGTTTTTAACCACATGAGATCTTTTATTGAATTGTTTATATTTAATATGGACTTCTCATAAGGTTTAATATTTCTAAAATGTGAATCTAGACTGGAAGACAATCTTGATGTTTAAGAGAGCTCCTTTTTTGACATCCTTGTCAAATACACTTACTTCGTACTATTAGAAGTATAATTGATTCCAAATTTTTGCATATATCTGGAACGTTAACCATTATCACTCAATTATATAATATTTTATGTAAAAACAACAGTGTTTTCAATATTGGAAAAGTAAGCTTGCCATTTTTTCAGGGTTTGGATGTCACGTATTTTAGGATGATCTGATAGGCATGTTGGCAGTGCACTTTAAGAACCATTTTTGCAAAGAATAAGATTTTTTTTGAAACTCAGTGTTTCTTTGAGAGTACTGGATATGAAAGCACATGGAGTAGAAACCTACATTAATATCAGTCTAAAGAAGAAAAATATAATGATAGAACTTTACATGTCTCTGAGCAGTGTGTCACGGCTTCTATGTCTATAGGTTTAAAAAAATAATCGCTCGTGTAGACAACTGAGATAAGGAAACTCAGTTTACAATCCGTCTGTCTAGGGAATTTTCATAATTTACAGGTGTTTTGATGTTTTCAATTCACGTATATTTTTTGAGCACACATTATGTTGCAGCCACTGTCTTCTTTAAAACACTCCTCTGAGACAGGTAGAAACTATTCTTGACGGATGGAGAAACTGAACTTGAGAGATTAGTTGATCATTATTACCAGGTTCTACTATGTTGATTAACTTGAATTGGGGCATATATAAATATATTGGAATTATCATTGTGTTATACCAAAACTAGGTGTAGAAGTTTTAAAATTTTGCAGATTTTAATTTGTTTTTTTATTTTTTGCATTCTCAGTGATTGAATGATCGTTTGGTATTACTTTTGCACAGCAGGAGAAATTTAGATCATGATGTAACTTGAGTTTTTTTTTTTTTTTAAACAACAAAACTAAAATGTAGTGTCTTAATAGTGTTGGCGTAACCATAATTGCTTCCTGCCCTTGGAGTTATATGAAAATGAAAATGTTCTGGTTATAATAGTTTTCTATTAATTTATATTATGTGGGATGCTCAGATTATGAGTGATTGAAATTGAGACTCTGTAGATGTGCAGAATCAGTACATAGGTCTGCTGAATTAATATTTCTCAGGAGTGAAACAATTTAAAATTTCCACTGTCTTTTAGTAAATGGGTAGACTGATGGATTTCACAATCCAGATTTTTGACACTGTTTTGAGGGTGTTGTAACTAGTTGTAACTAGTAATAACGTTTTCAACTCTGAGGTATTTTAAGCTGAAGATGTTTCATGGTATTTCTTCTTTGGTCATTTAGTCACTAAAAATATGAGCTATAGGGCTTCTCTGGTGGCGCAGTGGTTGAGAGTCCGCCTGCCGATGCAGGGGACACAGGTTCGTGGCCCGGTCTGGGAAGATCCCACATGCCGCGGAGCGGCTGGGCCCGTGAGCCATGGCCGCTGAGCCTGCGCGTCCGGAGCCTGTGCTCCGCAACGGGAGAGGCCACAGCAGTGACAGGCCAGCGTACAGCAAAAAAAAAAAAAAAAAAAAAAGAGCTATAAATAGAAATGCAGTAACATGTTCATTACATTTTTGTTTAATTCACATTTGTGATGTATAACTTTACTACAGTTAAAATTTTTTTGTCGTGGTATTTTCTGAGAAAAGGGGTATATCCTTAAATTTCATTATTGTTATTCAACGATGTCAGTTTTTCTACTCTGGAACAGAATTTTACAGGTGTGACATAGTATTGGCTACTGGCTTAATAATCAGGTTTAAATATAAGTATTAATCAGAGATGAACTTATTCCTTGAGTTCACATTTAAACTGTGGCATGTTGAAATAATCTGGGTCTCCATCTGCACATCTGAATTCATTTTGTAAAATATGGCAAACAGCTGCATTTCAATTGAAAGCTAAAACAACTGCAGGACATTAACCTATTGAGAAGATTACAGTAGGTTTTCAGTTCCATGTTAACTGTATTTATTAGAGAAAATTGACTTGAGTGCTTCTGCTTTTAAGCGACATTTTTTTTTTAAATGTCCGGGAGATAGGAAATAAAGCATTGGAATGATAGGACTTTGATGTGTAAAGAAGTTAATGTCTAAAGAAGTTAATTATCTAAAACATCAAACAAAATGTGTGCACAGGAAATAATTATTTTGAAGATTCTAATGCACTGTCAGCTCATGATGTCAAGAAAAATGTTATTCACCTGTTTGATTTAAGAAGTAAATAACTTGACTGAAAGGATGATCGTGGTTATAATAAACGAGGATTGGGATTTTTTCACTCTTACCAATAAACACTCTTGATACGAAACATTTGCAGTAGGGGCACAACCTAAGAAAGCTGGGGTTTTAGTATGCATTTACTTTCTGAAATGTCTCTTCTTCAGAGAGTGTTAAAGCAAGGTAGCTGGATTTGCAGAATGAAAGAGGGCAATAACTCCAGCAGTGTCTCAGGATAATCCCAAGAATGGCATGCCTTCAAATCTGACATGAGTCAACTTAAATCATAGACTAAGGGTAATACATAATCTTTGAGTTTAACATCTTCTCCAGGATGTCATATCTCTGTCAGTCTTCTCTTGGGACAAGTGAACCATTTTCTAAGGTCACTGGAAAGCCAAGTTCCTTTTTGAACTTGCTTTCCTGTTTTATTATTCCCCAATCTTGGACTGATGATGCGATTTTTTTTTTTAACCTGAGTTCCAAATGGTGTTGCTTCTTTTCCTCTATTATTTGTAGAAAAAAAGTACTTATTCCAAAAAAGTCTTTGTGAACAAATAGGACAAATTTACGCTTAAAAAGACCGATGGTCTTTCATAGCACTAGCTTCTTTATGTGTTTTAGAACTTTGGTTTTCAGGTTCAGTTTGAGTGAAACTTTCTTCCTTCTCTTTCTCTGCGTTTGCAGTCTCTGTCTAGTGGTTTTCGCCTGGCTCCTAGGGACCTTAGGTTAGACCAGGGCTTATATTGGCAGAGAATTGGTCCTGCCACAGAATGATATTGGGACATTCCAGATCTAGCCACCCAGCTAGTGTGCTGCTTGTCTTAGGTCTCTGTCCTTTTGCCTTCTCAAAAGCTTCATATGTGGCCCATCTCAGGCAGTGGTTTGTAGTAGTTAATTTTTTCAGCTTTCATTCATGGGACCCAGCCTTTCCATCTCAGCCATCAGTGAATGACCCTGGTTCAAGTTTCCTTTATCAATTTTAAGCCTCCATTGCCCACAGAAGTGGTCAGTTTAGAGGATGTATTAAGAAGATAAATTTGATAGCAGTGTGGAGAATGAACTGAGCTGCAAAGAGAGAAGCTATAAATAGAGCTCAACAAGAAAGGGAGGAGGTAAAAACATAAAGTAGAATTTATTTGGCTTCTTACAAATTATAGGGTGCAGGAGAAGGAGTCAAAGATGATGACTGATGTTTTAAGCCAGGCTGACTAGTAGCAGTAGTGATGTCAGTGTGAAAACAGAACTTATTTTATAGGGAAACTAATTAATATTTGTTGAATTATATTGAGGTCTTGTAGTGAAAATATTCAAGTTTCTTAAAGTTTGTGATTATGAAATAGGGATAATCAAATTTGTCACATAAAAGCTTTTAGCAGACCAAGAAAGGGAAAATTCTTGAGTTCTTTCTGTTTATAATAGTTAACATTGTATACTGACTGTGTGCTAAGAACTATTCTGAATGCTTTGTTTATGTTAGTTCATTTAATCCTCACAACAACCCTAAGAGTGTGCGATTATCATTCCTGTTTTACAGATGAGGAAACTGAGGCACAGAGACGTTAAGGAACTTGCCCCGAGCCCTAGTAAAGTAGTAGAGCTGGGATTCTAACCTAGGCAGTCTGACTTCTGACTCCTAATTACTTTACTGTACTTAAAGTTCTCAGTACTGCTTTACTTTATTATATATTTTAAATCTGTTTAAATATATTTTAAATCTGTTAATTCTTCTTTAATCAGCAAAGTATTTTTTAAAGAAAATCGTAGTATTACAAAATTTATATAAACATGAAATAATAACTAACATTTATTGAGCACTTACTGTGTCCTTGAGGTAAAAGCGTGAGGCTTTTATCTACTTCTGTTACCTTAATGTTATTTTCACTAATTCTTGTTTGTGGGACTGCCACATGTAATAAATAAAATGGCGTATATTAGGATTAACATCGAGTTTTCCCATTATGCGCCAGCTTAATTTTATTGGGACAAAAGTCACATTTTATTTTTTATTTTTTTTAAAGTCACATTTTAAATTGATGAGTAATTTAACCATAAGATTATAAAATATCACAGTGCTTACTTCTGATCTACTGATTGGCTTTATTTGTATTATTTGTATTTTAGGCTATGGTTCAAATGGGAATTAGATTATGTTTTGGGTTTCTAATTCTGTATCTTACAGCTGTGCAGCTCTTTCTTTAAATGAAATCTTACTTGGAGCCCCAATATATGAAATAGAAAAATCAGAGTTCTTGTGTTCTGGATGGGACTGGGCCACTGGGAGCTCAATGAAATATTGCTGGGGAATCTTTGGGCTCCATGGAATGGATTTTGAAAACCACTGAACTTTATTAAAATATTTTAATGAGTATTTTTCTTCCAATACTTATTACAAAATATGTAATGAAAAGTTTATCACCCAAGTGAGTAATTTTTTTACATCATATTTGACTAAGCAGTTTTCTACCTTACAATTTCATTTTAATGAAGAACAAGTATGGACAAATCAGATTTACGTAAAACAAATCAGAATTTTAAAAATTTCTATACTTTTTGAAGTAACTTATAATTGCTTCCGTTTTCCATGCATTTACTTATAGCTAGATACATTTTTGTAAGCTGAGTTCTCTTTTTTATTTAGATGAATAACACTGCAGCCAGCCCAATGTCTACTGCCACTTCAAGTAGTGGAAGAAGTACAGGGAAGTCTGTAAGCTTTGCAGCAGAATTGCAGAGTATGATGTAAGTATGGCTCTGTATCTCAGTTATTACTATTTTAAGTATATTCATGTTGATAAAAGACAATAGAAATAACGAGATTTATAAAACTTAACTTGGAAATTTGTACTTAAGTAAAAATGAAATAGTCTGATAACATTTTAAATAGCCGTATACGGAAGGGACAAATTGGTTAAAAATGCTACAGTGATACTGTATTCAAAAAGTAAGTATTGGTTCATCTTCATAAAAGAATGAATACTCATGCAGACATTTGTGCTCTGATTATTTGCCCAAATCTGTGTTATGGATTGCTTATTGCTATTTTAGTTTTAGATTTAGAAAATTTTGACATTGATTATATTCTTGGGTAGTTGGAAATATTTTCACAGAGTTCTCAGTTTTTCTCAAGTGTCAGTCATAATAATTCTGTGAGCCTAATGTAGTTTTCAGTTTTGATAATATTTGAAATCACTGTGTTTCAGAACTTGAGAAAAAACTTAGGACATTTAAAAAACACATTTCTTTAGTTTTTGAGAAATTGCATAGTCATTAACATTTCTTTGCTAAAGCTCTTTTCAGCTTGCTTTCTGGCTTCTTTCATTGAGTGAGACTGCATATCTTGATTTGATGAGAGGTAGCATATTTATTAGAAATGTCTGCTGGTGCATATTAGTTTTTCTTTATTATTGGTCCAGGAGACAATTTTCTGCATAAGGGGGACAACACATTAGAGCTCTTCTTTTCCTATGGATACGTTATTCATGACATACCCAGCAATTTTAAAAGAATGTTTCTGTTGAAGGTTTAAATGGTTGTATATTGATAGCCTTCATAGTGGATTAACTCCACTTTGTGATGATTATTGTTCAAAGGAAAAATGAGTTTGAGCATGTATCTAATGGTTGCTTGGTAAACATACTTTAAACAGCATCAGAAACGTTCAGGTCACAGGTTCTCAAACTTTGGCCTCAGGATCCCTTTATACTCTTAATTATTGAAGACCTTAAACAGCGTTTGTTTATGTGAATTGTTTCTATTCATATTTATTGCTTAGAGTTTAAAACTGAGAAAAAAAAAGTATTTACTAATTTATTTGAAAAAATAATAAACCTATGATATGTTAAGTGATATATACCCTATAAAATAATTATATTCTAAAACCAAAAATTGGTAACACATTTTGTTAGCTAAGATGAGACTAATAAAATGTGTCAATTTAGGAGTTGTATGAGGTGAGGCTGTCTGTTAAATTATGAAAAATGTTAAGGGTTTATGCTTGTATACACTTTTGTACGTTTAAATTTTTTAGCTATGGTTTAGTAGCTTTATGTTAAACTTTTATGTTGTACTATGTTGATTATGTTTAAAAATACTAGATATGTTTTAGAATGTTTGTAGTAAAGTGAGGAAATTAATTTTCCTGTAGAGCCAATTCATTGATCTACCTTGTATTTTTAAAAACTTTTAATTTTGAAAATTTCAAACTCGTAAAATTATTGTAATAGTATAATGAACTCCATGCATCCATCATCAGACTAACGCTAATTGTGTTTTGCCAGTCCTTTTTTTTTTTTAATTTATTTACTTTATTTTATTTTATTTTTGGCTGCGCTGGGTCTTCGTTGCTGCACGCGGGCTTTCTCAAGTTGCGTCGAGCAGGGACTACTCTTCGTAGCAGTGTGTGGGCTTCTCATTGCGGTGGCTTCTCTTGTTGGGAGCACGGGCTCTAGGTGCACAGGCTTCAGTAGTTGTGGTGAGCGGGCTTCAGTAGTTGTGGCCCGTGGGGTCTAGAGCGCAGGCTCAGTAGTTGCGGTGCATGGGCTTAGTTGCTCTGTGGCATGTGGGATCTTCCTGGACCAGGGCTCGAACCTGTGTCCCCTGCATTGGCAGGCGGATTCTTAACCACTGTGCCACCAGGGAAGCCCCTTGCCAGTCTTCTTTAACCTTTCTCTCTGCTCTTCACTTTTTTTTTAATGAAATATTTTAAAGCAAACCCCAGAGATCATCTTTCAAATTTGGTGTTATTTATTAAAATAACGTATTAATTAGTAGGTAAAAAAACATGCTTTATAGCAGAGGTCAGCAAACTGTGGCCATAGACTGGCTGCTTGTTTCTGAAAATAAGATTTTATTGGACCACAGTCACACTCATTATTTATCTGTTATCTATTGCTGCTTTCATGCTACATGGCAGAGTTGAGTTTTTGTGACTGACACCATATTGGCCTGTAAAGCTGAAAATATTTACTATATGGCCCTTTACAGAAAGTTTGATGACCCCTGATCTGTAGAAACAGTTCTCTGTAAGAAGAAAGCTGTATTTCCTTTTGTCATTTATACTTAGGAGAGGTTCTACTTAGCGCATTGGATAGACTGCAGGCCACTTAAGAAAACAGAAAAAAATAAAATAAAAGCTAAATTCAGCACTTTCTTATGAAATACTTTTGCAAACATCTTCCCAACTAATGTGCTTAAGAATGCGAAAGTTATTGTTGGCCACAGCTTTGGAAGAAATGTACATTTTCCTTCTATTTCAGACCTCATAGAGAGGCCACTCCTAATAGTTATACATTCATCATTTATAGTCTGAAGTTATTTTTTCTTCTTATGAATTGCTTCATAGAACAGGAAAACAGGGCCAAGATTAGGGGAGTCCTTTTTTTATTTACCAATATTTTCTATTGGCATGAGGTTTTCAGGCTTTTATGTAAAATTAGAATCAATATGCATTTGATCCTTGCTTATGTGATTTTAAATGAGAAAGTGCAGACTTAAGTCTCTGTTAATTTTGTGTTGTAGGAATTTCATTCTGTGGATCTCTACTTTTTTTCTCCTGCATTTTCACAGTTCTTCTAAGCCTGTTTGTGTGGTATATTGCTGTTTTTTAATCCTCTGGCTACTGTCTTCCCTACTCATTCACCACTAATGAGCTGGTTTTTCTTGGCTCCATGCCCGCTAAATAAGTAACAGTATTGTAGTGTCATTTCCAGGGAATGGCTTCACTGAAAGGCATCTAGTTGTCAGGCACAAATGGAATTGTCAGGATCTGCTATTAAATATAGAACTGGCAGCCGGTTTGTTCTCCTATTAGAGCCTCGATGGGACTGACCACATTTTAAGTTTGGGTGACAAATACTACAACTGCAGCATTCTCTAGGAAACGCTTCTACAAATTTTAAACTAAAGGATTGGTGGTCAGACAGTTGCTGGTGGGTTGCGGATGACAGCATCTTTCCCTTACCTAGTGCATGTAACTGAGCACGTTTGCTACATGCTCCTTATCATAGCTCTTAGAATAACATGTGCTGGAAGGGTCCAGAGGCCTTTCATTTTTAAGTTATTGAACTCAAGTAGCCTGTAAATTAGAAAGTGAAATCTTTTCAATCTACATTGCAGGTATTTTGACAGACTTCTTAAGAATTTAAATTAATTTAAACTCACTTCAAGGAATCTTCACTGGACTTTCTTTTCCCTATTTTACTCATTTATAAATTTCTTTGCCTCGTTATATTGTACTTTTGCAGATTTATAGGCCTGGTGATAATGTCAGGTTTCACTGCTTGGTAGCATTTAGTAATTCTCATGTGACCAAATGTAAAAAAAAAAAAAAAGGATTTTGTTTGTATGCTACTTATATTTTATAAGAATACTTCCAAATGAAAATTTCATCCTTATTTAAAATCCACAGATTGAAAAAAAAATTTCTAAATCAGAGTTTATTATAAACAATAAAATTCACTCTCTTAGTTGTACTATTCTGCAAGTTTTGCATTTTTTTTAAAAAAAATCAACATTATTAAGCCCTTATATAGCAGGACCTAAATGCCTTCAAGATAGTTTAGCAGTAGAGAATGGTTGTGGAGACTAAAAATTGTCATGTAATAGGATGTGAAAAATTCCATGGTAATACAGAGGAGGGAGTGATGAACTTCTGAGTGTAAGCTTCCTAACTTTAGGTCTGTACTTTTGACTGCTTCCCGAACGTCCGTTAAGTATTCTGTTAGCACCTCAAACTTAGTATATCCATAACTGAACTAATAATTTTCTCAGTAAGATTCACTTCTCTTGGGAGTTTTTGAGATAAATAGCAACAACCATTTATTCATTGCTACACTAGAGTAGGACATAGTTGTATATGTGAAATGGTATCATTTGGCTGTTATTTAACATTATGAAGTTATGTGCTGTGAAAGAATGTATTTCCAGTTCTATCCTTACCTTAATCTGACTTTAAAGGGACCTAATATATAAATGAATCAATTAGTAATAGATGTTTATTAAACTGCCGCAGGGTTCCTTCAAACATTGAGTTTCCCTGGTGCATTTAAGGTTTTCAGGAAACTGGAGGAAAGAAATTCTTCATGGTAAAAAGTGCTAACATTAATATATTATAGTTTCGGAGATGCTTTAATAATGCCATTGATAATAGCGAATGCTCTTATGTGTACCAGGCATTCTCCTGAGTACTTCCACATACCATTTCATTTACTCCCCCCACAGCCCTGTGAGGATACTGTTAGTCCCTTTTATAGATGGGGAAACTGAGACCCAGAGGTTCCTAACACCAAAAATTGCCATTACAGCAAATGGTAAAACCTTGATTTGAACCAGGAAGCCTAACTCCGGAGTCCATGCTCTTGACAAACTACGCTAAACTACATTTCAACCAATAAAACTTATTTTGATTGATAAAACTTAGTTTACAAATGAACTTTTACCAACTTATGTATGACTAGTGTGGTGTAATGAGGTAATAATGGGAAAGATGAATAATTGTTCAGTTAATTACTGTTATTTGTGATGAGGTCTAATTTTTATAATAAATATTGGATTAAGTTGCTATTTTCATATTATCATAGCATTTATTTCAATTTCCTATTCCTAACCACCAAATCTTTTTAAGCAAGGCCATATCGGTAACCAAGAGAAAGTATGATTTCATAGAAATTGAATACTAATATACTCCTTATTGGATGCTTATATTTGTGATGGTTCATAATTTTGGATATAAACATAGCCATATTGTTGAATATTTTAAATGTCTATCCTACTTTTATATTTTGTCACTATTAAATAATTATCTTAATTCCTGACATTTAAATTACATTAAAATATGTGGATAAACTTATCCTTGTACTTTTTGTGAACTGTATCTATTTGGAATGTTTTAAGATATGCACTGGTTTATAAGTATAATAATAATGAAGATTTCCAAATTGTAAAATTGGTCACAGTCTTTCCTGAAAGTGAGAAAATGTGCAAAAGTTAATTGAGAACATAAAAGCACTGTGTAACTGAAGGTTGTTTATACTTTTTTTCCTTTCAGAAATGAAACAAGGTAATGTTTAAGTTGCTAGATCCAACTGAATTAAGTGCTTGCATTGAAAGAATGTATCATTTTATAAATGTGACAAAATATAATTTTGAATTTATATTAAATATCTCTATCAATTGTTTCATGAAAAGAAAATACCTAGGCCTTTTATTTTAGGATATGTAATTACAAGAGGAAAGAACATTTTGTTTAGTCTTAGAAATGAATTCTTGAAATTCAGGGAGAGTCATTTTAATAATTCTGTGTTGAAAATCCTTAGTTATTTGGGGAAAAATAGGTAAAAATTCATGGATTTGTAATTCTAAAATTCTAGTATTGTATAAATGCAAGTTATTACACTGGTCAATGGGAATATCTGTTCTGAACTAGTTTGATGGCAGAACCAGGACCTAACTGATATGTGGTTATTTATTAACTTCACTTATCTTTGATGTTAATATTCATACATTCTTCTGTTTCTGATTGCTTCCCTAGACCCTGCTGAGGGTGTTATGTAGCATATGGTTTTTGTGTAGTATTAACTTCCTTTTTTTTAAAAAAATAAATTTATTTATTTATTTATTTATTTATGTGAAAGAATGTATTCCCAGTTCTATCTATGGCTGCGTTGGGTCTTCGTTGCTCTGCACAGGCTTTCTCTAGTTGTGGTGAATGGGGGCTACTCTTTGCTGCAGTGCGTGGGCTTCTTATTGGGTGGCTTCTCTTGCTGTGGAGCACAGGCTCTAGGCACACGGGCTACAGTAGTTGTGGCACACAGGCTCAGTAGTTGTGGCACACGGGCTTAGTTGCTCTGTAGCATGTGGGATCTTCCCGGACCACGGCTCAAATCCATGTCCCCTGCATTGGCAGGCGGATTCTTAATCACTGCGCCACCAGGGAAGTTCCTAGTATTAACTTTCTAAATCTGAAAACTTCCGAATTGTGAAATACATGTTTCAGATAAGGCATTGTGGACTTGTATCTACCTTATAGGGTTTATATGAAGATGAAGTGAGGTATAGAGTCAAAGCACATAGTATTGTTCCTGGCACATAGTAGACACTGTCCTGTTAGCATTTATCATTGTATTTAAAATAATAATTATAATCATCAACATACTGACTTAGGAAGTTATAAAAATGTTTCAGGTGCAGGGAGAAATGTTTGCAGTTTTATGGGAAGAATTTTTATAATTACAGAGAAAAAATTGATTTGTCTATTACAGCATGCTGCCCGGTAGAACTTTCTATAGTAATGGAAATTTCTATCTCTGTGCTCTTCAGTGTGATAGCCATGAACCACATGTACCTTTTGAATACATTAAATGAGCTAGGTAACTGAGCAACTGAATTTTGCATTTTATTTTAATCAATTTAAATAGCTACATGTAGCAATGGCTACCATATTGGACAACACAGAAGAAATATGGAAAGTACACAGAATACTTCTTTTCTGGTACGCTTACATTTTTATTGAAATTGGGAAAATACATTTTACATGTTACATGATTTTATTCTGTATTTACTCTTAACACTGTCGTCCATTTACTTTTTACTTCTTCCTCTTATTTTGGATTGTCATTGTCTCGCAGTTCTTTAGTGATTGGGGCTGTTAATTTTTGGTTACTTTGGCAGATCAGATTTGATTGGGAGGTTTAAGATTACATTCGTGTTCCATTTTGTAGGCAGTCTGGATAATATTGAAGTGTGTTTCTTAAAAATGTTCTTTTGTGAATTTACTTAATATATTTATACTTAGTCCTTCTGAAAATCCTGTGACTATAGCTCTGGGTATATTGTATTGCACTTGATTATCATGCCAGTTGTGTAACTGAGTATGTACCAGCGTTGTAAGTTTTGGGCACTCGTTTTCATGTAGCTACATTTGCAAAATTTACTGGTAGCTATAAGTTAGCTACCAGTATGTTATGTAGCATTTTGTCAATTCATTGTTTTTAATATGCTGAGATTTTGAAAACTTATTTTTAAATGTATATAGGTCAAAATTAATCTTTGAAAAAGTTACTCGATAAAAATGGATTCTTCAGTACTGAAAATATATCAGAAAGTGGTTAGTAATTTTGGGTAGGAAATTAAAATTCATTATCTATGATTATGTGCTTTCCTCCTTACAATAAATTCTGTTGAAACAGAATGTAAACTCTTAAAATTAAAAAGGTGTGATTTTATAAAAGAATAGTAGATTCTTAATATAGAGGAATGGATCTTTTTGATCTTGACTCTGTTGAGTCAGGATCCATGGCTGTTTTTAAGTTTACAGAGGCACAGTTCTGATTCTCTCTAGATGTGAGACATGTGCAGTTTTATATTACCTCCAAAGAAATGGGAATTGACTTATTCTGTGGTGTGTTTTAATATGTCATATGAATATGTGTGTGCATATTTTTAGCATATTTAAAATACATCACAAAAGTATATATTGGTATGAGTATGTCACCTTTTGCAATTTTTTCTTTTTTTTTGACATCTCTGCACAGACATTTAAACAATCTCAAGTAAAACACCATATGCCCTTTAAAAAATACTGTAGTCATTAGGTTTTCTAACTGGCATAACATTTTTTCCCAGGACAGAATAAATAGAGTCACAAACCCCGGTTCTGGGGAAGAGTAGTGAGAAATAATCCTTGAATAACTGTTTTCTTCCTGTTTCTCTGTCTTGAAAGAACCAGGTTATGACCAGTTTTTGAGTGTTACTAACCTTTTGTGGCTTTCTACCTATTCCTAGATTACGTGGGTTGGTAATGTGTATTTAATAGGGATAACAATATACTAGTAATATGTTTCTGCCAGTTGTGGGTTAAACTTTTTGGGCTGGCCTGGCAGTCAATTAATACTTATTTCTACAACAAAAATAACATTCTTTTTGTGTGGAATTACTTCCAAACAGTCGAACTTGGAGTACAACCCATTTCTAAGTCAAATACTGTTTGTATTTTTTAATTTTGCCTCTTCCAGCCTAGAATTTGGGATTATCAACATCCTTTATGTCTCTAATCCTTTAGAAGGATGTGAGCAGAGATAACATTTGTTTTAAGTATACAATAAAACTTCACTTATCTGGAATTTGTAATAAAATATAAATATTTTAAAGGATAAATTAAGGACAACAATACCACATATAAGTGAGTGATTAAGATAACATGGTACAGTGGAAAGGATTGTAGATTTGGAGCCAGAAGATTTGGTTCACTTTTGTATTGGTGGATTTCATAATGTTAAGAACAAAATACCAGGCTTCCCTGGTGGCACAGTGGTTAAGAATCTGCCTGCCAATGCAGGGGACCTGGGTTCGAGCCCTGGTCTGGGAAGATCCCACATGCTGCGGAGCAACTAAGCACATGCGCCACAAGTACTGAGCCCGTGTGTCACAAGTACTGAAGCCCGCACCTAGAGCCCGTGCTCCACAACGAGAGAAGCCACCACAGTGAGAAGCCTGCGCACTGCAACGAAGAGAAGCCCCTGCTCGCCGCAGCTGGAGAAAGCCCGCGTGCAGCAAAGACCCAATGCAGCTAAAAAAAACACAAAAGAACAAAATACCTGTCCCCTCTAAAAAAAAAAAAAAAAAAAAATCACAAACCATGCAAATTTTATGGGTAGGGGAATTATTATATCAATATTTTTTTCAAAATGAAGTATTTTTTTATATTTTAGAAGCAGTTCATGTTATTTTCTGAAAAGAAATTACAGAAAGATAATAAAGAGCACTTAAAACTCCGCTGAATTAAAGCACTGTTAATGCTTTGCTATTTATCTTTCCACTTCCTTTCTAATGCACATTAAAAATAAATGCCAAGATCCCATATTATAGCTGCTGTTGTGTAACTTGGGTTTTTACTTATTATATAATATCATAGGCCCTTTCCATGTTGATAAATATATGGCATTGTCTTTGTAGCTGCAGTAGTTTGTATTCCATTATGATGTCTTTCAGCAGTCTTGTTAAGTATTGATACATTAGGTTATTTCTGATTTTTCAGTTTTATAGATAAGATTGTAATGAACTTCCTTTACTTACAGGTATAGATCTCTCTTCTCCCTTCCCTTCCCCTTCTCTTTCCTTCCTGCCCTCCTCTCCGCGCCCCCCTTTCTCTTCCTCTGTATCTATATCTTTGAGCATGTGACTGGATATTTCATTAGGAATAATTCCTTTAAGTTTCTTTTTTTAAAAAATATTTATTTATTTATTTTATTTTTGGCTGCGTTGGGTCTTAGTCCTGGCACGTGGGATCTTTGTTGCGGCATGTGGGATCCTCCGCAGCTGCTCGCGGGCTTAGTTGCCCCTCTGGATTTTGGATCTTAGTTCCCCGACCAGGGATCGAACCCAAGTCCCCTGCCTGGGAAGGCGGAGTTTTAACCACTGGACCACCAGGGAAGTCCCTCCTTTAAGGTTTTTGGTGACCTTCCATAAAGGCTTTAATGGATTATAATCCTACCAATAGTGTATGTATGCCTTGCTAATATTGAGTAATGTGACATGTATATGATATGTATTATTTATATATAAATAAATTTATATATAATCTTTTAATTCATAGATATTTAAAATATGTATTATCATGAAAGAATTGTTTTAATTTAGTTTTTAATTGGTAGTAATTTAAGAATTGTTATACAGTAAAAAGTTTTCCTATTCCTGTTGCCTGATTTCTTCCCTTTAAGTAACAACTTTTATTCTTCCTTGGGTATTCTTGCTGACTTTCATTATCCACATTATAAGCACATAATGAATATACACTTATTTTTTCCTTTTTACACATGGAGTGCCATTCTGTAGACATTCTTTTATGTTTGGTGTAAAAAAATAATGCACCAGGAGATCTCTGCATAGCAACATGTGAGGGAGGGGGAGGGAAGGAGGAAGGGAGGGAGGATGTATTTAAAGTTTTCCTAGCATTTTTTGGGGGGGTTCACTCTTTTTTTATGTTTTTTAATATTGGTAAAAGTCACATAATATAAAACATACTATTTTAAGCATATTTAACTGTATAGTTCAGTGGCACTAAGTACATCCACATTGTTGTGCAGCACTCACCATCATCCATCTCCCAAATTTTTCACCTTCCTAAACTGAAACTTTGTCCCCTTTAAACACTAGCTCCCCATTCCCCCCACGCCCCCCATCCCTGGCCCCTGGCATCTACCAGTGTACTTTCTGACTCTATGAATTTGACTATTCTAAGTACCTTGTATAAGTGAAATCAAACAGTATTTCTCTACACCCAAGAATATGAGTGACTAGTTTTTTAAAGACTTTATCAGGAATAGATATTTTATCAAGTGCCATTTTAGCATCAACTTTTTCTAGCGTTTTGTAGATGAGTTACTGTTTGATGAACTCTGGAGCCTAAATAAAGAAGGGAGACCTTTATTTTTCAAGGAAACTGAGGCAACTTCTAAATGAGTTACTTAAGTCAGAAGAGGTAATAAGGTTCTCACACAGATAAGCAAAAAGAAGAAAATAAAAGCTATCTGTAATCTTTTACCAAGAGATGCTTATATTTTGGCTGTGTGTGCATGTGAATTACTGAAGTCTAAGAGTCTAAAAGCTTTTTTGATAGTAACTTCCTAATTTTTCCTCCAAGAAGGTTGGATTTTTTACATTTCTATCAATAGTTATGAGAGTACCCCCCTCCACCTCTCTCTGACATTTAAACAGTAGAAATATTGTGCTTTTCTCTAACTATTTTACATTACAGCTTTCCTTTGACTAATGAGTTTGAAAATATTTTGGCCATTTATATTTCTTCATTTGTGGGTGTATGTTCATATTCTTAGCACAATTTTACTGAGTTCTTGTTTTTTTCCCATTGTTTATTAAGGGCTTTTAATATATTAAAGGCACTGAGCCTTTATCGATCATATATGGCAGTCTCCCCACAGTCCCCCATACCCTTCATCATTTGGTTTCCTTAAGGTTTATTTCTTTTTTAATATGTTTGTTTTCATTTTTAACGTAGTTAAATCAGCCTTGTACTTTATTACTTCCACTTTGACAGAAAGTCCTACCCTCAACTTTTGTACAAATCATCATGTACTTCTTATATTTCAGGCTTTTAGTTTCTACAGTTTAATATTTAATCCATTATTTTGTTGTATTGTGCCAGGGAGGGTTCTAAGTTAAAACAATTTTACTTTAAGTTGGTTTGCCAGTGGTCTCACCACCACAAATTATATAAACCTCCCTTTTCTCTCAGAATTGAAATGCTACCTTTATCAGATAATAAATTATTATTTTTGAGTTTTCTGCTTTGTCCACTGAATTGTCTATTCCTTTGCCAGTACTACATTACTTTAGTTATTATAGCTTCTTAATATGTTTTAATATTTGGTATTACAGTTCAGGGTCACCTGCATAACTTTTCTTTTTAAAATATTTCTTGTCTCTTTTCCTATTTTTATTCTTCCAGATGAATTTTAAGGAATCATTTTATCAAGTTCCAAAGCAAATTCTAAGTGCAAATTTTAAGCAGTTTCATTTTTCTTTTCTTTTTATGCTTTCTGCTGTATACTCAAATTTCAGACATTGGTCTATGTGATTCATTTTACTTTTAAAGTTGATTAATAAAATAATTTTACTTTTAGAAAGTTTATTTGAAACAACACTGGATAGAAACTGACTAATGAGTGACTTGGTTAACTAGTGTGTGATTAGAGATGCTGAAGAACTTCTCAGTTTTCTTTAGTATTTGTTTTTCTTGCTTGAATGTAGAATTGTGCTGTGCCTGCAGTATGTAAAAATCAGCCAAACTATCTCCTCAGTTTTTAAATCGTGCAGTTATTGTCTTATTTTTGAATGGAGAGCGTGACTAGTAGCAAAAGACTAGCTTAATTTTTTTATAGGGATGTAAATCTGTATTCTGACTAATAGAATTAAATACAAGGGCATCCATGCCATATATATCATAGAGAATAAACATTCAATATATTTATTTTATAAATACATGAGTTAATCTAAGTGATGAAATGGATCTTATTTTGACCATTTTAATGAAAATATTTCTATAGTAAGTTTATTATAGCACATTTATGACTATGTATAAATGGAATACCAGGTACAGTTTAATCTTTTTTTAACTGAAATTTGATTGTAAATATCAGGTGTTGCAATCTACTTGTACTATAGTGATGCCCTAGGGTACCATAGAGCCATAAAGTGTAGTTTGTTTCTATGATAAATAGTCCTACTTTGCTATGCTCTTTGAATTTATAAATTTTTTTGGTAGAGTTTTATGTTTTCTCTCTCGTTTGCATCTGCTAATTTTGTTGCTGTTCTTGTGCCATGCTCTGGCAGTGTTTCACCTCCCCCACCTTTTGCATGCTGCTTCCAGCCTACTATAGACTAGAAATTAAATTTATTAGATTTGTATCTAAAATAAGAAGTCATACTCTAGGAAAGCCTGATACACTTTCTCTTCTGAGAAAAGTTACTTGATCTTTGGTGCATAAACTTAATATCAATTTTGAGAGTTGAGTTTACTTATTACTTTTGGTTTTTGGCTGTATTTTTAGTAGCTGAAATTGTCAGGTAGCAGGTCAAAGTTTATTTTTAAGTCCTTTGTCTGGGACTGAATCTGTTTTCACAATGAAACCATGTTAAGCATGTTAGATTTCTGGGTTAGTTCAGTACACACAAATTTTTTTTTTTTTACCCACAAAAAATAGTCTGAAGTAATATTTTCAGCTATGCATAATTATCATTCATACCGTTTTGAAGAAGCAGGCAAGGCCACTGGCTGGGGTTGGCAAGGATAGGAGGTAGGGAAGCTTGAGAGTGGTGAAGGTTTGTAATGGCAACAGTGGAGTTAGGGAGAGAAAGCTAATTAGGAATATGCTTAGTGTTACCTAATTTGTCAAGGACTCTGCAAAGCTTATAAAAGGGCTCTAACAGCAAGGTTGTATAATTTTCTATAGCTGTGATCAACTGCTGGGCATAGGACTGGAAAAGAAAGATGATTGGGTTGATTTAGGGATTTGAAGGGCAGATGTAACAGAAGAATATTGAAATTCTAGATGTTTGAGTCTCTGATCACTGAGCCTAGGCTGGTGGGGAGGGATGGAATAGAAAGGTATGAAGGATTTGACCAATTTGTAGATAAATGGGAGAAGGAGAAGGGTTTGGAGGGTTCAGTGAAATATGAAATTAAGTAAAATAGAAGATTAATTAAGAGAACTGGAGGTATAGAAAATACAACAAAATGGAAAACATCAGCTTGGATGTTTCATCTTCCAAGAAGACGTCCTTGGCCTGTCCAGTCTTGTTAATTCCTTTCTGTGTGCCGTGGCACCTTGTAGTATACTCTTATAAAAGTCCTTATTTTACTGTATTCCAGGGATCTATTTACTTGTGTATTTCTGTTCCCCACTGTAAGCTTCATGAGTACAGAGCTTGTTTTAATTTTCCTGTTTTACACTACATGGTACCTGTTAGGTACCTAGTAGGTGTTGAATTTAATAGAATGAATAGGAAGTTGTGTTCAGAATGGGATAGTATAATTTAGGAGGATAATTTCCATGGGAGTTGCTAAAGCTGAAAAGAGGTTAGAACATTTTTATGTCACTCATCACCTATCTATTTTGCTTTCTTTCTTTTTAAAATTTATTTATTTATTTATTTTTGGCTGCATTGGGTCTTCGTTGCTGCGCGCAGGCTTTCTCTGCTTGCGGCGAGCAGGGGCTACTCTTTGTTGCGGTGCGCGGGCTTCTCATCGCATTGGCTTCTCCTGTTGTGGAGCACGGGCTCTAGGAGCGCGGGCTGCAGTAGTTGTGGCATACGGGCTCAGTAGTTGTGGCACACGGGCTTAGTTGCTCCGCGGCATGTGGGATCTTCCTGGACCAGGGCTCAAACCCGTGTCCCCTGCATTGGCAGGCGGATTTTTAACCACTGCGCCACCAGGGAAGTCCTTAACATTCTGTATTTTGAGTGTCTTTGATTTATTTGAAACCTCTACTGCTTCCTTAGAAAATTGTAGCTATATGTCATGGCTGGTTTGTAGAAGGAAGGATGGTCTTGTGCAGTCATACAAATCTGAGTGAGTGCCATTAGTTCTCTTTTTTATATTGCTGGGAATTCTATTTGTAAAATTCAGATAAACATATACATCTCTCAGATTTCTTATGTGGATTGAATCAGATTGTGTAAATCATTTATATAGAAAATAGAAAGGTGTTCATTGTAGATCTCTATATAAATGTCTATACCTTTTAATTAGTTTGACTTTACAGGGTTATAGATAGAATTGAACCTCAGCATATTTTTGTAGGACCACCTATCTGCCTTTATTCAGAAACAGAGGAATCCGGGTAGTATCAGTTACTTTGACTGAATAGAAAATCTGAGAGTCTTTTTATTAACTCCCGAGGAAACTGAAGAACAGTGAGATGAGGTGATTTGCCCTAGAATGTGTTTTGGGTTAGTTTTGGGTTCAAGGGCTATATACCTGGTTTTCTGAATATCAGCCCAGTTTACTTTCGCAGAGCCTGTCTGCTATAAATTAGTGTTAATTTGACTATTCCTCACTTGTTCCTCATTTTTTAAACCGCCAGCACTGGCTCAGTTCTTTGTTTTACTTTTACATTTGAGATGACACTACGGTATTGGACCCACTTTAAAGTAACGAATGAAGTATATACTTGAAGTGTTTATGTTAACTTAGAGCATAACTTCTTTACGTGCCTTAATTCCTGTGATTATCTATTATAATCTGCTCTGAAAGTATAAAGACTTCATTCATTTAGACGCTACTGGGATGTCTGAATTTCCTGATTAGAACCTGCCATTCGGTTGACAAAAAGAATTTATCCTTAAATTTTTTGTTGCTTTCATGTTTCATAAGCTTCCTTTAAAAGACACAGTGACCTAATTATGACCACATTTCAGCAGCCAGACATTATTTTTACAAATTATTCTTTGGTTTGAAGTTAGTTTCTTTTTGTTTTTCCCTCTCATTTCAACTCCCAACATTTAGTCTAAAGAGGTGCCACCCAGTGTAGCCAGTATGTGAACTATTTCTCATTGTCTTTTATGAGATAAGTAGCTTGAGCCGGATTGTAAAAGTCCTCTGCTTCCTTCGTTGAGATAGTTTTCCTGTGTTACAAGAGGAATTAAATGATGTGCACAGTGATGCACATTCTGGTGCAAACTCTTTAACTCATTGTGGACTTGTAATAGACAGTCTGAGACTGTCACTTGTAGGCAGACCACATTTGACATAAAGGATTATTAAATGCTAGTGCTTTTCATTTATTCATTCAACAAATGCCTGTTGAGTGCCTACTGTTTGCTAGGCAATATACCAGTGAATAAAACAACAACCCCCCCCCCCCAGATCTCATGAAGTTTACATTCTAGTTCTGTTAGAAATACCATTATTATTTCTCTTTTCTCAGAAGTTCTGTTGTTTTTGTATTAAAGCTGTATTTTTGCAGTTTACAGTCTTATGCATTTGAAGCTGTGACTTAAGTCTGTATATGTTTACATATAGTGGTAATACTACTATAAAAAATTAAATTTTAAAAATTTAATCAGCTTAATTTTTTAGTGGATTCTTCTGAGCTTTCTAGGTAGAGAATTGTATTGTCCACAAATAATGCTTCTCTTTTAAGTCAGAACTTACAGAACATTAATAACTAGGAGTGAGGATAATGGATCTTTTTATTCCTGATTTTAATGGAAATGTTTTTCGTATTCACTAGTAAGCATGATGTTGACTTTTGGTTTACAGTGGTTTAAATCACTTTGAGGAAGTAGTTTTATATTTCTGGATTTAAAAAAGAAAATGAAGGGGAGTTGAGTTTTATCAAATGCCAAAAAGGATATCTTTGAGATGATTGCTTTTTCACACTTGACCTACTGATGTGTTATATTATGTTAATAAGTTTCCTATCATTAAGCCACGTTTGCAATCTTGTTGTGGAAGTTTACTATCATTTATTAATGAGTTATATCTCTGAAATAGAGATTAATCTAGAACGCTTTTATATCTCTAAAGATTAATCTAGAACCCACTTGAATCTTTGACTTAATTGTGTATATCTTTACATGTAGTGGTAACACTTTTAATTACATTTTTGGCTTAGACCATTTTCTCTTTCCTGTGACTTACAAAACCTTTGAAAACAGTGTTTGTATTTTTTGTCACCTTCTAGCTTTACTCGAAGTTAGTGGTTCTGAAGCAAGGACCTTTTTAGGAGGAGATGTAGAGGGAGTTAATTTATAATAAAAGAAAACAGACATCATGAATTGACTACACAGCATATCTGGATAGAACAGTGTATTAAACAGTCATTCTTTGGTTGTCTGTCTTATGTTTCTGACACATGTCCTATTTCTGATTTTAGAGTATTTTAGAGATTATACTCCAATATTAGAAGTTTAATGATGAACTATAAAGCCTGGCAAATTGATGAAAACCGATGAAACAGCCTATTGCTTACAAAGACTAAATCCACTAATGTGATGGTTCTCAAACTTCAATGTGCATTAGAATCACCCCAGAGCCTTGCTAAACCCTAAGACTGCTGGACTTCACCTCCAGGCTCTTGATTCAGTAAATCTAGGGTGAGCCCAATAATTTGCATTTCTAGTAAATTCTCAGTTGATTCTGGTATTGACGGTCCAGGGACCACACTTTGAGAGCCAGCACACTAATGTTATCTAGCAGCGCTCCCTGACTTATCAGTAAATAGCTGATTTAATCACAGTTCTAGCAGGTGGTGATTAAAAGAAAACTCAGTGGGTAAGCTAAAAGCCAACAAAGAAACTTGAAATTTTTTTTAACCTTCATTTTTAGTAGACTCATTAATGGAAGATCAAAGGACAAAATGTAGTTACTGTGATTCTGTCATTGTGACTAATTATGTAGAGGTAGACTGAAGTACCAGGGATGGGATGTTCTTTTCTTTCCCTCATGCAGTTGCCCCCAGAAGTACTGAACTCAAATTTAGATAACCCATTCATATCACAGTCAATAACATTTATAATCAAGATCCCACTGATTATGTAGAGACAAAATTTTAATGATATCAGTGGGAAGATTACAAATTGAAACATCTTTCTTCATAAATTAATTAATTTATAATTTACTAAGTATGTATGGTATGCTATGCACTGTGGATGCATTTGTATAAATAAATAATTATAAATTCTGATGATTATTAAAGGAAATGTACAGGCCACTATGAAATAGTGGAATATAGGAACTTAATTTAGGGAAAGCCTCTCTAAGGAAGTTCATTTAAGCTGCAGCTTGGCGCCACAAAGAGTTACAGGAAGAGGAAATACTACTACCATCACTAAATAGGCATTATGCACTAACATCTTTCCATGATTTCATTTACTAGCCCTGTTAGTTGGATAATATTATTCCCAAATTTTAGATGAAGAAACTGAAGGTTAAAGAAGTTAAATAACTTTTCCAAAGTTACCCAGCTATTAAGTGGTGGAGCTGGGATTTCATTAGGTCTTCCTGACTCTACATCCAAACTTTTAACTGCCATGTTACATTAGGGAGATTTGAGAATATTTTCTAAATTATCAAATTATATGAGTTAACTTCATATTTTACTTTTTCTCATTTTTACACCAGGGCCCTGCTGTTTCTATAAATTAGGTTAGAGTAGGCCATTTACAAACATACATATTCAGATATACACATCTATACATACATACGTATTTATATTTCTGTAACGTTAACTTTTTCTCATTGTAAAGGTAACACTTTTGAGAGATTTTGAAATCTCTAGAAGAAAAAAGAAGGAAATAATTTCATCATTCAGAGATAATCATTTTGACATTTTGTTATGTTTGATTATTTCTGTATTTAGGCATTCATTATTTTTAAAAAATTGTAATCATACCTTGTATACAAAATTATTTACTGATAAATAGACCTACAATGTTCACATGAGATATACATCTGTTTTTGGAATGCTAGTAATTTTGTAATAGTTTCATTTCATAATGTATTGACTTTAGCCTTCATGTAGTTAGTGAGAAGGGGAAGGGATTTCACATATTTCATGAAGTCAGATTAAAAGCATTCTGTTATAGTCATCTTTGGGAGTCAAATTTGGTAAATCATCCTTTAACCTTGTTACTCTGATGGAGTGAAGTTTTTAAAAGAGATATTTGTAATCTAGTTTCTGAGCTGTTTTTCTCATTTATAAAGAAGTATAAATAACTTTAAGAATGAGATATAATCTTGACTTGTAGTTTACCATTCAAGAGTATTGTGCTAATAATGTCACTAATTTTTTTATGCTGTTACTTTTCTTTTATTGATTTTTATCCATTGCATGAAGTTTTGTGTGTTTATTTTGGGAATACAGAAAAATCATTTAGATTTCAGCCCTCTATTTAAACTACAGTCCAATGGGATCATGTTTATTTGCCTTTTTTTTTTTTTGTCTCTAGCATGTATATACTCCTTTGCTTTTGTAGACAGACCCCCAAGGATGCCAGAAGAGTTTAAAAATCTGTGGACTGTAAGCCTTGCCACATTTTATGTTTATTAACTAATTTTCAAAAATATTAAAGGTCAGATTTTGTTTTATCAAACTTAACATCTTGTCTTTAGTGATATATGCCTATTCCTTTTGGGTTCATTATATGTCATAGTGATTTGTGTTGAGGTATTTCTTTTGTGTACATCTACCTCCAAAAGATTTTAAATACAATTGCAGAACTTTACATTTGTAACTTGAGAAACAAGGAAACACATTTAAAAAAAATCAGAACACCATTCCATAACAGTCATACATAAATCAGTGAAATAAAATTCATTTAAAAAAGCATGCTGATCGTTCACTATAATTTAGTTTAACTATTATCTTTAAGCTGTTGGATGTAAATTGAATTTAGATATTAGCCAGATAATCGTATTATTCACACATAAGCCTTAAAATGATGTGTGTAAATAATTCTTTCATGTTAGCTTCTTTCTTTGGTAGTAAACTTTTACTGAAAAGTCTCCAGTTTTTAAATATATAAAGTACCACTTTTTTCTTTTCTAACCATAAAAGTTCTGTGTAAGGTATTTTCCTTTTTTCTAATATAGTATTTCTCTACCATGTCTTTTTTCTGTACTTGTTATCAAATCCCTTTTCTAAGTCTTTTTATGTTTTGTTTAGACAACTGTTCATTCAGCTGTTCATCCACTTATTAATTCATTCAAGAAATGATTATTTAATTCCTATCATATGCTAGGCATTTGACTACATGATGTGGAAAGAAAGTACGGGGAGGAAAAAGGGAATGGGAATTCTTTTGTACTGATGCATGTCTTAGGTATGAAGTATGACTTTTATGTGTCTTATCTCATGTGGTCATCACATGAGATAGATTTTACCATTTCCATTTTACAGATGAGGATTTAGGTTCAGAGAGATTAGGGGTTTGCATAGAGAACACAGTTTATAAGCAGCAGAGCTATGATTTGACTCCAGGACTATCTGATTTTACACAGTATTGCCTTCCTACATGGGAGATAGGTGAATAAAGTGAGTATACTGCTTGTCTTCACAGACGGTGTGGTTTGGTGTGCTGTATCTCTGTGCTTTGTGAAGATGTCTTCAGAGGGCGTGAAGTTCTGGCTGTGTTCTCAGCCCTTCTCCCTTGCAACCAGAAAAGCTCCTTTAAAAGTTCATCTTCCTTACTGGGCTTTCTCATTGCATCTTATGTGAAAAATGGATTTTACAGCTAAAAAACAAAAAAGGCTTCAGAGTCACTGGTCTAGGAGAATTGTATATGTTTACATATATGTGTAAGTAGAGAGATAAATAGTCTTATACACAGATAGAGAATGATAGGAGATGAATATGTGAAAAATTAGATATACTGGTTTCGGAATACAGAGGTAGGTTAAGGGGATTTTCAATTTGGAGTTTGAAAGCTTGTTAAAATAATGCCATTTGAGCTCTGTCTTCAAGGATGGCTAATATTTGGCATTGTAGAAATCTGGAGGTAGTGTGGCAGTGAGGGTAGGTAGGGAACACTGCAAGTAATGGGAACAGCATGATCCAAGACCCAGAGATAGAGATGAGGCATATGCGACAGAAAGTTTAATGTGTCCAGAGAGAAACTTGATTGTAGGAAAAATGGACAAAACTGTTGATTGGTATCAGAATATGGCAAGCTTTGAATGCCAGACTAAGGAGTGTAGTCTTTTCTAGTGGGAAACCTTTAATAGGTGTTTGAAAAGATAAAGGTGTGATATGTGGTGATAATGATTAAGAAAGATTGATTGTAAGCAGCATGTAAAATGGATTGGCTGTGGGAAGACCTGTTGTACTATAATAGTCGAGGTGAATGGTAATGGCAGTGGGAATGAAGAATAGGAAATGATTATAAGTGATAAAGCAGAGGCTAGATTGTTAGGTATTGGGGGCTGATGGAATTAGTGCATTAGTTACCACAGATAATTCCGAGGTTTCCCTCCTGGAGGAATGGGAAGCTGATGGTGCCAAGTGGCAGGTTTGAGTGTTGAGTTTTATCGTTTGTATCTTAACTGATTCCAAAAAGATTTGAGGAGTTTGTCATAATTGTTTATAATAGAATAGGATAGAAAAAATGAGAATCAAGATTAAACCTAAAAGGAGTGGAGATGCAAAATTAATACAAGTGGTAAAAATGCACTGAGATGCATATAATAAAGTCCCTCTCTGATTGCCTGGTTGGGACAAAAGTTTTACTGTTAAGCTTCCTAGAAAATAGGAAAGATAACATTGTATACTATACTGTCTCAAAAGAAACTAGATTCACAGTCCATGATATAACACATAGTTATTAGGAGTTTAACATTTATTGGTACTGAGGCCTGAGAAAATTTTCTTCCCTGGAAGCCTGCAGAGGGACACTTTATTATATAGTCAACAGTATCCTTAACTGTGTATCGGCAGTAAATATAGTCCTGAGTATTCAGCTGATTCTTATAACATCTTTGACTTCCAGCTAAGGAAACAGCACTATTGAGTAAAAGCACATTTCTTTATTTTTTGTACTTTTTTTTTGAATTTTTGAACTTTATTTTTTTATACAGCAGGTTCTTATTAGTTATACATTTTACACACATCAGTGTATACGTGTCAATCCCAATCTCCCAATTCATCATCCCCCCCCCAGACACCCCCCCTCGCCGCTTCCCCACCTTGGTGTCCATATGTTTGTTCGTTCTCTACATCTGTGTCTCAATTTCTACCCTGCAAACTGGTTCACCTGTACCATTTTTCTAGGTTCCACATATATGCATTAATATATATTTGTTTTTCTCTTTCTGACTTACTTCACTCTGTATGACAGTCTCTAGATCCATCCACATTTATTTATTTTTAAAGAGGTTAATGGAAAGTCTGATCTCAAGATTAGTTGTTTCAAATTGTGCTTTCTGGAACCGTAAGTGTTTCATCACAGACCTCCAGGTTCTGGTTCCCTTATTCCCACTTTAATCAGAGCAGCTCTGTATTTGTTTTATAGATTTGGTTTGCATTTTAAAATTTGGTGTTGGAACAGAGCGTTCCATAGTTTAAAAAAGTTTGAAACCACTGGCTTATAGCAGTGGTGTCAAAGTAGAGTTCAGGGAAAAAATATTAATACTTATATTTATATATTTTTTCATGCCTTAAATTTTCTGTTTTCATGAATAATTTATAAGGTAAATAATGTGTTAGAAAGGAAATATATATATATAAAATTTATAAACAAATGTACAGTGGTGGTCATTACATGTATATTTTATTGATGGGTTACATTATATAAAAGTGGGTCTCAGAGGAGACCCACTGAGCTAGAGGAATGTATAGACAGAGTAACTCTGAGATAATTTGTAATGAATATTGTATCACAAAGTTTAGTCTTCAAAACTACTTGGTTTGCTGAAAATTTTAAAGTTTTATTCTTTGGTAAAAAACTGGCCAGCCCATATCCCCTATTGCCATTTAAAGGCACAAGCATTTTTTTTGGCATATTCAAGTTTGAACTTTTTTTTTTTTTTTAACAGTACTAAATTGTAATGACTTCATATGATATACGTGAGATATTTTTTTGAGCTTTGACATATTTTATCTCATTTAAATCTCAAAACATCCATGCAAGACAGGGCAGGCGGGTGGATTTTTCCTCCTGTTTCACAGATGCGGAAACTAAGGCATGAGGAGGTGGTTATTTTTCTAAAAGCCATGCAGGAAAGTAAAAGGGCTCTAGAATGAAGTTCTTCCTTCTGTCTATCTTTTTCATTACCTTTCTGCTTCTAATCACTACCCTGCTAATGCCTCCTTAAAGCATGCATCTAGGGCTGCAGAAGCAAAAACTCAGAATAAAAGATTGATGTCAGGATTCAGTAGAAATGAGCATGGTTAGATGAAAGTCAGGAAGAAGAAACTGAATTTTAAATGGAAAGATAAACCCTCAGGCATGTAATGGTAAAAAAACTTCTGCAAATTCCTATTGTTTATTAGTGGCTCCCTGAAGACTAGAATTGAGAAGGATTGTGGTTATGCAGGGTCTCAGTGGGAAAAAATGCCTTCTACCATGATATCTGCTGTGGATGGCCTTCTGCTAGCCAGGAAGTACGATTAGAAATAATCTTCTATCCTGAATGTAATAAGTATGGCAGAGACAGAGAATTTGGAAAAGCCAGACAGTTTTATATAGTTCAGTACTGGTAAGCGATGAAACTGAAGCTCAGAAAAACTGTTTTGTCTTATATCATCGTAACTCTGTAACTAGATCTTAATTCTCTGACTTGCAGCTTAGTCCTTTAAAAATCCTATCATACTAAAAAAGTTGGGATGAGGTGGGAAGCTTGGAAAAAAACAAGAAAACTAAACCATGTAAAGAAATCAAAAGGAATAATTTATTAAGACTATGTCCTGTGACTATAATTAATCTTTCATTTTGACTTTCTGATATCCTGGCTGGCTATCATACTTTGTATTTTTAAGTTTGTTTCCTTTCTATTAGATATTCATGTGCTGAGAAAGTAGATACTGGTCATGAGGAACATTTTAATATACAGCCCTTTTGTTAGCATAAGTCAGTTTGTTTGATTTTGATTCAATTAGGTTCAATGGAGACATTTCTAGACTCATAAGAGTGAAGCCAGCTTTAGAGAATAGTATATAGCAACTACTAAACCACCCTGCTTATAAATAGTCCCTTGCACATCAGATTTAAAAATTCTCAACTTCCACTTGTTTTATTGTCTCCCTTGTCTAACTCATCACATTCTTTATTTCTTAAATGAGCTTCCTTTCTCCATCCACTAAGTATATTCTTCTTGTTGTCTTTAAGGCCAATTCACCTTTCATATTCAGGTTTCTTTTTCTCTAAGACTTCCTAGCCAAGAGTAAAATGCTGATTCATACACAACTTCCTTACCCAAAAAGTTGACATGCTTTTATCTGTTCTTAATTTTTAATGAATTTTAAATTTGTGGTAAGCCTGTCTTTCTGTGGGCTTTTAATCATTATAGGTGTGCCCATCCTAAATTTTACTATTCTAGGTAATTTTCAAAGGGAAACCTACACATAGGGACCCTTCCCTGGAAGTTTGGAATCTAAGGCAGTGCTCATGTGGACATGAATGAAAAGAAAGTTCAGGTAGGAGAACGGAAAGAAGGCAGTACCTGAATGGGCAACTAAGGGTATGTCCTTTATAAGAGTAGAGACAAAGAATAAGTATATAGGTAAGGGGAAGTTTAGGCTGAGTAAGTGAGGGAGTTCTCAACTGTAGAAGAAGTAAAAGAAAGTTGAAAGTTCTGATCAAAGCACTCTAAGAAATCCTTCAGAGGAGATCAACATCTAGGAGCTCTGTAATAGTCTGAATCATATTAGTGTACCACTGAATCTAGTAGATGTTCTTTTTCTTTGTGATACTACTTCATGCCACTTTTTATTACTCTAAGTTAGGAAATTTGAATTGATATTTTGTCTGACAATTTTTCATATATACAGTTGTCTTCTGTGTTTCCTGTTTCATTCAGTTAGTTGTCATGGAATGGAAAAAAGACAAGACTGGGCACCTGCAAATGTAAAATACTTAACAGTAAATAGTATAAAATATCAAAGAGAGGAATTAGTTTTCAAAATGAAAGTCTGAATACCTCTCAGCTTGAGGCCTCTGAGATTCTAGAATAGGTTCTTAAAGACATGATTTGTGAGCCACCTAGAAGGTGAGTATTGGAAGCCAGAAGGTTGTACTCAGCAGTAGCCATGCCTCACAAGCTCTGTACTGCCAGGGATACTGGGGAGCTGTCTCAGGAACATGGGCCACATAGAGTGTTTTTAACTTTCAGTAAGGAATTGAGAAGTTTGCGGTGAGACTTCGTGGACAAAATGGGTAAATATAGCCTGGTACCTAGTTAATACAGTTGTGCAGCCTAATAATTTTTAAAGTGTAATTATCCAATTATTAAAAAATTTGAATTTATTGAATTCTTAAAGACATTGTTTCACGAGAGAGAGTTATGTACCACAGGACCTGCTTGGTGGATTAATTGAGGGGTGAACATGAGAGTTCTCTTTAGGTTTGAAAAGTATGTTTTGGAAGTGGAAGTAGATTAGACTTTCCATCGGTTTCTTGCTAGTCTCTCAGAATTAGGAATTAAGAGTGAACTATAAGGTACTCTTCACTCAGCATCAGAAAGAACTCTGGGACAGAGATGGAGTGGACAAGTTCAGGGAGCTGGTAATCCTTAATTGAGTGTTATTTGGAACAGGGCTTCTCAAATTTTGTTTTTCCCGGGGATCTTGTGAAAATACAGATTCTGATTCAGAAAGTTTGGGGTGGAGCCTGAGGTTGTGCATTTTTATACAAACTTTCAGGTGATGCTGTTGCTGCTGGTCTGTGGACCACACTCTGAGTAGTCAAATTTAGTCTTTTAAGAGGATTTAAGAATTGGAAAGTTGATTATGTGTAATAACTGCAGTGATTTTTTTCTGACTGGGTATGAGTGCTTTACACGTGTTATCTTACTTTTCACAGAAAACATTCAAGGTAGGTGGTAATATTTTTACGGATGAAGAAATTGAGACACAGGGAGCTTAAGTAGCTTGCTCATGGTTTGTCATTGGTGTGACTGGGATTTAAACTTAAAAGACACCAAAACCCTTCCTAGGTCTGTCATATTTCCATGAGATTCTGTGGTTTTTGTGAAACTGATTTTCACGCTTAAAAGTAGTTTCTAATTGTGGGAATTTACTCTATTTCATGCATGGGGGGAAAATAACAACCCAACATTGTTTCCAGTACCAAATTTGTTGTATGGGTTCAGGAAAAATGAGCTTTTTAAACATTAAAGCATACTGTCAACTAAATTTTAAAAATTATAAAATTCATTCATTCTTTAGTGGAAAAGTATTGGCAAGTATAAAAAAAGTTTTTCATAATTCTTCTGAATTATCTAAACATAATGATTGCCACTGTTTTGAGTTTTTCTGATACACATGCATACCCCTGTATAATTTTTTAAAAATTAAAATTGTGTTGTGTACACCTGTTTTTTCCCACTAAGCACAACTTAAATAAAGACATAACAAAACTCTACTTTACCCTTTCCTGGTTTTCTCTTAATCATTGGCAACCTCACCATTCTCTCCTAGGCTGCAATCAAATTTTCCTTATTCTTCGTCTCTCCCAGTAATTGCGCCAAATTCTGCTATTTCTTTGTATTCTCTTTGTAGCTTGCTTGTGTTTTTCACATCCAGGCTAGATTGTTTTTCTACTGGTTAATGGTGACTAAATCACCATATAATTCTTAAATTCATTCTCTGCTTCATTGGTTGACTATTTTGGCTGGGCACAAAACCTTTAGTCTTTCTTTTCTCACATCTTTTCAGTGACTTTGATGAAATCAGTGTGAATACTTGCAGAGTTTAAAGCCGGTGAAGTACCTGACCCTATTAGCTTTTATTTCTAACCAAAAATTTTTTTTAACTTCTTGCCTCCATTGCCAGATAGGGCACTGGTTTGCATATTTCCTTTTCTAAAATGTAGTATCTATGGTTTTATACTTGCATGTGTGTTTATTTAATTTTAATAAATAACTCTACCTTATTGAGGCTTTCTCAAGTTGTTGGTTTGTTCATTAAAACTTTACTTATCAAATTAAATATGGGTGCAGAATGACTGGAGAAGTCTGTTGATGTTTGTAGATGCTCAAACAGTTTTCTCTTCTCCTCAGTTCTTTATTCTTTGAAAAAATATCTCATCTACTTATCACCTGTGGCTTCTGGTCAGTGCATCTTCTCTCAGTGGATCCATGTAGATTGAGAAATGTAATCTCACAGCTTTATTCCTACCCTCTGCCAGAAAAAAAAAAAAAAGCAGCTAGAGCTCTTTTGTGGCTTTTCTAAGACTTTTGTTTTGAATAATAATGGAGAAATGGTTGTGGATGAAATTGGGATGAACAGTGCATGTCAAAAGATATACTTCCTAAAATCATATATATAATCTCTTCGGTAGGTAAAGAAAAATGTACCCTTATCCATGGATCTTTGGCAACATCAAAGATTTAAGTGAGTAAGAATTTAGGAAAGTATAGTTAGAAATTAATATTTAGAAATTAAAGTTGTCTCGGTCACTTAGCATAAGTATGTGCATATAGGCCTTAAATTTTAGGTAGGACAGTGAGACCGTGGTAAAGGGAATATTGTGGATAATTACAGGAACTAGGATTGACTCCAGATCTGACTGACACCAAAGCCTGCGATCGAAATGATTATCATTTTAATTTTATAAATAAGGAGGATTATAAATTCCTTATGTTCAATTTAAGAGATTAATTTTTAACTCCTAAAATGGTATTTTCATCTCATGTTAAGTATATACTGTGTGGTGTGGACATTAAATAAGATTATTGATTATAATGATTGGTTAAGAATTATTTATTTCCTTGGAACTTGCATTTTCTGATTAAACCTGACCCAAATCTTATCCCTTGGTATCTTCTTGTTTCATTTTTTCTTAATCTTTTTGATTCTCACTGATCAGTATTACTAAAAGTTATACTTTGGGAGTCTTTGGAGATGCAAAGATTCTCTCTTTTTTTGTATTTGTCAATTTAATAAAACTTTATGTTTCTGAGAACTAATACCTTTACAGATGAAATTGGGGATTAGGAAGTCACTTCATTAAGGTTAGGTTTAACACTATAAGGTAGTAATTAAGAGTGAGAAGGCTTGGGTTTGAATCCCAGCTCTTTAACTGTGTGACCTTGGGCAGATTTTATTACCTCATTTTCAGTTTCCTCATCTGTAAATAATTATAATGCCCATCTCATATAAAAGAGTTGTGAGAATTAAAGGAAATGATGTTTATAAAGGGTTTAGTGTAGTGCCTGGCACAATAAACAGTCAAGAAAGAAAAGCTAACATAAAAACAAAGTACAGTTTCAAGGTATTTTAGGCACATATATTTTCTTAAGATATGTTAATGTAAACTTAATTAAATGAATTTAAAGTTTAAAATACTAGGTTTGTAGAATAGATTGAGATGATATACTTAGAATAGCTATTTAAACCTAAAATAAAAATATTAATTTGGGCGGCTCTATTCATCTCATTGAATTGTCTATGCTTCTGATTTTATTTTCCTTATTAATATTACTTGTTGGACACATCACCATTGACTAACCTCTACTTGAAGAAGGGGAAGTAAAGTAACAAACTGAAATTTTAATGGTTTCTATTTTGTGAACAAGCTTTACAAATGTTTAGGGAGGAGACAATTTGGAAATTTATACAATTAATATGTATAAGTTGTCTTAATAAGTTTATTATAAGTTGACTATTGGCTCTCAAACTTGGCTGATTTACCTGGAGAGCTTTGCTTAAAAAAATTCCCAAGACCGCCTCTTCTCCCTTCCCCTCCCCAAGACCTGTTCCTCAAGTGATTCTGTTGATCAGTCAGATCTGGATGTCACTGGGCTACAACAACTCAAGTGTAGCTCTGTGAACCCTATAATGGAACATACTCAATTCTTTTTTTTTTTAAAACAATAAGGCAACTTAGTTTACTTTGAAAGGTATTTATGGCAAATATAAGTCTCCTTTAAAGAAAGTTTGTGCAGTCTCAGAACTCTTAACTACTCATTATAATATACAGTGATTATTTAAAAAATATTTACATTTAAGTTGGAGCGGTTCCTTTTTTCTTTTTTTAGAAAAATGTAAATCAAAGATAAAAACTTATTTTTAATTTTCTTATTCTTATATTATCATATTTCTGTTTATGATACCTTGTTTAGAATATGTCTCATGAAATGCTTTACGCCAGTGTGCCTCCAGAGGAGAACCTGGCCCTAGAGTGAGGCAAGCAGAGTGTCCAGGGCACAGCGTTTAAGGAGGCACTCACTGTCAGGGCAGTTGCCTGAGGATCTCCTTAAATTTTGAACCATAGGCGCCTGCTTGCTTGCCTCACTCTTCTTCCAGCCTTGCTCCAGAGAAGTAGGCTGCATATAAATTATTTTAATTTTAGTTTAGCATAATCTTATGCATGCTTGTATGTTTCATAAAAAATAATGACAATGAAAATAATGTAGCCGAACCCGAATTTAAATTACCCAGAAAAAAAATAGGTTAACTATTTGAAAAAGATAATATTATGATTTTATTCTTGCATGTTCAGTAGTTGTCAGAGTGTCAGAAATTCCAGTTCAGTAGAATCTTGTCTCCCTCTGAAATGTGCTTGTTTTATCTACTGGCAGCTGTCTGAAATCATTAGTGCTCTATCATAAGTTTCTTAATTTGATAAATAGTACATTCAGTTCTTGAACTTATGGATGATCATTGAAGCAATAAGTGGTAACTCCAGTTTTACCATACTTTTATTAATAATTTTAGAATTCTTTGACAATTTGCCTGTGATTTTTCTTTTTTTTTTGAGTGCCACATCTGGAAATGCTCAAAACTTGTTTGCCTTTTTAAGAGAACATTTTGCAGTGAAAGTATAACTTCTTCAGAGGTGAGGTTCAAGTTAACGAATGATGAACCATAATGTGAGGAAGCATAATATTGTGAATTATTATTTGGCAGACATAACTAATGCAGGCGTTAGCTGCTGAAGCCATTAATAAAGTACCACTTGCAGAAAGCTAGAGAGATAGGCAGCACAGAACTTTCTCTGTAAACTCTCCGAATGTGAACTACAGTACAACCTAGTTTATTCAATAAGGACTAAATTCTTTAAGTTTGATATGTTTGTAGGTTCCATGATTAATGTGTAACTAGAGTATAAAAGGAGTATTTAGAATCTGTTAAAATTTGTAGATGTGACATCATTGTCAAGTCAGGCATTTTATTTCTTAAAGTTAGAATTTATTTAAATGCACTTTTTTTTTTCCAAAATAAATTTTTAATTTCTACTTACAGTGGTGCCAAAATAAGTTTTCCTAAATAAAATTATTTAATATTTAGGTCTGTTGATAGTGTTTAAAGTAAACAAAAATAAACCCATAACAACCAAGGGTGGAGGAGTATCTAGATTTGTTTTTAGCTTTCTTTTTCATGGTTTCTCAGAAGTGTATCATATTATAAATACATTCAAAATGTTTTGCTCTGAGGATATGTAGCATTCCTATAAAGGTTAAATCAATAAAAATGATTTGGACACATTCCTAAGCATGGCTAGAACAGGTAGCCCGTTGTTTTAGGTACCCTTGAGTTTTTGGAGCAGATCATTATGGCGTAGCAAAAGAACTTACTAAAAGTTGCTTTCTATGTGTAGATGCGTCAGCTTAAAAAAAGCAAGATTTTCTGGCCTTCTAGAAATGAATATTTTTACAGTAGCCTGTGAATATTGATTTAATGATATGTTTTAAACTTTGTTAAAGTTTGAAGCTTTCTTTTTTCTCTTCTCCGAATGCTGAAGATACACCATAATTGATAAGGAAGAGGTACGTACAGGAAAAATGCAATGGGCAAGCCTTTCCAGCCAGTTTAGAATAAATGGTAGTCTTATGATTAAAGAAAGTATCAGACATTATAATTGCAAAATTAGGAATTAGATGTGATTCTTTTTAGTCTTGCCAGTTTAGAAGAAAATTCTGTAATCACTGGAATGTTATCTGTTCAAAATGTTCAAATGCAAGTTTGCATTTGAACGTTTATTTAAAAAAGCATATGTGTTTCTCCTGTGCTCAGGGTTGACTTCTTAGTGTGGTATTGTTGCTAGGTAGAGTTTTATTTTATGCCATTTGTTTGCTGTTTTCTTGTTCATTTCATATGTTTGAGTATGTAAGTTTTAAGTTCATATGTAAGTTTTCAGATCACACACTTTTCACAGCTACTTTTCAAAAAATTCCTTTCTGTCAGCTTACAATAATAAGATAATTTTTCTTAAAGTTTCCTTTAAAACAGCATTCAGGGTATTAGATGTTTTTTGATCATGGAAACACAATGAATTGACCATGTATTTGGCTGAATAAGGTTTAAATCAAAGTGGAGAATTTGAGTTACATGCATTAGTTTCATTATAGAAAATCGCTTATCATTTTGTACATGTAATATATATTTACTTTGTACGTAAATATTTTATCAAAAATACTATGGTATTTGTTGGAGCACATGATTTCATTTCATAGCCAAGAAAATAGTTTGAACATGTCTGAGTAAAAATGATTTTTACACATATAAACATATATAGAATGGTTTAACCATTTAATAATGGAATAATTTAGCAATTTAAGCCAAATATTTTGCTCTCTTAAAAAATAGTTATAGTATCTCTTGATATATTCCGATTTATCATTACATTAAAAAGAAAGAACATTTATAAAAATAAGCGAAAAATCAGCATATGTCTCAGTTTTCTTTCTAGATACTTGTGAATGATGATTAAAAATAAATCTCCGTATGTGTTTTCTTTGATCCTATTGGTGCACTAAAATATTCTGCAATCTGCTTATACATAGTATATGGGAAATATATTGTTAAATCTTTATTACTAAATCAAGAGTGATGTTCTGACAGTACCGATTGTCTTGATCTAGCTTAGATAATAGTATTTTTAAAATAAAGTGGATACTTGTGGTAAAAAGTTTTAAAAATGTTATAAGTTTTCCTCCTAAAATAGAATATATTCTGTGTGTTTAGTTTTAACAACTGAGGGAATGTAAAGAATTCTGTGTAACGCTGGAGTTTTAATAATATGAAAAAGAGGAGTTTCTACTATGAAGAGAAGGTTGGATTAATGATCAAAGGTTTGGATTACATTGACTTTCACGTTTATATTGCTTTACGAACATACTGTGTAGTACATTGTCTTTGTAAGTATATCTGTTTTATGGATTATCTTCTTAAATATTTTAATTTTTGTTTTGAACTCTGTAAGAGCAGTAGCAGTTTTTCTGCATTTTGTCAAAAGACGAATTACCTGAAAGCTTTACAAGTTTCGTGAGAAGTAAAAATTAGTCTTGCTAGATTACCTTTTGTAACCAGTTATCTTGCCTGATATTAGGATGGTACTGTCTTGATGGAAGTTTTCTCGTAGATATCTTCTTATAGTGTCTTAATATTTTTGAATCGGGTGCTAAGGTCCTTAGTATGAAATGCTTGTATATTTTTACATTTATACATTTTATGGAAAACACAGTGATTGATAATAATGTAGACTATTAGCATAAAAAAGTTTTCTTTCTGTGGTAGTATAATATTGCAGATTTCTGTAATCTGACAGAAGTTTACAAAATAAAGTGAGAATTCACTTTTCTTCAAAAAATAGGTTTTCTTTAAGGTGTGTTTACAAAACTTATAAAAAAGTTATTATTGATTAAAGGGAACACGTACCCTGTAACTTTTGCATACTCTTGTGTCTAATTCTGGGATCAAATTACACTAATACTGTAAAACCAATGAGATAAATATTAATTGTAAAATACAGCACTTTTTTCTTTTCAGGTTCATAGTGAATTCACGTTGTTTAGATCCATTTAAGTAATTCTTAATCATTTGGTAGAAATGATGATACCTTTCCACTTAAAGATTATCTGGAAATTTGAAGTTTAAATTGGGAACTTCAGTAGAAAAATTTAAAAATAAAATTAATTATAATTATTACTATCAAAATGAAATAACCGAATTAAAAATCACAATGCCTAATTTAACTTGTTTACCTAGGTTATATGGGCAATGAGTAAATATGCAGAAAATATACCTGTTTAGCTTCAAGCCGGAGTTGTTCTTTGAGATAATGTATGTAAATAGGTATCTGTTAGCAGATTAATTACATTCATATTTTCCCTTGTGAACTGTAATAATTTGTTTAACTGATACCAGTTTTTAATTTAAGTTTATAACTGGAAAATAGTGTCCTTGTGTTTTACAAGTATAGTTTTTGATTATTTTAATCTTGTATACCCTAACAGATGCCTAATCTCTGTTGTTGGTTTTACAGATTAACATTTCTCTGTTAGTATACATGCAAAAAGTAATTGATTATCTTTCCAATAGAACTGCAAACGATACCTCAGTTAACTAATTTACAGTTGTTTTCTTCCTGGTTTACAGTTATTATCCCAAGTTTCCCTAGTCACTTGTGTGTATGCATTCATATGCACTGGTAAATTCATATACTACATATTAAAATTTTCATAATTGAAAGAAATTGAAGTTGTATTTATGTGGCAAATATTTAGCTTCTGTATAAAAATACGTCCATGTCCATAGAAAGTTCTGTTGAATACCGCAACATCATTATTCGAATTTTTCCAAAGAAAGACATTGCATATACATGCCTTAGAACCTTACTGATTGTTATTGTGATTTGGCTAGCATTTTTCCTTTATTTCCCTTTTTTTTTTGGCTTTTGCTTTTAACTGAACCACAAAATGGATTTAGTTGTAAGATATCTGACTACAAGGAATATCTAACAATAAGGAATGTATAAACAAAGTCTGGCACACTCATGGTTCATATGATTTTTGTGAACCTGAAAATGTGTATTTAAATGTTTGAGTTTTTAGCTAAGTCTTTTATGTAAATATATTTTTATAGTTGAGGGTATAATGATTTCAGTAGACACCATTGATATAAAGACTGAAAAGTATAAAATAAAATTAATTTATTTGATTTTGTGGTAAAAATTATTGGCCTTGCACAGGATACTTGGATGTACCTTGTTAGACTCTCACTTCTCTAATGTAACTCTTATGTATAATTTCTTAAGGGATGGGAGTAGAAGTAGTGCAGATAACAGTCTTTAATTGCCACCATAATCTTAAATACATGTCTGAGAATAATGTAACTTGGTAAATTTTCTGACATCAATATAATAATTTTAAAATATCTTAAACCTCATTAAAATTGCATTTACTTAATATATGTCTGTATGGTGCAGAATTCCTTGTTTTGTGGGCAGTTGATTTAAAAATTGAAAATCACTTAATTAGAGGCAAAATCACACTCAGTATGATTTTTAGTCCTGGACTACATATTGGATGTTGGATTTATGAGTATTAACAAGAATAAAGAGTACTTATAGGAGGTGTATCAATAATGAATTTTTGCTTTACCCCAAGTATTAAATGCTTATCTGGACTCAATTCTACGGCTCATTTTATTTGGGAATTATCTTAACATATAATGGTGAATGATTAGGTTTTTATTCGTATAAGACAGCATATTTATGAAAAAATATACTTTAGAGTTAACATCCTGTTCAACAACAACAATAAACACCCGAAATGATTGGTATGGTATTGCTTACATTCAGCACTGTCCAAAGTTGAATCCTACATCCTTAATAAATAATACAAAGGGGAGAAATTCCTAAGAATTCAACGTAAGATGAAGATTTTGTATACAATGTAATAAAAGAGCATTTAATCTCAGTTGCTCTACAGATCTTTAAAAAATTATGTGGGAGTGTACGTGTGCTTGTTGTTAAATGGACAAAAGCTGGTGGTCAACTGTGGTTAAAATTGTAAGTAAAGTCCCTTTGAATAAGGTGTAGAATTTCCCCATTATTTTTTTGAATTGTAATACATTAATCAAAATACATATCCACCGAATTCCTTAAACTTTGAAATGGCAATAGATTGTATCAAGGTGTATATTTTCATCATGTGAGACTTCCTTTTCTAAAGATTTGTTTTAAAAGATTAAATATTTCATATTTCATGAAGAATTTCCATATACTTTAGACAGCTTAGAATATTTTGCTCTTTAGAAAATACTGAATATGGAGTTTATTGTTATCCTTATTATGGGAGGCTAATGACAGGTTTTTTTTTTTGGATGAAGTTTTATCTTCAGTGGAATTCATTGGTATAGGAGAAAAAGGTAGTGCATTTGGGTAACCTAGTGGGAATACTGCTTAAATTAGCATTGGTTTTGTTAGCACCCATTTACTAATAAATCTTGCATGGCAGATGACTAGAAAAAATAGTCACGCTTTGTCACGTTTACAGGTTTATTGTTTGTAGGAAGGATTCTTTCATATTGAAGGTATTTGTCTGTTTGACCATATGTGTATTATTTTTACAGAGACACACTGTAGAGGTAGACTGTTCCAGTGAATCCCTTATGTAAAAATATCTCTGTAGACTTTTGTTACGTAATTAATTGCATTTGCAATGAATGCTTTTGAGGAGATTTGCATGACCTCACTATTAGAGTTGTCACATTTTAGTATCTTGCAACGGGTTAGAACAGTATGGAAGGTTGGTATTTGTATGCTTTGGAGAGGAGTTTGAGATGCTACCCTGTTTTGCCATCAGTTTTCGAGTATGCATGCGTGCATCATTAATCATAGGAAATGCAAAAATAAATAATCCAGTCCCATTGGATTTTTTTATATGAATACTTACCTTTTCCCTTTTTCGTATATACAGTTGAGGTATTTAGGTAACCCCTAACCTTTTGCTTCAACAAAGAAGTACAGTATAAAAATATTACCACAGTTTTCATGTGAGCAGCTCTTGAGAGGAAAAAAAAAAGCCCTCTAGATGAATATTTGTTGAAAAAAAAGTTGTGATACAGAATGTCTTAACTCAGCCCCAATACAGTACTTGAGGACCACCAGTGTATAAAATTGAAAGCACATGAGTTTTGAAGCACTAGAAAAGGTTTGTAATTGATTAGCGCTGCTTGAAAGTACTGAAGTACAGTGAGTTTTGATTTGTGAATGGTTCTATTCAATAAAGATTAATTCTGTGTGTTTGATAAAATCTTAGTGCCTTCAATGAGTTAGTTTTTTCCCCCCTCTGCAGTTTATTTAACCATCAAATATTTCAGTGTTCTTTTAACAAACTGGAACATTTCTATCTTACTGAATTTAACTTTAGCATGACTGATTTAAACAAGTCAAACTATCAGTGATTAGTTTGAAGGGTGTAATTGAAGAGATTAATTTTTTCTTCTTTTAAAATAACTAAAGTATATCATAATGTAACCATGTATATTTCATGCTTTCTTGTGATTTAGAGACTATCAAGAGATTTATATAGACTAACAATATTTTTCTGTGATTTGTTTTAAATCTTCTACATTCTAAAATATTTTTAATGTTTAAAAGTGAAATCTTTACCAGTTTTCATGTAAAATTATGATTGTTAAATAATACATAATAAGAGTCTTTGGAAATTGCACCGACATTGTTAGCTTTTAATAGGAGTGGTCTTCTATATATGCTCTTTTTAAATCATCTCCCTGGATTTTGGAATTTAGCTCTCTTATTTTAGAAGCAAGTTGTGACACTTTGTCGCTGTTAAATCTTGAAACTATAAAATCACTATCATTGATATGGACCACAACTATTGTTTTGGAAATCAGTCTTCACACATCACGTTCAGTCGGGTACTACAGTCAGTTACAAAGGTTTTATGTAGAAATTTAGTCTGTCAGCTGATATATTTTCGTAAATAAGTTCTTAATGGTAAGATACTTCATGAGTTACATCTATTCATTTTAACAGACTTCATTTATGATAAATAATGGACATATTTTGAGTAGTGCACATTGAAAATTCACAGACACACACACACACACTCTTTTCACTTATTATTTTGAGGTGAGGCAGTTGGTCAACGTGTGCTTTTGTCCCTCACCTAGGAAGAGCCTGAACTTTTAAAACTATTTTACAAAATTGGAGCACGTACTTTTGACATTTCATTAGGTTGTTTTGATAATCAATTACTTAAGAATTTAAAGCCTGAAGTGAGGTTTCAGACTTCAGATAGATTCCAGAAGGGGGAAATGTTTGTAGTGTGATGATAACCTATACATTATGTCCACCACCCACCTGTAATTAGTCCCATGTAGTGGGTTCATCTTATGTTCTCTATCCAGGCTCTCAAATACTATTTGGGAGTGGGAGAGGGTAAATTCCACTTTTCAGAAGAGGAAGACTTAGTTATGATGTATAAAAATATGTGATGTGATAGATTATTTAATTCATTATCATGCCTGTTTGAAACTGGGTCAAGTTTTGAAAATTTTACCGTAGAAACAGTTACTAAGGATGTCACAGAAATGTAACACTCCCTCATATGACAGAATAAAGAACATTTTAACATATTCTTTGTGACTATATTAGTAACTTTACATCTAATGCTGAAATAGCCCTTGAAATTTGTGTTCCCAATCTGGTTTGAAAAATTCTTATTTTTTAAAAAATAGAGTAACATTGTGAAGAGTAACTTAACTGCTTGAGATGCTGTTTCAAGTTATCCCTCCATATAACAATAGTTTTAAGCATTTTTTTCCCCTCTTCTCTTGGGTGGGAACAGCAAAAGTTTCCATGTATGAGCTATAATTATAATAGGGGTTGTTAATGCAGTCTAGTTGTGTATATGTTCTGCTTCCTTAATGCAGAAATTTTTACAGTAATGCTTATTATCTTCCATTAAATTAAAAAAAATAATCTGTGATTATTGTATTGTATGTGTTATAACTGAGGGGGCCCACTTAGAACTATTGAGGGAGTCACTACAGCAATTTTACATTTTTTTGTAAAATACATAGTATATTTTCTCACCCTTTTAAGAGAAACCTTTTTTCTCCTTCAGGTTTAATTACTTCTCTTTGACTGAAACTAAGACTGATCCTCTGGTAGCCAGTTAAAATGTGTGAAGTAGGAGGAGTAAAAGAAACTCCAATCGTTAGTTGTAAGTTATAAAGCAAAGTTAATACAGGTATACACAGCAAAAGGATTTATTTTAAAGGATAAAAGAAAATTTTATAAACTTGCCTTGTAGAACATGTTGGACAGCATAAAGAAAATCTTGTAAGTGTTTAGATATTTTACTATAATACCATCTTAGCTGATGAATGTTGAAGTAGTTTACTTTTGTGTATTAACACTAACTTGAAATTAAATATTAATACTATATTATGCCTGTTTTCTTTTAAAGTCCAGCATGACTTAATTGGTATGGCTCTTTTAAATCATGCAGAGTATCCTTACAGAGTTTTCTTTTTTATGAGACTAAATGATACTTATTTTGGTAGGTCAAAGAATATGATTAAAATAATCCTAGACGTTTTAATGTTTGCTATGTTTATAACAATTTCTACTTATGGATAATAGTGTGTAGATGTAAACTAAAATTGTATAGAAACTTATGATTGCATGTAAGTTTTTGACGACTTCTGTGAGCTTTTTAATATCCTGGATATCCTGGGCAACTATAAAGATCTTTTAAAAATGGCTATTACATACTTATCATAATTTTGTTTCAGTTGAATATATGCTTCAATTATGTAAAGTTGCCTAGAAACAAACTTGTGCAGATATCTATGATGCAGTCTAAAATTATAAGTAGATTTCTTGTAGTTGAGCTGGTTAAAATGTAAGTTATACTGCAGGTTTATTTCTCTGTTTTACATAGTAGAGTATAATGTCAAGATAATTCTGTGGTCTGTTATTTTGTAAAATTGCTTCCTTTTAAAAGTTTGCTCAAATATTGGGAGCTGCCGGGGTGAATACTTCACAATACTTTGATTAATGTAGTGTCTAATTTTATTTCAGTGAAGGTTAATGAGAATATTAAACTTTCCTTTACTGTTTCAACTACCTCATTTCTATAGCTCTAGAAAACATTTAGACTAATGTGAGATAATTTAATTTTTTCTATTTCAAGTCATTAGTCCGAGAAGTAGATAAGTTACAGATGCCAAAAGCAAATTTGTACAGCAATTTCATTTTTCAACTTTTAGTGCAACAAAACAGCATCATTATGATCTTTAATATAATGTTAGCTGGCAAAGCTAACAAGTTTATCCGAGAAACATACCTTTATGTTTAACAGGTTCATCTCTTATAGGATTTTAAAATACGATAACACTTACCCCAAAAGAAGTTTTGCTGACATGGTGTCACTGTGCTGAAGAGGCTGTTTGATGCCATAGTCCCTCCTTTTATTTTCAGATAGAACTTGTACCCTCTGTTGTAAATTCTGCTTGCAGCCTTAAACTGAAAACACAAACCATACCCAAACCTTGTTTTAGTTTTACAGTATGCCTGCAGTACATAGACTTGATATTTATTTTTTTCTGTCAAGAAATTATGTAGCTGGTAACATGTGAAAAGCAAGGAAACAAAACAAAAAGAGAATGAGCAAATATTGGAAGGACCTACTATTACTGCATAGACTGTGGTTAGAGAGCACTCACTGACTCTGTTGGTCTCGGTGGCTGGTAGTGACCTGCGGAGATTAACCATTTAAAAACCAGAGACTTCTTGCTGTCCTCCTGGAGAAAGTTTGCACCGCACTTGTGGTTCTGTGGTTGTTTGTGAGGCGAATGAAGCATTCACACAATCCAAAAAAGCAAAAGCTTTCAAACTCCTTTTTTTTGCAAAAGCACTATTACTGGAGAGACAGAATCATGTGGTTTGTGACCTCATAGTACTCACAGTCAAGTGGGACTGCCTACCACTGTGGCTTTCCCCCCTTGCTCATGCTCTCTCTTTCTCTCTCTCTCTCTCTCTCTCTCTGACAAAAGGCTTGTGGTAAGGCCCTTCCTGGCATCCAGAAGGATATAGCTTTTTAATTTTTGTGACTCATGAGGATTTGGATAGAATACAAATGCTGAAGGAGCCCAAACTCCTGTAAGGTTAAGCGTTTGTAGAGCAGAACTCTGCTGTTGTGGGCTTTCCTTTCTATCCCCCCACCCCTACTTTTTGTGCCTCCTCCTTTTATTTAGTTCATTATTGTGTCTGTGGAAAAGTGAGCAAAATTGGCTCAAGAGGCTGTGTGTGAAATCCTGAACAACAGTGATGATTTACAATAATTTACATCTTTGGATTGTATCACATTCTGGGGTCTGCTTCATATTTGCTGGGTGATTGGAGTCCTTCTGTTTTCCTTTTTCTTGTCTTCTTAAACTCATGAATCTGTAACTCATTGTAAAAAAGTTTACCTTTCTTAAGGTCTGGTTGCAAACTGCTTGCTGGGCTTGACTGTAATTGGCCGTCATGAAAGTGTTAGTCTGGGGATTCCTTTACAAATATTAAATCACGTCTGTCTAGTTTATGTATGATCAATATTAGATGCTGGCTCCTACAGTAAAGATTAAATATAATTAGTATCTCTTGTATTATGTTTACCTTTATCTCATGGCTAGTTTGAGTATCTTATAAAAATGAATAGCAAAACTTGTGGCGTAGTTTATTGGATGAATCTTAGTTTTCTTTATGTGTGTAATAATTTTTATTTTTCAAGGAAATATACTCATTTTGTATCGTTTACTTGGATATTAACTTTAACAGAACCTTTGATAGCAAGTCTTATACAAATATAAAGTAAAATTCTTATGTTGTAACTTAGATTGTTCAATGTTATTGATTTTTCTAAGCTCAGAATGGAGTGGGTTAACAGAAGCTGTATTTTTTGTTTATAATAGAAGCTTTTGAAATAAATTACAAAATGCTGTGTGTAGTACGGAATAATGCACACAGAGTATGTTAGTCGTCTCGATTTGCTAATTCTGATTCAGAAGAAAATTGGAAACATCTTTGGGAAACTATCTCCTTTTTTGCCCCTTTGGACATGTATGTATAGAACTCATTTTCTTATTAGGATGATTATATATCATAGGCAGAGAATTTCATATTTATGAATAGAGCTTCCTGTTTTCATCAGTTGAGAGAAATGGGGCATTTTTCAGCAAAAATTATAAAGCTGAACAGACCAATTTTCTAGGCATTTTTTTGCCATTTATCCACGCCACTCTGAATTTGCATGTTAGACTTCTTCCTAGTGTGATAGTAACCAGGAGTGGCATGAAGTAAATGAGTGGGAGGGTGGGCGGAGACAGTGAATTACAAAACATTATTTGGGGTGTATAATGGGGTAAGGACTGGGAAATACTGAGGAGGATGTTAGAGCCAAAGTACCCCTTCATATGGTCGTCCTAGCACAGTTCATTATCTGTTTTTGGTTTATATTTGATAAAGATAAATGTACTAATGTGTTCATAAGTTTCTTACAAAAAAATAATTTGCCCAAAATACACTGGGAGGATATGGGAATGACTTTAATCCTTTATTATTCAAATATCTAGAACTTTTCCATAATAAATTTTTAGTGATTAAAAAACCAGAAATAACGTTTTAGTGTTTTATTTAAAATACATATTTATCATGCCTCATTGTGTATGTAAACAGGTTTTACATTGAAAAGTAAAAGCTTTCATTTAACATGCAGTTATTCATGCAAAAGGGAAAATTTATTCATTGATTCTGTTTCATAAATAAGGCGTACAGTGGGATCTGTAGCTCTAATTAATATCTAACGTAAGTTAAAGGAGGGCTTTGTCTATATAATTTGTGGAATTTTCAAACATAGTTCCATATGCACATACAATAGCAGCAGAATCAGGCAATTGAAAAAATTTAGTAGTCTGCTAAGTAAATGCTTTTCTTTTTTCAGAATGAGTTTTCAGTTTCTGCGTTTGGGTTTGCTGACATCTTAAAACTTTTTGCTAAATATTTTCTCCCTTAAAATTTTTTGTTTTTATTAAGTGTACTTTGGCCCTCCAAATTAACTGTATACGTATTCGAATAATTTTTAACATCTATGTGTCTCTTAACTGCTTGTTCTGTTTTTGCAGGTAACCCTCCTGCACATAATTTTTGGGTCAGGGTAATCACTCTTACTGCTTAAGAGTTTAATAGATATTGTTGAATATGCCCTTTCTGTTCTGTGTGAGGCCCATCAAATTCTGGCAGGAGAAAGTAGTGAAGTCTTGTGCTTTAAAGTCTGTATGTTCATTATCTGTACACACACAAACACATGCATACGTACATACATACATATACTTTTTTTCTTTTTATAAATTGAAAATCTATCCTCTTCGGAGCAAATATTACTTTGTGGTAAAAATTTTAAAACAACAGTGATAACTGGTACACATTTGATAATTGACAGTCTGTTTCATTAGAATTAGCTTACCACATGTGTTGAAGAGAGACTGACTCAGAAAAGTCACTGCAGATAAAGCAAGCTCTTGATTATGCTTAAAATCAGAAATGCAAACCACAGGGTTTTTTTTGTTTTTTAAAGACCCTCAAAACTTCATTCTTTTAGGGGATATATTAGTATTTGCTATGTTGAAGTAAGTATCGAGTTTAAGTCTGCTGTATAAATTATGTATTATAATGCCATGGAAATGAAATATAGCTTTGAACTTGAAAACAGTTTCACGAAAAGTAAAGAAGTTAGTTATTTGTTTTCCCATTGCCTTGTATTTAATAAGTTTGTCAACATTGGTCCAATTTTTTACATTGTATATTGTTATATAAGACTGTAATGTTTCAAATGCTACATATATATCTTCATTGTTACCTTTTGAATCATTTTTAATTTTCTGAGTTAATGATCCTATTATAATACAGTAGTTTTATCAATACCAGTCTTGTGCCCATTTCTATTTTTTTTTTGATTGTTTTAAACTTATTTTTGTTGCTGTTCTATTTTTCTTTTAATTGAAAACAATAGAAGCAAAATAGGTTTGATGTAGGAATTTTATAAATTGTAGAAATCCTATTTTGGCTTAAAATGTTCTCATTGATTATGAGGTTTCAGCAAGGAATTTTCTTAATTTATTGTTTCAACTTGTTGTGTGACAATTTTATTTGGATTTGATGTATAGCTATTGAGACTTACATAGCATTTATTGGGCCTTTTATTGATGCTTTGAAAAATTTTTACATTAGTAAAATATGTATAATTTTATTGCTATTATAAATTATGATTATGAGAGATTTAATTACACTTCCTTATTTTAATGGGGTATATATCCGTGTTCACACCTGCACACACATGTGTGGTTGTATGTGTGTACAAGGTATTATTTTTTGGTACTTAAAAAAATTTACATATATATGTGTGTGTATGTATATATATACTAAAAAAAGTGGTATTTTTTGTAATCAGAGTATTCTTTGTTTTTCTCCTCAGTTTCTTTAAATTTTGTAAAAACCCAAAGCACTACCATATCCATGATTGTTTGAACAACTTCATTTGGTTAGTATTAGCAGCTCTCTGTCTAATGTGAGATAATGTGGAACTTGGATGCCAAAAGAGAAAGTAGTTAACTTTTGTGTCTCTCTCTCTCCCCTTCTGTCTCCCCTTCCACTCCTCCCCCTTTCTTCCCTCTCTCCTCCAGGCTTTTTTGGTTTCTCTTTCTCTGTTTTGACATTTATAAAATCTCAAAGTAGATTCTTAAGGTTCTAGTAGGGGATATTGACATTAATCTTCACTAATGAATACGTTACAGGTTTGAAGCTTCTAACATTCAAGGCAAATCATTGATATATCTTGTTATAGTACACCTCATTTGTTAGATGGTATTGGCATCTGATTACAGAGATTTCTTTTAACATTTTTTAATTCCTTCCTCTGTGTTAATTTACTTTTACATTGTTTCACATGAATTTAGCCCTTTAATTATGAGGATTACTTTTTTCTCCCTTTGACTGTTTTTCAAAGTACACAGTGATCCATACTTGTTTAATGTAACTGTATAAATAATTCATGTTTCTTATAATTATTAGAACAATTCATCTTCTGCTGTCATTTTTCTAAGAAGAAAAAAAAGTCGAGAACTTGCAGAAAATATGCGAAACATGCTCAATATGACAGCTGAGGATGTGGCTAGGGTAAAGCAGGAAACTACTACCCACAATGCAATGTTACATATACTACCACTTAATAAAATTTATATCAGACATGCTACTGACAAAACCAAAGGAAAATAATATCCCAACTATACTAGTTAACATACTAAATATATCTAGGGAAAAGTGAAACTAATCTTTTTGGAACCTTTGTACTTAGAGAATATAGTAAATGAAAGTGTGGGACATCATAGTACATTGGAGCCTTTGTGCTATGGGACTTGTTTGTAGGTGAAGCTCTCTTATAATGAGAACTTTTTGGATATTCACTTTCCTGGAAAGGGCACAAAAAGGCACCCTTTTTCTTTTTTGATTGAATTGTTGCAGTATTATATAGGGTTCGAGGACATTGTCATCTAGTAGGAAAAATAAGTTAAATTATGAGATGTTCATCACGATTATTTATACTTTTCACCCAGCCAGGTATATTTCTTTACATTTTGCTTTAAGTTGTTTTTTATTGCCAGGTTTGAGATGGGGCTTGAATTGTTCACTGAAGCATTTTTCTTTTCAAAGTAATTGTTTTTCTTGCTCTTTCGTTTTATTTATCTTAACCTACCTGTAGCTTACCTGACCAGTTTATATACTTTACTAAAGGGGGGGGGGTTAATCTAAAGCAGAAAACTGCTTTTATAACGTGGTTGAAAAAGATACAAAGATATCTTCTAAAAAAAAAATCAGGTTTTAATATATTTAGGGTTTCTGTTTTTAAGTCTTAATCTTTTGTGCTCTTAACTGTCAGACTTTAGTAATTTTGATGAATTTAGTACCTTAGTAATTTAGATGAATTTTGAGGTTTTAAAATATTTAAATAAGGGAAACATAATAGTTCTTTTGAATTGGTAAATAATGTATAGAAATTGTATTAGATAAAGAATAGAAAAGACTATTAAGTTAGTGTTACTTATGAAAGATTCCTTAGTATTCCAGTATATAAGTTGTCACTGTTTCTGACCTGGCATGGTATTTGTCATCTCACCATTTAAACATTAATATATTGTCTATCTGTCTATATCTCTATTAAGGCTGATTTGCTTAATTGTTTGAAGTATTTTCTCCTTAAGAGACTGCTTATCAATAACAGCTGTAGCATTGTGGCTTTTCTCCATGGACTCATGGTGGTCTTTGGAACAACGTTCTTCAACTTTGACAGGTGAGACAGAGGCTCTCCAGTGCCACTGCATTTGGATGAATCTAGCTGTGGTTGGAGAAAGTGCATCTTGCCAAAATATATGGGTGAGACCACACACAGCCTTTAAAATAGTTATTGTAGGCTTATTTTTAGGGATACATGTCTTGACAGTTCTTTTATTTGCATGCCAATTTCATTGCTGTGTATAGATTTTTCATTGGTTTCTGTAAAGGCAATTGCAGATTTAGGTCACTATTTGTTAAGCCTTGTGTATAATTTACACTGGAAAATACTCTGAGTTCAGCCATAATTAACAATATAGAGAATATATTGGAAATGAATCACTAGAATACTGATCTTTTTGTTTTTATAAATTTGACAGTATTCCCATTGGAAATCTCAATTTCCCAGACAGCTTAGTAGTCAAAAATTGCTCCAATTTGAACTTTAAGATTAAATAAATTATGAAAGAATTTGAAAATATTTATATACTTTAATTATATTAATAATAAAAAATTTGTGGTTCATGTTATTCAGAAGTACATATTTTTATAATGGTATAATAAAGCATTGTTCAAAATATAAGTTTTACACTTTAGTAAAAGCTTGAAAATTTTGAAACAAATTGCCAAAGAAGTCGGTTTCTTAGTGCATGGGCATAATATGCAAGCTATTCAGTCTTTTTATGGGATGATTAAAGCTTTATTTAACTTAGTGAACTATAAAAATTGACTACATTTTTTTTTAAAAAGTATGTTTTGTCTTCTAAAACTGGCTTTTTCAGTGACCAGTAAAGAGCACGCTTTAGACTTTTAGAAAATATTGTTTCTTTTTATAAGATACAGTATTTGGATAGTTATTCATGATTCTTATTAAGTTATTAGTGATAACAGTATTAAAGCTTAATTTCTTAAGTCCTGGCATGTCCTAGTCACAAGACTTTTCACTTGATGATCAATGAATGTTGGCTAGGTATATATTTATAAAAAATGAAATCAGCTATGATAAGATTGCAATTTCATTCTAGATATTTTCATAGTAAAAACAGAATCTACTGAGATAATTGGAAATTCAATTTACTCCCCACCATTATCCCAGTACCTTTCCATTGCTGAATGGTTCTGGCAGGAAAGTACTGGGGAAATTGTGTTCCTACAGCTTTTCCAGAGAACAAGTTTTCGGAAAGAAGAGAAAAGATAGTATACACAAAAAGACTGTTTAAAGAAAAACTTGGCCCTTGTCTCTCAGAAATTGGTCATGTATGTGAACCTTGACTGGATGCTAGATTTTTTAAAAAGCTTCGTAAGTCATTTTTAGGATATTTGAGGAAACTTGAATATGGACTTGATATTGATGATACTATGGAATATTTATTAAGTGTGATAATGCTGTTGCACATATATAGGAAAATATCCTTACTCTTAAAAGAGGTGCATGATGAGTTATTTTCATGAAGTCAGTACTAAAATTCGTACATAAGACAGATATGGCAAAATGTTAACTATTGGTGAGTCCAGGTGAAGGGACTTTTTTTTTTTTTTTTACTATTTATTTTAGGCATTCTGCTATTTTTCATCTTAAACAATAACTTCTTTTTTTTAACATCTTTATTGGAGTATAATTGCTTTACAATGATGTGTTAGTTTCTGCTTTATACCAACGTGCATCAGCTATACATATAGATATAACAATAACTTCTTAAAGCTGAAACATGTTTTGGAAAAGGTGTATGGGGATTTGATTTCAAAATGAAATCAGGTAGATGGGGAAAATTCATTTATTTTTATAAATAGTAAGTTTTTTTTTTTGTAAAGAAGTGAATATGGATAGCCTGGGCTATACATAGCAATTTTAGGTTTTAGTTTATAGTTTTATTTTTTACATTGAAATTCCATTCACATTAAAAGAACTAATTTTCACAAATTTATACGTGGCAAATATAAATTGAAAATGGTAAAATATTTTTGAAAATAGCAATATAAAAATTTTTACCTTTTTATTATAGTAACTCAAGTCTAGACCAATAAGCTAGAGGTTTTTAGAGGATCAAAATAAGCATCTGTTATTACTATGTCCTTGTTTATTAACTGGATGCTTCTAAGATATGTAAAAATGCCTATAAAAGTTCATTCACATTAAATAAATACTACTGAATTGTACTACCGCTACTAAATTGTTTATACTATTAAATTATACTCTTTGAAGAAGTATTTTAATGATCAGAAGCCTATATTTCTGTATTTAAATTATTCTGAATTTGTGTTTTTTTATTAACACCCTACCAGAGATGTTTACATTTTTTCTGTAGAGGACTACATAGTAAAGATTTTTGGCTTTGTGTGCTGTAAGGTCCCTGTTTACTACTCAACTCTGCCATTGTAGTCTGAAAGAGAGACAGTAAGTAAATTAGACAATGGGTGAATGAATGGGCATGGCTGTGTTTCAGTAAAACCATATATGCATGAATGGGCAGCTGGTGTGCCATAGTCTGCCCACTCCTGCTACCTCTGTACTTTTATATATATAGAACTTGTGGCCTAGTGGATAGCCTCTTTTATAGAAGAGGCAAGAACAGTTTGAAATAATGATCAAACTTTTAATTTACTTATTATAATGAAAATCTTTTCTTAAAGTATTTTAAAAATCTGGGATTTTTTTTGTTTGTTTTAATTGATTGTTATGTGAAAGATCATATCTGTGGGGCTTTACAACTGTCTTTTGAATTGAGCAGTGTAATTTCATCTTGATCATATAATTGTATTGTGAATAGTTTTATAAGACACACTAAAATTCTTTTAGGAATAGGGTTGGAATCCAAATAAGTAATCTTGATTTTAATGTATCCCCAAATTATCATAAATCTCAGTATTTATATTAGTCGTTCATTATTACTAGTAAGAAGGATGGTAAGATTCCTATGCCTTTTATCCACAGAAATGTTTTCTTTTCAGAATTCACAGGATTTAATGCCCAAGCATAAAATATTTAACAGAAATCTTATCAGATTATGAGCTATTTTCTCTCTTTTTCATTTATATTTGAATTTAAATCTGAGTAGATAAAGGAATTAATTATTTTTGGTATTAATCTCTAAAACATTCATTGCACCCATCACTGCACATATTATCCAAAGTAAACTAGCTTTCTGAGGGTTCACCTACATTAGCTCGACTGACTATCATTTATTGGGTGATGATGATGATTACAACAACTGAGCAGGAAAAGAACACATTTTTTTCAATTGATAAAGAGCAAATGAACCCATATTTTGGTCTGAATTTGAGACCTTTAGTGTATCATTACTACTATATAAATCTCATAAAATTTTATCATAAAGTCTCCCTCCCTTCTTGCTCTCCTGCAAGCTCTGGTCATTGCCTGCTTGCCCTCATTTATGATAAAGTTCTAACATGATTGTTTTTACGCCACACCCCTTTCCCCAATATTTAATTATAAAACAGACACATAAATCATTGCAAGTAATGAGAATAGCCTGTCTGGGGACTAAACACACAAAAGTACTAATAAACCAAACCTCAAAAAGCATCCTCCAAGGTCATTTAATGTGGATTCAGACTACCCTATCTACCTTAATAGATTTTTTAAAAAGGTAGCACTGTGCTGAAAGCAGTTTAACAAACAGGAAGAACATTTTATTAAACATACTTTGTGTAAAAAAGTTAAGGAAATATTTAATATGTAAGCAAGATTTTTATAAATTAATTCAAAAGAGTTTTGGCATTTAAAGTTTTAATGTTCATTTATTAGGAAGATGAACCTTTGAGGAATAAAACCTGGCCTAAAAGTTAATGGTTAAATACAGATTTATTTATTATGTTTTGCCTTCTGTTTGTACAATTTTAAATTTCCAGGGTTCTTGTCCTTTTAGCTATCAGTTCAGTTTTTAAAAAATTAAGAATCCTAAAGTTTGCATATTTCTGGAAGAGCTTATGGATTATTCCATATAATTGATACATATGACAGCACTGCTCTTTAGTTAGTTACTGTCTGAAATCGTTATAAAGCTTAATACTGGAAGTGTCAAAAAGAACCATTTAAAAACTTAACAGGTTTTATTTTTTAGAGCCATTTTAATTTTACAGAAATTTGAGTGGGAAGTACTGACTTCTATATACTTCCCCCAGCCCTCAGTTTCCCCTACTATTAACATCTTCCATTGGGGCCTGTGTTTGCTACAATTGATGAACCAATATTGGTATGTTATCTCCTGAAGTCAGTAGTTTATATTAGGCATCATTCTTTGTTGTGCAGTTCTGTAGGCTTGATCAAATGCATGTTATATACCCATTATTATAGTATCATACAGAATATTTTTTTCTAGAAATCGCCATAAAATTTTGGTTAAATACGCATAACAAAATTCAGTGTCTTAACCATTTTAGCAACTGGTGTTTTTACTCTCTCTATAGTACTGTCTGTTTCAGAATGTCATATAGTTGGAATCATACAAAATGTAGGCTTTTCAGACTGAATTCTTTCACTCAGCAGTGTTCATTTAAGGTTCTTTTGTGTCTTTTTTGTGGCTTAAAAGCTGATTTCTTTTTACTGCTGAGAAATATTTCATTATATGGATGTACCACAGTTCGTTTATCCATTCACCTATTGAAGGAAATCTTGGTTGCTTCCAGTTTCTGGCAGTTATGAATAAAGCTGCTATAAATATAAGTGCTGGTTTTTGTGTGGACATGTTTTCAACTCACTTGGGTAAATATCGGGTTTTCAACTCATTTGGGTAAATATCAGTACTTAGGAGTGCAATTTCTAGATTGTTTGTTAAGACTGTGTTTAACTTTGTAAGAAACTGCCAAACTGTCGTCCAAAGTAGCTTTTACCATTTTGTATTCAGAGCAGTAAAGAATGAGAGCTCCCATTGCTCCACCCTTGTCAGCTTTTGCGGTTCTCAGTGTTTTGGATTTTAGCTATTCTGATAGGTGTGTAATAGTACCTCATCATTGTTTTAATTTGTATATTCCTTAATGGCAAATGGTGTTGAGCAACTTTTCATATGCTTATTTGCCATCTGTATATCTTAGGGAGGTATCTGTTCAGATCTATCCCCCGTTTTAAATTAAATTTTTTTAAATTGAGTTTTAAGAGTTCTTTGTACATACCACATTTGGTTTGTACATTCCAAATGTGAATGTGACACTTGAATTATTGATGGACACTTGAATTATTTCCACCTTTTGGTTATTGTGAATAATGCTGTAATTGAACATTGATGTTTAAGTATCTGTTCAAGTTCCTGTATTCAGTTCTTTTGAGTGTATACCTAGGAGTGGAATTGCTGGGTCATATAGTACTTCTGTGTTTAGCTTTTTGAGGAGCTGCCAAATGAGATGTGTGTTTTGCAAATATTTTCTCCTAATCTGTGGCTTGTCTTTTCATTCTCTTTACGGTATCTTTCGCACAGTGGAAGTTTTTCATTTTAATGAAGTCTAGCTTATCAGTTTTTTCTCTCATACTTTTGGTGTTTGTGTCTAAAAAGTCTTTCCAAATTCAAGTCATCTAGATTTTCTCCCATCTTCTCTTCTAGAAATTTCATAGTTTTGAATTTTACATTTGGTTTGTGGACTATTTTGAGTTAATCTTTGTGAAAGATGTAGGGTTAGTGTCTAGATTCATTTCTTTTATATTTGGATGTTTAGTTATTCCAGCACCATTTGGTGACAAGAGTATCTGTTGGATTGCCCTGCTCATTTGTGTGCGTCTGTTTCTGGGCTCTCTATTCTGTTCCATTGATTTAGATGTCTCTTCTTTTGCCAATACTGTGCTGTCTTGATTACTGTAGCTTTATTATGGTGCAGTGACATATCAGTTTGTTGATATTCACAAAGTAACTTGCTGGGATTTTCTTTGGGATTGCATTGAATCTATAGATCCAGTTGGAAAAAACTGATATCTTAACAATTTTGAGTGGGAAAGCTGTGTCAGTGAACACAGAATGTCTTTCCATTTTATTTCAGTCTTCATTGATCTCTTTAATTAGAGTTTTGTAGTTTACCTCATATAGATCTACATAGTTTATTAGATTAATATTATATATAAGTATTCATTTTTTTAATGTCAAGGTAAATGGTACATATTTTTAAAATTTCAAATTCCAATCATTGATTCCTGGTATGCAGGCAAGTAATTTGGCTTTCATATATTTACCTTATATTCTACAACCTTGCTATTATTAATTGTCTATTGTTTCTAGGAGTTTTTTTATTGATTCTTTGTAATTTTATACATAGACAGTCACGTCACCTGTGAACAAAGATAGTTTTATTTCTTCATTTCCAATCTTTATACCTTTTATGTCCTTTCCTTAGCTTATTGCATTAGCTAGAACTTCTAGTATAATGTTGAATAGTAGTGGTGGTGAAAAGGGAATATCCTTGCCTTGTTACTGATCTTAGAGAGGAAAGCATCTATTTTCTCACCATCAAGTATGACATTAGCTGTAGGGTTTTCGCATATGTTCATTATCAAGTTGAAGAATTTTAATTTGCTGAGAATGTTTTATTATGAAGGGGTGTTGGATCTTGTCAAATTTTGTCTGTTGATAGGAGCATATGGTCTTTCTTTTTTAGCCTGTTGGTATGATGGATTAGATCAGTTGATTTTCAAATAAATCCCACTTGGTTGTTGTGAACACTTCTTTTTATACAATATTGAATTTTATTTGCTAATAATTTGTGGAGGATTTTTTTGCATCTGTGTTCATGGAAGATATTGTTCTGTATCTTTCCTTACTTACAGTGTCTTTGTCTGGTAATAGAGGAATGGTAGCCTTATAGAATGAGTTAGGAAGTGTTCCCTCTGGATCAGATTGTAGAGAATTGAAGATAATTGCTTTCTTATATTTGCTAGGATTCACCAACGAAGCCATCTGGGCCTGGCGCTTTCTGTTTTAGAAGATTATTATCTATTGACTCAATTTTTAAAATAGATATAGGCCTATTCAGATGATTTATTTGTCATTGTGTGAGTATTGGTAGCCTGTGTCTTTCAAGGAATTGGTCCATTTTATCTGAGTTATCAAATTTGTGAGCATAGAGTTGTTAACAGTATTCCTTTATTATCTTATAAATGTCCATGGGATAAGTAGTAATGTTCCCTCTTTCTCATATTAGTAATTTGTGTCTTTTTTTCTTAAACTGGCTAGAGGTTTATAAGTTTCATTTTTTTCAAAGAATCAGCTTTTGGTTTCATCAGTTTTCTCTATAGATTTTGTTTTCAATATCTTTAATTTCAGCTCTAGATTTTATTATTTCTTTTGCCTACCTTGGTTTTAATTTGTCTTTTTCCTATTTTCCTAAGGTGGAAGCTTAAATTACTGGTTTTAGATCTTTCCTAATATTAATGTATGCATATAATGCTGTAAATCTCTCTCTAAGCACTTCTTTTTCTGAATCCACAAGTTTTGGTGTGTTGTATTTTACTTTTCATTTAGTTTGAAATATTTTGAAATATTTTCAAACTTATCTTGAGACTCTTTCTTTGACCCATGTGTTTATTGATATAGTTGGTTTAATATCTACATATTTGTAACTCTTGTCTATCACTGATCTTGTTCTTTGTTTCTCTCTCTCTCTTTCTCTTCTTGGCTTCCACTCTTTTTATGCCTTTCCTGGTTGGTGTTAATTGAGCATTTTATATTGTTCCATTTTCTTTCCTCTCAATATATCAATTATACTTTCCTTTCTTTAAAAAGTTATTTTGTGGTTATTCTGCAGTTTGAAATATATGCTTAAAACTATTCTGAGTCCACCGTGAAATAACGCTATATGGCTTCATGGGTAGTGCAAGTACCTTTTTTTTTAAATAAATAAATAAATTTATTTATCTATGTATCTATGTATCTATCTCTCTGTTTTCGGCTGTGTTGGGTTTTCATTGCTGTGCGCGGGCTTTCTCTAGTTGTGGCGAGTGGGGGCTACTCTTTGTTGTTGTGAGTGGGCTTCTCATTGTGGTGGCTTCTCTTGTTGTGGAGCACGAGCTGTAGGCGTGCGGGCTTCAGTAGTTGTGGCATGCGGGCTCTAGAGCTCAGGTTCAGTAGTTATGGCGCGCGGGCTTAGTTGCTCCGTGGCATGTGGGATCTTCTTGGACCAGGGCTCGAACCTGTGTCCCCTGCAGATTCTTAACCACTGTGCCACCAGGGAGATCCAGTGCAAGTACCTTATAAAAGAGTATTCCCTCCTTTATAGCATTGTTGTCATTCATTTCCCTTCTCTATAAGCTATAATCACGGAATACATTGTTGCTATTATTATTTTGAACAAACTAATATTTGTTAGATCAATTAAGTATAAATAAAATTTTAAAAAGTTTTATTTTACCTTTTTTATTCCCTGTATAATGCTGTTTCTTTCTCTGTATAGATCTATGTTTCTGACTTAATCATTTTCTTTCTCTTTGAAGGATGTCTTTTAGCATTTCTTGCAAGGCAGGTTTGCTGGTAATGAACTCCCTTAAGTTTTTCTTTGTGTGTGTGAGAAAGTCTTTATTTCTTTTTCAGTTTTGAAGAATAATTTTGATGGACACAGAATTCTAAGTTGGTGGCTTCTTTCTTTCAGCACTTTAAATATTTCATTCATCTCTCTTCTTACTTGCATAGTTTCTGAAGAGAAGTCCAATATAATTATTATCCAAGATTATCCTTGACCTCTTTAGGTAAGGTCACCCCCCCGCCCCTCTCCCCCAACCCCGCCGTGAAATGGCTGCTTTCACCAGAATTTGCCATTGTTAGGCTTTGTTGCAAATCATGTTTATATACCAATTTAGAAAAATGGCAAAAGGTTGCATAATATAAAGAACAGAAAGCACTCATAATTCTTTTTCTTAGAGATAAAACTTTTAAATCAGTGTTTTTTCTTTTTGTATATATTTGAGACATCTATATTTATACATATATATGTGACTTTTTTAACTTAATTTTTAAGTTAACATTATGGTATGTTTTCTAAATATATTAAGAATCTCTATAATACCATTTTAGTTACTAAATAGTATTCCTCCTTGTGGGTATTATAGCATTTTCAGATGGTTGAACTTTTAGTTCTCTGTTTTTCTCTAATGTGCATGTGTGTATTTAAAACCTGTTTTTGTATTTGGGATCTTCAATTATTTTAAGATTTCTTTTGTTTCAGAGGCTGCTTGTTTTAGAGCCTGTTACTGCTTTTGTTTTTAAATAGTCATCATGTAGTTCTATTGAATACAAAACATTTTTACTTATTTTGATGCTTTTTAAACTTTCAACTTCCGTGGTTTTATGACTTTGTGCCAGGGATAATCAAAAGCCACAAGATTAAAATGACCCATATTTTTGAAGCATCAATTTTAATTTCTGGTAAGTAATTTTTAAAATATAATTATAAACATGGATGTATTGTGAGATCAAGGTAAAGTTAACAGGAAATTTAAATATAAAACTGGAGATTTCAAAAAATTTTGATAAATTCTAGTATTTTGGTGGAGAGTTTTGAGAAATAAATTGGTTTAATTTGCAACATGTGATACTTTCAAATTTTATCACTTAGTTCATGAAATAATGATTATGTTGCTCATCATCAGTCATTTACTTTTCTCATTTGAGCAGACCTAATAGCTGTGTATGTTTTACAATGTATTGTTATGGACTTTTGAGTTATTTGTCATTAAGAATTAGGTAACATTGTAATAAATATTCTTTACATTTGTTAGACATATCTTGTAAGATTTGTTCCTGGTTTTTGTGAATGATTGTTTTGATATGTTACAGGTAGATCAAGACACAGATGTCTGGGAATTAACTGTGAAACATCTTTAATTCTCTTCTTCAGTCCCTTCTTTTTCCTTCATTTAAGCAATTAAATTAAAATTAAATGAAAAAGAATATTATCAGTAGTTTTTCCTGTTATGAAGTTTATACCTGTATTTTGTTGAAATGTAGAAAACAAAATTTCTTAATGACACCATCATTCTTCCAGTCACTGGATTTGCTATTTTGTTCTTTGACTCCTTTATTTTAGTTGATTCTTATCACTTGTTTCCCTATAGCCTTTCTTTCCCTCTGTTTTTCCAACTTGGTTTATACTCTAAACTTCCTGACCCTTGCCTTATGAATTATGACCTCATTTCTCTGTCTCGAAATTTATCCACTCTAGTACTTTTTTGTTTTTACTTTTGTTACTACAAACCTCTTATATACGTATGTATAGTTAGGTAGGTTAAATGCTTGTTCTAGGTCACGGTGCTAAACGTCATTTTCCAAACTTGTTTCTTGCTGTCTTCACTTCTCTTTATTCCTGTGTCTGTAATGGCTTGCTTGTCTCCACTTTCTGAAGTCCTGGTCATCCTCCAAGTTATCACAAGCCCTGCCTTTCCTTAAAACTTTTTAGTGAACTTCAGAGTGAGAACAACGTGAGGTTCTAGAAAGAAAACAGCTCTGGAGTTTGTCAAAACTGTGTTCCATCCCTGGCTCTGCAAATGATCGACTCTGTGATTCAACCTCTGGAATTTTCTGCTTCTTCATCTCTAAAGTGGGCACAATCATTTTATGAATATTATGAAAATTAGATAATGTTTGTAAAGTGCCTGATACGAGGAGCTGATAAGCAAATTATGTTGAATCATTCATTCAGTACATATGGGATGTCTACTCTGTGCTGGGTTTTCTCTAGGTGATGAGCTGCACAGGGAAGTAGATGTTGAAGTTTTAAAATTTTACATACCATTAGTAATTTAGGGGAGGGGAATTATGAAGGTGAGAGAAAGTAAGATTGTCTTTTATGTTTTCAGTAGCAAAAGCAAAAGTCCCTATGCTTGAATGTCAGAAAGACCTACTCCTACTGCAGCTTAAGAGACTATGTACAGAATGTTTATCAACATATCTTTAGGTGTTTTGGAACCAGGGCAGCTTTAGGATGGTGTGATTTGAGGTAAACCTCAACCTCAGTGTTTTCATCTATAAGATAGGGTTAAGAGTGTACTCCCCCATCCTTGGACTTCTGTAAGGATGTGATTAGATAATGTATGTAAACAAATTAGCACAGTGCTACAGTGCTGTTGTAAGTCCTCACAGTAACACTATGAGAGATGAGGAAATGGAAGTACATGAATTCTAAGTGACTTATCCACAGTCTTGCAGCTGCCATTGCCACCTACCTCTCTCACTGCCTTCTGTGAGTTTGTAGTTTCTGGTCTCACCGAAGTTTTGTCCATGTTGTTTTTAATGCAGATCTGTGTTACACAGGGGAATAGGTGAGGGGAGAGAATCACAGTGGCTTTTCCTTGGCAGTTATGGTTGATAGGAAGTTGCATATCAATGATATTTGCTGATGGTCAAGAGTCTAGAGAGTCTGGAGAAATACTGTATGTCCAGAATTACTATTAGATTGCTGAAAGGTCATAGGATTGATAATCTCATTGTGGTTCAGATTAACTTCTAAGAGAACTCTTTGTTCTACTTGGTGATACCATTGATATAAGAGGAAAGCTGTGTTATCTTTGAATTTTGAAGGGTATAATTTAAATTTTTCTTGTATCACTTAATAACTGTGACTTTGGATAAACCACATAACCTCTGAAATGCTATCCTAAATCATTAAAACTGATGATAATGCATCTTGAAAGATTATTGTAAGGTTAAAATGAGATAAAGTTTAACTCCCTCTGACATAATGCTTAGCTCATAGTAGATGTGACATTCATGAGTTATCTCATTCCTTTGTCAGCTGTGAAGATTCTTTTTATCTCCGTTTTGCAAATGAGGAAGCAGAAGCTCAGAGAAAGGTTGTGTGAATTGACCAAGGTCACACAGCCAATAGGTAGTGGATCTAAGATTGGAACCCAGATCTGTCTGCCTCCATTGCTAACTAGAATTCTGTATAGAAGAGTTATGTTTTAGGTGGGGTTTAGACCGGAAAATGTTTGTGAGATCTCTGTTAGATTTTATTTTCTCAAGGCCAGCCTTCTCAGTTTCTCTCTTTTGCTTGCAGTGTAGTGGTTGAGGGAGACTTCTTGGGGAAACCTGGCTTTCCCATTTATTTGCTGTGTGACTGGATGCGAGGTACTTCACTTCCCTGACCTTCTGTTTCCTCATTTGTCAACTGGGAGTAGCACGGTATCTCTCTCAATGGGATTTTGTGATGTCTTACTGTGGAATGCTTCAGTATATAGAATAAAGCCTCAGTTGGCATTAGCTGCTGTTATTATTTGACATTAGAATCAATAGTGTGGAAAGAGTTTGGAATTGGATAGACCTGAAATCTGGTATAACTCTTCACACTTTTTAGCTTTGAGTGAGTTAATTGTTTGGAAACTTAATTTTTTTCTTATCTTTAAAAAGAGATAATAAGACCTACTGTACAGGATTTTTGTTGCTATTTAAAGGATAACATATTAAAAACAGTGCCCAGAAGAGTATATACAAAATAAATGTTAGCTTTTTCTCCCATTCTGCTCCCCACTCCTGCCATGTTTTGAAATCTTCAGCGTCCTGGTCCTTCTCCAGAAGGGATTCATTTGGTCCTAGGACAGTGCAGTTCAGAACTGACTGCAGCGCTGCAGGTGTAGTGCAGCCTGTGTCTGGCAGACAGTCTCAGTCTCAGGTCTTCTGGGATAATTATAGGCCACATTAGCTTAGTAGTTGTCTTCCTTTTTGTCTCCAAGTGAAAGCAAGAGACCTTTTTACTTCACAAATAATTTTAAAATTTAGACTGAATTTGTCCAAACAAAGATAATTGTATTGTAATATTTAAATAAGAAGTTGTTACTGTTAAAAAAACATTCATACTTCAGTCTTCTCTGTACTGGTGTTAACAGCTGACTATTACGATTTTTCTTTAAAATCTTTCAGCAAGCATATTTAGTAATTATCTCACCCTTAGCTGTCAGACTCACCACACATGACATAATGCAGGTATTACTGATGGATATTTTCTTATAGTTACCTCTTTTTTAGGAACTGAGGATAAGAAAGGTAATTATGCATAAATATTTTCTTAAAAGTCTGTGTATTAGTCTATCAGTTAATATATTATCTGACTTCTCAATAAATTATTATGATATCTTTTGAATATAATACCACTAATGATTAGATAGTGTTTCACAGATTACTTTCTTAAAATTTACATGGTCATTGTGGGAGTAAAATATTACATTTGATGAGACCCTTGAGGCTCACCCCCTTTGACTAAGTGACTCAAGTCCCATTGTGTATTTAATTCCCAGAGCCAGATCTCAGATTTTAATTGATATTTTCATGAAAACATCATTGTTTATTTATAACCTTCCTTGTTCCAAAAAGAACTTAAAATGACTTTTAAAAGTGGGAACAGCATTGCAAGATAGAATACATTAAGAATGAGGCAAAAGGAATATAAAGTCAGAAAATAGGATGGTGTTCAGGAGTCAGGTTTGTATGTGAAATGCCTACAGAACATAAAAGTTTAACTCTTGTTAAAGTTTGAAGCAGCAATAAACCTGAGAACCTCTCACATAGGACCGGAAACTGAGCACAAATAAATATGTATAAAGTATTCATTGCAGCATTGCTTGTAAAATCAAAAATAAAAACCAATCCAAATATCAAATAGGGGAATGGATTAGTAAGTAGAAACAAATACATAGCATGGTTGTTGTTGGACAGTTTAAATGAACTAAGTCAATAGGTACTAACATGAATGGATACATTTTAAAAACAAAGGAGTGCAAAAAGTAGACTTATAGAGGGACATGTACAATAATGACATTACTGATGCAGATTTTTAAAACAACACCATACCATGTTTTATGCATAAGAATAGTATTCCAAAACATGATGAGAAGGATACATACCAACTATAGATTAGTGGTTATTTCTGAGAAGGGAAGGAGAGAGTGAGGGAATATAGTATAAAATGGATATCAGTTATAGCAAACAATGTATTTAAAAAACTGGTGGTGACTTCTTAGTATATTCTCAGTAATGTTCTATCTTTAAAGTAATTCATAATTTAAAAAACGTTAGCATTTTTAGAGAAGTTTTAACAAAAAGCAGGTAGCAGTGTATCATTAGAATTTAATAACATGTTCTTATTTTTACAGTTGTCTTTATAGTAAATGATTCTGGATTTTTATTTATGGTAGTGAGTAAAAAGATTCCCGTTAAAATTGAAGTAAAAAAAAAGGGTTGATATTTGAAGAAATTATTAAGTAAATAAGAATGTAATAGTATGTTGGTATGCAGAATTGTTGAAGATGGAATATGAAAAACACATTGGGAAACACCAAGTTTTAAGATTCAGTTTCTTACAAGGTTAAAAGAAGTTTGTTGCTCATTCTTTCCTGATGCTGAGACTAGAAATTTTTCTATGGCTCCTATAGGGAGGACAGTATATAATTTAATGTGTGTGACTTGTATCATAAATGCAGGACGCACTCGTAGGTACGCGTCTCCTACAGTGCCTTGCTATTGACTGACATCACTCCAAAGTGCGGTTAAGTTGAGGAGAGGAATGTTAGGTGGGAAGATGGGTTGATGGACAGCGAATGGGCAAAAAGTTGCGTTCTTTCCAATGATTTGTCTTTATCAAGGGATAGGTTTTAAGAGTATCTTAAAGTAGCCCATAGCTCGATTATTGCAAGGAATAGTTGGATTTATAAATAGTACTCAGAGAATGTTGAGTGTAGACTTTAATATGTTATGCCAAATATGCATGCTGCTGTACCTCTGTTACATGTAAAATTTACATGTAAAGTACAAATACGTTTTAAAACATTACTGGATGTGTAGTAGCTTTTGTCGTCTGTATTCTTCATAAGTGTGACATAGCTATTATGTTTGAACATGTGATTTTTTTAATGTTAAAAAAGCAATATGCTGACTTAAAATGGTTGGAAATCACTATTGTTGAATTGCCAAACTGCATATGCTTAAGTCTCTTTTTAAATGTTGTTACTTTCAGTTCTCAGTGATGATTCTTGAAAGGTACGTAGATTGCAGCCCTTCTTGGTTGCTGATTAAGTAGTGACTTATGCCTCGAGGTTAAGGTGGAACAGATTTGACATCATATTGTGAAAGTTGAGGAGCTGAAGGTAGATGTGCCAGATAAGGGAGGTGAGCTCAGGAATCACCTGATGGCAGCACTGGCGTTTTCTTTAGAAAATAGTATTAGGTAAATTTTAGTAGGAAGTGAGTACTTGAGGCCCCACAATTTCATATAATAAAAGTGTGACCATAGTAATGTTAACCTGGAAACGTTTTAAGGCAGATAGAACAATTAGTCTTTCTCAGCCATAAAAAGATAAAATTATAGGAAAGCAGTGTGCAACATATCTAACTCTGAATAATGTATTATTTTAGTATACAAAATTAATGCTTAATATTTTTAAAAAGTTACAAGATACACAAGTAATAACTAAGTGTGGTGGTTTGCCACAAGTAATAGGGTAAATCAGTTAAAGTTGGGAAGATGCAGTTTAGTTTTGGAAATAAGAAAAATTTGATTTAAATTTATTAATGTTCATACACATTTAAAAATTGTGATAACAGACATCTATGTATACACATAAATTTTGCCATTTTTACCATTTAAAAATGTACAGTACAGTGGTCTTAAGTATATGGAATGGTTGTCTAACCATCACGACCATCTATCTCCAGAACTTTTTCATCTTCTCAAATTGAAATGCAGTACCCATTAAACAGTAACTTCTCATTCTTCCCTTCCCCAACCCTGGCAGCCACCATTCTGTTTTTTCTCTCTGTGGATTTGACTGTTCTAGACACTTTATATAAGTAAAATCATACAATATTTGCCCTTTTGTGACTGGCTTATTTCCCTTAGCATAATGTCTTCAAGATTCATTCATGTTGTAGTGTGTTTCAGAATTTCTCTCTTTTTTTTTAAAGCTGAATTCTGTTGTATGTGTATACTACATTTTGTTTATCTATTCATCCTTTCTGTGAATTAGGATAGGTGTCCTTTCTGGGCAAATCAGTTAGAGTTCCATTCTGGGCTAAAAACTCTTGACAATACAGACTGGTGAGAAGATGATACCTTTGGATTAAAAAGCAAAAAACAACCACCACTCCCTTCTTCTGGTGTACTTTGCCTTGCACCAGGGTGCACCCCTGGATGGTTCAGCTTGTACCTACTCGCTCAGCCAGGTGCTTTTGTGCAGGGTATAAATCCTCTAACCATGCTTGATAGTTCTGCTCGTTTATGTATTTCATATCTTTAAAACCATGTGCCTTATCCTTTAGTACTTCATTTTTTTTCATTCATTCCTTGTACTGGTTAAGTATATATAGTACGTGTGCTTAGTGCTGGAGATATAGAATGAATAAAAGACATTAGAATGTATTAGGTGGTAAATGGATGAGCAAAACAACGTTATAAGGATGGCAGAGGAGGGGTACATAACTTAGCCTCAGGGGATAACAGTTGGGCTGGATGTGATACTTAAACTGAATTTTTTTTTAACATTTTTATTGGAGTATAATTGTTTTACAATGGTGTGTTAGTTTCCGCTTTATAACAAAGTGAATCAGTTATACATATACATATGTTCCCATATCTCTTCCCTCTTGCATCTCCCTCCCTCCCACCCTCCCTATCCCACCCCTCTAGATGGTCACAAAGCACCGAGCTGATCTCCCTGTGCTATGCGGCTGCTTCCCACTAGCTTATCTACCTTACGTTTGGTAGTGTATGTATGTCCATGCCACTCTCTCACTTTGTCACAGCTTACCCTTCCCCCTCCCCATATCCTCAAGTCCATTCTCTAGTAGGTCTGTGTCTTTGTTCCCGTCTTACCCCTAGGTTCTTCATGACATTTCTTTGTTCTTAGATTCCATATATATGTGTTAGTATATGGTATTTGTCTTTCTCTTTCTGACTTACTTCACTCTGTATGACACACTCTAGGTCCATCCATCTCACTACAAATAACTCAATTTCGTTTATTTTTATGGCTGAGTAATATTCCATTGCATATATGTGCCACATCTTCTTTATCCATTCATCCGATAAACTGAATTTTAAGAGAGTAATTATAGCTAACACTTGAAGTGTATCTTGCATGGCTTATACTCGTTAAGGCTTTATATACATTAACTCATTTACATCGCAACCTTACATGATAGCTACCATTATTGTCAAGGTTTACATATAAAGAAGCTGTGACACAGAGAGATAAGGACTTTGCCAAGATGATACAGGATTTAGTTCAATTTGGAATAAGGATTCAAATTCAGGTAGTTGGCCCCAAAATCTGTGCTCTTAAACATTTTGCTGCAGTGTATCTCAGGACTCGTGGAGTCCCAGGGTTGGGATAAGAGAGAGGGTTGTGACACAAGTGGTGGTCATTGTGGGGTCTTTAAGGGAGATAAGTTTGGGAATTCCAAAGAGATGGACTATCTAGATGGAACACCATGTGTAATGTCATAGAGGCTTGAGAGAGCACAGCCATTCTGAGGGAACTGCAGGTTCTATGCTTGGCCCTTGGCTGATATTTGTGAAGGGTTGGTGGGCGATGAGACTGGGAAGTAGATGGATTCAGATAATGAAGGACTTTATATACCATTATGCTGAAATCCTCCACTGCTTTGAGAATGTCAGTCTGTATGTTAGTTCCCTTGGTTTATGTTTGAGTCAGAATTTATCCCCACGTCTACCTTCATTTATCAGTACATCTCTGTGAGTGGAGGGAGTAGAGGTGGGTCAGGGCATGTCGTGGAAGATGAGATTACAGACATATTAGGGGCTCCATTATGACAGGCTTTTGAATAATACAAGTGAAGAACAGGATTCCACAGAATCTTAATTAGTGATAGTTTTCTCATTGTACTTGGGATCTAGAAGTTTTAAATTTCATGAATTATTTGAATATTTTTTCCAGAAAGATTATTCAAATATTCATCTTGTTTTACTTATGAAATAAGCTAGTTATCAAAAATTTATATCACAACTTCTCTGTCAGTTAAATTATTTTTATATTGCTTAAAGGTCAAAAGAAGCACTTTCTGTGTTTACTGTCTTATTCATGAATGATTTATAGTTCTCCTCAATATGTCTGCTTGTTGTCCAAGAATGCCACAGTCAAGTGTTTTTTAACTGATTGTTCTGTCATTCTTTATAATCATCTTTACTGAACAAGTCACAGACTTATCATTGTACTCTCCTCAATGTAATTCTTGCTCATAAATTATAGGGCTTTGAAGAAATCATTCAGTTCTTTTGAAATGACATTTAAAATGAAATCAACTTTTAGTTGTTAGAAAAAGTAACAGCTGTGACTTTGTAAGCTACTGTTAGTGGCTTTGGAAGCTAGTTGGTTAGCTAGTTGTCATAATGAGGTCATTTTCCAAAAGAAGATGAAGTCATTTGCCATCTTGTTTTAGTCATACTGGGCTTTTTCTTTGACCAAATATTTTCAAATTACACACTCCCACCCACTTATTTTCGTAGTTACTAATACCTTCATGGAATAAGATAATGATGGAACTTTCAAAAGGCAACAGTTTATACTTAAATTAACATGGTCAGTATGTGATTTGTGTTTTATATCAGAGTTAGAAAAAGGCCTCTATAGACTTGAAATATTATTAATTTATATTTCCTAATGGAAGAGCCGGGTAGTGTGCAGTATTGTGTGCATAAATCTCAGCACACAGAATTTGAATTCTACCAAGAATTTTGTTCTCCCAAGTCCCTGTAAGTTGATGATCTAATCAGATCCATGTAATCTCTACCTGCTTGAATTCCTGTTTTTTTCTTTTTAATTAGCAATGGTAAACTTTTTAATTAATTAATTAATTTGATTAATTTTTGTTTTTTTTAACATCTTTATTGGAGTATAATTGCTTTACAATGGTGTGTTGGTTTCTGCTTTACAACAAAATGAATCAGTTATATATATACATATGTTCCCATATCTCTTCCCTCTTGTGTCTCCCTCCTTCCCACCCTCCCTATCCCACCCCTCCAGGCGGTCACAAAGCACCAAGCTGATCTCCCTGTGCTATGCGGTTGCTTCCCACTAGCTATCTACCGTACGTTTGGTAGTGTATATATGTCCATGCCTCTCTCGCTTTGTCACAGCTTACCCTTCCCCCTCCCCACATCTTCAAGTCCATTCTCTAGTAGGTCTGTGTCTTTATTCCTGTCTTACCCCTAGGTTCTTCATGACATTTTTTTTTCTTAGATTCCATATATATGTGTTAGCATACGGTATTTGTCTCTCTCTTTCTGACTTACTTCACTCTGTATGACAGACTCTAGGTCTATCCACCTCATTACAAATAGCTCAATTTCGTTTCTTTTTATGGCTGAGTAATATTCCATTGTATATATGTGCCACATCTTCTTTATCCATTCATCTGATGATGGACACTTAGGTTGTTTCCATCTCCGGGCTATTGTAAATGGAGCTGCAATGAACATCTTGGTACATGACTCTTTCTGAATTATGGTTTTCTCAGGGTATATGCCCAGTAGTGGGATTGCTGGGTCATATGGTAGTTCTATTTGTAGTTTTTTAAGGAACCTCTATACTGTTCTCCATACTGGCTGTACATATTCACATTCCCACCAGCAGTGCAAGAGGGTTCCCTTTTCTCCACACCCTCTCCAGCATTTATTGTTTCTAGATTTTTTGATGATGGCCATTCTGATTGGTGTGAGATGATATCTCACTTAATTTTGATTTGCATTTCTCTAATGATTAATGATGTTGAGCATTCTTTCATGTGTTTGTTGGCAATCTGTGTATCTTCTTTGGAGAAATGTCTATTTTGGTCTTCTGCCCATTTTTGGATTGGCTTGTTTATTTTTTTGTTATTGAGCTGCATGAGCTGCATGTAAATTTTGGAGATTAATCCTTTGTCAGTTGCTTCATTTGCAAATATTTTCTCCCATTCTGAGGGATGTCTTTTGGTCTTGTTTATGGTGTCCTTTGCTGTGCAAAAGCTTTTAAGTTTCATTAGGTCCCATTTGTTTATTTTTTTATTTCCATTTCTCTAGGAGGTGGGTCAAAAAGGATCTTGCTGTGCTTTATGTCACAGAGTGTTCTGCCTATGTTTTCCTCTAAGAGTTTTATAGTGTCTGGCCTTACATTTAGGTCTTTAATCCATTTTGAGCTTATTTTTGTGTATGGTATTAGGGAGTGTTCTAATCTCATACTTTTACATGTACCTGTCCAGTTTTCCCAGCACCACTTATTGAAGAGGCTGTCCTTTCTCCACTGTACAGTCCTGCTTCCTTTATCAAAGATAAGGTGACCATATGTGCATGGGTTTATCTCTGGGCTTTCTGTCCTGTTCCATTGATCTATATTTCTGTTTTTGTGCCAGTACCATACTATCTTGATTACTGTAGCTTTGTAGTATAGTCTGAAGTCAGGGAGCCTGATTCTTCCAGTTCCATTTTTTGTTCTCAAGATTGCTTTGGCTATTCGGGGTCTTTTGTGTTTCCATACAAATTGTGAAATTTTTTGTTCTAGTTTTGTGAAAAATGCCAGCGGTAGTTTGATAGGGTTTGCATTGAGTCTGTAGATTGCTTTGGGTAGTATAGTCATTTTCACAATGTTGATTCTTCCAATCCAAGAACATGGTATATCTCTCCATCTATTTGTATCGTCTTTAATTTCTTTCATCAGTGTCTTATAATTTTCTGCATACAGGTCTTTTGTTCCTTAGGTAGGTTTATTCCTAGATATTTTATTCTTCTTGTTGCAGTGGTAAATGGGAATGTTTTCTTGATTTCACTTTCAGATTTTTCATCATTAGTGTATAGGAATGCCAGAGATTTCTGTGCATTAATTTTGTATCCTGCTACTTTACCCAATTCATTGATTAGCTCTAGTAGTTTTCTGGTAGCATCTTTAGGATTCTCTATGTATAGTATCATGTCATCTGCAAACAGTGACAGCTTTACTTCTTCTTTTCCGATTTGGATTCCTTTTATTCTCTGATTGGTGTGGCTAAAACTTCCAAAACTATGTTGAATAGGAGTGGTGAGAGTGGGCAACCTTCTCCTGTTCCTGATCTTAGTGGAAATGCTTTCAGTTTTTCACCATTGAGGATGATGTTGCAGGTGGGTTTGTCATATATGGCCTTTATTATGTTGAGGAAAGTTCCCTCTATGCCTACTTTCTGCAGGTTTTTTATCATAAATGGGTGTTGAATTTTGTCTAAAGCTTTCTCTGCATCTATTGAGATGATCATATGGTTTTTCTCCTTCAATTTGTTAATATGGTGTATCACGTTGATTGATTTGCGTATATTGAAGAATCCTTGCATTCCTGGAATAAACCCCACTTGATCATGGTGTATGATCCTTTGAATGTGCTTTTGGAATTTGTTTGCTAGTATTTTATTGAGGATTTTTGCCTCTATGTTCATCAGTGATATTGGCCTGTAGTTTTCTTTCTTTGTGACATTCTTGTCTGGTTTTGGTATCAGGGTGATTGTGGCCTTGTAGAATGAGTTTGGGAGTGTTCCTCCCTCTGCTATATTTTGGAAGAGTTTGAGAAGGATAGGTGTTACCTCTTCTCTAAATGTTTGATAGAATTCGCCTGTGAAGCCACCTGGTCCTGGGATTTTGTTTGTTGGAAGACTTTTAATCACAGTTTCAATTTCAGTGCTTGTGATTGGTCTGTTCGTATTTTCTATTTCTTCCTGATTCAGTCTTGGCAGGTTGTACATTTCTGAGAATTTGTCCATTTCTTCCAGATTGTCCATTTTATTGGCATAGAGTTACTTGTAGTAATCTCTCATCATCTTTTGTATTTCTGCAGTGTCAATTGTTACTTCTCCTTTTTCATTTCTAATTCTATTGATTTGAGTCTTCTCCCTTTTTTTCTTGATGAGTCTGGCTAATGGTTTATCAATTTTGTTTATCTTCTCAAAGAACCAGCTTTTAGTTTTATTGATCTTTGCTATTGTTTCCTTCATTTCTTTTTCATTTATTTCTAATCTGATCTTTATGATTTCTTTCCTTCTGCTAACTTTGGGGTTTTTTTGTTTTTCTTTATCTAATTGCTTTAGGTGCAAGATTAGGTTGTTTATTTGAGATGTTTCCTGTTTCTTAAGGTAGGATTGTATTGCTATAAACTTCCCTCTTAGAACTGCTTTTGCTGCATCCCATAGGTTTTGGGTCATCGTGTCTCCATTGTCATTTGTTTCTAGGTAGTTTTTGATTTCCTCTTTGATTTCTTCAGTGATCACTTCGTTATTAAGTAGTGTATTGTTTAGCCTCGATGTGTTTGTATTTTTTACAGATCTTTTCCTGTAATTGATATCTAGTCTCATAGCGTTGTGGTCAGAAAAGATACTTGATACAATTTCAATTTTCTTAAATTTACCAAGGCTTGATTTGTGACCCAAGATATGATCTATCCTGGAGAATGTTCCATGAGCACTTGAGAAAAATGTGTATTCTGTTGTTTTTGGATGGAATGTCCTATAAATATCAATTAAGTGCATCTTGTTTAATGTATCATTTAAAGCTTGTGTTTCCTATTTATTTTCATTTTGGATGATCTGTCCATTGGTGAAAGTGGGGTGTTAAAGTGCCCTACTATGAATGTGTTACTGTTGATATCCCCTTTTATGGCTGTTAGTATCTGCCTTATGTATTGAGGTGCTCCTATGTTGGGTGCATATATATTTACAATTGTTATATCTTCTTCTTGGATTGATCCCTTGATCATTATGTAGTGTCCTTCTTTGTCTCTTGTAATAGTCTTTATTTTAAAGTCTATTTTGTCTGATATGAGAATTGCTACTCCAGCTTTCTTTTGGTTTCCATTTGCATGGAATATCTTTTTCCATCCCCTTATTTTCAGTCTGTATGTGTCTCTAGGTCTGAAGTGGGTCTCTTGTAGACAGCATATATATGGGTTTTGTTTTTGTATCCATTCAGCCAATCTGTGTCTTTTGGTGGGAGCATTTAGTCCGTTTACATTTAAGGTAATTATCGATATGTATGTTCCTATTCCCATTTTCTTAATTGTTTTCAGTTTGTTATTGTAGGTCTTTTCCTTCTTTTGTGTTTCTTGCCTAGAGAAGTTCCTTTAGCATTTGTTGTAAAGCTGGTTTGGTGGTGCTGAACTCTCTCAGCTTTTGCTTGTCTGTAAAGGTTTTAATTTCTCCATCAAATCTGAATGAGATCCTTGCTGGGTAGAGTAATCTTGGTTGTAGGTTTTTCTCCTTCATCACTTTAAAAATGTCCTGCCAGTCCCTTCTGGCTTGCAGAGTTTCTGCTGGAAGATCAGTTGTTAACCTTATGGGGATTCCCTTGTGTGTTATTTGTTGTTTTTCCCTTGCTGCTTTTAATATGTTTTCTGTATTTAATTTTTGACAGTTTGATTAATATGTGTCTTGGCGTGTTTCTCCTTGGATTTATCCTGTATGGGACTCTGTGCTTCCTGGACTTGATTAACTATTTCCTTTCCCATATTAGGGAAGTTTTCAACTATAATCTCTTCAAATATTTTCTCAGTCCCTTTCTTTTTCCCTTCTTCTGGGACCCCTATAATTGTAATATTGGTGCGTTTAATGTTGTCCCAGTGGTCTCTGAGACTGTCCTCAGTTCTTTTCATTCTTTTTTCTTTATTCTACGCTGCAGTAGTTATTTCCTAATTTATCTTCCAGGTCATTTATCTGTTCTTCTGCCTCAGTTATTCTGCTATTAATCCCTTCTAGAGTATTTTTAATTTCATTTATTGTGTTGTTCATCGTTGCTTGTTTCCTCTTTAGTTCTTCTAGGTCCTTGTCAAATGTTCCTTGAATTTCCTCTATTGTATTTCCAAGATTTGGATCATCTTTATTATCATTATTCTGAATTCTTTTTCAGGTAGACTGCCTATTTCCTCTTCATTTGTTAGGTCTGGTGGGTTTTTATCTTGCTCCTTCATCTGCTGTGTATTTTTCTGTCTTCTCATTTTGCTTATCTTACTGTGTTTGGGGTCTCCTTTTTGCAGGCTGCAGGTTCGTAGTTCCCATTGTTTTTGGTGTCTGTCCCCAGTGGCTAAAGTTGGTTCAGTGGGTTTTGTAGGCTTCCTGGTGGAGGAGACTAGTGCCTGTGTTCTGGTGGATGAGGCTGGATCTTGCCTTTCTGGTGGGCAGGTCCATGTCTGGTGGTGTGTTTTGGGGTGTCTGTGGACTTATTATGATTTTAGGCAGCCTATCTGCTAATGGGTGGGGTTGTGTTCCTGTCTTGCTAGTTGTTTGGCATAGGGTGTCCAGCACTGTAGCTTGCTGGTCGTTGAGTGAAGCTGGGTGTTGGTGTTGAGATGGAGATCTCTGGAAAATTTTCACCGTTGATATTATGTGCAGCTGGGAGGTCTCTTGTGGACCAGTGTCCTGAAGTTGGCTCTCCCACCTCAGAGGCACAGCACTGACTCCTGGCTGCAACACCAAGAGCCTTTCATCCACATGGCTCAGAATAAAAGGGAGAAAAAGTAGAAAGAAAGAAAGAAAGAAAGAGCATAAAATAAAATGAAGTAAGATAAAATAAAATAAAGTCATTAAAATAAAAAAAAATTATTAAGAAAAAAAAATTCTTTAAAACGTAAAAAAAAAAAAAAAAGGACAGCCAGAACCCTACGACAAATGGTGAAAGCAAAGCTCTACAGACAAAATGTCACACAGAAGCATACACATACACACTCACAAAAAGAGGAAAAGGGGAAAAAATCATAAATCTTGCTCTCAAAGTCCACCTCCTCAATTTGGGATGATTCGTTGTCTCTTCAGGTATTCCACAGATGCAGGTATATCAAGTTGACTGTGGAGATTTAATCTGGTGCTCCTGAGGCTGCTGGGAGAGATTTCCCTTTCTCTTCTTTGTTTGCACAGGTCCTGGGGTTCAGCTTTGGATTTGGCCCCGCCTCTGCGTGTAGGTCACTGGAGGGCGTCTATTATTCGCTCAGACAGGACGGGGTTAAAGGAGCCACTGATTCGGGGGCTCTGGCTCACTCAGGCCGGGGGGAGGTAGGGGCACGATGCAGGGCGAGCCTGCGGCGGCAGAGGCTGGCGGGAAGTTGCACCAGCCTGAGGCGCGCTGTGCGTTCTCCCGGGGGAGTTGTCCCTGGATCCCGGGACCCTGGCAGTGGCGGGCTGCACAGGCTCCCCAGGAGGGGAGGTGTGGATAGTGACCTGTGCTCGCACACGGGCTTCTTGGTGGTGGCAGCAGCAGCCTAGTGTCTCATGCCCATCTCTGGGGTCCGCGCTGATAGCCGCAGCTCGCGCCTGTCTCTGGAACTCCTTTAAGCAGCGCTGTTAATCCCCTCTCTTCACGCACCAGGAGACAAAGGGGGAAGAAAAAGTCTTGCCTCTTCAGCAGCTCCAGACTTTTTCCCGGACTCCCTCCCAGCTAGCCGTGGCACACTAGCCCCTTCAGGCTGTGGTCACGCCGCCAACCCCAGTCCTTTCCCTGCGATCCGACCGAAGCCCGAGCCTCAGCTCCCATCCCCGCCCGCCCCGGCGGGTGAGCAGACAAGCCTCTCGAGCTGGTGAGTGCCGGGCCGGTCGGCACCGATCCTCTGTGCGGGAATCTCTCCGCTTTGCCCTCTGCACCCCGTTTGCTGCGCTGTGCTCCGCGGCTCTGAAGCTTCTCCCCTCCGCCCCCCGCAGTCTCCGCCCGTGAAGGGGCTTCTAATGTGTGGAAACCTTTTCTCCTTCACAGCTCCCTCCCACTTGGGCAGGTCCCGTCCCTATTCTTTTGTCTCTATTCTATTTTCTTTCGCCCTACCCAGGTACTTGGGGAGTTTCTTGCCTTTTGGGAGGTCTGAGGTCTTCTGCCAGCGTTCAGTGGGTGATCTGTGGGAGTTGTTCCACATGTAGATGTATTTCTGATGTACCTGTGGGGAGGAAGGTGATCTCCGTGTCTTACTCTTCTGCCATCTTCCCCCTCTTCCGTCAGGCGGATTCTTAACCACTGCACCACCAGGGAAGCCGTTTTCTCACCATTTTTATCGAGCATTATACTGGAGGTTCTAGGCAGAACAATGAGGCAAGAAAGAAGGAGAAAGAAGTAAAACTCTTTCAGTTCTTTCAGATGACATGACCTCCTAGAAAGAAGATCCTAAGACATCCACAAAACAACTGTTAAATCTAATAAATGAGCTCAGCAAGGTTGCAGGATGCAAGATTAATATACAAAAATCAGTTGTATTTCTGTGCACTAGATTGAATAATCTGAAAATGAAATTAAGAAATAATACCTTTTATGATAGCATCAAAAAGAGTAAAATATTCAGGAATAAATGTAACCAAAGACCTGTAAGATTGGTACCCTGAAAACTACAAAACACTGTTGAAAAAAACAAGACTCAAATAAATGAGAAGACATCCTGTGCTCCTAGTTTGGAAAACTCGGTGAGGTGGCAGTATACTCCCCAACCTGATCTATAGATTCAATGCAGTTGCTATCAAAATTCTACCTGCTTTTTAAAAATAGAAATGGACGGGCTGATTCTGGAATTTTTATGTTAATGCTAGATTCTAGCATGGAAATGGCCCGTATTCTGGGTCATATGGGGCACAGATTAGCCAAGACAGTCTTGACAATAACAGTTGGAGGGCTCATGCTTATCGATTTGAAAACTTAGTATAAAGCTGTTAGTAATCAAGGCAGTGTGGTATTGGCATCAGGACAGACATTTAGTTTAGGCCAATGGAATAGAATTGAGAATCCAGAAATAAAGCCCTCACATTTATGACCAATTGATTGTTGACAAGAGTTCTGAAACAGTTCAGTAAGGAAAGAAGTGCTGTTTCAATGAATGATACTGAGACAATATGCAGGTGGAAGAATTTAGACCCCTTATTACACCATATACAAAAATTAATTGAAAATGGAGTATATAGATCTAAATGTAAGAACTCAAGCTATAAGCTTCTTAGAAATCAATATAAAAATAAATGTTTTTGACCTTGGGTTAGGCAAAGCTTTCTTAGATATGACACCAAAATCACAAGCAACCAAAAAAATAATTAAAAAAACCCCAAACTCAGCCCAATTAAAAAATGGGCCAAGGATCTGAATAGATGGCTCTCCAAAGAAGATTTGCAAATCACCAATATACACATGAAAAGACACCAGTCAGTATTGCTGGCTATCAGGAAAATGCAAATCAAAACCACGGTGATAGGCTACTCCACACCCAGTAGGTTGTCTGTGACTAAAAAGATATTAACAACATTGATGATTTGGAGAAATTGGGAAATGGAACCATTTTGCGTTGTTGATGAGAATGTGAAATGGTGTAGCTGCTTTGGAAAACATTTTAGCATTTCCTCAGAAGGATAAACAATTTTACCATGTGACCCATCAGTTTACTCCCAGTGAAGGGGGGAATGAAGAGAAATGAATACCATCCAAAAATTTGTACACACATGTTCATAACAGCATTGTTCATAATTGTAAAAAACAACAAAAATGTCCATAAACTGATGATAGATAAATGTGGATTATTCATATAATGGAATGTTATTTGGCAATAAAAACAATGAATTACTGATATTTGCTAAAACGTGCATGAACCTTGAAAATGTTAAGCTAAGTTAAAGACACTAATTACCATAGACCACATATTGTATGATTCCCATATCGTCTAGATACTTCTATTCTGAAGTATCTAGATTAGGTAAATCAATAGGAACAAAATACATCGGTGGTTGCCTAGGGCTGTAGGCAAGGGTCATAATAGGGTTGGGATGAGGGAGTAACTACTAATGGGTACAGAGTTTATTTTGGGGTAATGAAAATGTTCTAGATTTAGATTGTGGTGATGGTCGCAAAACTATAAATTACTAAAAACCATTGAATGGTGCGATTTAAATATGTGAGGTGTATGGTTTATGAATTATATCTCTATAAAATTGTTAAAAATGATCAATAGCCTTTGCCCTTTAAACATCTGTCTTGTATGGGAAACAAATGTGTAAAGCAATTAAATTTATAATGTGATGAGTTAAATAAAGTGACGGTATTGTGAAGCTTGAAGTTTGACTAGTTGCCTATCTGAGAGACCTGGGAAAGGGTTCCCTGTAGACAGAATTGTCTCTGCTAAGCGTACAAGTGTGAGAGGAGACGATACTTTTAAGGATTGACAGATAGTCCTGTTTAAGTAGGAATAATGTATGTGAATAATATTCAACACTTAGTGACTCTCAAATTGTACCTGTCATCATAGTTACGATGACACAACAATACTAGTGATGTTAATAATTTTTTTTAACATCTTTATTGGAGTATAATTGCTTTACAATGGTGTGTTAGTTTCTGCTTTATAACAGAGTGATGACGTTAATAATTAAAGTGGCATAGTCTGCAGAACTAGTCCTTCCTCAACATTAGCCTTTTCTTAAATGCCCTGAGTCGGGCATCCCTTTAGGTGCTTCTTGAAGAAAAGCTGCTAAGGTTAAATAAGTTTGAGGAAAGTGGTATTTTTGGTGCTTAACACTATGTGTACTCTATTAAAGGCTCTGAGTAGTCCTGCAGTAAAGAAACTGTTGTTTTAAATCTAGGTTTCCCAAACTTAGTTTATCCACCGTTCTTTTGTTTTCACCACACCTATTAAGATGTTTTGCAGTTTGTGTTCCCTGAAACACATTTTAGTAAATGCTACTCTAATTTCTTTATCTTTTTCCCAGGTATGTTGATGGTAGTATGACATACCCAGGCTTTACTTATTTGGGTCCTTAGATGACTGACTTTACAGAACAATACCTTCAGTTACAATGCTCCCGTTTCCCTATCAAAAAGCCCTGCATGACCCTGTCCTTTTGAAGATTTGAAAAAAAGTTATATTTTCCTGATAGACGCTTGTGCTTCATTTTATTAGGTAAAACAATGGCAGCCACATAACCAATATGCTTTTCTTTTAAGTTTAATTGGCATGATGTTCAAAACAAAGATCTGTGTTGTTTTTTAACTCAGACTAGGTTGTCTGAAATAATTTTCCTTCCGAAACTATCACAACTATCTTCTTAGTTATCTAGCCTTTTAGATTTGTTGAATAGTGTCGGTTTTTGTTTATCTGTTCCTTTCTTATAGTTTACTTTAAATACTTCTTTGAAAATAGGTGAACTATACATTTGTATAATAGCTCAGAATGAGAAAAAATTCATATGTTGATTTATACAAGAAAGTGTTGTGGTTATGTTAGGGAGATTATATTTTAAATGATCTCCAGTTTACCTTAATCATTCATTTAAAAATATTCTAAGGCATTTCAACTGTACTTTTACGTTGGATGAGGTGTCTTTTTCTTTACCGTGTTAGGAGATATACAAACCATGTGTTTACTTAGATGCTAAGCCATGGAAAAACACATCATTTATCATTAAAATTTGTTTGAATTGTCATAGTTTGGATGATTTACAGTTATTAATTGCAGTGTTCCTCACATGCCTGTGATTTTTTTCCTAAATGTGTTTATTGGAGTTATAAGATATAAATTGTTTGGGTTTCTGAGTCTGTCATTTGTCACAGCAGCAGGATTATGACTTCATACAATTATGGAGATAGTGAAAGGAAAAATCTAATATTTTTCAGTGGTGTGTTTACTTTAACAATTTTATTCCCATTTGGTTGTATGTTTGGAAATCAAGGTATTTGATTCTATGGAAAGAGAATAATTTTATATTGTTGATGTTTCAGTTGGTGCCAAAGAGAATAGTCTGCCTATAATTCGTTTTGCTATTGCAACAATGTCCCCAAACACAGCCTATTTGTTTATGAGTTGACTGGGCTTACTCAGTCAGCTCTGCTTCTGACTGCACACGTGTGGGTAGGCGGGGGCAGCTCTACTCCCCTTGACTTTCCTCTTTATTTCATGGGGTACCTAGGGAATGTTCTTGTTTTGGTGATGGCAGAGTCTCAAGAGGGCCTCTTCAGGCCTTGGTTTATAACTGGCACATTTTGTCACTTCTGCCCATTTGTCATTCGCAAAAAAATTTCACATGGCCAATTTGAAGTCAAGAGGCAGAGAAGTACACTCCACCCACAGTGAGGCCGTGGCAGTGTTGTGGCTGGAGACATGGAGCCCATTATGTAAACTACCACAGTTTGAGAGTTCAAAGGAGATAAATTAATTAGACACTTAAGTGATTTGAATATTAACTAAATTCTCCTAATCACCATCCCCTAATATCTTTTTTTATTTATATATTTTTAATTGAATAAATATCAATTAACTGCCCTAACATACTCTAATGTTAGGATCATTTTAAAGCTTAAAATAAAAACAGTACACTTAATGCATGTGCAAGAGTGTGTGCATATATGTATTTATGTATGAATGTGGTAGAGAATTAAAGAAAATATTTTGTTTTCACTCTAGACCTATTTTATAAATTAGAATCTGAGATATGTATGGCATAGTCAGCCTTTTTAAAAATATTTATTTATTTTTGGCTGCGTTGGGTCTTCGTTGCTGCAAGCGGGCTTTCTCTAGTTGCGGCAAGCCGGGGCTACTCTTTGTTGCGGTGCGCCGGCTTCTCATTGCCGTGGCTTCTCTTGTTGCCAGGCATGGGCTCTAGGCACACGGGCTTCAGTAGTTGTGGCACTCAGGCTCAGTAGTTGTGGCTCACGGGCTCTAGAGCGCAGGCTCAGTAGTTGTGGCGCACTGGCTTAGTTGCTCTGCGGCATGTGGGATCTTCCCACACCAGGGCTCGAATCCGTGTTCCCTGCGTTGGCAGGCAAATTCTTAACCACTGAGCCACGAGGGAAGCCTTAGTCAGCCTTTTCATTAATACTGTTGTATTAAATTTGTCAACAGTTTTAGTAAAGAAGAATTTCCATGATGGCTATCTCTGTTAATGTTTGAAAATATAGTTTTCATCTTATGCTTTTAAGTTGGTATATATACCTGAGTATAGTGTCCCTGAATATAAGGCAAATTCCTTTGTACTGGATGAGAAGATTGAAGAATTTTTACCAACTTGAGTGTGAAAACTACGAGGGATATAGATGTCCTAAAATTTCTGTGCATGATAATTTCATTGTACACATTTAAATTATTATATAAATAAAAGTAATTTAGAAATGTGATTTTCCCATTTAAATTTTGTGAATCTTCAAATTGATCACATGCACCTGACTTTAATATCTTCATCTGTGCTAGAGCTGTGTTTAAGATTCTTGATCGAGGTACAGCATAATTTAATGTAATAATTAGAAACTTTTACCAAATCCTAAGTAACTATTTATTCTTTGTGGTATCTACATGATAAGTACTTTGATCTATTTCTTTTTTAGCATTAAAAAAATTTTTTTTACAGTAACATCTAGCATTTCTAATTTTGAAGTAATTCTCCCAGGAATAACAATTAAACTTGTATTGAATTACCTTGTTGCTTCTCTCTCTCTCTCTTTCTCTCTCTATTTTTTAAATCTTAATTTTGTTCGGTGACTTTTATAAGCTTCCAGAACTAGTATTGAGTGAGGTTGATTCAGGCTCCTGTATGTTTCCCAAATTATACTTTTTTGATTCTAAATAAAATATCGTGGTAGAGTGCCCTGTAACAGGAGAACCTTTGTTAGAATTCTAAGATGAGACAACTCTTTTTCTGAAAGATAATTTTGGGAAGAAAAGAAGTTTGATTTATATTTTGGCAAAAGGCATACAAAAGTTCATTTTTAATCACCTTAAGTAGACAAATTTTAACATATTGATATTTCTATCTTCTTCACATATGCATTGTTTTTTTCCTTTAGTGTAGTCTTGTTTTTAACTATTTTCAAGAGATTAATTGATCAAACATAATATTCTTGCATGCATAATATATTCAGAACCTCCACTAAAAGAAATGGTGTAATTTTCATTGGATTGCTGCAAGGACCACACAAATTTTATGTGGTTTTTCATGGCCATGTGACATCATTTGTACTTTTTCTGAAGAATTATTTCCAAAGACAGGAGGTAGAAACCCTAATTTGGTGTGCTTTGCATATTTAAGGATTTTTAAAAATTACTTGACTTTAACCTTAATGTGTTTAAAGGTATTATCAGTATTGCTCAATGTGCAGTCCTTTCTTGCTTACTTGAAAGCTGTGATTGCTAAGAAGAATTACATCCTAGGAGATAGAAAGGTTAAAAAATTATAAAAAATATTTTAAGACCTCATCTACTGAAGTCATGCTAGATGTTACTAAATTAGCCACAACAATTGTTAGTTGCTTATATTCGACAGGACAAAGTTCAATTTAAGGATTCTCCGTCCATCAACAATTTAGAAAAACTCTACATAGGGCTTCCCTGGTGGCACAGTGGTTGAGAGTACGCCTGCCGATGCACGGGACGCAGGTTCATGCGCTGGTCCGGGAAGATCCCACATGCCGCGGAGCGGCTGGGCCCGTGAGCCATGGCCGCTGAGCCTGCACGTCCAGAGCCTATGCTTCGCAGCGGGAGGGGCCACAACGGTGAGAGGCCCGCGTACGGCAAAAAAAAAACAAAAAACAAAACAAAACTCTACATAAACAGTGGAATGCACATGTTTATTTTTGTGACACCATAAAATGGAATTGAAATTTAATATGGAATGAAACAGATATAAGGTCTTAAGAAAATCTCTAAATGTAATTAGTCATTTAGTATGGTTTTATTAAAATTTATGATCATTTACAGTAAACTGATAATGTTAGGTGTCTATTGTGTGCTTTTTTGTACTGTATGTATTCAGTTCACTTAAAAATTACTGCATTAATCAAAAGAATAAAAATTCTCTTGAGGAAATATACTGGTCTTGAAATAATTGTATGTATGCCAAGGAACACTTTAATTATAGCTATTGTCTTCTCAGCCAAACACTTCATAGGGGAAATTTCAATTCAAATTAATGTAATTAAGATTTTTTTTTTCTTTCAATAGGTAAGTTTGCCCTGTTTACATTTATTGTTCTGATATAAACGTATCAGGTCTTCTCTCACTTAAAAATACTTTTTCGTTTTCTTTTTAAACTGGTTCCTGTATTTTCTGTTTCCCCCCTTTTTTCTTTTCTTCCTTTTAAAATTTTGCCTGGAGAACATTTCTTGCAGGGTGGTCTGCTGGTGATGAAATTTCTTAGTTTTTCTTTGTCTGTGAAAGTCCTTAGTATTCCTTCTTTACTTTTAAAGGATAATTTCTCCAGATATAGAATTCTAGGTTGGTTGGTTTTTTCCTTTCAACACTTCAAATATTTCACTTCGTTCTCTTGTTGCTTGCATGGTTTCTGATAAGAAAACTGTTAATTCCTATCCTTGTACCTCTCTATTTTTTTTCTTCTTGCTTTTATCAAGATTTTCTCTGTTTTTTGTTGTTTTGATTTTTGTGTTGTTTCAGTGTGATACACACACACACACACACACACACACACACACACACACAACCTTCTAAGTGTATTTTATTCTTCTAGATATCCTCTGAGCTTCCTGGATCTGTAGCTTGTCTGTTACTAGTTTGGGAAGATGTTGGCCATTATTATTTGAACTATTTCTCTATTCTCTCTCCACCTTCTGGTGTTCCAATAATGTGTGTGTTATACCTTTTGATATTATTTCACATTTCTTGGATGAACTGTCTGTTTTTGTTTTGTTTTCATGCTTATTTTTTGCTCCTTGCATATCAATTTAGGAAATTTCCATAGACCAATCTTCAATTTCACTGATTCCTTTTTTGTCTCTGTTGAGTCTACTGATAAGAGCCCATCAGAGGATTCTTCATTTCCTTTACTGTGATTTCAGTTTCCTTCTTTATCATTTCATTTTGATTCTTTCTTAGAATTTACAGGTCTGCTTATATTACCCATCTGTTCTTACAAGTTGTCTACTTTTTCCATTCGTCATAGTTATTTTATTTTATTTATTTATTTATTTTATTTTATTTCTTTTTTGCTGTATGCGGGGCCTCTCACTGTTGTGGCCTCTCCCATTTCAGAGCACAGGCTCTGGACGCGCAGGCTCACTGGCCCAGCCGCTCCACAGCATGTGGGATCTTCCCGGACCGGGGCACGAACCCGCGTCCCCTGCATCGGCAGGCGGACTCTCAACCACTGCGCCACCAGGGAAGCCCAAATATTGAGTTTTCATTTTTATTCATATCAAGATATTTTCTAATTTCTCTTGTAGTTTCTTCTTTGACCAATTGGCCATTTAGGGGCGTGTTGATTAGTTTTGACATATTTATAAATTTTCCAAATTTCCGTCTTTTATTAATTTTACTGACTTCTAATTTTACTTCATTGTGGTTGTGTATGATGTCACCTGTTTAAAATTTGTTTACACTTGTTTTGTGTGGTTGCTAGGATATTATCTCTTTTGGAGAATGTTCTATGCAGTCTTGAGAAGAACAAAGTGCATTCTCTTGTTGGTTGGATTGGTCTATAGATGCCTGTAGGTCTAGTTGGTTTATAATGTTGTTAAAGTCTTATATTTTCTTCTCTCTAATTGTTCTATCCACTATTGTAAGAGGAATTTTTTAAGCCATTTTTTAAATTGAAGTATAGTTAATTTACAATGTTGTGTTAGCTTCATGTGTACAGCAAAGTGATTTAGTTACATATATATATATATTCCTTTTCAGATTCTTTTTCATTATAGATTATTACAAGACATTAAATATAGTTCCCTGTGTTATGCAGTAGGTCCTGGTTGTTTATCTGTTTTATACATAGTAGGGTATACATGGAGAAAGTAAAAATGTCTTGGATCTTTACAAGTTTGCAGCAGTTAGATTGAATTTTTGCTGAAATTTAGACATTTCTAGGCCCCTGGTTTAGAATTAATAATGTCTTAATACTTTGAGCTTAATAATAAAATTTTAGTTATCAAATATAATGTTAATATAGTGGGAAGCTTTCCCAGTAAAAGGATCCGTGCAATGATTTTGAAGAAACTGTTTAGTCCCACTTATTACTATTCTTATGTCATTTATTGAGAAGATAATTTGTTTTTCCTTCCTTAACATAGGCTTAATTTTCTTGAGAAAGTTAGCAAATGAAAGAAAAAATGTTGGCTGATGAACTTTTCCCCGTTTTCCTTCACCACAACAGTTTAAAAATGTGTATAAATACACTTTAGATAAAAGCTGGCTCATTTAGTGATGCAGGTAATATAATGGTGGATAATTTCATTTGTTTAGATGAGGAATTTATTGCAAGGAATTGGACTAGGACTGACATGGCTGGGTCAAGTCTTTCCCTCTAATTCTTACCTTGGTGACTTCCCTTGTAGCCCAGTTAAGCCTTTCACGTATTTCTTACTGGGAGAGCAGGTGTCTGATTGTGATGTTTTGTTTGGCTATTTAGTTAGCTTGATAAGAAATTCTTCTGTTGTTCAGATGAGCTTTTATATTGGTAATCGACGTAAGGATTTTCAAGGGTTTTCTATTTTTCATAAAATAGTGAGATTTCTATGAACATCTTTGTACCACTGCTTCCCAAGAAGTTAGCAAAAGCTATTACATATTCTTATGCAGTTAATGTTAATTCATTGTTTTATTCGTTCAATTAAAATATAGGGACAAAAGACAAATGATCTGTATTATGAAAGACCTAAATAATAAAAATTGACTTATTGTTCAATATACATATAGGTTTTATAATGATATATTGCCATTCAGTCAACAATACTACTAGAATACTGTCATTTAGCTTAACTTTTTTCTAAATAGGTTTTTTTTTTAATACATTTGTTTATTTTATTTTTATTTTTGGCTGTGTTGGCTGTTTGTTGCTACGTGCGGGCTTTCTCCAGTTGCGGCTAGTGGGGGCCACCCTTCGTTGTCGTGCGCGGGCTTCTCACTGCGGTGGCTTCTCTTGTTGTGGAGCACGGGCTCTAGGTATGCGGGCTCCGTAGTTGTGGCTCGCGGGCTTTAGAGCACAGGCTCAGTAGTTGTGACTCACGGGCTTAGTTGCTCTGCAGCATGTGGGATCTTCCCCGACCAGGGATCGAACCCGTGTCCCTTGCATTGGCAGGCGGATTCTTAATCACTGTGCCACCAGGGAAGTCCCTAGGTTAAGTTTTTCTTTAAGACACATTGATTTCTGATAGGAATAAATTGAACGTGCAGTGACTGTGATGGCTCTGGCCATAATTTTTTTAGGTAAACCACAACTAATTCATAAAGGGCTGTGGACCCTTTAATACCTACCAGAAGTGGGCAGGCTGTCAATTTGGAAGATTCCATCTAAAACGTATTCCTTTACTTGGCCCTTGAAAAACTCTCCCACAGTACACTGCATAGAATGTAGTTTATTTATTGAGAAGAAGGAATGGTTGAGTCAACTCACAGGAGATAAATCTGTGGTAGGTGTTACAGGCTGATTTTTAAGCCACACACCATCTCCCTCTTTTAGTTTATTTTACTTGCTAATATGTAAATTTTATTAACGAAGCCAGGAGGGCTCATTCAGAGATATTTTAGACTTCTTTTCAGTGAAGGAAAACGGTACTTTTGTTAGGCATGACAAATTAGTTTTGTCACTGAGTAAGTGCAGAGCTTTTAGGAGGGGATTAAGTTCTTTATATAATCTCTGTTAAAACAGGAGAAAAGTAACTATCCAGTGTTAATTTATATCTTTAATAGTTAATTTACAGTGTCAAATGGTTATATCCAGTGTTACCTTCCTTTAGATTAACCAGTAGAAATGAACCTGTTATTTTCAATATCAGTTTTGAGCATCAGTATTAAGCTGCCTTCAATGGAGGGGATCATTGTGTATAACAACATCTATGTTCCAGCCAAGGCCCAGACCAGGCACCAGAGTAACTAGTTTTTACATGGCTTGATTAAAAAACAGGAGGCTCCTATGCACTGAAATTTTCTATTTTAAAATGGGCACATTTCCCAGCATAAATATGATACTTCTATACTAATCAGGATGGAGTCTTATCCTGCAATGGGACTTACATTTTGGGCTTTTCACCACATCATTGCTGTTTTCTATGTGGTCAAAAATAGATATAGAGTAAACCAACCCCAAAAGTCAATTACAGGGTTTTATAGTGATGTACTGTGAAAAATTTGGTCGTGTTTTTCATTATACAGAATGTTCTTTCCAAAGACATAAACAGAAAAAGCACATATGTTTGATTTTAAAAATAACTCTGCTTAGCTCTTTAAAATGCTGGAGACATTTTGGATACTTTTAAATGATCAGCATTATAATTACATGATAAACCCTCTTTCTGAAGGCAGGCCTGGCTTGTAATTATTTATTCAATTTCTCCCCCAACCTTAATTTTTTTTTTTTTGTGAGGGATCAACATAGATGCTTCGAAAGTATTTCCAATATATATTTGAATGATCTGGTAAACTCATCTTATTTTCTAATCTCTTCCCAAGAAGCAAATGCTTATATGTATTATATCATTTTTGGAGCATATATGCTAATTTACAAGTAATATACTATAAAATGTATGCAAAATGAAAACCATTTGTTGATTATGAATTAGTGCTTTATTTAAAATATGATTTATGAAATCTGTTTGCTAATATAGTTGCTAAAGTAATATAAAATAGTACTTAAAGTTGTTTTAAGTTAAACCATACATTCTTAAGGAAAGCTTATCTAAGCCTCACAGAACCTTAAAGTGAATGAAAAATTTTGTTATAATGTTATTTTATTGGAAGAGAGACTTTGAAGCCTTATATTTAAAATGTTATTTTTTTGATTAATGATTATTTGTCATTTTCCAGCTTTAAACTGCAGTTAATTTGTGTTTTGGCTGTTTGAAAATGTACAAATAAGTGTTTCATATTTAATGCTTTGGTTCTATAGTTAAGGCTTAATTTTCCATAGCCAGATTTCAGCCTAATGCAAGTCTTGGTTTCTTTGCTTTATTGAAATGGTTGCTTTCTTTGTTATCTAAGTCTTTTACTCACTGACTGACATTATAATTATCCATTTACTCATACAAGTAACACTAGCACAGTAGTAACTGAGTGGTAACTCTTTTTAAACCTGTTAAATTCACTCATTTCTGAGATGGTATAAACAAGAAAATCAGGAGTTTTGTTTCTTTACATATATATTTGTAGTAGACATTTTTGATTCAACTGATTAAGAGTCATTCTTACCTTCTTTCTTTCTGGAAGAGTCCTGATTTTACAAAAAAAATCCTGAATAATCTAAACCAATAATGATGACCCTATTCTTATCAGTAATTGGTTTAGGAAGAGTCATGTGACCCAAACATGGTCTGTGAGATATGAGAAGTCTGAATGGCTCCTTGGGAAGGTTCCCTCACTGTTAAAACAAATTACCTGGAAAAGGCTGCTCCTCTTCTCCTGGATGGAAAACATTGGAACTGCTGCACCATTATAATGTAAGACATTGAGCTGTGAAACCACCCTGCCTTTGTTAGAACCATAGCTTTTCCCTTACTAGCTTTGTAACCGTGGGCACTTTATTTCACCTCTCTGTGTCTCAGTTTTTCTTATTGTAAAAATGGGGCTAATACAGTTGGAACATCAGTCATTAGAGAAGAATCACTATCATCACTAGTAATTAGAGAAATCAAAACCACAGTGAGATACCACTTCATTACCCAGTAGGATGGCTGGAGTCAGAAAGTCAGACAACAGCAAGTATTGGTGAAGATGTAGAGAAACCAGAACCCTCATACACTGAGGGTGGGAATGTAAAATGGGTCAGATGCTTTGGGAAACAGTATGGCAATTCCTTACATGATTAAACATAGAGTTAACCATATGACCTAGCAATTCCACTCCTAGGTATATACCCAAGAGAACTGAAAACATATGTCAAAACAGAAGCCTGTACACAAATGTTTATAGTAGCATTATTCATAATGACAAAAAGGTAGAAACAACTTGAATGTCCCATCAGTGGATGAATGGGTAAATGAAACACAGTGTATCAATACAATGTATTATTTGGCCACAAAAAGGACCTAAGTACCTTTGATACATGCTGCAACATAGATGAACCTTGAAAACATTATGGTAAGTGAAAGAAGCCAGTCACCAAAGACCACATACTACATTATTCCGCTCATATGAAGATCTGGAGTAGGAAATTTAAAGAGATGGAAAATAGATTAGTGGTTGCTTAGAGTTGTGGGTGGCAGTGGGACAGGGGATGGGAAGTGATAGCTAAAGGTTACAGGGTTTCTATTTCAGGTGATAAAATTGTTCTAAAATTGACTATAATGATGGCTGCCATTGAATTGTACACTTTAAATCAGTGAATTAAGTGATATGTGAGTTATATTTCAGTAAAACTGTTAACCATGGGGCTACCTTATAGCTGTTGTAAGAAATAAGTTAATGAGCATAAAGTTCTTTGAGTAGTGCTTGGCTCATAGCAGTAACTCAAATAATGATAAGTATACTAAAAATTAATTAAAGCCCCGAGAAGAGCTAGTCAGGAAACAGTATACAGAAGAGAGAAGGTCGTAGAGTTGGAAAGGACTCAGGCTGCCTTGCTTTGGGGCTACTTATGTGATAAAATAAGTTGTGTGATTCAGGTCTGCTTCTTGAAGCTGAAGGCATCTTACTGATACAACACCTTCATTTACTCTATCTCAGTGCATGTTAGCTGTCCCCTTCTCGTTATACTTAGAGGCTTTACCACCTTTGGCCTTTGTATATGCTAATATCTGTATTTTTATTTTGAGTTTGTATGTCATCAATGAATTAAAAATTCTTTGCTTATAGCATGGGCTATGTTTTAAATTTCAATGTCCTTTATATTGCTGAGCACAAGACTGTGGTTGCTAATAGTTTGTGGTTAATCATTTGTTAGTAAGAGAAAAGGAAGTGACTTCTAGGTTTTCTTGGCATAATCTTAACTGACTTTTTATTTTTCTAGAGTAATATACTTTATTATGAAAGCCATCTTTCTCATTATATTTTTTAGTTAGTGGAAAATAATCAGTTTCAGTTGCAACAGAATGACCTATATTTAAACTAAGCAGTAAATCAGCGTCAAAAAACTGTATATAACAGCTTATAGACACCAAATCATGATTCTTCTCTAGGATGTATCTGTTTGTAGTCATGATTTTATGGTTAATATGCAACTACAGTAACTGCCATAAAATTGACTTATTTTTGGATGCTCATTTCCTCTGCTTCTGTCTAGCGCTTGTCAGCACTTCATGATTGAAGCCTCTCTTTGCAGATTTAATACAACCTGAGTTCCTATTTAGATTATGATTGAAGTAGAAAAATGTTTAAAATGCTAGTAGTTACCTGCCCCAGCCCTTTACCTCAGTTGCTATATAGAGAGGAAGTTGTTGTTGTTGGTTCCTGATCATAAAAGTAGTACATACTCACTTACAGAAAAAATGCAGATGTATTTTTTAAAGGTACAAAATACTAGTAAACTCAGCATTTCAAAATAATTTCTATTGTTTGGTATATATTGCTCAAATATTGATATAGGTATAGGTATAAGTGTGTGTGTGTGCATACACAGAGAGAAAGAGAGAGAGAGAGTTTCAGTGCTTACATTTAGTTGTTTTTTTTTTTTTTTTTTGCGGTACACGGGCCTCTCACTGCCGCGGCCTCTCCCGTTGCGGAGCACAGGCTCCAGACGCGCAGGCTCAGCGGCCATGGCTCATGGGCCCAGCTGCTCCGCGGCATGTGGGATCTTCCTGGACCGGGGCACGAACCCGCGGCCCCTGCATCGGCAGGCGGACTCTCAACCACTGCGCCACCAGGGAAGCCCTACATTTAGTCTTGATTGTGAGTTGGGGATGGCATGGGGGCAGATGAAGAAGTGGATTAACTAAAATTTAAAACTTGACTGCTCATTTATGCTCTTTTCTAGGAGTTTACTTCAAACTGCCCAGTAGTGCTTGGTAATTAGGTAGTCAGCAAATTATCCCTGAGTACAAACTGTTTGTGACTTCTAGATCCCGACACTTGCTTCAAACAGACTAATTTCTTTGTGAATTATTTATTTCTTACTCATTTTAAGAAGATAGAGATGTTTATATTCCCTTATTGAGTTATAAGAACTCCATGTATTAAGGGAAGGTCTTTAAACCTTCATAGTTTGTAATCCAAAGCTTTATTAGTTTATTATTTGAAATAATAAATTTGCATGTTTATCATATGATTTTCATTCAGAAGTTTTAAAATCTATATGTCAATATAACATTTTTTAAAAATTAATTTATTTTTGGCTGTGTTGGGTCTTCATTGCTGCGTGTGCGGGCTTTCTCCAGTTTCAGCGAGCGGGGGCCACTCTTTGTTGCAGTACGCGGGCTTCTCACTGCGGTGGCTTCTCTTGTTGTGGAGCACAGGCTCTAGGTGCGCGGGCTTCAGTAGTTGTGGCACACGGGATCAGCAGTTGTGGCTCGCGGGCTTATTTGCTCCGCGGCATGTGTGATCTTCCCGGACCAGGGCTCGAACCCGTGTCCCCTGAATTAGCAGGTGGATTCTTAACCACTGTGCCACCAGGGAAGTCCCACATATAACATTCTTATCTGTGGTTTTCTGACTTTGGCTCATGGTTGGTGAATACTCTCGATAGCATTAGTATTTAAAGTCACCTCATAGCTGATATGAGTATCTCATTGAAGATGGTAGGCTTACATGTTGGCATTTTTGGTCTTTTTTAATGCTCATTAGACCTTGAACCAGTTCTCCCAGGAATAATCTATAGGATTTAGAATATTTGGTTTCTTGGCTTGTTTTCCTGTGTTCTGATACATTATCCCTGATTTTCTTCTCTTCTTCATAACCCCAATCCTGGTTACTTACTAATGTCTGTCCTGTTACTTGCCACTAAATATGACTGGCATACAATAGAATGGTAGGAAATTTTTTTTTTTTTTTTTTTTGCGGTACGCGGACCTCTCACTTCTGTGGCCTCTCCTGTTGCGGAGCACAGGCTCCGGACGCGCAGGCTCTAGACGCGCAGGCTCAGCGGCCATGGCTCATGGGCCTAGCCTCGCTGCGGCATGTGGGATCTTCCCGGACCGGGGCACGAACCCGTGTCCCCTGCATCGGCAGGCGGACTCTCAAACACTGCGCCACCAGGGAAGCCTGGTAGGAAATATTTTTGTATGGAGAAATAAACTTCCTGAACTGGTTTAAGAGTCACTTCTTCCGGTATACCTTTTCTGAGAGCGCCCCCCTTTTTTGGTGCCTATTTGTATTATACCTTAGAACTTTTAATCCTTTCTAATTTATATGGTTAAGTGTCTACTCTGCCATTTCCAGATCTGAAATTCCACTGGAGAGAACTTTGAGCACCAGAACAGTGCTTGCCATATAGTAGAAAATGACAAATATTGAACTGAACTGATAAGCAAATTGAGCAGAAAGACAGCATAGAGACAACTGGCAAATACCATTTTTCCTTGAATCTGTGTTGTTTCATTATTTCAGTAGAAGTATATGAACACATAGAAGCTGAACACATATTCAGATGAAAGTATAAAATTTCATTTTAAAATTGTGTGTAAATGAGTTTTGGACCAGAACAACATCAACTGTAGAATTAAATCAGAAGCTTCTTCTCCTTATTAATTGTGATCTTGGACAAGTTAAGTAACCTGTCTCATCATAATTTCCTGTCTAAAATAGAACTAACACCTGTTGATGAGGATTGAGCGAGATGTCTATAGTACAATATATGGCACACAGTTGAGAATAAGTAAATATTTGCATGTTGTTGTGATCCAGTTTCCTTTTGGACCTAGAGCTAAATTTGGGCATGTCCCTTCATCTTCCAGTCAGTTGATGTTTTTTTTCCTTCATTTCCACTCCTTACCTCCCTCCTCCATATGATATTTCTTTATTTAAACATAATTTATTGAAATAGAATATTTGAGATAATGGTCTGATTATGTTCTCTTTTAGATAATCTTTATTATCTCAAAGCCCTGTCTTTTACACTTAAGAAAAGTTAATATCTAAATCTTTGGAGACCAATATAGCCTAGTGGAAGTAACACTATAGTTTATCATCGTGGTAATTCATTCGATTAACCTGGCTTTTGTCAGTGGTAAAATGAAGCCTTCTGCCTTGACATACCTGTGTGAGGTATGTGGAAGTACTTTGGACTTCTTAGAGAAATAATTATTAAGTTTTATGAATATCAGATGGTGATATTTTATTGAAGCATATCATTTTCTACTTGAAAAGTTCATCTTTTCTATCAAATCTATCCATTTAAATTTCCCAATTTCAGCGTACTCTATTATAAAGAGGATTTTTTGGGACTTGAAAATTCTGTCACTGGCTTGCTGTTCTGATGGAAACTGACAGGCATAAATTTCTGTATAGTGAACTGTACATGGGGATTACCCACAGCAAATTTTTAATCTTACTCTGGCTTTCTGCTGGCATTGAGCACTTTTCTTGGCAGCTTTCCTTCATAGTCATTTAGTATCCACTTAAAGAAGAGACTAATTTCAGCATTCGTTTTAGAAAAACATAATTTAGATGTTAACTATTGTTGAAAGATAAACATGAATTCTAAAGCCAAGTGAGAATGGAATACATACCATACATTTCAGATCATTTGTGTATACTTTTCAAATCATTTGACATAGGTTTTGAGTTGCAAATCATTCTCTCTTACAAGTCTGAGGCCTTTCTCCCACTATTTTCTAGCTATTATTGTTGCTATTGACAAGTCTCATGTCATTCAGCTCTAGGAGCCTTTATATGTGACCATTTTTTCCCCCCTAACTCTTGACACTTTTAGGATCTTTGCTTTATCTTTTGTATTCTGATATTTTATGATAATGTTGGTATGATATGGGTCTTTTTTCATCCACTTTGCTGGGTACTCTTATCTTTCAGGTTTTAAAAATTTTCTTGAATTATTGTTTTCGAGAAAATTTAGAAATAATAGAAAATATTTAGAAATAATAGAAAACTATTGTTTCTACGGAGCAAAATTTCTTATTTCGATTAAGTCCAATTTATCGATTTTTCCTTTTATGTATTATGCCTTTGGTATTGTATCCAAGAACTCTGCCTATCTGAAGATCACAAACATTTTTTCCTGTCTTGTTCTAAGAGTTTGAAAGAGTTCTTGTTTTACGTTTAAGTGTATTTTGAATTAATTTTATATGAGTTGTGAAGTATGGGTTAAGATTGACTTTTTTCCTGCTTACAGACGTTCAGTTGTTCGAACACTATTTGTTGATAAGTCTGTCATTTCTCTATCGGATTGCCTTTACACCTTTCTGAGTAATCAATTGACCATACTTGTGTGGGTCTATTTCTGGACCCTTTTTTTCTGTTTCATTGATATTTGAGCCTAGCCTTTCTCCATTACTGTACCATCTTGATTACCATAGCTTTATAATAAGTTCAGAAATCTCTTAAGATGAATTCTCCAGTGTTCTTGTTTTACAATTTTTTTTTGGCTATTCTAGTTTCCTTACCTTTCTCTATGACATTTAAAAGTGGCTTGTCTATTTCTATAAAAATTTCTGCTGAGATTTTGATTGAGTTTGCCTTAAAACTGTAGATCAATTTGGTGATAATTGTTATCTTAACTGTACTGAATCTTCCAACCCCAACTGATACTTAAATGTTGAACCAGCCTTGCATTCCTGGGATGAATCATACTTGGTTGTGATGTACTGTTGTTTTTATATATTGCTTGCTGGATTCAATTTGCTAATATGTTGTTGAGGATTTTTGTGTGTGTGTGTGTGGTACACAGGCCTCTCACTGTTGTAGCCTCTCCTGTTGCAGAGCGCAGGCTCCGGACGCGCAGGCTCAACGGCCATGGCCTAGCTGCTCCACAGCATGTGGGATCTTCCCGGATCGGAGCAGGAACCTGTGTCCCCTGCGTCGGCAGGCGGACTCTCAACCACTGCGCCACCAGGGAAGCCCCCTGTTGAGGATTTTTGGTCTATGTTCATGAGGGATACTGATCTGTAATTTTCTTTTCTGTATTGCTCTTTTCTGGTTTTGGTATCAGGGTAATGCTGGCTCCGTAAATGAATTGGGAAATGTTTCTTCTCTTTTGTTATTTGGGAGAGAAATTGTGTGGATTCAATGTTATGTCTTCCTTACATGTTGGGTAGAGTTCCCCATTGAAACTATGGCATGTGAGATCTTCCCAGACCAGGGCTCAAACCCGTGTCCCCTCCATTGGCAGGTGGATTCTTAACCACTGCGCCACCAGGAAAGCCCTAATATATGCATTTAATGCTATACATTTCCCTCTTGGTAGTGCTTTGTTGTGTCCCACAAATTTTGTTTTGTTTTATTTACATTTTCATTTAGGTAAAAGAATTTCTTAATTTCCTTAAGATATCATTTTTGACCCATGAATTGTTTAGAAGTTTGTTTCATAATATCTGATTATTTGGGAAGATTTTCCAGTTATCTTTCTTTTACTGATTTCTGATTTAATTTACTTGTGGTCAGAGAATATATGTTGTAAGATTCAATTCTTTTATATCTGTTAATATTTGTTTTATGACCTTGAATATGGTCTGTATGGGTGAGTTTCCACATGCATTTGGGAAAAAAAATGTGTATTTTAGGTCATGTTGTTTGGTGGTGGTCTTCAGGTCATACATATCCTGCTAATTTTGTATCATCTTGTTTTATTGGCTACTTGAGAAGAGTGTGTTGAATTGCTCATCTGTATGAATGGATTTGTCTATTTCTCCTATGAGTTTAATCAGTATTTGCTTTATGTGTTTTAATGCTCTGTTATTAGGTGCATACATATTTAGGATTGTTCTGTCTTTATGATGAAGTACTGTTCTTATTTATTCCTTGTAATTTTTCTTGTTTTGAAGTCTATTTTGTATGATATTAATTCAGTCACTCATTTCTCTTGATTACTGTTTACATTTTAGGTCTTTTTTCATCCTTTTACTTTAACCCATCCATATCACTTTATTCAAGCTGGGTTAAGCCTTCCTTTTTTCTTTTTGATGCCTTCATCTATTTAATGGATTAGGAAGAAACTTGTCTTTTTGTACCCATAAATGAAGTAAAAGAGATGTTTGGGGATTAACAAGGAATTGAGGTTATTATGGATTTTATTTTATTTTTATTTTATTTTATTTTACAACCACTAGATATGGTTGTAATTAGATTGCACCACTGGACCACAGTCCAGTAAAGTAGTAAAAAGAATGAGAAAGTTCCTTCTAAGAGCAGTTACCAGGTTTTCTATTCTGAGGCTTGGTTGCAGGCTTTTTAGCACTCTCCATCCCTAGGATCCCTAAGCAAAGTAAGCAGTGTCAGTTCTCACTGACAATTTGAAGTGCAGGCAGAGGGCTAAGAGCATTATGAGTAATATCTAGATGTTTTGGGCATATGGTTTTGGTGTTAAGTAAAGTTTGCAGGAAATCTATAACCTTTTCTTTCTCTCCTGGTGCTCTGTAATTTCTTTTACATTAGCATTAAAATAATCACATTAGGTTCAGCTTAGAGCCTGTGTCTGCCTTTATATCTGTTCTCTTTCATCTGCACCCCCATATATTTTGTACAGCTTTTTGGAATTAATTTTTCTGGGAATATACACACAAATCACAAAAATATGTTATAATAACATATTCTTCTGTGTTTTTGGAAATGGAACTTTAGATTTTCAAATGCAAATCTCAGTGCTTATATACTAATTGTATAGGGAAATAATTTCCCTGGTCTTTACTTTGTCTAGAATCTTTATCAAGGGTATCTACAAAGTAAATTATCCATAATCTTTCTCTAGATTATCTCAACTTTTCAATTTAATTAATAACATTGATATTCTCATGACAAATTTATGTCTTTGCTCTATACTTCTTTCCTGATTTACAGGTTGTTATATCTAACTGCCTACTTGATATCTTCATTTGGATGTTTAATAGTTTAAAACAACATCCTTGATTCTTTCTACCAAACATTTTTCTTTTGTACTTTTTTCATCTCAGTTTGATGTCAAACTCCTTAGCATAATTCTTAATTGTTCTCTTTCCCTTATTCTCTAAATCTACTTAAAAACAAGTCCTCTCACCTGTATCTTCAAGATATGCTTAAATCAGACTACTATTCCCTAACTCTAGAACTTTCTACATATAAATATTTCCACTTCTTTTAAGATTCAGCAGAGGATAGTGGTTAAGATCATAGACAAGGGAGTCAGACTACGTGCAGTTACAGTTCTAGTTTTATGATATCCTAGTTGTGATCTTTGGCATGTTTTTTTAATCTGTCTGTAATCCTTGGTGCTTAGAACAGTGTTGGCACATAGTAGAAGGAAATTAAATATTTTTTGAACGATTGACTGATTCAGTGAATGAAACAAAATAAAACAAATTCTGTACAGTCATTTTCTAGACAGTACAGGCTTGGAATCTGGGAAATTTTTACTCATTGTTTCCTTAAATATATTTATAATTGGACGGGAAATGTGAGACTCTCACATTTTATTACTTTCTCTTAAAATTAAAGAGAGTGAATGAAGACAGAGTTAGGAAAAGAACTCACATCTTTTGACTGTTTGTTCTTTTCACTATTACACATTTCTTTCCTGAAGTATGTGGTGATGGTGGTGGTGGAGGCTGAGATCCCAGTACAGTGTTTTGGTTTCATACAACATAATAGCATCATGTTTTTCTATTTTATTTTATTTTTGGCCACACCGCACAGCTTGTGGGAGTTTAGTTCCCTGACCAGGGATCTAACGTGGGCCCTCGGCACTGAGAGTGTGGAATCCTAACCACTGGACCGCCAGGGGATTCCCATGTGTTCCTATTTTAAATTCACATTACTTTTTATTTTTACATCCTGGTAGGAGTTAAAGTAAATATTTTTTCTTTATTCTAAAGAGTAAATGCTTTTTGTAATTTGGAGAAAATTAACCAGGGAACTGATAACTTTAACTTAGTTGCAGAGTTATACTCTATTTTCTGTTTTGATCATATATATAAATATATATAAATAAATACATATAAATATATAAATATATATAGCACTTATTTAGATAATATTTTCATGTCAACTTAATCACTGTAAAACATTGCCCTTTCCTTCGTGATAAAATAGTTGTCTTTTTGGAAAAGATTTTTGAATTTCTCAAACAGAAAAATTTACATTTTTGCTGAATGTTATATATTGAAAATCTGTCTTACCCTATCTTAGTTGTCATACTTCATGATCAGGAGAAGTCACGATATGAGTACCATGCTTTTGGACCTCCCGTATAGGATGGTGCTTTGGAGTCATTGTACTATACAGATTGACGGTTGATGAGAAGCGTAAATTTAGATTTTGTCATGACCTGTATTCTTGCCTGATCCTTATCCTTATTGTTTTCCGAAGGGTTAATATCTCCTTTTTCTAGCCTTGGCCTCACAATGAAATACTTTATGCTATAACAAAGTCTGTTATAATGGGGTTCAGTGTAGATCACTGTATAGTTAAGGTTAATGTAAAAACTCTTCATTAGTTTGGAATTTAATGATAGTTTTCTACTTTTGAGTAGTTATATTTCAGAAGTTCACTTGTAATGATCAGGGACTTAAATGTAAGAGCTAAAACTGTTAAGACTGTTGGAAGAAAACACAGGGGAGCACCCTCATGACACTGAATTTGACAGTGATTTCTTGGATATGACACCAAAAGCAACAAAAGAAAAAATAGGCAAGGTGGACTTCATCAAAATTAAAACCTTTTGTACACCAAGGGACACTATCAAGAGAGTGAAAAGGCAACCCACAGAGTGGAAGAAAATATTTGCAAGTCATATATTTGATAAGAAGTAAATATGCAGAATATGTCAAGAATTCCTAGAGCTCAGCAACATAGAAGCAACCCAATTAAAAAATGGGCAAAGGACTTGAATAGACATTTCTCTCAAGAAGATATACAGATTACCAACAAGAATATGAAAAAATGCTCAACATCACTAATCATCAGAGAAATGTAAATCAAAACCACAACGAGATACTACCTCACAACCATTAGGACGGCTATTAACAGCAACAACAGCAACCACAAAAAAAGAAAGAGAGAAAAGAAAAGAAGCCTTGGCAAGGCTGTGAAGCAGTTGGAATGCTTGTGCACTGCTGGTAGGAATGTAAAATGGTACAGTTGCTGTGGAAAACAGCATGATGGTTCCTCAAAAACTAAAAATAAGTTACTGTTTCTAAGAAGTTACTTCTTTTCCCTAATAATATTTGGATTAGTATCTACAAACTTTTTTCTCAGAAGTGATGCTCCTTGAGCCTTGCAGGTTTCAGAAGAGTTTATTCTGGATTTTGATAATGTTGGGTGAAAAGACATAATTGTATAGAGGATGTGAAGTAGTTTGTCCTTTACCAGTAATTTAAACTTTTCAAACATTACTACTGTTGATAAGTATTTATAAGGAGAAATTTTTAGTTTTTAGCCATTTAGTTGATCACTGTTATGTTTTTTTCCCCAGGGTCTTTCTTTCCTTTCTGTCTTTCTAATCTAATTTCTGTGTCCTTTTTTTAAATCTGAAGAAAATTCCCAAGGGAGATATTTTCCTGTTGGGGAGGTTAGGGAAGAATTTTGCAAGATGTCTGGTTTATTTGGCTGTTATATTTTATTAAGAAGACCTTTGTATTATATTGAACTGTTTTTAGGGGTTTTAAGAACATGAAACTATTCAGTTTTATACAGATTTGTTGTAACCTAGAGAAGCCTCCAATCAGCGGAGATCTCCTTGGAAAACTTATCATTTAAATGAAGAATATTATAAATTGGTTAGAAAGGTAGTAACTTGATATCTAGCTATAATTTGTTTACACTTTCAAAGTCTTTAAGTATAATAATTTTAAATTGTTATGCTGTAGAGGTAGTGATTAGCTAGGTAAACAAAGAGAACAAAATATATAGTATTTCTACCAAAGATTAAGAAAGTCCCAGTAATTGTTTAATTTGAAAATAAGTATTCAGTCCAATAAAAAATAAGAAACTTGGGCTTCCCTGGTGGCACAGTGGTTGAGAGTCCGCCTACCGATGCAGGGGACACGGGTTCATGTCCCGGTCCAGGAAGATCCCACATGCTGCGGAGCGGCTGGGCCCGTGAGCCATGGCCGCTGAGCCTGCGCGTCCGGGAAGAAAAAAAAAAAAGAAACTTGAAGTAATATACCTGCTTTTATTCAACAACTTTGATGTAGCTTACCAAAAGATTAAAGTATTTTAAACAGTTGAACAAAACATCACCATTTACTCAGTAATGTATTTTATGCAAGAGTTGAGTATACATAGGTAGCATTTTAAAAGAAAGTGTTTGGAGTTTTTATAGGTTCACGAAGAGAATACTTGCTATAACTTCATAGCTTTTTTAGAATTTGGTACATATGTAGAGAATATCTTTCAAGGAGTGCCCAGCCATGTTTTTAAACAATAAGAAATATTTGAGATTATGTCTTTTTTTTTTTTTAAGTGATGTCTCTGAGTCTCAGAATAAAGGGCAACTATTTTGAATGTAACTTATGGTTTCAGCCATACTGTTAGATTTACTGGAAAGTAACACATTTCTCCCTAGGGTAACTGTTGGTATAGTGTAGTGTGAAGAATGTGGGCTTAGAGTCAATCTGGAATTTGAATGAAGTTTTAGCTAGTTATTAGTTGTGTATTTTTGGAATAGTTGAGGTGTTCAGCTTCAGTTTTTTCATATTCAGAGTGTGGCTGATGATGTTATCAAGGTTGGAGGCTGTTTAGGAAGAATAAATGACATAATACGTATGAAGTATTTAGAACACCATCTATGTCTGGAACATAGTAAGTGCTCAGTACATGTCAAATATTGTTATTTTGTTGTAACCAAATACATGGCTCATATTTATATATTTCTCATTCTGTGTATTATCTGATTAGGAGGCCATATCACCTCTCAGAATGAAAAATTCACCTAAGTCAGAAAACTGCTCTTTCAGTGTAAGTTGATTTATACTTCTCCTAGGAGAAATAATGATTTCTAAAGGCTTTTAGCCCCTCCTCTGATACATACAGAGTCCCAAGAAGTTCATTAAATAAGTAGTTACTTCAATGAAAATACTTATTACAATAATAATAAGTAAAAGTTAAAAAAAAATCAGTAATATTTTTTAAAACTTACTTTTTAAAATTCATGACTTTCATACAACAGGATGCTATTTTATATATATATATATTTTTTTTGTGTGTGTGTGTGGTACGCGGGCCTCTCACTGCTGTGGCCTCTCCCATTGCGGAGCACAGGCTCCGGACGCGCAGGCTCAGCGGCCATGGCTCACGGGCCCAGCCGCTCCACGGCATGTGGGATCTTCCTGGACTGGGGCACGAACCTGTGTCCCCTGCATCAGCAGGCGGACTCTCAACCACTGCGCCACCAGGGAAGCCCAGGATGCTATAATTTTGATTTTACATATTTTTTTAAATGTGAGTATTCATCCTAATACATTTTAGAGTGTTTGTTAATTCACTGATTCAAATAAAATACTTTTGTGCAGGATTATTTCTTTTCAGTGTCATAAGCTTCAATAATCCTGTTGATAAATTGATTGTAAAGAATTTATTTTTGCAAGATGTATTAGTCAGGGTTCTCTAGAGAAATGGAACCAATAGGGGCGTGTGTGTGTGTGTGTGTGTGTGTGTGTGTGTGTGTGTGTGTGTGTGTGTGTGTGTGTGTGGTGTGTGTGTGTGTGTGTGTGTGTGTGTGTGTGTGTGTGTGTGTGTGTGTGTGTGTGTGTGTGTGTGTGTGTGTGTGTGTGTGTGTGTGTGTGTGTGTGTGTGTGTAGAGATTCATTGTAAGGAATTGGCTTATGCAATGGAGGCTGACAAGTAAGGCTGGAAGCTTCCGGACAACTAGGAACAGCTGATGTTTCAGTTTGAAGGCTGTCTGGCAGGAAGAGCCTCTGTCCCAGTCAAAGGCCATCAGGTGGGAGAATTTTTTGTTATTTGTAGGAGGGTCAGCCATTTGTTCTGTTGAGACCTTCGCCTGATTGCATGAAACCCACCCGCATTATGGAGGACGTTCTGCTTTTTACAGTCTACCGATTTATATGTTAATCTCATCACAGTACCCTCATAGAAACACCCAGAATAATGTTTAATTAAATATCTGGGCACCCCCGGCACATTCAAATTGACACATAAAATTAACCATCATAGAAGATAAGCAGAAAATAATAAAAGCAAACTCCATTGACTTGACTTACTGATTTTACTTGAGGAACAGCTGGAAGGTGATTTATTTGTAGAGGTCACTCCTTCATATGTGCTTTTGCCATGGCGTTGCTCTTACTGTGTGTTTTCAAATTGTCAGAGGCTTAATATGTACTTTGAGTGTAGATACTTTGTTTTGCTGTAGCTTTTCTTCCCCATCCACCTTATTTTGATTAAAAAAATAGAAAAGATTTTTTACTTTTTGGAATATATTCTTTACGCCCACCAAGTCTCCACCATCCTATCTGAAAACATTAGCCATTCTAAAGTGCTCTGTAATGTCTGTGTGTTTTTAAAAAATTTGTCCGGGCAGACAAAATGGTAAATTAAGGAATAGTTACTGTTAAGTTACTTGGTGACTTACCCAGTACCCGTATCTTTGTCTTTCTTTTATTTCTTACCTTTGTCTCTCACTGTTCGTAGCATAAATCTACCAGGTGGCTCTTGGTATCTTATCTCTCTAGAAAACCAGTTGTGATCTGGGAATGCAACAGGTGTCTGGTCCATCTTTCCATTACCTAATTTTATATATAAGTTTCAAATCTGAAAGACAAAATGGAAACTGAAAGCAAAATATAAATATTCTTTTTCTTGGAATCAGTCTAAAACTAACAGAAAAACCTAGTGATTGAAATTCCATAAATTTTATTTTTTTAATGAGTAGTATCTTGTTTTCTGGTAATCATTTGTGTATTTTAAAGGCTGAGATCTAGAGCTGAGTTAAATAACTTAAGCATAGTTCTGAAGGGATAAGCACATGAACTTCATAGGGTTAAGGAATTCATCAAATTAACATCTTACAAATACTGACTTTCTGAGAGGAAAGAGAATTTTTTCCCTAGGATATCTAATACAAGTAATTTTTTGTAACTATTTTCTAGAAATTCTTCTGCCATGAAGACATCATTGTAGTCTCCTTCAATCACTGAATTGCCTTTTAAATGTGACTAGAATATGAACCTATTTTTATGATGTAAGAATTTTGGCTTCTTGGAATAATTGTATGGATATAGAATGTGGAACTGTCCTTGGATTGCTTTACTTTGAATGGATATTTTCTTTCACTATTCCCTTTTCAGTTAATTAAATAGGCTTTATGATAGTGTAAGTGGAGAGTATTTTCAGTATTCTTTAATTTCATAGACTACAAATCATTGAAGAGATCAAAAATTTGAAAATGTATTAAGCCTCTTTTACCAGCACATTGAATCATTATGCACACTTTGTTCTTTTTTCCTGTATATGAGTAAACAAAGTTTTATATATATATAAACTCATATATACATATATATATATATATGAGTCATAGTGTATCCTTGATGGTAGAAAACTAAAACAATTTAGCTGCCTTAAAACAGGAACATTTTCTGCAACAGAATTTACAGTTTTAATACATTCAACTCAAAGATGTTATTATTTCCTGGATTTGATATATCTGTTGTGAAATTGTAGCAGTAGTATGTAGGACTATTGAGAGGATAAGGTTAGTTAATACATGTAAAAGGCATGGTTCTTGGTAGTTTTAAGTGCTCAGTAAATCTAGTACTTACTGTCACATATCTGAAGAGTACTTTGATATATTGAAGTCTTATGAGGATGATAGTATTTAGGTTAGTTTTCTTTCCTGTAATGGATTTATGCTCCCTCTCCAATTGTGCTAAACAGTTTGCTTCACGCTAGTCATCTATTATGTAAAATAGGGAGTTTTTTAGTTGTGTATTTTAGTTTCACTAATAAACCACTATAGCCATGTGGAAAGGGGGAGGGAAAGCTGTATGTCTGTGTGTCTTTTGGGAATGTGTCTGATATGTGGGTATAGTAAGGTTTTCATACATATTTAAAAGTATGATGAGGATCAAATATATGAAAATTGTTGCAGTTTCTGTGAAAAAATGGAGTTGTAGTATGCATTCTTAATGAATGACCTGAGATAAACTTTCAAGATATCATCAGGGTTGGAAAAAAGTATACTAGCTAAGCACTTATTTAGTGATGAGGAAGAGGGTGGTAGGAGAAAAAAGATAGTGGTAAATTCCAACCAGCTAATCTCTCTTCATATTTGAAATGGATACAAACATTTTTACGTTTTAATTTTAATAAATGGTAAAACACTTAGTGACTGCAGCTGGGGTTGGTATTGACAATATGATTGAATAGGTCTTAGTGTGCTTTGATGTTGAACCTCAGCCTTGAAAATTAAGGCATATAAGAAATTCCATAATATGTAGACTAAATCAGGTAGCTATTTTTGCCTAAATGTCCTTTTGGCTTTGTAGTAAAGAACATAAAAATCCCTTTTCAGTTGATTATTAAAAAGTGTTTAAAAATAAACTAAACAGTTGGGAAGTTGTATATGTTCAAAAAGATACATAATTATGAATAACTTTTTGTTCTTTCCTCATTCAAAATTTACTGTAATGTTAATGATAGACATTATAATAAGTAAATTTTGTTGCCTGTATTAATACTCTGTAAAATTTGGTATACTTTTAATTGTTATATCCCTATTTGTCCTTTTGTGAAATGATGATAACATATAGAGATTTAATTTATTTGAGATTAATTGGTGCCAAGATGCTATATAGTGTGAAGTGTCAGTACTTTTTTCGTTTTTTGATAGTAAACTCTGTATGTGGGTGGTGGCAGAACCACACAGGGAGAAACATTTTTTTCACTGTGTCATAGTTGGTTCTGCTCAAACCATGAGATACTGTAGATCCTTTAATAATCCCATTGAGAGAATTTCATGCTGTTTAGGGGGAGTACTTACATATGGGTAATGACAACATTTTAAATTAGGCTATACAATGGGAACGGGAAAGCTTCAGAAATAGTGGATGGTAAGAATGATGTTGATTAATTTTAAGAGGACATATTTACATTTTATATGACTACATATTATGTTTGATTTTGAATCCTATAATGAATTTTAACTGAAAAGATACTACCTTTGATTCTTTGTGGAATTTGGTTCAAGAAATGTGTTTTTGGTGGATTATCAGTTATGTGTCCTAAACTTAGTATATACATATTATATATTTTTCAACTCAAATATTTAGGCATATTTTATTATGATTTTTTCATGTAATTTAATCTTGATAAGTATATCATATTTATAAGATCGTAACTTGTAATTTAACATCATTAAATTAAAGTTATGGGGACTTCCCTGGCAGTCCAGTGGTTAAGACTCTGTGCTTCCAATGCAGGGGGCACGGGTTCCATCCCTGGTCAGGGAACTAAGATCCGACAAGCTGCGCAGTGCAGCCAAAAGACTAAAAAAAAAAAAAATATGTGTGTGTGTGTGTGTGTGTGTGTGTGTATAAATTAAAGTTACAGTAATGTTTTTGATTAAGAAATTTAAAATAAACTTGGAATTTTGAGCTTCACAGTAAGTTCTTAAATAGAATTCTGAATGTGATTTTATTAATATGTTTGTGCAGTAAGTATAGTAAATACATTCTTAAAGTTAAAATATTTGCTACTTTGAGACTTCATTGCTTCAGAATTTCCTGGAATTTGATATAGCATACAGCTTAGCTTTAGTTTATTCGTTATATAACAAGGTTCTTTTTCTTTCATTTGTTTTTTAAATTATCTTTTAACTTTGAGATGTTTGTAGATTCAAATTTAGTTGTAAAAAATAGTGCAGAGAGATGCTGTTTATATTTTACCCAGTTTCCCTCAGTAGCTACATCTTGCAAAAGTGTAGTACACTGTCACAATCAGAATATCATATGGTAACTGCATATTTAGCTTTTTAAGAAACTGCTAAGCTATTTTCCAGAGTATCTGTACTATTTTACATTACCATCAACAATGTGTGAGTGACCTGTTTTCTCTGTATCCTTGCCAGCCTTTGGTATTGCTGCTGTTTTTTATTTTAGTGATTCTGATAGGCACTTAGTGATAATTTTGGGGGTTTTCATTTGTGTTTTCCTAATGGTTAATGTGTTGGACATCTTTTCGTGTGCTGATTTTGCCATCTGTATATCGTCTTCTGTGAAGTGTTACCTTTTGCTGTTTTCTAATTGGATTATTTGTGGTTTTACTGTTGAGCTTTGAGAGTTCCTTTTAGATGTACGTACTAGTCCTTTGTCAGATATGTGGTTCACAAATATTTTCCTCCCATTTTTTTTCTTGTTGTTGCTTGTCTTTTCATCCTGTTAACAGGGTCTTTTATAGAGCAAAAGATCTAATTTTTATGAAGTCCAATTTATAATGTTTCCTTTTGTGGATCATACTTTGGGTATCAAGTCTAGCCTTTACATCCCAAAGATTTTCTCCTGTTTTTTTTTTTCCTAAAATTCTGATATTCTCCATTTAGTACTGTGATCCATTTTGAGTTAATTTTTGTATAAGGCATGAAGTTTAGGTTGAGATATATTTCTTTGCCTATTGTGTGCAAATGCTCCCTCACCATTTGTTGAAATGGCTATAATTTCTCCATTGTACTGATTTGTATTTGTGAATCAGTAGACTATATTTGTGTCTATATCTGTGTTCTCTGTTTCATTCCATTCCACTGTTCTGTGTCTCTATCCATGCAGCAGTATCACAGTGTCTTGATTACTGTACCTAAATATAGTCCTTGATATCATGTAGAGTGAGTCTTCCTACAATTTGTTTCTTCCTTTTTTTAAAATTTATTTATTTATGGCTGTGTTGGGTCTTCGTTGCTGTACGCAGACTTTCCCTAGTTGCGGCGAGCGGGGGTTACTCTTCGTTGCGGTGCACGGGCTTCTCACTGTGGTGGCTCCTCTTGTTGCAGAGCACGGGCTCTAGGCGTGTGGGCTTCAGTAGTTATGGCACGTGGGCTCAGTAGTTTTGGCTCGCGGGCTCTAGGGCACAGGCTCAATAGTTGTGGCACACAGGCTTAGTTGCTCCGCGGCATATGGGATCTTCCTGGACCAGGGCATGAACCTGTGTCCCCTGCATTGGCAGGCGGATTCCCAACCACTGCGCCACCAGAGAAGTCCTGTTTCTTCTTTTTAAAGATCATTTTATCTATTCTAGTGCTACAGTGTGGAATAAGATTCCTCATGTCTACAAACACCCTTGCTTTGATTTCAATAGGTATTGCATTAAACCTGAAATTTTGGGATAACTGGCATTTTTTATTATGTTTATTATCTTTCAGTCCATGAAAACAGTGTCTCTCCATTTATCTGGGTCTTCCTTGGTTTCATTCATCAACATTTTATACTTTTCAGTATATAGCTCCTGTTCATATTTTATTAAACTTATATCTAAGTATTTCATTTTCTTTGGAATTATTATAATTTGGCGTATTTAAAATTATTTTCACATGTTCATTTTTAGTGGTTAGAAAAACTTGATATTTGTGTGTTGATCTTGTAGTCTGTAACCTTAGTGAACTCATTTATTAGTTCTAGGAGGTTTCTTGGTAGACTCTGTGGAATTTTCTTTGTAGAAAATAGTATTTTCTAAAAACAGTTACATTTCTTCCTTTTCAATCTATATGCCGCTTGTTTCTTTTGCTTGCCTTATTGAAATATCTAGAAGTTCTAGTAGTATGTTGAGTAAGAGTGATGAAATGGACATGTATGCCTTGTTCCCAGTCTTTGGGAGAAAGAATTTAGTCTTTTACCATTAGGTCCAACGTTAGCTCTAAGTTTTGTGCAGATACTCTCTATCATGTTGAGGAAGCTTCCCTGTATTCCTAACTTGCTGAGAGTTTTTAATCACAAAATGATGATGGATTTTGTCAAATGTCTTTTTCTGCCTCAATTGATAGGATCATATTATTTTTCTTTGTTAGCCTGTTAGTATGATGGATTACATTAGTTTCTTAAACTGATGAACCATCCTTGCATACCTGGAATAAATCTCACTTGACCATGACGTATATGTAGTTAGGTTTGATTTACTAATATTTTTTTTTTTTTAACATCTACATTCATGAGAGAAAATGAACTGTGGTTGTCTTTTTCTGTTAATATTTTGTCTGGTTTTAGTATCAGGATAATATTAGTCTTATAAAATGAGAATCAGTTTCTCTATTCTTTTTCTTGAACAGATTGTGAAAATTGATGTTATTTCTTTTCCACATGTTTGCTTGAATTCTCTACTGAAAACATTTCGGCCTGGTGATTTTGGAGGTAGCTTTTAAATTATGAGTTAAATTTTTTTAGTTATTATAGGACAATTCATATTATCTATTTCATCTTGGTTATGTTTTGGTAGTGTTTGATTTTTAAGGAATTAGTCTCTTTCTAAATTGTCAAATTTATAGCATGAAGTTGTTTGTAGTATTCCCTTATTATCCTTTTAATGGCTGCATTGTCTGTAGTGATGTCCTCCTTTTCATTCCAGATGTTTGTGATTTGTCTTTTATCTATTTTGTCAGTCTTCCTAGAAGTTTATCAATTTCATGCATTTTTTTCCCCTAAGAACCAGCTTTTATTGATTTTCTCTATTTTCTTACTTTCAATTTTTTTGTCTTTATTTTTTCCTTTCTTTTGCCTGCTTTGGGTTTATTTCCTCTTCTTTTTTCTAGCTTTTTGAGATAAGAACTTAGATCATTCACTTTATACCATACTTTTTTCTGATGCTATTAGCATGTAATGCGCTCAGATTCTTTCTCTACACTGCTTTTGTCACATCGAACAAAAATAGATGTGTTCTGTTTTTATGTTGTTTCAGTTTTATGTATTTTAAATTTTTTGTTGTGACTTTCTCTTTGACCCATGGATTATTTGGAAGTGTACTATTTAATTTCTATGTGTTTAGAGATTTTTTTTCATTATCTTTCTGTTATTGAATGCCAGTTTGATTCCATTATGTTTGGATGACATGATCTGTATGACCTTTAAATATATTGAGATTTACTTTATAGCCTAGGGTATAGTCTGTTTTGGTGGATGTTCCACAGGCACCATTGTTGGGTGGAGTATTGTATATGTTTCAGTTTGATCCTGTTGGTTGTGCTGTTCAGATTTTCTATATCCTTTATAATTTTCTGATGAATACTTCTGTCATTTGCTGAGAAGGGGTTGTTGAGCCCCCAGTCATAATTGTGAATTTGTCTCTTTTTGCAGCTCTATTTTTCCCTTACGTATTTGGAGACTCTTGTTTATTGTTGTGTGAACTTTTGTAGGATTGTTATGTCTTCCTTGCGGATTGATCCTTTCATCATTATGTAGTATCTTCCTTTGCCTCTTGCAATTTTCTTTGTTCTGGAATCTAGTTTATCTGATATTAATATAGTCACTCCTGCTTTTTATTAACTAATGTCTACTTGGTATGTCTTTCTTCAAGCTTTTGCTTTCAAAGAATTATTTTCATGTGTTTTTAACCACTCTGCCAAACTGTGCTATTTTAATTGGTGAATTGTTACCATTTCCGTTTAAGTTACTTATTAATATGTGATGGCTTATCTTTCACTTTATTTTTTGTTGTTATTTTCCTTCTTCTCATTTCTCTGTTTCTCTTTTCTGGCTTTCCTATGTGTACTTGAACATTTTTTGGGATTAAATCTTGGTATTTTTATAGTATTTTTGAGTGTATTTTCTATAATTCTGTATAATTTTCATAGTGGTTGGTTGCTTTGAGTATTAAAATATACATATATGAGCTATCTTAATTTACTGGTATCAACTATTTTTTACTTCAAGTGACATGTAGAAAAGCCTTATTTCTGTTTAGGTCCCTTTACCTTCCTCCCTTTTACATATCATGTTTAGTATCAGATGGTGTTAATAGATTTTGTTCTAATCATCAAATACGATTTATAAAACTTGGGGAAGTGATAGTCTACTGTACATACCCATAGTTCTGCTTTTTCCTTGCTTGCACTCTGAGGTTCCTTGTTTTTCATTTGTTTTTTATTTTATTTTATTGTATTATTATTTTTTTTTGCGGTACGTGGGCCTCTCACTGCTGTGGCCTCTACCGTTGCGGAGCACAGGCTCCGGACGCACAGGCTCAGTGGCCATGGCTCACGGGCCCAGCCGCTCCGCGGCATGTGGGATCTTCCCAGACTGGGGCATGAACTCGTGTCCCCTGCATCGGCAGGCGGACTCTCAACCACTGCACCACCAGGGAAGCCCATTTCTTTTATTTTTGACAGACTTTTTTTAGCCAGTTATCAAGGACAAACTCCTTCATTTTGTTTTTAAATACAAGATTATGTTTTCAAAGTAAATGTAAATGTACTATATACTAAAGACATTGTATGTTTTAGTGGTATGAGGAACATTAAAACATTTTCTTATACAAATGAGATATTTTGTACTTGGTGAGAATGAATAAAAATATTTTTGGACTGTAAGAAAGTGCTGTAAGAACATGTCTGATTACACTGTCCTAGCTTTGAAATAATGATGATAAGAATGAGTAAGAGCTATTTTCCATACTTTTTGTTATTAACATTAAGCGAAGATCAAAGTGTTGTAATTAGGCTGCTGATTAGTATGTTCATCTGTGCTGATTTCTACTGTACTAATAGTGTCTTATTAATAATACACACAGTTTGTACTTAATCTGTAATGTTCCCCACCAATTCATATTATAAGTGAAAGAGAGTAAGATTTTCACGTTGAGATGTCAAAAAATAGTGTGATTTTTAAAGGTCTTTCTTGTTTTGGGGTTTCTTAAATTAACTGGAGCTCTGTTTCTTTGACAGTATATCTATATAAGGTGATGGCTGTTAACTTTGTAAATAGTTACATGTGAATTTTGGTACCTTGTAGTAAGTTATGATTATAAAAATTGTTGATACTTATGTTTTATGTGAAAGCATTTGACTTCTGTTCAGTTATATAAACAGATGCTATTGACTGTCCTTAATGTTGTCACAAATGTGTTTTTTCTGAATTTTCACAAATGTCTGGAATGGGATAACATTTTTTCTCTATTTCAAAACAGTCTATATGTTATGATCAAAATTTATGTATTTTTAGTGTAAAATTCATCTCTAGACAAAATTTTCTGTATTTCTTTCAGATATTGTCAGTTTTTTGATTGCTGTCCATCAAATCACTCTCGCATTTGGCATAATTTATACTTTTCTTCATTTTTATATCATTTTTCCTGTTATTTTTTTCCTGTTATTTTCGCTCCTCTGTAACTACATGGATTGGGAATGTGTGTGGTCAGATATTTAAATTTTTTTCATAACGTGTTGTGGAAAACCCATTTCTTTCTTCTGAGCTGTTATGTACTTGGGTGGTCACTGAATCGTTTGATACCATAGCTGTGAGCTATGTTTGCTCATTTATACATTGCTTTATTGTTTAAAATCTCTTCCTGGAGTTAATTGCTTTCAGTCTATTGACTTTTTTTTTTTTTTTTTTAAGTTTCCCAATCTCAAAAGTCTTTTGAACGCTGTTGTGTTGGCATAGTTGTTCACATTATTGATGTGGATTTTTATCTTTGAGTGGTAAATTTTGTAAATTTACACAAATTTTAGAAACTTCGAAATAAATCCTAGTACCAACTTTCAAGTTGGTACTAACTTTCAACAGTACCAACTTTCAAGATTCTCCATAGTATAGTAATTCCTGTATGAGAATTTAAGAGATCTTTAGGTTAAAATGATAGTGATTTTGTACTGAAGACTATTATCTTAATTCTCAATTTGGAGTAATTTTTTATGACTTAGACTAAAAATCTTCCTAGTGACCCAAGAAGATTATTTGCTAAACAAATTCAGGATGATTTTTCTTCTTTTGATCTTTTCTGTATTACACACATATTCAAAATTATCTTTATAATCAGAAAGATGAATAAAACTTTTAATTTTGGAAACAAAGACATAAAACCTTTTTAAACCTTGTGATAGGTTGTGGACATCTTTCCTTGTCATTACTTACAAGTCTCCTTTGTTATTTTTATATCTGCATAGTTATCTATTCTTGGCAGTCTCTATTGGACATTTGGATTGTTTCCAGCTTTTAAATATTTCAGCCAACACTTAATGGACTTCTTTGTTCCTGATAATTTGTTCAATTTATTATTACAGGATATATACCTGGAAGTGAAACCACTGTTTCGACAAGGTTGGTCATTTAAAGTTGTGATGAGTTTTACCAAATTGCTTTATGAATGTATTGATTTATACTCTTATTGAAACAGTGGCTATGAAAACTTGTTTCTCCAACAGCTTTACCAACACTAGTGTTTATCTGTTTTATTATTACCAATATAGAATTATAGTGTATTTAATTTACAATTTTTTTTTAGTAAACATAAACGTTTTTTCAAAGGTTTGGGCTATTTATAGTTGCTCTTCTGTGAGTTACAAACAGTTCATTCTTCTTTTGAGGCATTGATCTTTCTCATATTAAATTTAAATGGCTTTTTATGTGTTATAGTAGGTGTTGTAGATAGTAATCCACTTTGTAATATGCATTTGTCGTATTCTTCATCCAGCAGTTTGCTTTAGATTCAGTTGAACACCAGAATGCTTGTGTTGAGGGGTCTTGTTGTTTCAAAATCATACTCAGTCTCTCTAGACACATTGTGTGGTGACGTGCTCAAGCTAAATGAGTCTGAACATACACTGAATCTGAACGTACACTGACAGGGCATATACATAGTTGAGTTGTGTGGCAAACAGAATTGTTTTCTTTTTCTGACTCTTGTTTTACAGCATTGAGGAGAATGGCACTTGTATGGCTAAACTGGTGTGTGTGTGTGTGTATTTTTTGAAAAATTTTTCTCCAATTTTTTTATTGTGACAAAATACGCATAGTGTAAAATTTCATCATAATCATCTTTAAGTGTACAGTTCAGTGTTATTAAATACATTCATAATGTTTCTCAAGTATTGCTACCATCTATCTTCCTAACTCTGTCTTGTAAAACTGAAACTCGAGAGCCATTAAACAATAATTCCCAATCCCCTCCCTCCTTCAGCACGTGGCAGCCACTGTTCTATTTTCTGTCTCTATGATTTTGACTTCTTTAAGTACTTTATATAAGTGAAGTCATACAGCATTTGTCTTTTTGTGACTGAATTATTTAACTTAGCATAATGGACTCCAAGTTCACCTCTGTTGTAGCATGTGTCAAAATTTCTTTCCTTTTTAAGTTTGAATGATATTCCATTGTTATATTCCACACTTTGCTTATCCATTTATCCTTAGATGGATACTTGGGTTGCTTCCATGATTTACCTATTATGAACAACGCAGCTATGAACGTGGGTGTTCAGATGTCTCTTTGAGACTCTGCTTTCAGTCATTTTGCCTATATACCCAGAAGTGAAATCCTGGGTCGTATGATAATTCTATTTTAAATTTTTAGGAACTGCCATACTGTTTTCCACAGCACTGTACCACAGGAAGCTTTAGAATCTGTAAAAGGCACCTCAAGCCTCTGGAAGGAATGCAAGCCTATTGACAACTTTGTTTTTCGCCCATTGAAACCCATTTCCAACTTCTGATCTCTAGAGCTATAAGATAGTACATTTGTGTTGTTTTAAGCCTCCTAGTTTGTGTCATCAGCAGTAGGAAAATAATGTAGCCATTAAGCCAATATCAGCAATCACTTACCTCTGGGCTTCTCGTTATATGAAAGCAAACCAACCAAAACCCTTATGTGTTTAGGTCTTCCTTATAAACAGCCATGAACAATTCTAGCAGAGAGGAGAAATTTCCCCATTTAATGCCTCTTTAGAACCATTGATATCAGGTTAAGATTATGTGTTTGCAGACGGTTTTATTTAACTCAGCTATGAAACTGTCTAGGCCTGTTGTGTGTGTGTCTGTATGTTTGTGTGTTTGTAGAGGGGTAAGGGTTTGGTTTGCTTTTTTACCTGCAGATTGAGTTTCTTTAACAGCCATGGGTCTATTTAGGTTTACTGTTTCTTTTTTATTCATTTTATTAAATCACAATTTTCTAGGAAACTGTCCAGTTCATCTTGTTTTCAGATATATTTTACTAAAGGTATATATAGTATTTTCTCTGTGTATGGCAGTGTTGTCCTTTTCATTCCTAATACGGTGTCTTCCTTTTGCTTGATCAATCTTGTGTAAGCTATTTTCAGGGAAGTAACTTTTAGTTTTGATGATACTAATTTTTTTCATTGTTTTCTATTTCATTGTTTTTGCCCTCATAGCTGTTTCTTTTCTTTGCCTTTCTTCGGACTCACTCCCTACCTCTGCAGCATCTTGAGTTAGAACATAGATCACTTCGATATTTCATCTTCTAAAGTATGCTTTTTTGCCTTTTTTCTATAGTTTTAGTTGTATCCCACATTTTGGTATGATTCTGACATCAATTCCAATGTGTGTGTTTTTTTTCCACACCACCAAGCCATATCCCACAGGTTAATGGCTCAGTCCTTCAAGACTCCCCACTCCCTCCACTTCACATGTCAGTCGCAAGTCCAGGTTGTTACCAGTGCTTCTGACTGACCAGCCACACATCGTGCCATTAGTCCCCTCTCGTGAGTTCAATTAATTTGCTTGAGCGGCTCACAGAACTGAGAGAAACATTTTACTTACTAGGTCACCAGTTTATTATAAAAGGATATAACTCAGGAACAGCCAGATGCATAGGGCCTGGCATGTGGGAAGGGGCACAGGAACTCCATGTTCTCTGAGTGCACCACTCACCTGGACTCTCCATGTGTTCAGAGCCCTGAAGCTCTCTGAATCTAGTCCTCTTGGGTTTTTATGGAGGCATCAGTACATAGGTATGATTGATTAAATCATTAGCCATTGGTGATAGCACTCAATTTCCAGGCCTCTCCCCTCCCCAGTGGAGGTAGAGAGAGAGGAGTGCTGGACTGAAAGTTCTGACCTTGGCAACCAGCCTCATCTTTAGGTTACCTAGGGGCTTTCCAAGTCACCTCTTTAACACAAAAAAAGAAACCTTTGTTACTCTAAACACTTAGGATGTCACAGAGTTTTAGGAGGTCTGCCAGGAACTGGGGTGAAGATCAAATACATATTTTTTATTATAAATCACAGTATCACATTTGGTACATGAGTTTCATTGTCAGCCAATTCTAAATATTTTCTAATACCTGTTATAATTTCTTTTTTGAGACATTTATTTGACATTGTATTTTTAAATTTCTCAACATTTGAGAGTTTGGGTTACATTTTTATTTGTTTCAAATTTAATTGCATTTTAATGGGAAAATGAGATCATTATATTATCCTCTTACATCTGTGACCTTATCAAATTACCTAACTTCCCTGAACTTTACCTTCTCTACTCATAAGATAATAATTTTTCCCTTTTGGGTTTTAAAGTCTTGTGAGGTTAAAATCTCTGTAGAGTTGATTAATATGTAAATGGATATGTGTAGTAATGGATACTTTCTGGATCCAAACATCTTGTCTTTCACCTTACTTTAGTTACTAATTTCCCTGGTCCCATTTTTAATCTTGTTATTATCAATATTGGCAACGATTTTATAAATTCAGTTTCAAGACTTCTCCTCTTTGATCACTTCTGTTTCTCTTTATAGCATACCTCTTTAGTATTCCAATTTAACAAACCCATTGATTTGGCCACTTCTTTATTCTCTTGTCCTTGAATTCTTACCTTCCTCCTTTACCTATCTATAGACTATACTTTGTCATTATAATCATCACAATGCAGATGCTCTCAACTCTTCAGTCTCTTTTGCTCTTTCTCCTTCCTCCCTCCTCAGTTCTTTTGCTCCTCTCTCCCTCCTTCCTTGGATTAAATTCACCTTTCTGCCTTCTCTGTGCTTACATAGGCACAAGTCAATGTGTCTGAAGAAAACACACAATACTGATGTTCTGATTTAAATCATGACCACTAATCTCAACTTGTACTTCTTTGCAAACTCTCATTCTCCTAGTCCATTCCCTATTCCATTTTTTAAAATAACCATTTCATACATTCTCCTTTCTTCGTCAACCTTCAACACCTCTTCCCTTATCCTTACTCTCAGTTGCTAACTTTGCTATTTCATTGAGAAGATGAAACTGTTTACTAGAAAATTTAAGTAAGTTCCCAGCACCAAATATACATACCCATTTGTATCTGTCTATGCCCACTTCCTAGCTCTTACTGTGGATGAACTATCTGTACTCCTATCTAAGGCCAACCCCTGCACATATGCATTCAATTCTATTTTCTCTCACCTCCTCAAAGACATTACACTAGCATTTCTTTTTGTTTCTTATTTTACTGATCAACAGCATACGAAGTTGCATAAGTTTCCTCTTAAACAGTAAACAGCAGCAACAACCACAGCATACTGATCGTACATCACTCTCACCATCCCCAATACTCTGCTCCCTTTTTAACAGAACTCTTCAAAAGAGTTGTCTGTTCTCACATCTCCAGTTACCTTCCCTTTCCCTTGAATTCACTTCATTCAGATTTTTGCTGCCATCACTCCACCAAAAGTGCACTGCTCAGGGTCACCAGTGACCTCTGTATTGCTAAATCTAGTGGGCATTTCTCAGTGCTTACCTTCCTTGACCTATTAATAGCATTTGACACAGTTGATCACCTTTCTTGTTGAAAGACATTATTCATTTGCATTTGAGAATCTCACTCTTCTATTTACCTATTTAGTCACTTCTACTCATCTCTTGGATGTTGGTTGCTTCTCATCTCCTGGTCCCCTGAACACTGTAAATATTTAACTTATTCATTCATTCATTCTTTCATATTTTATCACTTTCCCCTACTAAAGTGTTTTTTTCATGAAGGTGGATATTTTAGTCAGTTTTGTTCCCTGCTCTATCCCTGGTGCTCAGTAAATATTTGTTAAGTGAATGTTACCATTCTGCACAGGTAGGAAGGCAAATAGCTAAAAATTACTGTAACCAGGTTTTTTTTTTCCAGTAAGCTTTATGACCTATATTCAAACTCCTGCAGTCTGAGTGTAGAGCCCTGTCATAAGCCCTTGTACACTGTAAGGTCTCCTCTGAAGATAGTTGGAATAGAGCTGGACTAGAAGGAAAAGGCGTGTGCTGAGCTGCTAGTGGTCTAGTTCCTGGCCTACCACTAACTTTGATGTGTGACCTTGAACAAGTTGCTTACTTTTTTGAGTTTCATTTCCTCATCTGTAAAATGCAGCTTGTAGGGTATATGTTATCTAATGTCTTTCATAACCTCAGTAATTTTATGTTGTGTAATTGTGAGATTTTATGCCAAGATTTAATGTACCTAAGAAGTACAGAGAATGCGTCAGATATAAAGATGGCTCCTGTAGTTTACACTTGTCAAACTAAGAACACGAAGTTCTACTCTACTGTGTCTGATGTGCCTCGGGAACTTAGGCCATGCAGCTTTGGACCTCTGGTTTAGATAGGCAGAGAGGAGAGGTTTAGAGCATCCTGCTTGAATGATGATGTACTTTTGAGAAAACTGATCAAAGAAGAAGGAAGTCTACTAGGTTGAATAGGTATTTGGGGCAGGCTGTAGAAGGAGGATTTTAAAAACCAGGGAGGGGAATTTGGTTTTGTTATGATATTAAACTGGAATCCATCAAAAATTTCTGTTACGGATACAACAAAAGTACTACGTGAAAGAGAGTTCAATGTGGGTGTTTTTAAGGGAGGGGAGATTGGAGTTAAGTAAGCTGCATAGGATTAATTACAGTAGTAGTAGTAATTACTACAGTAGCTGCTGTAGTAATTCCAGGAACAAAAAGGATCTAGATCTGTTTTAGCCTGGCAGCAGTGGAAATGGGGATAAGGGAGGGAGGAATACCAGGATCTGGTGACTGATTAGATGTGGAGGAAAAAAGGAAGCAGAGAATTAAGATGATTTGAGGTTTTAGCCAGGGTTACCAGGGTGGTTTCTATTAGTATGTTAGGATGTTAGAAGTGATGGCTGGAGGAAGGGATCCAATATGAATGGATGGCCTACAGGTCAGAATTTGGAAATTATTTAGCACAGAGGTTTTCAGGGTTTTTTTTTCCCAAATGAAATGTTGTGTGAAGACACAACATGTAAAAATGCATAAAAGTGAAGCTGATTTGGTTGGATCCAGGGCAGAAGTTTGTGGTAAATGGGACCGACATCTTGCTGGCTGGCCCTCCTCCTGTCCTTTGAGGCACCTTGTTGAATCTGAGGGCTCTGATGAGTATAGTCAGAAACTACTGAAGTAAATCATCTGTAAATGCTCCTCTAGATTGAATGTTTGGTGACCTGAGAGTCTGTTACATCCTCTGAGTTTTCTGGGCGACAACATCTTCTTGTGTCTCCTTGCCTTAGCATTTAGCAAATATTTATTATTTCAGACGCTTGTCTAGGCCCTGGGGAATGGTAGAATACAAAAAAGATATAGTCCCTCCCCAACAGAACTTACAGTTTATTATTATAGAAAGCCACCACTTAAAAGATAATAAAAGGCCATCAAATAACTATAATCCGTAAAATGCTGTGACAGTGAAGTAGTAGTTGATCTGAGCTTTTAAGAGCACCTTGTTTAGGGCTTCCCTGGTGGCGCAGTGGTTGAGAGTCCGCCTGCCCATGCAGGGGACACGGGTTCGTGCCCCGATCCGGGAAGATCCCACATGCCGCGGAGCGGCTGGGCCCGTGAGCCATGGCCGCTGAGCCTGCGCGTCCGGAGCCTGTGCTCTGCCATGGGAGAGGCCACAGCAGTGAGAGGCCCACATACCACAAGAACACCTTGCTTAGTCTGAGGGATTGAGGAGGGATGATCAAGGAGGACTTCTTTGTGAATGTTACAGTTGGGCTTGTTGGAGATAAAGAGATACAGAGAGCAGGTTGTATCTGCTGCTAGTGTGTAAGACTTTATGAAGTTAGCTATTAAGAAAGGCTTATGGACAAAATTGTTTAAGCAGTCTTCCTAAACTGGACATTTGACTGCTTTATGCAAGAGATTATTGGTTAAAACCAATCCATTAATGTTGTAAATGCTTTTGAATTTACTGTTAGATAAATAATAACCTTAAATTTTCATTATTGTAGATTTTTGCTTTTTAAATATGTTTCATCAAGAAGTGCATAAGGCCTTCACTCTTTTCCTTTCTTCTCTTTGTCCTCTCTTTATCCTTTCTCTTATAATAATTACTTTGATTTGAATACACCCTCAATCTGAAACTTCTTTGAACTCATTCATAATTATCTGAAATATAATTTTGTAGACATTCCAGTGAGAGTATCATTGTTAATTCAAAGATCCCTAGGTCATATTTTAATACTGCATATTTATTTTCAATTTATAATTCTTGAGTAGATCAAAATAAAAGTAAAATTTTGAAAATTGATAGGATTCATTTTAGCATCTGAATTTGCGAACTTTGTATCGGAGAAGATATATTCAAAGTGAAATTAAAAGTGAATTCACATTGATTCTAAAATATAATGTATCCCATTTTAGGAAGTTGCCTGAAGGTCAGTTAAAATCAAGTGGAGTTTCAGAAACGTTGGAAATAACTGATGTAAAATGTTGATTAGGTATGCATATGATACTATTTTTTAACATGTTAACATAATTTGAAAATTTGAACTATATTTTATGAGCTTAACTAGTTGTAAATTAAAACAAAATAAAACTACAATATTTTAAAAACTAAGCATAAGGCATTTTGGTAAAGTTTAAGAACATGAATGTTTTAGTTGGAACAGATGTGAAAGACATATTATTTTAAAGGAAAATGAGGTCCACAGCTATCTGTTTGGAAATGTCTTTCAATTACAGTGGCGTCCATGAATGTTGGATTTGAATGAAGATTTGGCTAGAACTTTTCTATATCCTATTCTGTATTTCCTTTTGAATAAGAAATAGCATGTGTGAAATACATTTACTATAATCCATTCCATACTGTGTAATAAAAATTTTGTGAAGAGTGATTATGTACGGTATGAAATTATCCCGATTATATGTTCTTTTCACTTTTAGCTAGCTAGTATTTTAAAGTTTATATAAATGTTATAGAGTGTGTTGATATATTAATTTATTTTTCAAAATGGGAATATGGAATAACGTACTCTCATTATAGATAATCACATTCCATTGGTGGTGTAACTTACTATATTTAGCCAAACATGAAACATTGTTCACTGCAAAAGAAATAAGAGATTTACCTGAGTGAACAACAACCCAGCAATTAGAAATGAATTCTTGCTGAATGAGACATTCAGGGGAATTGCTGAACAATATTATTTGCATTTAACAATTCTTGTATTAAATTCTTGTATTAAATGGCCTTCAGTTTTTTTAAATGCAGGGTAGTTGAGTCAGTTGAACAGGGTAACTTTCAGTTCACAGTAAAAGTAAAGTGAATGATTGCTATATTATCTATATTATTATTCATTTAAACTTACATATTAAAATTTCAGTAAATAAAATGTGGTTTAATATATATTGAATTATTTTATTATTTAGGTTACTAATCATCAGAAAATATTTTTATGCTTGATTTTAATGAGTTAGTTATATTGAAATCCTCATGTTGTTCCCATAAGGAAGTTGTGTACATGTGCTTGTGTGTATGTGTGCACATATGACTGTTTAATTTAGATCAAGTCTATTCAAACTTTAGAATAGGTAAACATTTGATTTTATTCCTTTGAATGTAGAAGATACATAATATATAGAATGGCCATTTGTTACAAGTACTGTACAATAACTTTATATAAGGCTTAAGGTATGTATATATGCTTATATAATCCTCTTTTACATTGATCCAGGCATTATGTTAATGAATATCACATTTTTCTTCAAATTTTAAAAAGTCATGTTTTACTATGATGCTTACTTACAAGGACAGACCTCAAGAGCATGGACTTAGGAACCAAACAGTCTGCTGATTAATAACTGTGGGACTTTTAGTAAGTTACTCACTCCTAGTAAGTTACTTTTCATCATCTATAAAGTGAAGGGGTGCTTTGACTATTAAGTTCAAAAATATAAAGTCTTTAACATCTGTACCTTGCATGTAATAAGTGCTATCAGCATAAAATATATGTGAGATGATTATACTAGCTGCACTTAAATATGTGATTTTGGAATCTTGAAAGTCTGCTAATTTTAAAAAATGTGAGTCAAAATTAGATCTGCTTTAGCTATTTTACTGGACATTTTGATTGTGGGCTCGTTTTTCATTAATTTATTAATTTATACTTGTTTTCATTTAACATTGGGCAATTTAACTGTCATTTAATATTGGTAACTTTTTAGAAATAGACAATAAAATATACCTGATAATTATATGGACAATATTTTCTACAGTAATCCAATTAGAGAACAAATTTCAAGATGCTTATTATGGAGACCCATAGCATTTGATCAAACATGGAACTCATTATGTTCATATATTAGTTTCATTAATATTTGCTGAGTTAAATAGAAAATGTTACATAAATGTATTATATAAATGTATAGATGTGTTATTGCTAATCAATTTTTAAAATTATAAATATTTTATTTCCTCCATCAATTTGCTTTTCTTTTATCTCTTATCTGTTGCATAGAGTAATGTTTGCTACAGTCTATGATTTCATCGAAGGGTGATGCAGCATTTGATTGTCTCCCTTTGCACATATCTATATGGATTGAAGCTAGATGGTGTTTAAGATGCAAACTGACTGACTTTCCTTGGAACAGAAAAATTTTTGTCAGTTAAGCCACAGACTCAAATAAGGCTCTGGTCTTAAAGAAACATAATTTTTTTTTTAATGTTTAACTGATCTTTGAGAAATCTTGAGTTTAAAGTCATGCATTGCAAAAAAGGAAAACATTTCTGAATTATGAATGCTTTTTGTACTGTAGACAGATAAAAGATATTCCTTTTAGAGTTAAAGATAGAAAAAAAAACACCCATAGCGAAACAGAAAATGTGTTATAGGTTTAACAGTGGTTTCAAGTAATGTGAAAAATTATGCTACTGTGAAACTACTGAAGAATCATCATCTAACTATTGAATTACCTACAAATGTCAATCTTCAATATTTGGTGGGGTTTGTTGCCTAACCATAATGTAGGAAAAATAGTCTATTGGATTACCAAGTATTTTTGGTATATACTTTGTTCCAAAACAAGTGACTTTTTTTCACTATAAGCCCATGAAATGTTTTTCATGTGGTTAAAGAGTAAATGTGCAAATAATATTTTTTTCGTAAAATTATTTTAAGTGCTGCTGAACTGTGAAGATTCATGCTTTAATTGGTAATTTCTCAGATGATCAGAGTAGATCTCAGGTTACATTATTTGTACATGATTTAAGTTTGTAATGGTGTGATAAAATATTTTAAAATTAAGCTGAATTTTTTTTTTCTGGCAAGGAAAAATAGACTTAACTCTGTATTAGAGGTATTCATTAACTATATACATACTTTACTCCAACATAACAACATTTAAAATAGTTTTTTAAAATAGATCCATCTTATTATCCTTGGGTAAATAAATTCTGAAATATAAAATTATTTATATTTCTAATTTTAAGGAGACTCCATCCCTAAAGATGACAGCAGTCTTAATAAGCACTTAGTATTTCTTTTCTTATGATTTTAACATGTTATAAAATAGCACAAATATTTGTAAAAGAAGTAACAGTGCAGGAAATAAAGTGTTATAATCAGTCTGTTGTGCTTTTCTTGCATTTTTCTGTAATTGAATTCCATATTTTTCAGAGCTTAGAATAAAAGATATGATTAGAAATTAATGTGTCTACTCAAAAAGAATAGGTAACTGTTTCAATAACTAAGACATTAGTGTTCCAAATGTTATAATTTCAGGTAGTGTGACTTAACTCGGAGTAACTCAAGGACTATGTATATAGAATTAACAAGTTATATCTCTTTACATGGTCAAAAACTATTCATGTAGGCTATTGTAATTAACTTAGGATCAAACGAATTTTCTTCAAAATCTAAGTTATTTTACAACTTAAGAATGAAAGTTCTTTTCAGTATATCACTGTTATTATAGATGACACATTGATTCATTGTATGGTTATTCCCAAGTTCTGAAATTTGATTCACAAATGAAATATTCAGCAAATTATTATAATATATTAAAGACTGATTCTTTTTTTCTCTCCATTTACTTACGGTTAATTTTTTAAAGTGTATTTTAATCAAAAGCTGTTATATTAGGAGACTTTATACTTTTAAATTGCAAGGTTTGTATGTTCCAAAAGCTGCTAGTGTTTAATTCTTAACTTCTTTCCACCTCAGAACTTGTGATTATAGCAAATGAGGTAGACATTTATACTTTTACTCTCTTTTTTCTGCTGTTGATGAATAAAAAATGACATTCGATTTTTGTGAAAGTGATCCCATTTCAAATCAGAAAACTGCATCACTAGAATATATATTCCTATTTTGAAAAGCTATTTTTAAAAATATTATTTTCTTTGTAGCTTTCATATTGATTCGACCATCTCTTACTTTAGGAAAATATGATTAAGTATCATTAATGGGCAATTCAAAGCAGCTAACCTTTCAAATGATATCTTATTCAGCAGAAAAGATAAAAGATAAGTTGAGAACTTTGAGAGGTTTCTAGATAATTTCTAGAAATGTAATGGTGCAGTATTATCAAGTTTGTATTAAACAGCATTCAAAGTAAGAAATTAAGTCTGCATGCTTTTAAAGGTTCACAATCTGAATAGATGCTGACTGTAGATGAGAAAAATATATTGTTTCTTAATTTGTGATGTAATTTGGTTGCTTTTTAGATTTTGGTTAGCAGTTAGGTTCACTTTCCAGTGTGTAAATTCAAAGGAAAGCAATTGTCTCGCAAAAATCAGATGCCTCTTACAAGACATGGGGAAAGAGCAATGTTTACATAACATATACGGACTTAAAAATACAAAGCATAATAGTTTTATAGCTTGACTTTATTTTTTTTCAGTAAACTAAAAATTATAACTAGTTTATTTTTCTGCAAGTACCCCAGAACTTTTGTCTTTCTCATTCAGTTTGTAATTTTCTTACATTGCATATTTTAATCTGAATTTTTCCTTACATATATTTTTTACTTTATAAAACATATAAGGGAGATATAAAAGTTTTCATTGAATCTGATAAGCATGTACTTAGTGAATCTTTGAAAATATTTCATAGGTAAGTATTTTTGGTAGAAATGCATATAAAGAGGAACCACCGTGAAAATTAGGAGCCATTTAAAAATTGCTTGGTAGTTTTATTTTCCTTTCAAATCTTTTAAGTAATTAGAAGAAAGTGTAGACTAATTGTTCATCAACTTTTGAATTATTCATTAAAAAAAACTCATTAAAAGCAAAAATTATCTGAAATAACCAAGTGCCATTTTCTCCCCCATTTAATCATTTGTTCACTTAGTATTTATTCAGCTTTTTAAAAATTTTATCAAAAGATTAACAAATAATCCTCCAATATTCCTAGCACTGGTATTTAAAAACCAGTTTAAATATGTAGCGGCAGGAATTTTATTGCTGTGGGGAGAAATAGAGTATTGAAGAATTATTCCTAATAACACAACTCTTTCTCCATTGTTAAGTTTAACAGTTATTTCAACCTTTGGCACCAGGTTGTTTTTCTTTTCTTCCTCTGCCTCAGAAGCTGAGGATATTTTATGTTAGATAAACCGTATCAGGGAAGAGACACTGAATCCATGTTGTTCTTTTTTTACATATTTTCTAAAACAGGCTTTTTTCTCTTGTGCTTTATAACATCACAGTAAATCAGTCCTCTCTATGTTTCCCTGACTCACTTTCATATTCTCATCGTTTAGCAGTAGTTTTCACAATATTTTTGTGGGACCAAATGCCTAATAATTGTAACACACACGTAATCTTCTAAGAAGTTATGAAAACACAATTCTTCTGCTTAACGATATCCAGAAAGCATAATATTCTGAAAAAAGAAATCCCCTTTAGTCAATTTAAAATTAAACACCCTAATGCAAAAGGATATCTAAGGTGAAAGATGTTTGTGTAATGCTAAACATAACCAAAGAAACTGTGGTTTTAGCAAAGGTACTATTGCTCTATTTTATCAAGTGCCAGAAGTTGCATAATGAAAGTCTTTCAGTTAGTGAAAATATAAGTAAAAAAACATAAAAATACCACCCAGCTGGTAGAGATCTTCCTAATTTTTACCTGATTGTATTTCTGAAGAAATATGGCAGGGCTGTCATAAATTTTCAACATGAACTGCATTTTTGTTGCCAATTTCCATATCCTTTAAAAAGTGCTGAAGCGTGCATTTGCTATTTATGTTTGCAGTAGACTGAGTACACTTTTACTATTTGTGGTTTTAGAAATTGGAAACAACCAAACAGTGGTGCTATGGTCTAAAAAAATAAATTTTAAACAGCTGTGGGGACAGTATTTTTAGAATGGTAGGAGTCCTTCTAAAGCAGTATTACTGTCCCCCACCCCCTTTAAAGATGGAATATGGTCGCATATATAAAGTCAAGGTTCCATTGTATTTTATCTAGGATAGATAAATGAAATGAAGAATATGCTTTTGTTATATGTGAAGCATACTTTTAGCATCCTAGAGTCAGCTGTCTTTGCTAACCAGCAGATGTTTGTTAATATACCAGGCTAATCACTTTATAGACTTGAATCCTCACAAAAGACCCTTCTGTGGCTAAGAATTATTATCCTTATCTTACAAATGGGGAAACCGAGGCTAAAGAGAAGGTAAATAACTTGCCCAGAATCACAAAGTTTGTAAGTGGTAGACCTGAGCTTCAAGCGAGTACTCTTCAGCTCCAGACGCACTAATCCAAGTGCTTTTCAACCTTGTGTTTTGTCGAGATCCCATTAAAAGGGGAAAAGAAATCCTCATCGACCCCAGTATTAACGTAAAATATTTTTGTGCTAACATTACTAGAATATGTACAAACATAAAAATATAGATAGCATCTTCTTATTGCATTTAAATCTAATGAAACTATAAATTTAAAAGAAATTTAGAAATTACAACTAAATCCATAATAACAATAACAAACAAATTAATGGTCTTAATTTAATGTGACAGACTTTTCACTCCTGGATAAATCCCCTTCCTCAGTGTGACTGCTGTGGAATAAGAGTTATGTTTTTTCAGTAGTTTACAGTGTTTTTTGTACATCATGGCACAAGTAAAAATGATAGTAGTATTCATAAGGCCATGGAATGTACAAGCACAAGGTTGCTCCTGACAGGAGACAGCAGGCCAGGGGAATCCTGAGTACCGCTGGCCCCAGCCAACCATTCCACAGGCTGAGGGGATTGAAATCTATGCACTTATACCCAGTTGCACCGGAGATGGAAAGGACCTGGGTTGGAAAGCTCTGCTCATCGCTGTCTTTTCCCTTGTGATAACTCAATTTCCTGTGACTTTATTCTTGTTATTATGAAATCTGTCTGTAGTGTATCCTCACATTGTTTGACCACTGTTTGCATATTAAGGTAGCATCATTCCATGTTCTCTTTTCCCTGACTCCCCATTGTTGTGCCACAATTAAAGAGGCTTTGGCTGCCACTTCATTATTTTTTATTGACACAAAAATTTAATCATGCAGGAAAATTACTGGAAACTTGTAAATTCCCAAGAATTAGGTCCACAGTCTTCAATTAAGAGACACTATTCTGCTATTTACAGGTCTTTTCACAGTAGTTTAAACATTTTAATGTGAATCTTTTGTGACTTGGTATCATGGTCACATAAATTTGCTAAATGAGTAGTCAACCTCTTTTGGAGTAAAAATTACTAAGCAGTGTGAGATTACATGAATACTACTTGGGATGATATTGGGTTTAAATGGGGCTGACTTAAGTCACTGTAATAAAAACATCACAGCAGATTCAGCTTAACTTTCTACTGCAAAACTCGTTAGTTTTGTTGCATACAACCATAGTATATTTTCTCCAAATATGTATTTATAGTAGCTTTGATGCCAATTTGGAGAGCTGATTTTGATTGTGTATATATGTGTGTATTTAACTAAAATGTTTTGCTGCATGTACCTATAAAGGCATTAGAAAATAAACCAATTTTACTGTAACAATTTAATTATAGAGATTTGAATAAAAATTTTACTCTTTTTTTGGTGATAAACAGTCATCACCAATACAATAAGCACTTGGATGATTTTCTTTAAACTTATGCTTTTTAAATAAACAACTGGTTAAGTAAAATAAGTAAACTTATATATATGGTTGAATACATAATAGAGGTGTGTTTTTTTCCTCCCTGCACCACTGACAAAACTTTTAGATACCATTCGGAGTGTTGATTTTTTTTCTTGTTAAGCAAGGCCGTAAAGCATTGTTCTCCTGAAGAGAGGGGCATATGTGTATGTAGTTTGCAAAATATAGTTAAATATCAGAAGGTGGTTTGTATATTTGGAAGATGGAAAAATTGTATATATTTGTAATACAAACTACAAAATATAAAGTTTGACAGTATATTTTTGATCGCTAAGTCATGTCAGTTGTGAAACACTAACACAGTCTATGTAAAGACCTACGAATGATCAGTAAGAATTTGTTCTTAATTTCTAATGCATGAATGAACTGGTAAAGGAAGGTGAAGACCCTGATGCATGACATTTCATTTTTTTGTAGGGCTGGTTAATATTCCATTGTGTATATATGTACCACAATTTCTTTATCCATCTATCAATGGATACTTAGGTTGTTTTCATATCTTGGCTATTGTAAATAGTACTGCAGTGAACGTGGGGGTGTGGATGTCTTTTCCAGTCAGTGTTTTCATTTTCCTTGGATAAATACCTCTAAGTGGAATTGTTGGATCATATAGTAGTTCTTTTTGATTTTTGGAGGAACCTCCATACTGTGTACTGTAGTGGCTGCACCAATTTACATTCCCACCAGAGTTGCAGTAGAGTTTCCTTTTCTTCACATCCTTGCTAACATTTGTTGTTTTTTGTCTTTTTGATAATAGTCATTCCAACAGGTATGAGGTGATACCATATTACAGTTTTGATTTTCATTCCCCTGGTAATTATTGATATTGGACATTTTTTCATGTACTTTTGTCCATCTATATGTCTTTTTTGGAAAGGTGTCTATTCAGGTCTACTGCCTATTTTTATCTCACAGGTTTTGTTTGTTTTGTTTTGCTATTAAGTTGTATGAGTTCTTTATATATTTTGGATACTAACCCCTTATCAGATATATGATTACATATATTTTCTCCCATTCAGTAGGTTGCCTTTTCATTTTGTTAATGGTTTCCTTCGTTGTGCAAAAACTTTTTAGTTTGATGTCGTCCCACTTTTTAATTTTTGCTTGTGTTGTTTTTACATTTGGCATCAGATTCAAAAAATATCTTCAAAACCTATGTCAGAGAGCTTATTGCCTGTGTTTTCTTCTAGGAGTTTTATGGTTTCAGGTCTTACGTTTAAGTCTTTAATCCATTTTGAGTTATTTTTTTTTTTTTTACGGTGTAAGATAGTGGTCCAGTTTCATTCTTTTGCATATGGCTATCCAGTTTTCCCAACAATTTTTATAAGATAGACTGTTCTTTTCCCATTGTACATTCTTGGCTCCTTTGTTGTAAATTAATTGACCATATAAGCATGGGTATATTTCTAGGCTCTCTATTCTGTTACATTGATCTGTGTGTCTGGTTTTTTTTTTTTTTTGCGGTACGTGGGCCTCTCACTGTTGTGGCCTCTCCCGTGGCGGAGCACAGGCTCCGGATGCGCAGGCTCAGCGGCCATGGCTCACGGGCCCAGCCGCTCCGCGACATGTGAGTTCTTCCTGGACCGGGGCACGAACCCGTGTCCCCTGCATCGGCAGGCGGACTCTCAACCACTGTGCCCCCCAGGGAAGCCCTGTGTGTCTGTTTTAATGCCAGTACCATACTGATTAAATTACTACAGATGTGTAATATAGTTTGAAATCAGAGAGCGTGTTGCCTCCAGCTTTGTTCTTTCTCAAGATTGCTTTGGCTACTCAGGGTCTTTTGTGGTTCTATACAAAGTTTAGGATCATTTTTTCTATTTCTGTGAAAAAATGCCATTGGAAATTTGATAGGGATTGCATTGAATCTGTAGATTGCTTTGGGTTGTATGGACATTTTAATTATATTATTCTAATCCATTAACATGGACTCTTTCTCCATTTTTTTTTTAGTGTCTTCAGTTTCTTTCCTTAAGGTCTTGTAGTTTTTAGTGTACAGTTTTTTCACCTCCCTTGTTGAATTTTTTCTTAGATATTTTATTTGTTGTGATGCAATTGTAAATGGGATTGTGTTCTGATAGTTGGTTATTAATGTATAGAATTGCAATTGGTAAAAACAACCAACCCAATCCAAAGATGGGCAGAAGACCTAAATAGACATTTATCCAAAGACGATACACAGATTGCCAACAAACACGTGAAAGAATGCTCAACATCATTAATCATTAGAGAAATGCAAATCAAAACTACAGTGAGATATCATCTCACACCGGTCAGAATGGCCATCATCAAAAAATCTACAAACAGTAAATGCTGGAGAGGGTGTGGAGAAAAGGGAACCCTCCTGCATTGTTGGTAGGAATGTAAATTGATACAGCCACTATGGAGAACAGTATGGAGGTTCCTTAAAAAATTAAAAATAGAGCTACCGTATGACCCAGCAGTCCCACTACTGGGCACATACCCTGAGTAAACCATAATTCAAAAAGAGTCAAGTACCACAATGTTTATTGCAGCTCTGTTTACAAAAGCCAGGACATGGAAGCAACCTAAGCGTCCATTGACAGATGAATGGATAAAGAAGATGTGGCACATATATATAATGGACTATTAGCCATAAAAAGAAATGAAATTGACTTACTTGTAGTGAGGTGGATGGGCCTAGAATCTGTCATACAGAGTGAAGTAAGTAGAAAGAGAAAAACAAATACCATATGCAAACACATGTATATGGAATCTAAAAAAAAAGGTCATGAAGAACCTAGGGGCAGGACGGGAATAAAGACGCAGACCTACTAGAGAATGGATTTGAGGACACGGTGGGGGGAAGGGTAAGCTGGGACAAAGTGAGAGAGTGGCATGGACATATATATGCTACCAAATGTAAAATAGATAGCTAGTGGGAAGCAGTCACAGAGCACAAGGATATCAGCTCAGTGCTTTATGACCACCTAGAGGGGTGTGATTGGGAGGTAGGGAGACACAAGAGGGAAGAGATATGGGGACATATGTATATGTATAGCTGATTCACTTTGTTATAAAGCAGAAACTAACACACCATTGTAAAGCAATTATACTCCAACAAAGATGTTAAAAAAATGCAATGTTTTTTTAAATATTGATTTTCTATCCTGCAACATTACTGAATTTATTAGTTGTAACTGTGTTTTGTTGGATTCTTTAGGGTTTTCTATATATGATATCATTTCATCTGCAAATAATGACAGTTTTACTTCTACCTTTCCAATTTGGGTGCCTTTTACTTCTTTTTCTTGCCAGGTTGCTCTTGCTAGGATTTCTAATACTATGTTGAATGAAACTGATAAGAATGGTTGTATTGTCTTGTTTTAATCTTAGATGAAAAACTTTCAGCTTTTCACCTTTAAGTATGTTAGCTGTGGGCTTGTCATATATGGCCTTTATTATATTGAGATACATTTCCTCTATACGTGCTTTGTTGAGAGTTTCTGTCATAAATGGATGCTAAATTTTTCAATTTTGAATTATTTCAAATTATTTTTCTGCATCTGTTGGGGTGACTATATTATTTTTATCCTAGATTTTGTTCATGTGATACCACATTGGCTGAATTGTGGCTGTTGAACCATCTGTGCATTCCTGTAATAAGTTCCAGTTGATCACGGTGTATGATTCTTTTAATATATTATTGAATTCAGTTTGCTAATATTTTGTTGAGAATTTTTTTTTTTGTCTCTGTTCATCTGGGATATTTACCTGTAATTTTTTTTTCTTGTGGCATCCTTGACTGTTTTTGGTATCATGGTAATGCTGACCTCATAAATTGAGTTTGGAAGAGTTCCCTCCTCTTCCATTTTTTTTTTTTTTTTTTGTGGTACATGGGCCTCTCACTGCTGCGGCCTCTTTCGTTGCAGAGCACAGGCTCCGGACGTGCAGGCTCAGCGGCCGTGGCTTACGTGCCTAGCCGCTCCATGGCATGTGGGATCTTCCCGGACTGGGGCACGAACCTGTGTCCCCTGCATCGGCAGGTGGATTCTCAACCACTGCGCCACCAGGGAAGCCCATCCTCTTGTATTTTTTGCAAAAGTTTGAGAAGGATTAGTATTAATTCTTCTTTGAATGTTTGGTAGAATTCACCAGTGAAGCCATCTGGTCATGGACTTTTGTTTGTTGCGAAGTTTTTGATTACTAGTTCAATCTCCTTAATAATAATCAGTCTATTCAGATTTTCTGTATCATGATTCAGTCTTGGTAGGTTGTATGTTTCCAGGTATTTATCCATTTCACATAGGTTATCCAATTTGTGGGCGTTGTAATTGTACATAGTGGTCTCTTATGATCCTTTTTATTTTTGTGTTATCAGTTGTAATATCTCCTCTTTTATTTCTGATTTCATTTATTAGAGTCCTCTCTCTTTTTTTCTTGGTGAGTCAAGCTAAAGGTTTGTCAACTTCATTTATCTTTTCAAAGAACCAGGTCTTACTTTTCTTCTTTTTTTCTATTGTCTTTTTATTCGCTCTTTCACTTCTACGCTAATCTTTGTTTTTTTCTTCCTTCTGTTGACTTTGGGCTTTGTTTGTTCTTTTTCTAGTTCCTTCCTGTGTAACAATATGTTGTTTGAGGTGTTTATTGTTTCTTGAAGTAGACATCTGTTAATGATCAAATTCCCTCTTTGAACTACTTTAGCTACATCCCATTAATTCTGGTAGTTTATGTTTCCATTTTCATTTGTCTTAAGGTTAATTTTTGATTTCTCTTTTGATTTTTGTTTTGATCCATTGGTTGTACAGTTTTATGTTGCTTTTAATCTCCACATTTTTTAATTTTCCAGTGTCCTTTGTGTAATTGATTTTTTGTTTCATGTTGTTTTGGTTAGAAAAGGTGCTTGATAAGATTTCAGTCCTCTTAAATTCATTAATATTTGTTTTGTGGCCTAATATATGATCTATCCTAAAGAATATTCCATGTGCACTTGAGAAGAATGTGTGTTCTGTGCTTTTGGATTAAATGTTCTTTACATATCGTTTAAATCTATCTGGTCTAACATGTCGTTTAAGGCCAATGTTTCCTTATTGATTTTTTCCTCTGGATGATCTATCCATTGATGTAAGTGGGATATTATAGCTCCCTCCTATTATTGTATTGCTGTCTGTTTCTCCATTTAGGTCTGTTACTATTTGTTTTATATATATAGGTGCTCCTATATTGGGTGCATAATACTTACAAATGTTATATCCTCTTGGTGGATTGATCCCTTTATCATTATATAACACTGTTCTTTGTCTCTTAATACATTGTTTTTTAAAGTTGATTTGTCTGGTATAAGTAGCACTGTCCCAGCTTTCTTTTGGTTTCCATTTGCATGGAATATCTTTTTCCATCCCTATACTTTCAGTCTGTGTTTGTCCTTATATCTAAAATGAGTTCTCTTGTAGGCAGCATATAGATGAGTCTTGTTTTTTAATCCATTTAGTTTATTAGGGACCAGTGTTCATATATTTATACATAAACGTATGTAGGTATCTTTCTTATGTGTTTGTGTGTGTGTGTGTGTTTATGAATTTGAATCAAAAGTTTCAAAGAGCAACACTTATTCTTAACTACACATACATTGAACTTGATATTTCACTTTTGAAAAACTGATGATCATGATCCCCTAATGATTCATAACCTTCAGTGTTTGAGAAACACTGTCAAAGAGTATTCTTTGGGACCCTATCAGTATTATTTCTGTTTTTGTCCTGATTTGTACGATAAACACCCTCATCAAATCTAGAATATTTGAGCTGGTTCACCATATCTTTTTATATGGCCTAAAGAGTAAAATAGTGGGATACGTTCTCTCAGAATTTTACATTGCTCATGTTTGCCTGTATTCTAGAACACTGGAAGTTAGAGTTTGTATTTTTTGGTCTGTTTTAAACTTTATGGAATTTTATATTTCAGAGTTAACATGTACATTTTAGCTAAAATTTCTCTAGTAGATATCTAACATAATGTGAAGTGGTGAGTCATAATCAACAAGCTATTAAGTGCATTGTACCTTTTATTCTCGGGGGTAGATAACCATTTTGCTCTGACTAGAAATATTAATTCAGAAACATTTTGTATTTTGCTTTCTTATGTGATCAATCTTATAAAATGTGTAAAATATTTCTTTCCTAAGACCCAGGATTAAGAACACTTATTTAAGCAGTTTTAATTTATTAATAACTATATGAGAAACAAAAAAATTGCCTAATTATTCACCATCATTAGGCTGACTTATTTGAAATATAGTTAAATATACTCCTTTAAAATTAAAGATCAAATAAACTTATTCTTTGAAGTAATTAAAACTGACTCAGTTTTAATTTTAAAATGATCTCAATTCCCCATTCTTATTTCAAAGCACATACTTCTTACATTTAGTCAGATTTTTGCTTTTCAAATCCTTTTGTATTAATAAAAACGCTATGTAAATGAGGAGGGTTTTTTCCCCTAAAACCCTGATTTTTTTCCTCACAAAATTAATATTAGAACCAGGATCTGTTATGTCATAATTAGAACATAGACTTTTCCTTTTATCAAAAAACTAAGAGAATTCAGTTGACTAATTTAATTTGAGTAAGAGTTCAAATGTCTGCTGCAAAAGTTATTAGAAATGTCCTGGGAGTAACATTTCTAAAAAATCTAAATAGAAGACATTTAGAGAATGGGAGTGGTGGACTAAGATAGGTGATGCTATTACTGTGTCGTAGCTTTCCTGCGAACTAATGTTACCCTTTTGGATGCAGCAGTCTCTCTGACATCAGTTTACTCAGTAAATTAAGTGAATATGAGGCGACTGCGATAAAAAGTGTCAGACACATAGAGCAGGCGTACAATTTGATGACATCAAGTAAGACACTAGGTTTTAAAATATTTTTTACTCTCATGACCTGAGTTGTTTTAAGCCTTGGACACTGGGAGTCCTGGGATAATATTCTTTCCTATTCTGCTAGGGTAGACAACATAAATATTTAAAAATTAGCCTTATTGTGGAATTTGTGATTTATTAAAAATAATTATTTCATAAAATTTGAGTGTAGATAACGTTTTTCTTCCTTGAAATGCTTGCTTTTATTTTATTGTGTTATTTAAAATTTTATAGTCTATTTTTTAAGAGCAGTTTTAGTTTTAGAGAAAAATTGAGCTGAAAGTACAGTTCCCATATACTCCTTCTGCCACTACTGCTTCCCCCCATTTCAATTAAAATTGAATAGCCAATATTGATATATTATTCTTTTTATAGATTTATTTATTTTATTTATTTATTTTTGGCTGCGTTGGGTCTTCATTTCTGCGTGTGGGCTTTCTCTAGTTGCGGCGAGCAGGGACTACTCTTCGTTGCAGTGTGTGGGCTTCTCATTGTGGTGGCTTTTCTTGTTGCAGAGCACGAGCTCTAGGCACGCGGACTTCATTAGTTGTGGCACGCAGGCTCAGTAGTTGTGGCTCACGGGCTCTAGAGCACAGGCTCAGTAGTTGTGGCACACGGGCTTAGTTGCTCTGCAGCATGTGGGATCTTCCCGGACCAGGGCTGGAACCCGTGTCCCCTGCCTTGGCAGGCGGATACTTAACGACTGTACCACCAGGGAAGTCCCGATACATTATTTTTAACTAAAGTCCTTAACTTAAATTAGCCACTCATTCTTGGTGCTGTGTATTCTATGGGTATTGACAAATGTATGACAGGTATCTACCATTGTAGTATCATGCAGAGTAGTTTCACTGCCCTAAAAATCTTCTGTGTTCTAACTGTTCATCCCTTCACTTCTCCTGAACCCCTGGAAACCACTGACCTTTTTGCTGTTTCCATAGTTTTAACCTTTTCCAAGATATCATATAGTTGGAATTATACAGTATATAGCCTTTCTGGTTGGCTTCCTTCACTTAGTAATACGCATTTAAGGTTCTTCCATGTGTTTTTGTGGCTCCATAACTCATTCTTTTTATTTTACTGAATAATATCCCATTCTCTGGATGTACCACAGTTTGTTTATCCAGTCACTTAACGAAGAACACTTTAGTTATCTTCAAGTTTTGACAATTATGAATAAAGTTTCTATAAGCATTCATGTGTGGGTTTTTGTGTGGATGTAAGTATTCAACTCATTGGTTAAATACTAAGAAACATGATTGCTAGAACATATGGTAGGAGTATTTTAGTTTCGTGAGAAACTGTCAAATTGTCATCCCATGTGGCTGTGTCATTTTGCATTCCCACCAGCAATGAATGAGAATTCTCATTGCTCATCCTCAACAGCATTTGGTGTTTGACAACAGTAGTGTGTTGGGATTTTGGCCATTCTAATAGGTGTATAGTGGTATCTCGTTTTAATTTGCATTTCCCTGATAACATATGCTGATTTGACATCTAGATGTCTTTTTTGTTGAGTTCTCTGTATAGATCTTTTGGTTCATTTTTACATTGAATTCTTTGTTTTCTTATTGTTGAGTTCTAAGAATTCTTTGTATAGTGTGTTTACCAGTCCTTTATCACATATGTGTTTTTCAAAGATTTTCTCCCACAATGTGGCTTGTCTGTTTGTTGTCTTTAAACATTTATTTTAAAAATTTTCACTCATAGACTCTCCATATGTTTTAAATCTCTATTTTCTTTCTTACCTAAAGTATCTACTCTTAATTTATTGAGAATGACCCAAGAAAGTCTACTACTTAACTAAATAGTGAAGTATATTTTCACAAAGTTTAGCACAAATAATTGGCCTGGTTTATATATGTAAAAACATTCATAAAAGTTTAACATCTGATTTGAAAGCACAGGGCATTTGTTGTGTCTTGCTTTGGGAAGCTTTACATTGAACCCACTGATTTCTGTGGGCCAGTTAGAATTTTTCATCCACCTTAGTTTGCACTTCTAATAGCATTTCTCAAACTATATTCCATGGAATTTGAATATTTTTCAAGGTGTATATAGATTTTTACACACTAAGTTTTTATTCCTTAGTCATATATTTTGGGAAATATTCATACTTTATCTCAGCATTTGAAGACTTGCAATGCATATTAAATCTTTAAAAGAAAGTCTGTATAGTAAAGAAATGTATTTTATTTGTTTAATGCAGTGGTCCCAGAAGTCTTTGATGATGGAAGCTTTTTGGGGTGAACACTTACTGTAGCTTTCACAATGCTGTTCTGCAGAAAAGTAGTGAGGAAAATGATGCCCTGAAGTTGCATCCACTGGGAAATTCCCTTCACCTAGTGCCAAAGGGAAGATAAAAAGTTAAAATATGTAATTTTTAGTATGAGAATAAAGGGATTTTAAAAATTCTGTTATTATTGATAGTGTCCAGTTGTGTTACACATAGCTTTTGATATCAAGGAACATGGAGTTACTACTTAATGGCTTTCCAATCAAAATAAAATCATTTTGCTCTTGTGTAAAAAAGGGGTTTGAAACTTAAGGGTTTTGATTTGTCTCACAAATAAATTCTCCTTGAAGGAGTATTGTTTTCTTTGGTGGTGAGGACTTCCTCTTTGATTTTATTAGATTTTTCCAGTGAAAATGTCTTTGGGTGGTCTTTTAGGCTGGGGGGTTGATGCAAAATATTAATTTACCTTTTCTGATAAGTAGTTACTGCAGTTCTCTTATTTAAACCCCATCTTATGGTTTCCTCTGTAGATCTGGTGAAATGAGTAGAAGTGACAGATGTGCTTTTCTGAGGGTTGCTTTTGAAAAATGTAACCATGTTTCTCTGAAGTCTTGGATTGATGAGAACCTTAGCATTTTTCATTAGTTGAACTGAAATGAACCTGAAATATAATTGCATTAAAATTTGTATTTGTCACTTTAGAGACTGATATTTCAAAGGTTTTCTTTCTGATTGAAGACTCTGAGCCTTTAATGCCAAGTTATGATTTATGAACATGGCATGGAAAAAATAGAACATCTTCCTTTTGGTTTTTCATTATTCCTTAAAGTATTTTATGCTTTTGAAACTTACAGATTAAATTTATACCTAGTGTTCTTTGCGTTTCCTCGTATGCTTATTCTCTTTCTTTGAATAGTTTGCTTTTGCTGCATCATTAAATATTTTCAGTACATACATTATGTGGTTAATTATTTTCATGTTGTAGGAGATAGTTGAAGATGGTTTGTAACTGATTGACTTTTAAAAATGATTTCTTAAAGAAAGGAGGAAATGGGGAAAACTTGTTTATTTCAACCTTTTATCAAATAATGGGTATTAGAATAACTAGGTAAGAGCCCTGAGTGATACAGTAATTATCTAAAGGATTTTATTTTTCTTCCCAGTGTTTTTAACATACAAACTTTGCTTTTGATTAATATAATTTATTTTGTTTGGGCAATAAGGCAAATTAAATGACCTTTGACCTTTTTTTCAAGTTCTTTCTAAGAAAGTGCCAACGTTATTAGCCACTTTAAAGAGGATTTATTATACAATGAATGATTTTTTTCCACCCATAAAAAGACTGCTGTAAGGTGAATTCAAATTACTTGTAAGAATGAGTAACATGGTTTAATGGTGGTAAACTCTGAGGTATATGCTGTGCTACAGAGGAAAAGGGATATGAACCAGAATGCAAGGAAACTGGTTTTTAGATCCTGAAATACATCTAGCGTACACCCCCCAAAGACCTTTGTACTTGCTGCTTCCTTCTCCTGGAATTCTCTTCTTAGTTGACCCCTCCCAATGTATGCAGTGTTTTACTCAGGTTTCTCCTAATGTTTCCCCTTCTGAGATTACTACACTAGCCACTACCTTATTTAATATAATACTCATCACTTTTTTTTTTTTTTTTTTTTTTTTGCGGTACGCGGGCCTCTCACTGTTGTGGCCTCTCCCGTTGCGGAGCATAGGCTCCGGACACGCAGGCTCAGCGGCCATGGCTCACGGGCCCAGCCGCTCCGCGGCATGTGGGATCTTCCCGGACCAGGGCACGAACCCGTGTCCCCTGCGTCGGCAGGCGGACTCTCAACCACTGCGCCACCAGGGAAGCCCTACTCATCACTTTTTATTCTCATTTTAACTCTATTTTGTTTTACTTCATTGCTCTTACTCCTGTCATTATATTATACATTTATTTGTTTTTCACTTTTTTTGTTATCTCTGTTAAAATGTAAGTTAAGAGTGCAGGGCCAGTGCTTTTGTTCTTTGCTTTATCTCTTAATCGTTTTTGTATCTACCATAGGTTTTTGCTTACAGGTTAAAGACTTAAATATAAGACCTGAAACCATAAAACTCCTGTAAGAATAGGTGGTAAGCTCCTTGACATCATTCTTGGCAGTCTGGTAAAAAGAACTCACAAGAGCAGATATTCTAGATCATTTAATAGAACTTATAGACACTAAGAATATATTCTAGTAAATACTTTAAGACATTGGTTCAACCATTTTAAAGATGTACCTTTAAAAGTATTTATTTCATACAAAAAAACTTTTCCATTGGACTCTAGGAGTCAAGAGCCTTGGGTTCTAATTTCTAATTGATTTGTGATTGTAACTGGGCAGATTGCCTAACCTATTTGAGACTTGTGTTTCACATTTGACTAGAATAAAGAACACTGTAATTTTTTTCAGCCCCACAATTACAGGATTCTGTGAAATATCATATGTCCTTGATTCTAAGATATGTGTTTTAACTTACTGAAGGTAGTATGACTCTTAAAATGACAAGTATCTTTAAAGTGATATTTGTTCTTATTTTACATATGTAGCTTTTATTAATCAGTGGTTTCATATTTATAATCAGCAGTGTCTCAGATTTAAGGAGAAATGTCAGTTATCTATTTTAGTGGTGTGTATTTAAAAGTAACATTTAATAATCTCAGATTAAAATTTAGTTGCAGAGTTCCACATTTTCATGCACATATATTTTCTGTAATGTTTATAAATGTCTTTACATGGAGAACATGATGGTAATACAAATCATACACTATTTTTTTATGAATTAACTATTAACAAAATATAAACTTGAAACTGTATTTTATGGAACCATACTATCCCTGAATTATGACTAAGAAATTGAGGTGGTAGAAAAAAATACTAGAAATAGACTTGTTTGTAAACTTTGAATCTAATTTTCGCTTTGCCACCAAATTGTTATGTTGGCCAAGTTGCTTAACTTTTCTGTTAATTTTTTTGATTAGAATTAAATTATCTGCCCTCTAATTTTAAGACCCAAATGTTGTAATAAAGCTCTTCAAAGATGATATGTTTTCAAGACCTTTGAAAATTTTGAAGCCTTATACAAATGCATGATTTTGCCCCGTTTGTAGGTCTAAAGTTTTCTGTTTTTTCCCTCCTTCTCTTAGTGAAAAAAGAAAAAAAAGAATAAGAATACTCTCCTACCTGAAATAACACTGAGCTTCCCTTTTCATGAATATCTTCTAACAAAGCTAAGGAAAAAAATAATGGAACATTATATGTTAAGTTCTTATGGCTTTAAAACTTACACTGGATTTTTAAAATTAAACTTTTACTTTTGAGATAATAGATTCACGTGCAGTTTTAAGAAATAGTACAGAGAGATCCTTGGCACCCTTTGCTCATTTTCCCCAGTGGTAAATCTTACAAAATTATACTTCAGCATCACAGTCAGCATATTGACATTAATAAAGTCAAGGTCCAGAACAATTTGTTTACTACAAAGAGCCCTCTAGTTGCCCTTTCATACGCATACCCACTGCCTCTGCCCCCAGCCCCCATCTGCTCTTACACCCAGCAACCACTAGTCTCTTCCATTTCTACAATTTTGTCAATGCAAGAATTTTATATAAAGGGAAACATACAATATGTGACCTTTGGGGATTTTTTTTTTCTCTCATGGTAATTTCCTAGTGTAGTTGCATGTATCAGTATTTGTTCATTTTAATTCCAGAGTAGTAGTTCGTTGTACTGTACCAGTTAATTTAATCACTCCTCTGATGAAAAACATCTGGGTTGCTTCCGGTTTGGGGCTGTTATATAAAGCTGCTATGAATATTTGTGAACAGATTTTTGTGTGTGAACATAAGTTTTCATTTCTCTGAGGTAAATGCCTAAGAGTGCAGTTGCTGAGTCATATGATAATTGAATGATTAGTTTTATGAGGTACTGCCAAATTGTTTTCTGGAGTGGTTGTACCACTCTACACTCCAATCAGTAATATATGAGTGATCCAGACATTGATGAGTGATCTAGTTTCTCTGCCTCTTTTCCTGCATTTGGTGCTGCTATCGTTTTGTTTGTTTGAGGCATTCTAATAGGTGTGTAATGGCATCTCTTTATGACTTCCATTTGCATTTCACTAATGACTGATGATGCAGAACATTTTTCATGTGCTTGTTTTCCATGTATTTCCTCTTTGGTGAAATGATTGTTCATGCCTTTGCCCATTTTATCATTAGATTATTTATTGTTTCCTGTTGAATTTTAAGAGTTCTTTATAGATACTCATCCTTTATTAGATATGTGCTTCACAAATATTTTTCTCACAGTACTGTAACTTGTCTTTTCATCCTTTTACTAGGGTCTTTTGCAGAAAAAATTTTAAATTTTGAACGAAGTCCAGTTTATCAAAATTTCCCTTTATGGATTGTGCTTTTGGTGTGAAGTTTAAGAACTCTTTGACTAGCCCTTTATTCTGAAGATTTTCTCCTATATTTATTTTTCTAAAAGTTTCATAGTTTTAGGTTTTACACTAAGGTCCATGGCCCATTTTGAGTTAAGTTTTGTGTAGGGTATGAGGTTTAGTTTGAAATTCTTTTTTTTGTTTTTTTGCCAATGGATTCTGTATTGCTCCTGTACCATTTGTTGATAATGCTGTTTGTCCGTCCTCCATTAGATTGTATTTGCAACATTTTCAAAAATTAGTTGGGCGTATTTTTGTGTGTATACTTCTGGGTTTAGATTCTGTCATTGCCCAGTGTGTGTATTTCTTTGCCAATTCCATACTGTTTTGTTCATGTAGTAGGCCTGAAGAGTAGAGAGATTGATTTTTTCCACTGTATTATTTTTTTAAGATTGTTTATTCTAGGGCCTGTTCCTTTCTATATAGATTTTAGAATTAGCTTATATGTCTACAAATAACATTGCTGGGATTTTGAAGGAAATTGCATTGAACTTGATTTGGGAATTGACGTCTTTACTTCATTGTACCTTATAATACATGAAAATGAGGTGTTTCTCCATTTCATTTAAATATTCTTTGATTTCTTTCCTTAGCATTTTCTAATTTTCTGCATATAGATGCTGTACTTGTTTTGTTAACTTTGTAGCTAAATAGTTCATTTTCTTTGTGTGATTATACATAATATTTTAATTTTGGTTTCCACATGTTCCTTTTTGGCATATAGAAATTTAATTTTCTGTGTTAGTCTTGTATCCTATGACTTTGCTGAACTAACTGAACAGTTTTAAGAGTTTTTTTGGCACATCTGTTGGAATTTTCCATGTAGAGAAGCATTCATCTCCAAATAGAGATACTTTTATTTCTTTTTACTGTCCTATTGCAGTGGCTAGAACTTTCAGTGCTATGTTGAATAAGAGTAGTAAGAGCAGACAGCCTTGCCTTGTTCACATCTTAGGAGGAAAGCATTTGATGAGAATTGTTATCATGAAATGTTGTTGGATTATGTCAGATGATTTGTCTACATCAATTTACATGATCTTATGATTTCTCTTATTTAGTCTGTTGATATGGTAGATTACATTGATTGATTTATAAATATTGAACAGGCCTGTGTACTTGGAATAAATTCCAGTGGTCATTGTATATAATTCTTTTTATATTCATATATTGCTGGATTTGATTTGCTAGTATTCTGTTGAGAAGTTTTACATCTAAATTTCTGAGAGGTGCTGGTCTGTAGTTCCTCCCCCCTTTGTTGTACTGTCCTGTGGATTTGTTGTGCTTTGGACTCCTTTTGTTTTGGTATCAGAGAAATAGTCCTGAAATAAGTGGGCACATTTTTCCTCCCTTTTGATTTTCTGGAACAGATGGTGTAAAATCTATATTAATTCTGCTTTCAATGTTTGATAGAATTCTCCTGTGAAACCATCTGGGCTTGAAGATTTTCTCTGTCATCTTAACTATAGCCTTGAGTTCATCCAATGAGTTTATTTCGTTTATAATATTTTTTCAGTTCTATGCTTTCTATTTGATTATTTTAAAAAACTTATTAATTTGTGTTAACAAAACTTTAATGGCTTGTTGAAGCATGTGTTGCAGCTGCTTTAAAATCCTTGTCATCTGTTTCATCTTGGCTTGACATTTGTTGGTTTTTTTCTCATTCATGTTGTGCTTTCCTGGTTCTTGGTATGGCAGTGATTTTTTTCAATTATATCCTGATATTATGAGACTCTTGATCCCATTGAATTTTACATATATATATTTTTTTAAATCAGCTAGGCCTCCTGTTGAAGTGTAACCCAAGGGTTGGGTGTTTGTGTACGTTCAGATTCCCACTAGGTTCCTCGCCAAACCCTACTCCAGGACCCCTGGAGCAAAAGTAGGACACTGATTCCCACTGCCTCGTTGCAGATGGTAGGTTGGATATTCACCTTCCCGTCTTGGGGTTTTGGGTTATAGTGTCAGTTTCCTGCTGAGCCTGCCACCATCAGGGTCGGGATGGAAGGAGTGGAGTGCCAACTAGCTCTGCATCCCACTACCTCCGTGGCCTTGTGAGTTTAGAGTTGGGACTCTGCTTCCCCCTGAGCACTGCTGACACCAGGGGAGTGGGGAATAGGAGTGTTGACCAGCCCTGCTTGGCACTGCAGGGTGGGTATGGAGATTCAGCTCCCCACTGGGCCTCAGTGACACTAAGGGAAGAGGGAAAGTGAAGCAGGGGCTAGTCTCCCCTTGTGCAGTCTTGGTCAGTCTCACTGATTGTGAGGGAGTTGAGGCTCAGCTCCTTCGTGGACTGCACTGACAGTAGGAATCATGGTGACTCGCTCTGCCTTGGACTGCCTTCTTAGTACATCTCATTGCTGCTGGGTAGGGGAGGAGGCTCAGCTTTTTGCTCTGCCTTACAGATGCTACTTCACTGGGGGCATTCTAGCAACTGAGGAGAATGAGCAACAGAGGGGAATCTAAGATCAGCTTCCCTCTCAGCCCACTGACAGTTTCCCAGCAGGGGAGTTAGTGCACCCCTTGGTTTCCCCTGGTGGACGATGGAAGATCAGCCTGCCCGCCCAACTTCCTGATTGATTGCTGGTGGGTGAATGAGGCTGACTGCTTCTGTGTGTGAAGGATAGGGTGGGGAGCGGGGTGAGGCCGGAACTTTAACTTCTCATTTGGCCTGCTGAAAGTGGAGCATGGTTTTTCCATTAGTGATTGGCTGGAGGGGGATAAGTATTGCCAAAAATATTTTCTGTTGTTGGTCTGCCCTTTTCCGGGTCCTTGGCTGGGGGGCGGGAGGAGGCTTTTCTTGGAGGTCCTGCAGTCAGTCTTCTGCAGAGTACCCTGCCTGGGACACATGGGGGGCAGTAGGAAACCCAGGGCACGCACTGCCATGTTATTCCTCCAGAGGTGAGGTCTCTAGGCAGCCAGCTTTCTTTTTCTGCCTTTCAGAAACTTCCTATGCTTCTTTGTTGTGTTACATCTAGGGTTTTTTAGTTGTGAGAAGAAAGACTTGGGACATATGGGGCTTTCCATCATGACAGAACCAGAAGTCCCTCAAGATACTGCTTTTGTCAACATGGAGCACTTAAAAGTAAAATTAAATATTCTTATTATAGTGGAATAGTATCTCATGAAAATTTTTTCCATGAAGATTTTCACTGATTTCTACATTGGATTGTGATTCATTATTAGCATTTTTTCCCTAGAATCACAGAATTATTTTCTTATCAAACAAGGAGTGTATCAGATCCTTTTTATTGTGGTAAAATATATGTAACATAAAATTTTCCATTTTAGCCATTTTTAAGAGTACAATTTGGTGGCATTAATTATATTCACAGTGTTGCACAACCATCACCATTATATATTTCCAAAATTGTTTTGTTAATTAATAGACTTAAAAAAAAAACTGTTTTAGGGGCTTCCCTGGTGGCGCAGTGGTTGAGTGTCTGTCTGCTGATGCAGGGGGCACGGGTTCGTGCCCCGGTCCGAGAAGATCCCACGTGCCTCGGAGCGGCTGGGCCCGTGAGCCATGGCCGCTGAGCCTGCGCGGCTGGAGGCTGTGCTCCGCAACAGGAGAGGACACAACAGTGAGAGGCCCGCATACTGCAAAAACAAAACAAAACAAAACTGTTTTAGGTTTATAGGAACACGAGTGGAAGGTACAGAAAGTTCTCACTACCCTCTTCCTTCTCCCCTCTCCCCCACCTTTCCTCTGTTATTAGCATGTTGCGTTAGTGTGCTACATCTGTTACAACTAATGATGTGACATATACATTCTGTGGGTTTTGACAAATGTATAATAACATGTGTCCACCTTTACAGTGTCATACAGAATAGTTTCACTGTCCTAAATATGCCCTGGGCACTACTTATTCATCCTTCCTCCTTCCCTGCCCCACATTTCCTAGGAAAAACTTATCTTTTTACTGTACCTAGTTCAGTACCCTAAAATATCCATATATATTTTTAAAGTTAGTTCATCAAAACATTTGGAGAATATAATTCAGTTTCAGAACATTAAGAAGGTGAAATGTAATGTAAAAACCATTTTTATAAATGTTCATTTTAAACAGAGTCTGTTACTACAGACTATTCATGTGTTGTTCTGTTAGTGTTTTGCAAAGGTGGTATTTTGATTGATAGCTCATAAAAGTGAAAGCCCATTTAAGCAGTTAGCATTATGCACCATCATGGCCGTCGATGTTAATGTTTGCTCAGTTTTCCACTTACTCACCTCACTTTTTGTGCCTGGTGATTCTTAAAATGCCTTATGGTCTATGTCTTCTTAGGTTTGGAGCATGTGTTATAGATTAGCAAGAAAGGGGTCAGACTCTGAGATAATATGATTAAAATATCCTATGTTATAAAGGAGGAACCAAACTCCAAAGATGTAAAAGGTCAATTTTTTATTTTATTCATTTAGAGAAAAGCAAAACCTAACATACATTAGACACTTATTTTGTGACTGTAATATGTTTTCATGTATTTCGTGTATTGACAAACCAGAGGATTAGAAAAATGGGTAATCTTGCCCACGATGGTGGAGGGAATTCATGAGCAATTAAAACTGTGGGCTCTCAACGACTGTCGGATACTTCAGCCAGGAAGGTCTGATACAGGTGTTCTATTTTCTAGTAAATTTTGAGGGTATGGGAGGCACAAAGAGAAAAAGGCAGAAGGCAGTAGTTTGAGTAGAACAATAAAGTAGATAGTGACAGTACAGTGCGATTGGCGCTGTGATGGAAATACTTTTGGGTATACAAGGTAGGACATGAGGGATATCGTCCCCTAAAAAAGAGACAGCCAAGCTGAATTTTGCTCTTAGCATCGTTAAAGACATGTTACTGTCTCTGAAGCATCTATCTATAGGACTTTTGAAATGTATTTGTGGTCCTTCCTGGCTCTGTGCTGACAACAGTCCTCCCCAACCTGCTAAGATTCTCAGCCCCAATTGAGAAAGCATGGTTTGCAGTTGTTGGTTTAGAACCATTAAAAAGAATCATACACTACAGGGGAAGGATGTTTGTGACAGTGCCATTTAATGAAAAATAGCTTGTTTTGTGGTAGTGAGAGTTCAGCTCTGGAGTTAAGTAGAACTGATCTGATCGAATCTGGATCCTGCAATTATGTGACCACGGATAAAGTGGCTAACCTTTGTAAAACAGGGACACTACTGTTTTGTAGATTAAATGAGATTATGCTTATAAAGCTCTTAGCACAGTGCTGGTGTATACTGAGTACTGCATTAGCTGCTTTTATTAATAAATGAGCCTTACCTAACTGTGTTTGTAATTATAAAAATATAATATTAGTACATGTTACTTCAGCACTAAATTTGTGCTTAAAATAGTTGGGAAAATGTTTTATTTAAGTTTATGTAGACTTATAATAATATTTCCAGTAGTAACCGTAAATATAAACACGTGTGAAGAAATGAGAATTAAGAGCAGTCCTATTTTGGTAAATAGATATTATATAGTGTTTTTCTAAGAAAACCACTAAGGATTTACCCATAGAGTTCTTCAGCGTGTGGCATCAGGATGTTTAACGTGCGATTGTTTATGTGTGCCCTCTCCAATGGTTGGAAGTCTATATGCTTTGTGTACATTTTTATTTCATCACATCTTTGGACCCAAAAGTTTTTGATAAAGAAACTTCTTCTTTTATCAGGGTTGAAGGATCCCAGTACAATTGCTCAACAGCTAAATTTTTTAATGTCTTCAGACTTGTTTTTCTTTTTTTTTTTTGAGTATATTGGGTCCATTGTTAATCATAAGAAAGTGTTGATTCCTGGCTTAAAAGAGTTTGAAATCTGAGATGAGGAAGATTGATACAAATATATACAGAGTAACTTAAGGGTAATATTTCACAAATAATACGAATAAGAAAATAAATAAATGACCATATTCTACTGGAATCCCATCCCATCACTTTAAAAAAAAAGCAAGTGGAAATTTGGTGAATGCCTTACTAGAAAAGGATAATTTCAAAGAGCTGTCTACACTTTAAAGGAGCAATGTGTTGGTCTTACCCTAGATCGTGATCTTAACTTTTATCAGTCTTGAAGTGACTCACTGTTTGAGTTGGGGGCACTGGTTTGAAAGGTCCTCTTCAGTTATAAACCGTAAAAATGCCATGGTGGTTTGGGGTTTTGATTAAAAATAGAGTGTACTGATTTCTGTGTAGGCGTGCTTGCCGTATTTGTTCACATTTATTCAGTGTTGGTATTGCTTTTATTTCTAGCAAATATTTCTGAAGGGTATTTTTGTCTTGTTTGTGTTAAAAAACAGAAAAAGCAAAACTAGAGGTGTAAATTCATACACACTTTGTAACATGTTAAATAAGGTATTTGTTTTTGCAGATAGTATCAGAGAAGTTGCCCTTTTTTTTGCCTCTTTTTGTACTTTTGATTAATAGAGCCCTGAGATTAATTAAAATCTGTTGCAGTTTTGATCATTTTAAAGCTGATGCTTAAAACTAGTATAGGCACAAAAACTGACTATTTTTTAGAAATTTAGTTATTATGCACATGAACTGTTCTGCTGGAGAGCATAATACTCAGGATTCATAATCAGTGAAATCAGATGTGACAGAAGTGGGCTTAGTTGGGTATCTTTGTGATTTGAAGCAAGTCTGTAAGAACCTTTTGTTCATAGTCTTCATTGGCCAGAGACAGAGACTTTAATAGATTCACTTCAAAATACAAATTAAGAGGGCTTTCCTGGTGGCGCAGTGGTTGAGAGTCCGCCTGCTGATGCAGGGGACATGGGTTCGTGCCCCGGTCCGGGAAGATCCCACATGCCGCGGAGCAGCTGGGCCCGTGAGCCATGGCCGCTGAGCCTGCGCGTCCAGAGCCTGTGCTCCGCAAGGGGAAAGGCCACAACAGTGAGAGGCCTGCGTACCACACACACACACAAAATATATATATATAAATTAAGAAGCACAAGCAGCTAACATGTATGTAATAGTTTACTATTTATAGAGCCTTGTATGTACAGGATGTCCTCTTGATCCTACCATCAATTTGATGAAGTGGTATTATTATCCCAGTTAAATTGATTTGCCCATGATCATAACACCTAGTAAGTGACACTACCAAGATGTTAGGCTAGAAATTCCATGTTCTTTTCTACATTCTCCAAGAACATGTCTTGATTTTAAAATTAATCTTACTGAATATTGGACTCATGATATCTCAGAATGATTTTGTTTGATCTTCCATTGCATTTTGGAAAAAATAATTAACAAAAGGTACCCCAGCATTCTTCTGTTACTAGTCAGAAGTGACAACTATGGAGGTGCTGGGGAAGTGTTAGGCCCTACGGAAATGTAAGTAATTGTAGGATCCAAGTTAAGTAAAAGAAAATTATTTTTACATTCTCAACACAGAACCAAGCAAGAATTTCAAATTCAGTATTTTAAAGGAAAATAAAATAAAAACAAAAGGAAAACTAACCAAAACACCAGTTTTCCATGTAGTGATGCTGTACTAATATGCCTTTTAAAGGTAGTGATGATGTACTAATACATCTTTTAAAGATGATGATAAACTGCACAGATGTACTTTAACTCCCTTAAACAGGATTTCCTTGAACTCATTTCACCTACAAGTGAATCGTGGACTTAGTCAACAGTCAGTAAACATAAACATTTCATTTGGCTGGAGAGGTCAGACAGGTTTTTCTGTAGGAGAGAGCGGAGAAATGCTCTACATATGGAAAATTTCATATGCTATGATTTTGTTTTAGTCAGAAAAAACTTTAAGGAAACACAGGTCCTACCTAAAGTCCTCCATTGCTATTCCATAAAGCTCACATCTGCGCCCAGTGTAGGACTACACTTACAGAATTGTTCAAAAATGATTTTTTTTTCTTTTTCCACCAACCCACGAATAATAAATCCATCTCTGTAGCAAATATGTTATTGCCAGTATGCCCTTTAAAAGGGTAAATTTCTTCCCTAGAAGTCTACCAAGAGTTGTTTTCCAAATCATAGCCTTTCCTAAATCAAAGTGAGGCAACTTGGTAATACTTCCTGTGTTGAAAGATAGGAGTGGGAAGTATCAAAGCAAGCTGCAGGGGGCAGTTTCCTATTCCCACCTCCTGGGACTGTGCCCTAGGGATGTTTTTTGAGTTGCCAGACTCAAAGTAAATAATTTTATTTAGCATCTTCTTTATATAGTGGCTTGTAGCTTAACTTTATAAATTAAAAATATATTACAGGGCTTCCCTGGTGGCGCAGTGGTTGAGAGTCCGCCTGCCGATGCAGGGGACACGGGTTCGTGCCCCGGTCCGGGAGGATCCCACGTGCCGCGGAGCGGCTAGGCCTGTGAGCCATGGCCGCTGGGCCTGCGCGTCTGGAGCCTGTGCTCCACAACGGGAGAGGTCACGACAGTGAGAGGCCCGCGTACCGGAAAAAAAAAAAAAAAAAAAAAATATATATATATATATATATATACACACACATACATACATATATATATATATTACATTGCAGGGCGATTATCCTTCTTACATGATTTTTGTCACTTTTCATATATTTTGACTGCAGTTCTTGAAATACTAGGATGAGTCTTATGTACTGTAAAAGAAACAAAGAGATTTTAAATATATTATTGTTCTAGCTAGAAAATATTAAAACTACATTTCACAGACTGAGTCTGTTAGAGGTTAGAAAGAACCATAGATCACTGACCAGGGAGCCATAGAAGAAGAATCTGAAGAACTTTTCCACGGATTTCCCCAGCTCATTTGATTGAATGGCTTTGAGGTGGCTCCTGTACATGGCACATTTTTATAAAGCTTCTGAGGAGGTGATTCTGACTGACATTCACAGTGAAGAGCTGCTTCATTTGACTGTTTCAAGCGATGCCCAGAGACGTGAACTGGTTTGCCTGGAGACTGCTGATGGCAGAGCCCAGAAGAGATTCTGGTCTCCTGCCTCAGGTCCCATGTGGGTTTTTTTTTTCTACTTTATCAAAGTCGCTTCCCAATTTGGCTGTTTACACGAATACTGGAAAATCCTCTTTTCTTTTCTCACTTGTTTCAAAATTGTGGTTATGTGAAACGCATAAAGAGTCTAGTGCATTTTTTTTAATACATTTATTTTTTAAAATTTATTTTTGGTTGGTTGGGTCTTCGTTGCTGCACGCGGGCTTTCTCTAGTTGCAACGAGTGGGGGTTACTCCTCGTTGCGGTGCGCGGGCTTCTCATTGCAGTGGCTTCTCCTGTTGTGGAGCGCAGGCTCTAGGCGTGCGGGCTTCAGTAGTTGTGGTAAGTGGGCTCAGTAGTTGTGGCTTGCGGGCTCCAGAGCACAGGCTCAGTAGTTGTGGTGCACAGGCTCTAGAGAGCAGGCTCAGTAGTTGCGGCTTGCGGGCTCTAGAGAGCAGGCTCAGTAGTTGTGGCTCGCGGGCTCTAGAGAGCAGGCTCAGTAGTTGTGGTGCACAGGCTTAGTTGCTCTGCGGCATGTGGGATCTTCCTGGACCAGGGTTCGAACCTGTGTCCCCTGCATTGGCAGGTCATTCTTAACCACTGCACCACCAGGGAAGTCCCAAGATTCTAGCTATGATATCAAACTTTAAGTAACTTCAAGATGAGGGCCGAAGGTACTAACTTCTTTGTTTTGACCTCTCACCAATGTTTTACATAGTTCTTATATTGTAAGCACTTGATAAGTGCCTATTCAATGAGTAGTGATTCCTTTAATTAATTATAAATGAGTAGTCTTTGGAATAATGTAACATCTAGTGCAATACACATTTGGTTCTTGGCCGGTGTTCAAGAATATTTATTGAATAAAAATCAGTCTTCAGGGAGTCTTCTTACAATAATAGCTATAAATTTCCTTTTCCACATAATTTCTGTGTAATTTAGAATAATTTTTATGATTTAGAATGATGTTTATCTTCCCAAAATAATTGTTTTGTTTTGCTTTTTGTGTAACAGTAGCATAGTTGTTGCTTCTGATAATAAGATCACATTTGAGTAGTTAAAAGAGTAATGGATTTAATGTTAGATCAGATTACATCACTATCTTGGGCTTAATTTTTCTCTATCTGTAAATGAATGAATTAGGCTAGATTTCAGGTCTAAAATTATGTAAATATATTTTGTTGGCTCTGTTTCTCTCTCTCTATATAAAGACATATCCTGTTGTCTGTGTTTCTCCAGAGAACCTAATATGATCTCTGTCTTTCTTTTTTGTAAAAAAAGATCTAATATGGCTAATATGATCTCTGTCTTTCTTTTTTGTAAAAAGTATAATGTAGATGGTGGTAATCCTAAGCACTTTGAAGGACTAAAACAGGAGATAGGGGACCAGAGAGTGATGGGAAGTGCCATTTCAAATAGAGTAGGTCAGAGAAGACCTTTCTGAACAGATGACATTAGAGCAGAGTCTTGAGAAAAAGTAAGGGAGTGAGACATAAGGATATCCTAGGGGTAGGGGTAAGTGTATGTTTGTAACAGCTTCATTCATAATTAGTCAAAACCGGAAACAGTTCAGTGTTCATCAACTGATAAACCAATAAACAACTTATGGTACCTCTATACAATGGAATCTAGCCAGCAATAAATAGCAACAAATTATGGATAACCACAGCATGAATATATCTCAGAAGTATTATACTACATGAAAAAATTAAGCCATAAAAGAATACATACTGTCTGATTTTATTTTTACAACATCTAGAAAAGGCAAAACTATAGGAACAGAGAACAGATCAGTGGTTGGCAGACATGGGGGCAAGAATTTTCTATAAAAGACACAAGACTTCTGGGAGTGATGGAAATATTTTATCTTGATTGTGGTGGCAGTTACACATCTATATTCATTTGGCAAAACTTAAACTGTACATTCAAAAAGGGTGAATTTTACTGCATGGAAATTATATCTCACTAAATCTGCCTTTAAAAAATTATTTGTAAATTACATAATATGAAGTAAACCTGATGCCCACTGAAGGCATGCCATTTGTGTTTTATGACTTTCTGTTGTCCTTGGAGATGGAAATACACCTTGTTCCAGTTTGAGAAGCATGGGGCTAAGAAAATTCTCACAGATAGTTAATCATGCTACTTATGTTAGCTAATTTATGAACAATTTACACTGTAATGAAGTACTTCTTAGCATGAATTATGGAAGTCTCAGAAAGCAGTAGTTTCTTGAGGAACACAGGTAAACAATGCTCTAATCACAAACTAAAACCAAAACATATTGTTAACAGCATGATCAGGGATACAGTTCCATATGATCTGAGAAGGGAGCTTTAATTGCCAGTGTCAGAATCAAGACCTGAATCAGGCTATTGCCGTGTTTCATCAAAAGTTTAGTAAATATTTCTCTCAGTGTTTTCATCATCTTCTAAATTTTCCTTATTCCAGGCAGAAAGGAAAAAAATCAGCCCAAATCACCAGTCTCTTCCTTCCTAGGGTTTTAAATTATATGCCAAAATCCCTAAAGAAATAAATGTTGAGTCTCACCAAAAGATGCAGATGATTACGACTTGAGAAATGTAAAGCAGCTAATTTAGCACTTGAGCAAAGATAGAAAAGATTAGTGAAACAGAATTCATCAAGCACCCCCCACTCCCCAGCCCCCACTTTTGTTGGTCACACCAACAAAACTTACCCTTAAAAAGTTTCTTAACATGACTGCCTCCCAGTCGCTCAGAGTTATGGATTCTAGCAGCTTTACAGGGAAGACAAATGCTTAGTTATCACTTAGCAAGCCCGTTGAGAGCAGTGGGGCCAGACGTAAAGGTCCAAGGGAAATTCCAAGAGAGCATCGGACTTTGGTATACCTGAAATACACACTTTTTGTTGTCATCACTTCTTTCCCTCTTCCTTCTAGCCATAGCATTAGTTTAAAGGTGGAAAGAAAATAATGACTTTGGCTAGGCTTCAGAGTGCCTATAATTCCTATTCATTCAAAGCATTTAACCCATTTGGAGAATCCTGCCCAGGAGCAGTCTTAGGCAACAGGGTTGTATCGTCTCCGAGATCCAAGATACTCCTGACAGTTCAAATATAAGGCTATTTTTTTTTTAACCATTTGGTTACCCTATTGGGTAAATAACCTAGGAGTGGAATGGCTTGGTCATATAGCATGTGTTCAGCTATATAAAAAAATCTGCCAACGTAGTTTCCAGAGGGGTCGTGCAATTTGACTTCCCCACCAGCAGTGCATGAGAGTTCTTGTTACTTCGTATCCTTGCCAACGCTTGGTATTGTGTCTTTTAAATTTTAGCCATTCTAGTGGGTGTGTAATGGTATGTAAGTGTGGTTTTCATTTGCATTTCCCTAATGACTAATGATGATGTGCATTGTTTCATGTGCTTATTTGCCATATGAATATCTTTTTTTGTGAAGTGTCTATTCAAATCCTTTGCTCAGTTTTTATTGGTTTTCTTTTTATTTGTGTATGTGTGTTCGGGGAAGTGGTCTTTTTATTATTGAGTCGTGAGATTTCTTTATATATTCCAGATACAACTGTTTTATCATGTATATGTTTTACAACTATTTCCCCCCAGTATCAGACTTTCTTCTCCTTCTGACATTCCAATTTTATGTATGTTAGACCATTTAATATTATCCCACTGCTCTTGGATCCTGTGTTCTCTTTCTTTCGGGTTTTTTTTTTCCCTTTGTATTCCAGCTTGGATAATTTCTGTTCACCTTTTCAAGTTTACTGATTCTTCCCTTAGCTGTGTCCTTACTGCTGATGAGCCCATCTAAGGAGTTAATCTGTGATATTCTAGTTTTTATTTTTAGCTCTTCCATTTGACATTTTTGGTAGGTTCCATCTCTCTGCTGCAATTCCCCATCTGTTTGTGCATGTTGTGCCTTTTCCCACTAGACCTTTAATATATTGCTAATAGTTATCTTAAATTTCCTATATAGCATTTCCCACATCTGGATCATCTCTGATCCTGGATTTGTTGTCCGCTTTATCTTTTGACAATTGGTTGCTGTTTAATTGCTTTTATTGTGTGTTTCATAACTGTGATTGAATGCTGTATATTGCTTGTAGAAGAACACTATGTATTTTGCTAAATAGTATTTACTTCTGGAGATGGGCACACCTCTTCTACTGTTAAGCATGGGTGATTGAGTCAACCAGCAGTTGAGCAGAGTTTGGATTTTTTTGTTGCTGCAGTCACCTTTAGGGCACCAGACTTTGATTTTCTCCAGTAGGAGCTGATGTTACCTTGTGCTTATTGTGGGGTCTGTGGTGCTGGTGGGTTTTTCTTTCAACACAGACATGCCTGCATCACAGAGAGGGCATCTCTCTCTGTGCTCCTGCTTTTCTCCCAGCAGTAGAATGCTGTTTCTTGTGTTGTTTCTTCAATGTGGGGCTTGTGGTGAGGACAGGATGGAAGTTTCTCAGTTCTTCTTGTGCAGCCTTAATCTTAGGTGGCCCTGTGCACATGGGCCTTGGGAGTGTGGCCTTCTCTGTGTACTGGCTCATCCTCCTGTGGAATCACACTTTGCCTTGTATCTGTGGGGTCTTGGGCTTTAGCAGACTTACACCAAATCTGGGCAAGAGGGTTTTCTGCTTCTCCCCTAGTAGCATAAGCTTTTGTTTAGTATAAGATAATGTTCTGAGGAGGTGGATGGGGTTTTATATATGTGCCACTGAAACCCATGCTCACCCTTTAAGATTCATTAAAATTTTACCTGTTTTCTTCTTACCCACTTTTATAGGGGCCACCTCTTTCTCCATTGCTCCGTCAGTGGTGAGATGGTTTGTGTGTCCAGTCTCTCCTGAGAGGCTTTTGTTACTGTGGAATTTGTTTACTTGGTGCCTTGTAACCCCAGCTCTCTGATGGGCTCAAGAAAAGTTATGATTTTATAGGTTATCTGGAGTTTTCTCATTCTTCAGTTTGGAGCAACATTCTCTTGTGGTTTTCTACATCCTAAAGCAGAAGCAGAACTCCAAAATAATTTTTATATATTGGGATGAGTTTTTATGGTAAAATATGAGTCTGTAAAGGAACAATCTGTTGATGGCATGCTGTTTTGTGGCACATTCCTCAAACTGTCTGGCACATATGTTCTTCTCCTCTGACACTGGGGGAACGTTTGTGGAAAGTTTGAGAAGTACTGAATCTTAGGCCAAGGAAACAAAGGCAGAAAAATTCACCTTAAAGCATTGGTGTGTCATCAGTGACGTAGACACTTGTAGGTTGGCCACTCATTTCCAAACCCCTTCCATGTCTACCTCTGTAGAGAGATGCCTGGAAAAGGTAAATATGGTTGATTCTTGTTATTGGCAAAAGGTAGGTTCTGTAAAGTTGCCAGGAATCCTGAACCATTGCTCCTATGGGAAGTATGTGCGCGTGCGCACACACACACACTCCACTCACACGGGCTATAAATGTAAATCCTAAAAACAACTCATCTTAGTAGAGTCTAATTTCTTTATTTTATAAAAGAGAAAACGAGGCTCAGAGTGTTAACTCACTCACTGAGGCTTCCCCACCGACAGGTCCCAGACTTAAGATTCATACCCCATCCAGCTGGCCCTAGAGTAGGAGCTTCTTGCACTGCATTCCTCTGCCTCCTCCGTCCCCATCCTCTGGCCACCTCTGTATGAGAGCTGAAAAGAGAAGGCACACTGTCACCTTGTTAGACCTCAGCTGGGATTTCGTATGTCGGCAACTCAGATTTTTCTGCACATGTCGTGAATGATTGTGAAAACACTACAAGTATTGATTTGGGGATTATAAACAGATTTTAGTGAGTAGATGAATTTGCAAATATGGAGTCCGTGAAATAGGATTAATTGTATCTTTTCCAATCATCCTAATAGTTAGAGGTGGGTAAGCTGATGAGTAGTAAGTAAAAGACTGCTGTAGGGCTTTTGCTTTTTTTAATAGCGGTTGCAAAGTGACTGGGACTGCATCACCCTTTTCCTTCTGAGATGAATGTTGATATAGGTTGCAAAGTGTGGGAGTAGTGCTCTGACATCTAGGTGACCAGCATGAGGATGAAGAGCAGAGCTGTAAGGTGGAAAGATCATGATCCTTAGTTGTACCTGGTGAGCAGCTAACCCCATTCTCACAATGGAGAGATTTCACTGGTGTCTGTGCTCTTAGAAACTTCTCTTATAGAAAAGTATTGCCCTGAATAGGAGTCAGGTCTCCTGAGGTGAGTGGAGTCAACCCAAAACTTAGAATGTGGCTATGAACTAGTGTTCCTTATTCTCTGGCCCAAGAGTCATGTTTATAACCAGGCCCAGGTAATGCTTCCTTCTAAACACCATAATTTATCAGTTAAACAGAGTAATGTTTCAGAGGCAGGAAAATTTGTGGGCAGGTTAAAAGATTTTGTAGAAGAAGTTTCTTATCAAGACCTAGAGTAGAATCTTTGGGTATCTAGATTTTTCCTTGTATAACAAAAGCATTGTATCTCCTACAAATTATACCTCCTTTGCTTCTGTGAGCAGTCTTACTGTGTTCTTTTTTTTTCCTTTGTACTTACTTTAATTTCTTATTGTACTCTTCTCATTTAAACATAGAAATTTTACAAAATTTTTTTTTGTTTCAATTCAGTATTCATTTCAAGCAGTTAGGAAACTCACCATAATTCACTTACATGTAAAAAATGTTTTTACCAGCTAAAACAATATTTTTAGTTTCAGATTTTGCTATGCTTGCAGAATCTGTGTGTTGTGCTCATTCATTTTTATGGAAAATCTTTATATCTCTAGACTGTAGACATAGTACTTATATTTTTGGTCATCTAATTTTAGACTAATTTTCAAGAAAATATTTGGTCATGCATTTAAAATGTTTTCTACTGCAAAGCCCTACTCTTGTGCTACTCCTCCAAATACTTGCAATAGATCTTTTTGTAAAGGCCCTTTTAACATTCCAGAAAGTTTTAACTGCCTTGTTTGGAGACCTACCTCATACTAACAATTTTTCAAAATAAGCAATTAGTGAGTTTGTATCTTAATTGAGAAGAACATAAATGACTTACATCTTTGCCTGCCAGATGGCTGTTTAAGAGAAACACATTGGTATCTTTGTTAATGATCTTGGTTTTAACCGTTTGAGAAGTACATGCCATGCTTTATAATAGCCGTTATGGTTCCTACATTTCAAATGATATTTTCAAGTTCTATTTCATTTCTCTGATGACTAGACCATAAAGGACCCAAATTTCTTTTGTTATTTATAACCTATAACTAATTTGGGGGATGTTGGGACCATCTTGTTGTTACTTCTGTGTTTTTAAATTGTGGCTTCTGTTTCTACTTCAGGAAACAGGCTTAGACTAATAATTGTTTTTGAAAAATTCCTGACATTACTGAACTAAGCTGAAATGTATTAATATTTCAATCTTACATTTCTGAAACCAACAGAAAATAAAATATTTCAAGAGCAAGACCCACCAACCAACAAAAAATGTAATAGGGAGAAGCTAACTAAATATGGATCTCAGTGTTAATAGCTAAACAAAGAAAATAATTAAAATACTTTAATTTAAAGATCATAAATTTGTGAAAGAGTTGTGTAGAAACTAAAAATTTGTAATCTATTTAAACTAACACGGAATTGATGACTCTTCAGAAACAGTGTAGTTGAATTGTGGGTTATGGGAGAATCTGCATGGTTCTAGCTAGTATGACACCTGTCTCTGAAGAAAGGTGGATGTCCAGGTATTGGGTGAGGCTGTAGATGACAGTAGATCCAATGATGGTAACTGCCTATCAGTAGATTCCTTCCCTGGGATGCCAATTTTGATCTGCACCTCAGATAATCTGAAAGGTCTCACTGACTGTGAACCTTTAGATGCCCCGCTGGCAGCCAGTTAAGTATTTGGGTTGTGATCTCATGAGAAGTAATCTGAGCAGGTACATTCAAACATGCCCAGTAATCTTTCACCAGAAGGAAAGGTGGCTTTACCAAATTCAGTATTGCCATGCATCGTAGGAAAATGGGCCTGTTGCATTGCCAAAGAGCTTGAGCAAATCTGGCATACCGTCATATTTGATGGCATACTGACCATGAATTGTAGAGGCTTGGCCACCTGCAAAGATGACTGGAGAACTGGATAGCTTGGTCATGCCCTTCAGTGGGAGTGGGAGGGTAAGGATGTGAGGCAGGATTTCAACACAGTTGCACAGATTTGTTGACGTACTCCATTATGGATTGTGGAATGCAGCAATGAGGTGGATACTCAGTCAAGTCAAGAGCCGTATTCGTTACCACTTGGATTTGAACCCCTTTGCTGTCTGTTATTTCTTTGATATTGCAACCACTTTCCCCAGTGAGAGACCCCCAGTGCCTAGAAGGGACCATCCGCCTCAGGGTGACTGGTAGTGGTGGGGTGTGTGGTGTTGTTGTTTTCCCACTGTCTACATAGTCTGGGTGCCAGGAGCTCTACCATGTGTTTATATCACGGTATGACTTCTGGCTTTGCCCCTTCATAGCATAAAACAGATGAGTCAATACAGTGGGAAATAGGACTATTTCTGGAAGCCATTCCTATATGCTGACAACTGGCAATAACCATACAAGGACTGTTAACCACTAAATATATCACACTAACCCCAAAGAAAAGGTATCCCCATTTCATCCTTCCCTTAGCTGGATTCTAAAACTGCCTGTGACCACTTCAAAGTCACCTAGCAAGAGGAAACTGTGATGGATGGAAGTTAGTATGGAAAGAGACAGCTTTCTTAACTGACTATAGTGAAATTACTTTACTTTTGTTGATTTTTTAAATAAAATCATATGACCATGTATCTTAGATCTCACCAGGCCCAGGGAAATAGTTGATACAAACGAGGAGACCTGAAGCTTAATTTCGTTACCTTCATGGTAAATCTACTCATGTATGTTTGTTAAGTGTGTTTGTAAGATAAACTTGAAAATTATTACGGGATCAAGAAGACACAATGCAGATAGACAAAACAGTATGAGTTTATTAATATGGCATTGTGAAGTAGTAAGAGCTTTTTTTCACTATTTACATATCTATATATATACATATATATAGTTTGCTGAATAAGCTATGTTAAGACCTCTGACTTGATTTTTTAATTTAAATCAAGTATTTATTTTAGGTCTAGTCTTTACTCAGCCTTAGGTTGGAGTTCTGTGGGATTACCAATATAATTCTTGTCTTTAGGGAGTTTATAAGTCCTATTGGACTAATATACTCATGTGGAATAATTTAAGAGTAATTTACAACATTATGATAATTATACCTAATAACTGTGTGTATTGTTTATGAGAATCATGTTATCCTCACAACTCTCTGAGCTACCCTGAGAAAAGAAAGTTGTTTTATAGCTGCAGAAACAGAATCAACAAGTAAATCTTGGAGCTAGGATCAGGATCCATATTATTTGCCTCTTTGTCTTTTTTTCTTAATTAAAAAAAATCTTTTCCCTCTTTGTAAATAATGAAACACTTCTTATAGTACTCTGTTTCATAAAGTATAATTGTACTGTGTTCATTTCCTAGGGCTGCTGGCAACAAAGTATCACAAACTGGGTGGCTTAAAAGAAGATACATTTAGGGCTTCCCTGGTGGCGCAGTGGTTGAGAGTCTGCCTGCCGATGCAGGGGACACACGGGTTCGTGCCCCGGTCCGGGAAGATCCCACATGCCGCGGAGCGGCTGGGCCCGTGAGCCATGGCCGCTGAGCCTGCGCGTCCGGAGCCTGTGCTCCACAATGGGAGAGGCCACAACAGTGAGAGGCCCGCATACTGCAAAAAAAAAAAGAAGATACATTTATTGTCTCATAGTTCTGGAGGCTAGAAGTCTTAAATCAAGGTGTCAGTAGGCTTGGTTTTTTTCTGAAAGCTCTGAGGGAGAATCTGTCCCATGCTTCTCTTCTGGTTTCTGGTGATTCTAGCTGGCAACCGTTGGGACTTGTGGGTTTTAGATGAATCACATCACCTCTGCCCCCATCTTCACATGGTGTTCTCTCCATGTCTGTGTGTCTTCACGTGGTCATTGTTTTAGTAGGACAATAGTCATATTGGATTTGGGGCCCACCCTACTACATTATGACCTCATCTTCACTAATAACATGGATAATGACCCTATTTCCAAATAAGGTCACATTACACGGTACAGGGGATTAGGACTTCATCTTATCTTTGCACAATGCAATATACCTGGACAGATTATTTTTGTTTGAAGAATCTCATTTCCCTGTTTGAAATTCTGTCGATAGAAAATTAAAACAATTCTGAATTTGGCCATAGAAGCCACATTACTTTAAGCGAACCCTTAACCTCTTGCTGTACAGCGATAAAACCCTGTTGTGTCTGACTTACAGTGTGCCTTTGAGAATCAAGTGAGATGATACTTTAAAAATGATCCTACTTGAGGGCTTCCCTGGTGGTGCAGTGATTAAAAATCCACCTGCCAGCGCAGGGGACACGGGTTCCAGCCCTGGTCCGGAAAGATCCCACATGCCACGGAGCAGCTAAGCCCGCATGCCACAACTACTAAAGCCTGCGCACCTAGAGTCTGTGCTTCGCAACAAGAGAAGCCACCACAATGAGAAGCTGGCACCACAACGAAGAGTAGCCCCTGCTCGCCATAACTAGCGAAAGCCCGTGTGCAGCAACAAACATCCAACACAGCCAAAAATAAATCAATAAATTTATTTAAAAAAAATGATACTACATGATTTTTCCAAGGAAATATTAAGCACCTTTTATTTTATTGAGGCTTTAGCTTTAAACATTGATACGTAGTTATCGAAAAGCTAGTTTCTACATAAAGCCCTTTTCAAAGTGTTCCTTGTAGGTTAGGATTAGAGTTATTAATGAGGAACATTGGGGTGCATGTATCTTTTTGAATTAGTTTTCATCTTTTCTGGTTGTATGCCTAGGAGTGGGATTGCTGGATAATATGGTAGTTCTATTTTTAGTTTTTTAAGGAACCTCCTTACTCTTCTCCATAGTGGCTGCACCAATTTGCATTCCCACCAACAGTGCAAGAGGGTTCCCTTTTCTCCACACCCTCTCCAGCATTTATTGTTTGTAGACTTTTTAATGATGGCCATTCTGACTGGTGTGAAGTGATACCTCATTGTGGTCTTGATTTGCATTTCTCTAATAATTAGTGATGCTGAGCATCTTTTCATGTGCCTGTTGGCCATCTGTGTGTCTCCTTTGGAAAACTATCTATTTAGGTCTTTTGCCACTATTTATAATTGCCAAGACATGGAAACAATGGAAGTCCAACAACAGACAATTGGTTTAAGAAGTTGTGAGACACACACACACACACACACACACACAATGTTATTCAGCCATAAAAAAGAATGAAATATTGCCATTTGCAGGAACATGGATGGACTTAGAAAATATCATACTAAGTCAGTCAGACAGAGAAATACAAATGTTATATGATAGTTCTTACAGGTGGAATCTAAAAAGTAATACAAATGAATTTACATACAAAACAGAAATAGTCTCACAGATATAGAAAACAAACTTATTGTTACCAAAGGGGAAGTGAAGGGGGAGAGCTAAATTAGGAGTATGGGATTAACAAACTACTGTACATAAAATAGATAAGCAACAAGGATTTACTGTATAGCACAGGGAAATATATTCAACATCTTGTAGTTACCTATAATGGAAAATAATCTGAAAATAAATATATTTATAACTGAATCGCTTTGCTGTACACCTGAGACTAACACAATATTGTAAGTCAAAACTATACTTCAATTTACAAAGGAAGAATTAGTAATGAAGAAAGTTTTAGTGGTATTATGACTTGACAGTTTTTGAAAGAATTTTGCATGACAGTTGTGGAACTACTTTAGATACATAAATGTGTACACTGTATAACGTAATCAAAAAAGGATGTTTGGAGGATTCCTTATTAAGTAATCCATTTTATTTTATTTGATAAAGAAGAATGCAGAGGTTAGAAAATAAATGTAGATCAGAGTTTCGGAAAAGTGACTGTTAGGGCTTGAAATTATAAAATAATTATATTAAATAGTTTTCAAAAGTTATAATTTTAGATATCTAAGTTTTAGAATGCTGGTCTTGACCTAGAACAGTGATTCTCATCCTTGACTAAATATTAGATTCACCTAAAAAGCTTTTTAAAAATATCGATGCCTGGGCCCTACCCAGACCAACTGAATCAGAACATCCTGGGGATGGAGTTCTGGTATTGGTAGGTTTTTCAGATCTTTAGGCAATTCTAACGTGCAGCCAGGTTTGAGGATGACTAATCCGGAATGAGGGAATTTCACTTATAATACATTATAAGTAAAATGTTAAATTGTATGTTTATTTTTGGGAACTGATTTTAATTACTGCATTTTAAAATAATATGACATTTTAAAATATAAATTGACATTACTTTTTCTGAGTCATATGTTGCTAAGCCTTTTAAATTATTACGACATTATTAAAACTCCTTTCTGAAAACAATGTTATATATAAACATAATAGAATTGAATAATAATCCTTTGAAGGGGAAAGAAGGAAAAATGAAGGTTTCATCATTGTTTATAACAGAAAAAAATTTACTTTTGCCAGCTAATTGCATTTTCATTGAAAATTATTAGAAGTGGAATTCCATTTACTTATTAGTGTTCTCTGATCAAATCAGCAGAGATCAAGGATATATGGTGATGGCTGTTAAATTCTTTGCACTTGTATCTTGATTTCAACATATTTTTCAGAATCCTGTGTTATTTTTTCACTAGTACTGTAGAAATTATGGTATTAAAAAGTCACAAAGGGGAGTTCCCTGGCAGTCCAGTGGTTAGGACTCGGTGCTTTCACTGCCGTGGGCCAGGGTTCAGTCCCTGACATCTTGCAAGCCGTGTGGAGTGGTCAAAACAAAGTCACAGAATTACTTATTACATTTTTTAATCAAAAAAATTACAAATTATTCTTTCAAGTTAGTTATTCCAAAAGTCTTTCTGATCAAAAGTCAAAAAATTCATTATTCTAATATATATAGTAGTGAAGTCCTAGATACTTTTTTATGATATGTATTTTTTTTTTTCTCACACTTGTTTGTAACCCTGTCATGGAATTGGAGCACTAAAAAAAAAAAACTTGCTTCTTGTCATGCTCATAAAATTGTTAATATTTTATTTGGATTGATGTATGGATACTGCAAAGCTGCATTGATTTAAACATTTCTAAAAGCAGAGATCCCAGAAACTTCCTTTTTTTAATAAATTTATTTTATTTACTTTATTTTTGGCTGCGTTGGGTCTTCGTTGCTGCACGCGGGCTTTCTCTAGTTGTTGTGAGGGGGGCTGCTGTTCTTTGTGGTGCGCGGGCTTTTCATTGCAGTGGCTTCTCTTGTTGTGGAGCACAGGCTCTAGGCACACAGGCTCAGTAGTTGTGGCACACGGGCTTCAGTAGTTGTGGCTTGTGGGCTTCAGTAGTTGTGGCTCGTGGGCTTCAGTAGTTGTGGCTCACGGGCTCTAGAGCTCAGGCTCAGTAGTTGTGGCGCATGGGCTTAGTTGCTTTGCAGCATGTGGGATCTTCCCGGACCAGGGCTCGAACCCATGTTCCCTGCATTGGCAGGCGGATTCCTAATCACTGCACCACCAGGGAAGCCCCCAGAAACTTTTTGAAATCAGTCGTTGTCATGTGAGTAGCAGAACAGAAAAGGGAAAGGAAAGGGAGATAGCGTTTTGAAATGTGTGTCAGTCATTGAGCCTGTGCCTTTAAATGTGGTAATAAAGGTTGTCCAGAGAAGTGTTTGCATTGAGCCTTTTGACCATTCTTGAACTCAGGAAGGATACAACAGTTTTGTTAGTTAAAAAACACTATACAAATGTTGAGGATGTCTGCATGACATTAGGGGATTGAAATCATTTTGTCATCCTGTGATAAGAGCAAGACCAGGTGGCTCTATTCTGTGGCTTAGGATGTGGGTTTCTTTGGCTGTGCTAGTCTCAGACACTGAGGGAAACAAGTTACATATGCAAAAGGAGCTGTTTTTTTATGGTCCATGTAGCTTGGTAATATAATTATTGGCCATGGGATCTGTTTTATTGACCATTTCATGACAAGCTATGTTCTATTTTGTTTTTTTGGCTACAGTGTAGATAGGTCATGCTGAGGAATTACGAATATATTGTTTAAGATAGAAGAACTGAGTTTGGCTTTATTCTTATTGTATTTGAATGTCAGATGAATTATTTGCTGCAATGTATATTTTGAAAATGAAGATTGCCCAGTTGACGGTAGAATGGCCTCTCATGTTTAAGGCAACTGTTTTTGATGCTCTTCAGCAAAATGCCTCATACTGGCCTCTAGCTGACCTCATTGCCCCAATTCACAGTGACCCTAGGATCTCAGTCTTGTCCCTTAGTCTTTCTTTTGTTTTAATTTGCTTTTATTCATTGAAAAACAACATTCTCAATCACTCATTTGTAATGCAAAATCTACTTACTATTTATGAGAAATTTATGGTTCAACCTATATATTAACTCCTGCAGTCATCTTTGAACCTCCATTTCCTTATCACTATAAACTAGCATGTGGACTGGAAGAGGCATTTTTCCCCTTTGGAGTTTTTCCCCTTTGGAGTAAGTGAGATGGATATTGAATCCTAGGGGAATGAACAGTGAAGATTTCAAAGTCCCTCTTCTTTCCAGACTCATCCTTTTCCCTCCATCCCTGTGCCTAAAATATATCCATTTAAATTTTACCTGTTGGGCTTTGATGTAAGATTTCAGTTAAGGATAAGATTCCAGCTGCTTAAAAAACAAAAGTAGTTTTAAGTCACTGGGCTTGGTCTTTTCTTTTCCTCCCTTCTTCACTATTTTCTCAAAATAAGTCTGTTATTCTAAGATTATTCTAAATATGAGGACGAAATCAAATTGAATTTTCTAGAAATTTAACTTACGTGATGGATACACTCTTCCATATCGTGTTAACAACAAGTAGATGAATTATATAGAGGATTTTTATGTTTACAAGTCATTGTCTGAGTACATTTTGTATGGTGAAGGATGATTCATGGAAGTACATGGTTAGACAGGGTGGGGTTATAGAAAAATCCCCATCTCGTGTTAGTACAAAAAACTAGACCTAATGGAATGAGTGAACTTTTAAAACCTATTTTAATTATGGAACTATGGACTTGGCAAGTCAAACAATATAGTACTTCATGAATGTTTAGCAATAATTTTTGACCTGTCTCTGGTAACACAAATATACACAGTCGTTTTCCATTTAATATTGAACAATGTATTATAGTTCCTACGAAGGTTTAGTCATCAGTTTTCTCTTTATTATTCCATTACTTATTATACTTTATTATCTAAAGTTGTTTAATGAACAACTTTAATGAGAAATATAGTCTAATGTCTATCTCTTGTCCCTATTAAAGTGACTAATTCTTTTGTCCCGATTAATGTCCTTGTTAAGAGGTAATTCATTCAACAAATTTTATTGTATACCTACCATGCCTGAGGCAGTGTTCTAGCCACTGGGGCTGCAGTTGTGAACAAGACGAAGTTTCTGTTTTCATGAAGCTCACATTCTAGTTGCAGAGATAGACAGCAAGTAAGTAGCTGTATGATATATCTGATACTGATAACTCCTAGAAAGAATAATTAAAGCAGGCTAAGGGAATACCATATAATAGAAGTGAATATTTTCAATATGATGGCCAAGAAAGGCCAATCTGAAAGATGATATTTGAGCAGAGATATGAATGGAGTTATGCCAATATTTGGGGAAGGAGCAATTCCCATCTTAGGGAATAGTGAAGGTAAGAGCTTTTAAGTGGGAACATATTTTGACTCTTCAGGGAACAGTGAGAGGGCTGTTTGGTAAGGGCAGAAGGAATTTGGTGGATAAGGGCAAAGAAGCCAGACCTTGCAGGCCATGGCCAGGAGTAATGATTTTATTTAAATATATGTTTTTTAATTGGAGGACTTTGATTAGGGGAGGGATGTGTTTGTTTTTAAAAGACTCAGTCTAACTGTGGAGGAAGGACATTAGGTGGGACAAAGGTGTAAGCAGAAAAGCCAGGTAGGAGGCTATTGTAGTAACCCAGGCTGGAGATGATGGTAGCTTGAAATAGGGCAGTAGCATTTGGAGATGTGAAAAGTGGTCAATTTCTAGAAATATTTTGAAGGTAGTTGGCAAGATATACTAATAGATCAGATGTGGGATGTAAGAAAAAAAAGAGTTGATTCTAAGACTGAAGAATTGGGTGAATGAATATCTATAGTCACAGTAGTACATGTGAAAGAGAATTGGAAGTTCAAGATGTTCAGAAAGCACGTCGTGTGCTAACAGTTTGGGGTGAGTACATAAATAAAGGTGGGAGACCCCTTTAACTTAAGAGCATTGACTCTGACATGGGCAAACTCAGATATCACTCCAAAAGAGTTAGTTCTGCTATAATGCACCATAACATATATGGTGCTAAAAGAATCATCATGCTATGCAAAATCACACAGCGAAAGCCACAGGACTTATGAGAAAATGAGATTATGGCACAATATTCAAAACCTTGTCAGTGATATATTTAAAAATTTTAAAATGTTAAATGGTTAACAACTAAATACTGCAATACATTTGACACTTTACATTGCAAAATACGTTATTCCCTCGTGGGAGTGGCTGTGGAAAGGGTTGCAAGATTGTGAGTTTCTTGGAGTGATGGAAGGAAGCTTACTGAAATCTAAAGGGAAGTTGTGACACCAGATGTGAACGGATGTGACTCACACCTCACATGGTGAACTGGTAGCTGGTAGATAAACGTTTGAGGCATGTGCTTTTGGCGTATTCCTCCGTGGCCTTGTGTAATGGGGTGCAGTTTTCTGCATTTACCTTACGTTTCTTGTGGATGCACTTGCTCATAAGCAAACACAAAATGTGAGTTATATTCACACTGTTCCCTACTATATCAATTGCATTGGAATCAATTTACATTTTCAAAATTAAGTGTTACAGCATAACTAACTGTACCATCTAGTGACCTTTGGCACCTTGCATAACCTCTCAGAGCCTTGATTTCCTCATATGTAAAACAGGGATAATAGTATTGAACTTTAGTAGGGTTTGGGAGAGGGTTAAATGAACGTATACTTGTAAGTTTAGAGTAGAATATGGTATATATTTGTTAAAAATGAAGCACTTTCCTAAAACCTCTGTGTAGAAATTGCGCTATCTGAGGAAACTAAAAATGTAAAAAGATATGTTTTTGTGATTTTTATTTCTCTAGTTAGGCAAAGATGTAGGAGTATAGATTTAGCTATTTATAGGTGGTTTAAGCCTATGCCGGTAATTCAGTTGCTATCAGTAATAATGCCATGCTTTACTATGGGACTACATGGTAGAAAGTTAGTGTGTGATTATTGCTTAATTTTCTCTATAATGATAAATTTCTTCATTAAAATAGCATATTTGTTTAACTGCTAACTAACTGACACGATTTCTTTCATCTTCTTTTCTTTTTCCCTTTACTTCCAGTGTCTCAGTTGAGGACTTAATCTTTCATCTTTAGTGTTATCATAATGGAATTGGATTCTTCTGTCTTCTGCCTCTTTCCCTGTTCCTGGTACTAAGATGTACCTTCTTCCTCCATTGCCCCAATTCATCTGTCCTCCATACTGCTGATAAAGTGACAAAATGATAAGGCCACTGCCTTGCTCAGAATGCTCTCCTCACCTTCAAGCCATCTCTTCCTGTGACACCATACGCTGCAGCCATCCTGGATGATCTAGTCCTTGGCCTGTGTTGCTGGAGATGTCTGGAGTGTATCTGTCTGTTCCAGTCCCATCCACCCTTATGTACATCTCTCATACAACAATTACACTATATAATAATTCTTTTCCAATTTATGGCCTCATAGAAGTCTAAGCCTTTTGTTTTCAGAGATTTTGATTTCTTGTTATCTCTTGGGTCTAGCACATAGTAGATGTTTGATAAATATTAGGGAATTAAGTGAAGGAAAGAAGGAACAAACATGTAGCCAAATGTAAATTAAGATTTTAAAACTTGAACACCTGGGTTCAGTGTTAGTAAGTTATTCACATCAGCTTTTATTGTTCATTGTCTAACTTAACTTCAGATTCCTTTATTTTCTACAACCACGACAAAGTATTTTAAATATCTTAGCAGTATAATGTAGTGGTTAAGAAAATAGTCTCTGGCCAGACTGCCTTGGGTAGATTCCTAGCTCAGCCACTTACTAGCTTGATGACTTTAGGCAATTTACCAAACTTCTCAGTGCCATAGTTTCTTGATCTGTAAAATGAGAATAATAATAGCATTTACCTCATAGGCTTATTGTGATGATTAAATGAGCTGCGAGTTGAAAAGTGTTTAGAATTGTAGCTGTTTAGAATGTAAGTCATTCCTACTGTTCTCAGTTATTATGAACTGTCCTGAGAAGAGATGCTCCTTTGCCTTTCCTCTCTAGGTACTAGGTTCCTCAAGACTTTTTATTTTCTGGCTTTTCCAAGGCTTCAAGGCAAACTCTGGCAGGCTTTTCACCAGCTCTTGTCTCAGCCAAGGGTTCCAGATGGTATAATTTGCTGTTAAGATTCAAGGCCTTTTTCCCTTCTTTCACTGGAGAGCATCTTTCCTCCTGCCCTTCTTTTGTTTTGATACATTTATATGTTGGGATTTGATTATCGCTGTAGTGTTGGCTAACACCTCTCTCACCTTGAATAATTATTATTATTTTGTGTGTGTGGTGAGAACAGTTAAGGTCTGAGTTCTTAGCAAGTTTGAGGTCTGTAATACAGTATTGTTGCCTGTAATCACTATGCAGTGCATTTGATGCTATCTACTGATTGAAAGTTTGTACCCTTAAACAATATCTCCCCAGTTCCCCTACCCTATACTCTTAAAGTACATCTCCCCAATTCCCCCACCCAAAGCCCCTGGGAATCATCTTCTACTCTATTTTTACAAGTTTAACCTTTTTACATTCCACGTATTGAGAATATTATGTAATATTTGTCTCTGTGTCAGACTTACTTCACTTAGCCTAATACCCTCAAGGTCCATCCAGAACCACCAACGACAGGAATTCTTTCTTTCTCACAGCTGGATAATATTCCATTGTAATATATGCACCACATCTTCTTTGTTCATTCATCCATTGAAGGGCACTTGGTTTGTTTCCATATCTTGGCTATTGTGAATAATACTGCAATAAACACAGGAGAGTAGATACCTCTTCAAGATCCTGTTTTTGTTTTCTTTGGATACATATCCAAAAATGGGATTACTGGATCATATAGATGATGGTTCTATTTTTAATTTTTGGAGGAACCTCTATACTGTATTCCATAGTGGCTGCACCAGTTTACATTCTCACCAACAGTGTACTAGGATTCCCTTTACTCTGCACCCTTGCCAACACTTTTTATCTCTTGTCTTCTTGATGATGCCATTCTAACAGGTGTGAGGTGCTATCTCATTGTGGTTTTGATTTGCATTTCTATGATGATTACTAATGTTGAGCATCCTTGCATGTACCTGTTGGCCATTTGCATGTCTTCTTTGGGACTAAATGTTTATTAAGTTTCTCTGTTCTTTTAAAAATTAGATTGTTTCTGTTTGTTATTGGATTGTACACATTCTTTGTATATTTGCATAGTAACCCCTTATCTGATATATGATTTGTAAATATTTTCTCCCATTCTGTAGGTTGCCTTTTCATTTTATTGCTTTTAGTGTTTCTTATAAGGCAGATCTACTAGCAACACATTTTCTCAGTCTTTGTTTATCTGGAGACGTCTTTATGGAAAATAGTTTTACTGGCTATAGAATTCTTGGTTGATGATTTTTTTTCTTTTAGCACTTTGAACATGGCATTCCATTGCTTCTTGGCTTCATTGTTTTTTTATGAGAAGTCAGCTGTTAATATTGTATGGAACTACTCATTTCTCTTTTGGTGCTTCTAAGATTTTCTCTGTCTTTGGCATATAAAATGTATAGCTATGAATCTCTGAGTTTATTCTGTGTGGAGTTTGTTGAGATTAGATGTATTGGTTAATGTTTTTTTATCATTTGGTTTTCAGGCATTATTATTTTAAATATTTTTGTCTTCTGCGTTTTCTCTAACAACTTACGGTACTCTTTTTATAGTTATATTGGTATACTTAATGTGCTCTGAGGTTCTGTTAATTTTTTTTCAATCATTTTTCCTTTTTTTTTCAGAATGGATAGGTCTAATTCAAATTCACTGAATCTTTCTTTTGAGAGCTCAGATCTGCTGTTGAATCCCTCTGGTGAATTATTCATTTCAATTATTGTACTTATCAACACCAGAATTTCCACTGTTTATTAAGTAATATTGCCTTGTAATATTCTATTTAGTAGATCATTGTTGTCATACTTTAGTTCTTTAAACATGGTGAAGCATATGTAGTTCTTTGAATGTATTTATAATAGGTCTTTTGACATCTTTTATCTGTTAAATCCAACATTCAGAGGTAGCTTCAATTGATTACTTTTTTCCTGAGTCAGTAGGTTACACTTCCTTGTTTCTTTGTATGTCTCATAATTTCTTTTTGTTGAATACTGGACATGTTAGATAATATTGCATAGCAATTTCAGATTCTGAGTTTTTTCCCCTGAGGCTTGTTCTCTTTGTTTGTGTGTTTGGTAATTATCTAGACTAAATCTTCACCCAAACTGTATGGCCACTGATCTCTCTGTTTAACTTTTTTTTTCTTCTTAACTCTCTTTATTTTTAAGCCTGGCTGCCTAGGTGTTTTCCTCTGTTTCTACTTAGCTTCATCATCTTCAGTCAACTATTGGTCAGAGATTGTGATCAAATAGTTTGAGCCAGTAAGGCTTCCTCTGTCTACTTATTGATCTTTTCGTGGTTTGGGGGGTACAAATTTCATGCTGTTTTAAAGTTTCTCCTGGCTCTTATTTTCTGTTGGGCTCTCTCGTGTCTCCTCTGTGTGTTATTCTAGGTTCTGTCTTCTAAGGATGTATGAGTGGCTTGCACCACTCCGTTTTCTGCTGTGCATATATCACCCTCAGTCAGTTTAACACACTTGTTGATCTCATCTAGCCCCATGGCTGTCTCACCTTCCAGAATTACCTATTAAATTCCTTGCTTGCGGGCTTCCCTCGTGGCGCAGTGGTTGAGAGTTTGCCTGCCGATGCAGGGGACACGGGTTCGTGCCCCGGTCGGGAAGATCCCACATGCCGCGGAGCAGCTGGCCCATGAGCCATGGCCGCTGAGCCTGTGCATCCGGAGCCTGTGCTCCGCAACGGGAGAGGCCACAACAGTGAGAGGCCCGCGTACCACAAAAAAAAAAAAAAAAAAAAAATTCCTTGCTTGCCTGACAGTCTGTTGCTTGCCTGAAAAAGAACAATACTTCAAACTAGTGGAGGCAGTGGCCTTCCCTCTTCATGTGCCACTAAAAGCACCATTTTCACTGACAGCATTTTAAATCAAGTGAGCTCCTCTTCAGCAGCAGCAGGTGAACTTCCAGTTATTCATCTTGTCTTGCCCTAATTGAACTACTGCGTATACAGAGCTGAGAGCTTGTCAGAACCCTCAGGAAAATCACCACAGGCTTGTGCTTTTCTTACTCGTAGTTCAGTGATTTTTATGAACAACCACTTCTCAGTTTGTTGTGAGCCTACGGTCAATGTTCCGAGTGCTGAAATGGTTGTTTTCGACACTTCTGTTAAGCTGTATAATTTGTTCGGGAATGGCAGAAGACTTGTCCTCCCATCACGCAGGAGTGAATCTGCGTTAGCTTTTTAACCAAGTATGTGGTGCAATTTATTTTCAGACCTAAAATGATTCAAATATGATAGATAATCTGAAATTCAGGTTTGTGGGTCTGTCCTCTCCTGCTCTCTGAATATTCTATATTGGAAAGAAAATTTCCACTAGGGAAGAAAAGAGTCTATTAATTCACATTTCAAAACACTTTTTGAAGTTAGGACTGCAAGAGACTAAATATCTGTGTTGAAGATCTGAACAAGTTGTATGGAGTATTAGCAAGAAGAAAAGATGTTTGTGTCAAATCATTTGTTCCTCAAATTTAGAACGTTTATACTGCCTCCTCAATCTAAGTGAGTCCTGCAGGCTGAGCAATTAAGTAGACTTGAGCTGAAAGTAAACAGATGAAGATTCTAACTACTAACTGTGTATGTGTGTTTACTTTTTTTTTTAACATCTTTATTGGAGTATAATTGCTTTACAATGGTGTGTTAGTTTCTGCTGTATAACAAAGTGAATCAGCTATACATAAACATATATCCCCATTTCCCCTCCCTCTTTCATCTCCCTCCCACCCTCCCTATCTGACCGCTCTAGGTGGTCACAAAGCACTGAGCTGATCTCCCTATGCTATGTGGCTGCTTCCCACTAGATACCTATTTTACATTTGGTAGTGTATATATATCCATGCCACTCCCGCACTTCATCCCAGCTTACCCTTCCCCCTCCCCATATCCTCAAGTCCATTCTCTACGTCTGTGTCTTTATTCCTATCCTGCCCCTAGGTTCTTCAGAACCTTTTTTTTTTATTTTTAGATTCCATATATGTATGTTAGCATGCAGTATTTGTTTTTCTCTTTCTGACTTACTTCACTCTGTATGACAGTTTCTAGGTCCATCTACTTCACTACAAATAACTCAATTTCATTCCTTTTTATGGCTGAGTAATATTCTGTTGTATATATGTGCCAATCTTCTTTATCCATTCATCTGTTGATAGACACTTACGTCGCTTCCATGTCTTGGCTATTGTAAATAGGGCTGCAGTGAACATTGTGGTACATGACTCTTTCTGAATTATGGTTTTCTCAGGGTATATGCCCAGTAGTGGGACTGCTGGGTCAAATGGTAGTTCTATTTTTAGTTTTTTTAAGGAACCTCCATATTGTTCTCCATACTGGCTGTAACAATTTACATTCCCACCAACAGTGCAAAAGGGTCCCCTTTTCTCCACACCCTCTCCAGCATTTATTGTTTGTAGATTTTTTGATGATGGCCATTCTGACCAGTGTGAGGTGATACCTCATTGTAGTTTTGATTTGCATTTCTCTCATGATTACTGATGTTGAGCATCTTTCATGTGTTTTTTGGCAATCTGTATATCTTCTTTGGAGAAATGTCTATTTAGATGTGCCCATTTTTGGACTGGGTTGTTTGTTTTTTTGATATTGAGCTGCATGAGTTGTTTATATGTTTTAGAGATTAATCCTTTGTCAGTTGCTTCATTTGCAAATATTTTCTTCCATTCTGAGGGTTGTCTTTTCATCTTGTTTATGGTTTCCTTTGCTGTGCAAAAGCTTTTAAGCTTCATTAGATCCCATTTGTTTATTTTTGTTTTCATTTCCATTTCTCTAGGAGGTGGGTCAAAAATGATCTTGCTGTGATGTATGCCATAGAGTGTTCTGCCTATGTTTTCCTCTAAGAGTTTTATAGTGTCTGGCCTTACATTTAGGTCCTTAATCCATTTTGAGTTTATTTTTCTGTATGGTGTTAGGGAGTGTTCTAATTTCATTCTTTTACAAGTAACTGTCCAGTTTTCCCAGCACCACTTATTGAAGAGGTTGTCTTTTCTCCATTGTATGTTCTTGCCTCCTTTGTCATAAATTAGGTGACCATATGTGCATGGATTTATCTCTGGGCTTTCTATCCTGTTCCATTGATCTGTATTTCTTTTTTTGTGCCAGTACCATACTATCTTGATTACTGTAGCTTTGTAGTATAGTCTGAAGTCAGGGAGCCTGATTCTTCCAGCTCCATTTTTCGTTCTCAAGATTACCTTGGCTATGGGGGGTCTTTTGTGTTTCTATACAAATTGTGAAATTTTTTGTTCTAGTTCTGTGAAAAATGCTATTGGTAGTTTGATAGGGATTGCATTGAATCTGTAGATTTCTTTGGGTAGTATAGTCATTTTCACAATGTTGATTCTTCCGATCCAAGAACATGGTATATCTCTCCATCTGTTTGTATTGTCTTTAATTTCTTTCATCAGTGTCTCATAGTTTTCTGCATACAGGTCTTTTGTCTCCTTAGGTAGGTTTACTCCTAGATATTTTATTCTTTTTGTTGCAATGGTAAATGGGAGTTTATTAATTTCTCTTTCAGATTTTTCATCATTAGTGTATAGGAATGCAAGAGATTTCTGTGCATTTTGTATCCTGCTACTTTACCAAATTCATTGATTAGCTCTAGTAGTTTTCTCGTAGCATCTTTGGGATTCTCTATGTATAGTTTCATGTCATCTGCAAACCGTGACAGTTTTACTTGTTCTTTTCCTATTTGGATTCCTTTTATTTCTTTTTCTTCTCTGATTGCTGTGGCTAAAACTTCCAAAACTATGTTGAATAATAGTGGTGAAAGTGGACAACCTTTTCTTGTTCCTGATCTTAGTGGAAATGGTTTCAGTTTTTCACCATTGAGAATGATGTTGGCTGTGGGCTTTTCATATATGGCTTTTATTATCCTGAGGTTAGTTCCCTCTCTGCCTACTTTCTGGAGTGTTTTTATCATAAATGGGTGTTGAATTTTGTCAAAAGCTTTCTCTGCATCTATTGAGAGGATCATATGGTTTTTCTCCTTCAGTTTGTTAATGTGGTGTATCATGTTGATTGATTTGCGTATATTGAAGAATCCTTGCATTCCTGGGATAAACCCCACTTGTTCATGGTGTCTGATCCTTTTAATGTGCTGTTGGATTCTGTTTGCTAGTATTTTGTTGAGGATTTTTGCATCTATGTTCATCAGTGATATTGGCCTGTAGTTGTCTTTCTTTGTGACATCTTTGTCTGGTTTTGGTATCAGGGTGATGGTGGCCTCTTAGAATGAGTTTGGGAGTGTTCCTCCCTCTGCTGTATATTGGAAGAGTTTGAGAAGGATGTGTTAGCTCTTCTCTAAATGTTTGATAGAATTCGCCTGTGAAGCCATCTGGTCCTGGGCTTTTCTTTTTGGAAGATTTTTAATCACAGTCTTAATTTCAGAGCTTGTGATTGGTCTGTTGATATTTTCTATTTCTTCCTGGTTCACGCTCGGAAGGTTGTGCTTTTCTAAGAATTTTTCCATTTCTTCCAGGTTGTCCATTTTATTGGCATATAGTTGCTTGTAGTAATCTCCCTTGATCCTTTGTATTTCTGCAGTGTCAGTTGTTACTTCTCCTTTTTCATTTCTAAGTCTATTGATTTGAGTCTTCTCCCTTTTTTTCTTGATGAGTCTGGCTAGTGGTTTATCAATTTTGTTTATCGTCTCAAAGAACCAGCTTTTAGTTTTATTGATCTTTGCTATTGTTTCCTTCATTTCTTTTTCATTTATTTCTGATCTGATCTTTATGATTTCTTTCCTCCTGCTAACTTTGGGGTTTTTTTGTTCTTCTTTCTCTGATTGCTTTAGGTTTAAGGTTAGGTTGTTTATTTGAGATGTTTCTTGTTTCTTGCGATAGGATTGTATTGCTATAAACTTCCCTCTTGGAACTGCTTTTGATGCATCCCATAGGTTTTGGGTCATCATGTTTTCGTTGTCATACGTTTCCAGATATTTTGTGATTTTCTGTTTGATTTCTTCAGTGATCTCTTGGTTATTTAGTAGTGTATTGTTTAGCCTCCATGCGTTTGTATTTTTTACAGATTTTTTTCTTTAATTGATATCTAGTGTCATAGTGTTGTGGTCAGAAAAGATACTTGATATGATTTCATTTTCTGAAATTTGCCAAGGCTTGATTTGTGACCCAAGATATGATCTATCCTGTAGAATGTTCCATGAGCACTTGAGAAGAAAGTGTATTCTGTTGTTTTTGGATGGAATGTCCTATATATATCCATTAAGTCCATGTTGTTTAATGTATCATTTAAAGCTTGTGTTTCCTTATTTATTTTAATTTTGGATGATCTGTCCATTGGTGAAAATGGATTGTTAAAGTCCCCTACTATGAATGTGTTACTGTTGATATCCCCTTTTATGGCTGTTAGCGTTTGCTTTAAGTATTGAGGTGCTCCTATGTTGGGTGCATAAATATTTACAATTGTTATATCTTCTTCTTGGATCTATCTGTTGATCATTATATAGTGTCTTTCTTTGTCTCTTATAATAGTCTTTATTTTAAAGTCTATTTTGTCTGATATGAGAATTGCTACTCAGTTTTCTTTTGATTTCCATTTTCATGGAATATCTTTTTCCATTCCCTCACTTTCAGGCTGTGTGTGTCCCTAGGTCTGAAATGGGTCTCTTGTAGACATCATATATATGGGTCTTGTTTCTGTATCCATTCAGCCAGTCTGTGTCTTTTGGTTGGAGCATTTAGTCCATTTACATTTAAGGTAGTTATCGATATATGTGTTCCTATTACCATTTTCTTAATTGTTTTGGGTTTGTTATTGTAGGTCTTTTCCTTCTCTTGTGTTTCCTGCCTAGAGAAGTTCTTTTAGGATTTGTTGTAAAGCTGGTTTGGTGGTGCTGAATTCTCTTAGCTTTTAATTTTTCTGTCGATTCTGAATGAGATCCTTGCTGGGTAGAGTAATCTTGGTTGTAGGTTGTTCTCTTTCATCGGTTTAAGTATGTTCTGCCACTCCCTTCTGGCTTGCAGAGTTTCTGTTGAAAGATCAGATGTTAACCTTATGGGGATTCCCTTGTACGTTAGTTGTTGCTTTTCCCTTGCTGCTTTTAATATGTCTTCTTTGTACTTAATTTTTTATAGTTTGATTACTATGTGTCTTGGTGTGTTTCACCTTGGATTTATCCTGTATGGGACTCTCAGTGCTTTCTGGAGTTGATTCACTCTTTCCTTTATCATATTAGAGGAGTTTTCAACTATAATCTCTTCAAATATTTTCTCAGTCCTTTTCTTTTTCTCTTCTTCTTCTGGGACCCTAATTTGAATGTTGGTGCGTCTAATGTTGTCCCAGAGGTCTCTGAGACTGTCGTCAGTTCTTTTCGTTCTTTTTTCTTTATTCTGTTCTCCAGTAGTGATTTCCACTATTTTATCTTCCAGGTTACTTATCCATTCTTCTGCCTCAGTTATTCTGCTATTGATTCCTTGTGGAGAATTTTTAATTTCATTTATTGTGTTGTTCGTCATTGTTTGTTTGCTCTTTAGTTCTTCTAGGTCCTTGTTAAATGTTTCCTGTATTTTCTCCATTCTATTTCCAATATTTTGTATCATCTTTACTATCATTACTCTGAATTCTTTTTCAGGTAGACTGCCTATTTCCTCTTCATTTGTTTGGTCTGGTGGGTGTTTACCTTGCTCCTTCATCTGCTGTGTATTTTTCTGTCTTCTCATTTTACTTATCTTACTGTGTTTGGGGTCTCCTTTCTGCAGGCTACACTTTCGTAGTTCCCGTTGTTTTTGGTGTCTGTCCCCAGTGAGTAAGGTTGGTTCAATGGGTTGTGTGGGCCTCCTGGTGGAGGGGACTGGTGCCCGTGTTCTGATGGCTGAGGCTGGATCTTGTCATTCTGGTGGGCAGGACCGTGTCCGGTGTTGTGTTTTGGGGTGTCTGTGAACTTATTATGATTATAGGCAGCCCTTCTGCTAATGGGTAGGGTTGTGCTCCTGTCTTGCTAGTTGTTTGGCATAGGGTGTCTAACACTGTAGCTTGCTGGTTGTTGAGTGAAGCGGGGTCTTAGCAGGCACATGTAGATCTCTGAGAGAGCTTTCACCGTTTAATATTATGTGGGGCCAGGAGGTCTCTGGTGGACCAATGTCCTGAACTTGTCTCTCCCACCTCAGTGGCTCAGGCCTGACACCCGGCTGGAGCACCAGGACTATGACTGTGGAGGCTTGGTGAATCCAAAATTTGATGTAGTAGGCCAGCGGGCTGGAGACTCTGGGAAGAATTGCAGCCCAAATGAAAGCTGCTGGCAGAATCCCCTGTGTGTTTACTTTTAAGAGACTACTCTCCCTCTCCCCTTTATTATCCATGAGACTTATAAGTCTCACTTTTCTTTTTTGTAAAGGGATGATACTAGTAATATCATTTTCATATTCTCTGAGGATTGAAGTACATTGTTTCTATTATTGTTATAGTTTTATTAATTTCTGGGCTGACACTTCTCTAGGCAAAGTGTTGAATAATGTTGAAAAGCAAAGAAAATTTCTGTAAGAAAATAATTACTTCTTAAATTTACTTTTGTCAATTCAGGTGCATTGTTTTACATTCTATCTGAAAGTTTATTTTTGTGAATTCAGATGAGTCGCTCTCCATTAGGTTGTTCCAAAGCATAGTGTGCTGGTATATTTGGAGTTGGGTTTTTTTCCTATGAACAATCACCAATGAAAAATGAAATGCTAATTTGATAAATCTTTTGTAGAATTATAACAATTTTCAGTCAATGTTTAACACACTTTATTTCAGATAATTTAATATGTAAAATGCATTGGTCTCAGGAGAGGTCCAGAGGTCAAAGAGAAATGTAAGGATGTGGAAAAAAAAAAAAAAAGGAGGATTCTTTTTCTATTCTGTTCTGTCCTTTATTTCCTTGGCTGGACTTTGGAGTAGGCTATCAGGTATACCTTTAAAGTAGGTGAAATCCATGGCTTTATTTTCTGCTTTTGTTACTGGTTTAATATGGAGACAGCCATGGAGCCATTTGAAGTCATCTTTTGCAGCAATTTTGAATGGGAAAATAGAATTGAAAAAGGCCTTACTATTATCTGACAGCCTGTTTGTGTATCAAAGTTAATGAGAGGTTTGCAAATAGTCTGAAGAGGCAAAACTTCCTACCTCTCAGTTTGGACTGCTTCCACAGAATACAGTGATCCAATTTTAGAGGAGATTTGGAATTGCCAGTACCTAGGACTGGAAAATAAATCCAACATTGTTCCAACCAGCCTGAAACGTCTGGTCACTATAATTACGCTGAAATAATACTTAACTAAAGCTGTAATTTACTTGTTCTTCTCTACTTCACATTGCTTCTTGGGAATAATATTTATTCTGTATGCTTAGCTAAATTACAATTGTTATAAAGTAATGAGTTAAGAATGGTATTTGATTTTGTTCTTTGCTCATATTTTTACATTGACATTTAGATCTTCCAGCAATCTGAAAATATTTTTATAAATGATGTAAGGTTGTAGGCTAAGTTTTCTTTCTCCCAGATTGCTAGTCAGTTTATTAGTAACACTAACTGAATAATCCATTCTTTCCTCATTGACTTGAGAATACATGTGTTGTTCTTACATATAAATGGTGATATTGCTGCATTCTGTTTTGTTTCATTTATTTATTCATTCATTAAGCAAATAGGTCTTGAGTACCTACTGTGTATCAGGTGATATGTTACAAAGTAGGAATACATTAGTAGTTGAGACAGCCATTTAGTAAATGTTTTATATATAATGTACAGTCGCTAATAAGTGCCACAAAGGAGAAAGGTGTTTAATGCTATGAGAGCTTACTACAAGACATTTATCTATTTCTGAATGTTACACTGTTTTAAGTATACTACATTTTGATATAAGATAGTACCTTCCTCATTAATCTATTTCGAAGTCTTTTATGTAGTTTTATGTATTTTACTTAGATTAGTTTTAAAGTTTATATTAATTCCTTTTGAAATTGTATTGAATTTATGGACTAACTTTGTGAAAATCAACATCTTTATAATAGTGACCCTTTATATCCAAAAGTATATGTTTTCCATTTCTTCTATTTTCCTGTATATGTATCTTTAAAATAATTTTTTTACTGTGGTAAAATACATATAACATAAAGTTTACCACCTTAACCATTCTTAAGTATACAGTTCAGTGGTATTAAATACATTCACATTATTGTGTAACTATCTCCACCATCTACCCACATAACTTTTCATCTTGTAAAACCGAAACCCTGTACCCACTAAGTGATGTCTCCATTCTCCCCTCCTCTAGCCCTACCATCCACCATTATACTTTGTGTCTTTATGATGATTTTGACTAGTCTAAGTTCCTCATGTAAGTGGAATCATACAGTATTTGTCTTTTTATGACTGGCTTATTTCAGTAGCGTAATATTCTCAAAGTTTATTCATGTTAGTGTCTTGTAGAATTTCCTGTCTCTTTAAAGTTGAATGACATTCCATTGTATGTATATACCATATCTCACTTAGCCATTGATCATATAGTAATTCTATGTTTAATTTTTTGAGGAACATGATACTGTTTTCTGTAGTGGCTGTACCATTTTACATTTCCACCAGTGGAGCACAGGGTTCAGTTTTTCTACATCTTCAGCAGCACTTGGGGTGTGGGGTGTGTGTGTGTGTATGTTTGATTTTTGGATAGTAGCCATCCTAAATGGTATGAAGTTGTGTCTTTTCATACTTCTGATTTGCATTTCCCTAATAATTAGTGATATTGAGCATCCTTTCATGTGCTTACTACTCATTTGTATGTCTTCTTTGGAGAAATGTCAATTTAAGTCTTTTGCACATTTCTTAATTGGTTCATTTCCTTTTTGTTGTTGAGTGTTAGGAGTTTTCTGTATATTCTGGATGTTAATCTTTTATCAGATGTATGACTTACAAATATTTGGTCTTATACTGTGGGTTGCCTTTTTATTCTGTTGATAGTATCCTTGAATGCACAGCATTTAAAAATTTTATGAAATCCAGTTTTTCCTGTGTTTCCTTTTTGTTATTTGCACCTTTCCTGTCATATCCAAGAAATATTGCCAAATCCAATTTTGTGAATCTTATGAGCTGTTTCTTCTTGTAAGTGTATAATTGTTTTAGATCTTATATTTAGGTTCTTAATTCATTTTTGAGTTAATTTTTGTGTATGGTTTCAGGTAATGATCCACCTTCATGCTTTTGCATGTGAATATCTAGCTTTTCCAGTATCATTTGTTGAAAAGACTACTTTTTTCCCATGGAGTGGCCTTGGTACCCTTGTTGAATTGAGCGTATATGTGAGGGTTTATTTCTGGGCTCTGTAGTCTATTCCATTGGTCTAATGTGTTTTTTCCTCATGCCCATACCACACAGTTTTGATTACTGTAGCTTTGTAATAAGTTTTGAAATTAGGAGTCCTCCACTGTTTTCTTTTTCAAGATTGTTTTGGCTGTTCAGGGTCCCTTGAGATTCCATATGATTTTTAGAATGGGTTTTTCTGTTTCTACATGAAACAATATTAGAATTTTGATAGGGATTGCATTTGAAGTAGATCACTTTAGGTAGTATTGACATTTTAATAATGTTAAGTTTTCCTATCCATGAACATGGGATACGAGTCCATTTATTTGTATCTTTTAAAATTTCTTTCAGTAACATTTTGTAGTTCTCACTGTGTAAGCCTTTAACTTGTTTGGTTGAGATAATTCCTAAGCATTTTATTCTTTTTGATGCTTTTGTAAATGGAAATGATTTTATAATTTCCTTTTCATATTATTTTTCTTTGCGTATAGAAATGCACCTGATTTTCGTGTATTGACTTCATGTCTTGCTACTTCACTGAATTCATTTATTAGTTCTAACAGTTTCTTTTTGGAATCTTTAGTGTTTTCTACACATTAGATCATATCATTTGCAAAAAAGATAATTTTACTTCTTCTTTTCCAGTTTGGATGCCTTTTGTGTCTTTTTCTTGCATAGTAGCTCTGGCTAGAACTTCTAGTATTATGTTGAATAAAAATGATGAAAGTGGGCATCCTTGCCTTCTTGATCTTTGATTAAATGTTATCAGTCTTTCACTATTGAGTATGATGCTCGCTGTGTGATTTTTGTATTGGATTTTATTATGTTGAGGTGTTTTCTTTCTATTCCTGTTGAGTGTTTTTATCATGTAAGTGTGTTGAATTTGTCAAATGCTTTTTTTCTTTTTTGCATCAATTGAGATGCTGATGTGTGTTTTTTTTTTTTTTCATGCTGTTGATGTGGCATATACACTGATTGATTTTTCTTTGTTGAACTTTCTTGCATTCCAGGAATAAATCCCACTTGGTCATGATCCATAATCCTTTATACGCTGCTGAAATTTGTTTGCTACTATTTTTTTTTTTTTTGAGGATTTTTGTAACAATGTTCATAAGGAATATTGGTCTGTAGTTTCCTTTTTTTTATAGTGTCTTTGTATGGCTTTGGTATCAGGGTAATGCTGGCCTCATAAAACAAGTTAGGAAGTATTTCTTTCTCTTTAAAGTTTTGAAGAAGTTTACTAAGGTTTGGTATTAGTTCTTCTTTGTATGTTTGGTAGAATTCATCAGGGATTTTCTTTGTTGGGAGATTTTTGATTAATTATTCAATGTCCTTACTAGTTATAGGTCTATTCATATTTTCTTTTTCATTATGATTTACTCTTGATAGGTTTTATGTTTTTAGGAATTTTTCCATTTCATCTACGTTATCGTAATTTATTGGCATACTGTTCTTTTAGTACTTTCTTGTAATCCTTTTTACTTCCTTTCAATTTGTAGCAATGTCCCCACTTTTTTTTCTGATGGTAGTAATTTCAGTCCTCTCTCTCTCTCTCTCTCTCTCTGTCTCTTTTCTGAGTCTGTCTAGCTACAGGGCTTTCAATTTTCTTGACTTTATTTTAAGAAACAGCTTTTGGTTTCATTGACTTTTTAAAATTCCTTTTGTATTCTCTTTTTTGTTTATCTCTGCTTTAATTTTTATGATTTCCCTCTTCCTGGTAGTTTTAGGTTTAGTCTGGTCTTCTTTTTCTAGTTACTTAAGTTGTAAAGGGAGGTTGTTGATTTGAGATCTTTCTTGTTTTAAGTGTTGATTTGAGATCTTTCTTATTTTTAGTATAAGCATTTATAGCTATAAGTTAGCCTCTCAGTATTGTTTTTGTTGCATACCCCATTATCCTGATACTGAAACCAAAATATTTTAGGAAAGCGACAAATCATTGTCTCTCGTGAACATAAGATGCAAAAATTCTTAGGTAAATCTCAGCAGGTCTAATCCAGCAATATATATAAAGTAAAGACTATGAAGAATTTATCCCAACAATGCAGATTTGTTGCAACATAAAGAAAATCCATCAGTATATTTCTCCACATTAACAGTATCTAGGGTAAAAACCATAATCATCTTAATAGATATACAAAAGATACTATAAATGGAAATATGCTTAAACTGATTAGGATCATGTATGAAAACCTGCGTATAATATCATAATTACTATATTAGATAGAACATTTTCCCTGTAAGATCAAGAACAAGGTGTGATGTTTGCGCTTACCACTTCTATTTGATATAATACTGAAAGTCTTAGTGCAGGAAGGCAACTGAAGAGAAAAGAAACATTCTAATTGAGAAGGAAGTAAAATTGTCTTTATTCACAAATTACATAATCTTGTATATAGAAAATACTAAAGAATGATTGAAACAATAATAGTTTAAAGACTACCGGACCTGGCACTTCCCTGGCGGTCCAGTGGTTAAGGCTCCACGTTTCTATGCAGGGGGCCCGCGTTTGATCCCTGGTCAGGGAACTAAGATACCACATGCTGCATGGTGCGGCCAAGCAAAATAAAGACTACCGGACCTAATAAAAGAATGTATTAAGATCACAGGATATAAAGTTAATAAACAAAAATTCATGTATTTCTATAACTAAGCAGTGAAGAATTAGTAAATGAAATTTATTATTCACAGTAGCCAAAACATGGAAGAAACCTGAATGACCATCGATGGGTGAATGGATAAAGAAAATGTGGTACATATATACGGTGATACTATTATTCAGTCTTAAAGGAAATCCTGCCATTTGTGACAATAAGGATGAACCTGGAGGACATTATGCTAAGTGAAATAATTCAGGCACAGAAGGACAAATACTACATGATACTACTTACATGAAGAATCTAAAACAGTCAAACTCATAGACGTAGAAAGTAGAATGGTGATTGCCAGGGACTGGCAGGAGGGAAAAACAGGGAGGTGTTATCAGAGGGTACAAAATTTCAGTTATAAATAATTTCTAGAGACGTATATGGCATAGCACCTATGGTTAATAATACTGCATTGTATACTTAAAATTTTTCTAAGAGGGTAGTTTTTTAAAATTTTTTTAAGGAGTATGATTTTATTTCCTTCTCATTTATATTCAGATGCTTTTAACAGAAGTTTGAAATTATCTTTCTCTGATTTCATCTCATTAGTTTCAAGTGATCTTAGTGCCACTCTAAATACATATACACATGCATATATATGTATGTTTCTAATAAGCATACCTCATAATTATTTCTCTATTCATTTGTACATTTTTGATTGTACTAGTCATATGAAAATGAAAAATTCTTTCAAAATCTACCAAATTCAAGCATCTGCATTAAAATTTGGGACTTAACCCATGGCCTAGAACTCTGTATTTAGTACCTTTGACTCAGTCAACTGAACAAGTTCTTGCTGCACATTTTGTGGCTTTTTTCTTAGGCCAGCTGCAAGTGCCTGTTTGCTTTGATATTGGTCTTTTACAGTTGGTGACTTCTAAATATCACAAAATTGGCTGGTATGGATAAGGATAAAATAGCCCAATCATTTAAAATATACATACATGAGATCCATTATGATGCTCATTTGGGAATTTTGTCTGCACTTTACTTAAAGTTAATAGATCTGAGGCTTCCTTATTCCTTGTTCCTAAAATAAATCTACAAGTCAGATCCGCAGATCATTAAATGTAATTTAAGTGGGCTTTATTTTAAATTATACTTGTTTTTTAAAACACTTCATTGAGGTATGACTGATATAAAAAATCTATACATATTTAATGCATACAACTTGATGAATTTGGAGGTGAGTATGTATCCATTTCAGTGAAACCGTCCCCACAATCTATGCCATAAACATCTACATCATCTCCAAAAGTTTCCTCCTGTCCTCTTTATTTACTTCTTTTGTGTGTGATAGGAACATTTAAAATAAGATCTAGCCACTATGGGTTTAAAAACCAAGTGTAATTAAAATAATAACAAGAGGCTTCCCTGGTGGCGCTGTGGTTAAGAATCTGCCTGCCAATTCAGGGGACACGGGTTTGAGCCCTGGTCTGGGAAGATCCCACATGCCGAGGAGCAACTAAGCCCGTGCACCGCAACGAAGTGTAGCCCCCACTCGCCACAACTAGAGAAAGCCCGTGTGCAGCAACGAAGACCCAATGCAGCCAAAAAAAATAAATAAAATAAATTTATTTAAAAAATAATGGCAATTATAATTAAATGATAACAAGTATAATAATTAAATAATAAGTATAATTAAAATAAAAACAAGTATAATTTAAAATAAAGCCCATTTATAATAGCATTAAAAATCATACAGTAGGAATAAACTTAAAATATGACAGAACTATAGAGTTAAAATTACAAAATATTTCTGAGTAAAAACAAAAGTAAATGGAGACTTACACCACTTGAATTTGTCAGTTCTCTCCAAATTGATTTACAGTTGAGTGTTATCCCAATCAAAATCACAGTAGGCTTTTTTAAAAATAGAAATTGACATGGCTATTCTAAAATTTATATGTATGCAGAAAATAGCCAGTACAGTTTTTAAAAAGAATAATGTTGGAGGCTTTACATTATTCAATTTCAAGACTCATTAAAAAGTACAGTGCTACAGTAATCCAGACATTGTGTAGTGGCAGAAAGATAGACATATATATTAGTGGAACAGAATGGAGAGTCCAGAAATAGAGGCACATAGATGGCCAATTGATTTTCTGCAAAGATGCCAGGGTAATTCAACCGTGAAAGGATACGCTTTTAACAAATTGTGCTGGATCTACTGAAAACACATATTGAAGAAAATGAATAGGTAGGCCACAGACTGGGAGAAAATGTTTGCAGTACCTATGTCTGACAAATGAATTGTATCCAGAGAATCTATGTAACTCACACTTCAATAAAAAGTTAAGCAAACCAATTTAAAAAATTGGCGAAAGACTTGGCATTTTACAATGGAAGGCATACAAAATGCAAATTAGCACATGAAAACTACTGAACATCATTAGTCTTCAGGAAAATGTAAATTAAAACTATAATGCGATACCATTACATACACCCTGTAGCAGTTTACTATTCTTGAGATTCTTATCTCTGGTTCTCTATGTACTTGTGGCTTCTTTCTCTTTTGCTATATTCCTCCTCTTTACTGTCCTCTTTTCTGTCTTGCGGTTTTTGATTACTTGGGCTGCTTTTCTTCTTGTGTTTCCTTACTTTGCCTATTCTACTTCCTGTTGACTTAGTCAGTTTTCCAAAAGAATAAATATAGTTGGGTAATACTTTATTGTATGGCACAACTAATATGTTTGTCCACCTCATTATCCGCTGGCTTGTCGATAGATATGTGCCTTTAAGGATAAGCATTTGTCCCAATCAGGTACAACCTGAGTACTCTTGAGATTATCAGGGTAAGTGCCTATTTCATTCCTTGCTTTATGCCCAGTGCCCAGACCAACAGTTGTCCCTAATAGGATGTTCAATAAATAATTTGTTGAATGAATGAGCTACCTCTGAGGATGAGGTTGAATGTGGCTCCTTCCCTTGTAAGGGGACATGATATGTCATGTTCAGAATATAATTCTTCCAAAATGATACTTTCAAGGAACTATGCAACTTCTTGTTCTTTTTGAAGATCTGGAATAGCCTAATACTTAGGAGCACTGACCCTGGAACCCGAGTCTCAGTTTGAATCATAACACGCAGTTTTACTGTGTTTGTGACTTTGAGCAAATTACTTAATCTCTTAGTGTTTCACTTCCCTTACGTGTCAATGGAGATAACAGTATCAACCTCATAGCATGTATTGTTGTAGGGATCAAATAATTTAATGATGTCAGGTGCCTAGGAAGAGTACTTGGCACTTAGTATAATGGGAGGGTTCATAGTTATTATTATTACCATTATTATTATTGATTTGGAGGGGAAAAGCATTACTAAAAACAGGTACAGAATGTAAGTCGGAGTCTTCAGAGCCCACAACTTCTTTTATCAATGTAATTTTTTTTCAGGCAAGCCTTTTCTCCTCTCACTCCCCCTTTTAAGAGAAGTTGTTAAATTATAGAGGTATTTAAACATTAGAAATCACTGTGGAACCTTACAAAAACACTTTGAAGTCAGTAGAGAAAAGATATACAATAAAGCTTTGCTCCATGTCTATTTCATCCTAACTTCCCTTTGTGGCAACTACTGTGTATTTTTTTATTCTCAATTCCAGGCCCCTCCCTTAGAGGACAGGCATGCTCAGTGCCTTAACCCTCACATCTCTGATGCTGTCATTCATATCTGTTTGGGGGAACCTTTAATTATCAACCCTAGAACATTCTATAAATCTTCATTAGGAAATTCCTTTTGAACTTTTGCTGAAAAGTAGTTACTGTGCACTGTATGTGTAGCAGCTGTTTGCCTAAGTTAAAAAAAGTTGACCGTTTTAATTTGCTTTAAAAATATCCACTGGCACTGGTTCTCATTACAGATGTGTGGTTGTAACATTTCATTTTTAAAATGTGTATCCATCTTTTTTCAGTTCTAAAGGAGTCCAAAGAAACCATCTAAAACCTTAAAAATAACCACTAAACCTACAGTGTTTTTGGTTTTTAAAAATTCTCAAGGGAGGACATTTTTTATCTTGGACTTAAGCTTCATACAGGGTGGCCCATTTAAAAGAGGCCCGGTACACAGCCACATGATTAAATAGGAACTGTTTTAAATGGGCCACCCTGTAAATCAGGATTTTTTTTCCAATGGATATTTACTTCTTTGCACACTTGTGAGTTTAGTTCAAGTTTTCAGTTACTATGCTTGATAAGCATCCCTGAAATTTGAATTTGGGCACCTCAGTGACATTGAAATGCACAAATCTGAGTTCAGAGACATTAAGAAACTTGTAAATTTGTGTTTTGAGAGATCATGTTTGGATCTCTTTGAAAATTTGGCCAACATTCTATGCGAATCTCCTTTTTCAAAACATTTTTTTAAATGGATGAAATACAAATAAACTGAAAATGGAAACTTTAACATAAACAGTAATACAGCTTTGGACTTTCTTTTACTGGAAATCTTTAAAAACAGGAAAGATGTCCACTTTTTTTGGAATAGGTTAGGGTCAGTGGTTCTTAATATTTTTAATCCAGAATTTCTAAGCATACTCTATTCTTTTTACTTACCAAAAGTTAAATCTGTGCTAGAAATGAGATAGAAATAATACCTCATTTGAACCATAATGTATCTGATTCAGGTTTTGCTCAAACCTGCTCCCCAGAACGTGTAGGGCAAAGAGTAAGAATTTAAATGAAGGCACACGTACCATGTGTCATCATAAATATACCTGAAATCACAAATCAGAACAGGAAGAGAAGCAAGAAAATGAATCCTTGGCACTATTTGAAAATGGTGCTTTGTAATGCAAGAATCTTTTGCATTCATGCTATCTCAGAGAAAGATTTGAGAACTTCAGCATTTCTACCTCTTAATCCTCCCAACTCCCAAGAGCGGTGTGCATTTCCCATGTCAGTAGTAACACAACCCACAAACTTTCGTGGCATTCTGATGCAGTAGCCTTGTGTTTTGAGAAATGTGGAGACATTTTTCCCTAGGGGCTGAATGGTGTCATTCATGAGAATGGATGCTTTTGGTTATGTGCCAGTGATGAGTATTGATGTAGTTGTGTTCGTGACATTTAGTCTCAGGTAGAGTTCTCGCTTACCACATCTTAACGTAATACTGTTAAACTCAAGTATGAGTTTTACTGATTGTAGAAATCTTAACATTTACTTTAAATATAAATAGAATCTGTGTCTCCAAATTTGTATGCCTCTACTAATTTACTACCACAGGGGTCTTTCTGTACATTTCCTGGACTCTAATGTTTGCCCAAAGAAGTTTTTCTTATCTTAGTACATTATAGGTCATTGTCATCTTGGGACCATGGTTAATGGCTTGGATGGAACCTACCACCTTGTTTTAATTCTACACATTATAGAAAACAGTACATTGGGAAAACAGATTAGAAAAACTTCCAGATAAAGTGTTTGTATAAATTGGAAACCTGAGAAGGAAAAACAAAATGAGGAGTTATAACAGCTAAATCTGGCCTAGATCCATCAGCTTTCTCTTTAACATTCCTAGTAAACTCACATTTTCAGAGGTGTTCTGTTAAAACATAGGATGAAGATTACAAGTGGTATCTTATAATTTGAGTTCTTCTTAACTCTTAAAATATTCTACATTGTACAAGCCAAAGTTAAATGATTGATGTATACTCTTAAAATAACAAAAAGGCAATCTAACAACTCTGTGGTAGCCTTGATGTTGCTGACTGACTTTATTTTTACTGAGTGGCCTCAATCCAAGACAATGTTCTGATTATTATGTTTTTTCCTAAAGAAGTATGGCTTGTGCTCAGATTTAAAGCATTAACAGACCATTTAAAGAAAATGTTATAGCATAACTACTGCAAGAAAGAGCTCCTGGGCAAGGTAGCTATGCTTTTATTTGCTTGAGGAAAAGGTTTCTTTTATTCTATAATGTGAAGCTCCATCTTGAAAAAAGTATTGACGTGGATCCAAATGAATTTCCTGGTTGCTTATGTTACCCCCATTGGGAAAGAAGGTGGTCTCGGTGGTCATTTCTTACATTACTCAGGAGCACACTGTGCCTGATGAGCAGAAATCTGCCATTTGGACATTGAGGACACCTGGACCCCTAATTACTCAGCTGCTTCATTCAGGAAACTTTCACCTGACATCAAGAGGCAACAAGATAAATAAGTATGACTGATTTTCTGTCTGCTTGTTAGATGTCCACCTTAGCCAAAGAACATCTGGTTTGAGGTATTGAAGAAAAACAAAAAAACAAGGAATGACTTGTTTGGTAGCCGTATCATGCAAAGAAAGTCCATTTAATTTTAACACAACAATTTTAATGCACAGTTTATTTTATTTCAGACTTAATATTTGTTCATTAAATGATGACGTGTTATTTGAGTACTGTAATGATAGTCTTACAAAGTGAAAAATGGCCTTAATACTTTGTTATGTTTGTGTATTAGTTTCCTAGAGCTTCTATAACAAAGTATCAAAAACTGGGTGGCTGAAAACCCCAGAAACTCATTGTTCCATGGTTCTGGAGGCTAAAATTCCAAAATCAGGGTGTCAACTGGACCATGCTCTCTCTGAAGGTTCTAAGGGAGAATCCTTCCTTGTCCCTTCTAGCTTCTGGTGTTTGCCAGCAGTCCTTGACATTCCTTAGGATGGAGGTGCATCACTCCAGTCACACTGCTGTCTTTTCCCTTTGTGTCTGCAGCTGGTCCTCCCTCTGTGTATCTGTCTCTGTGTCCAAATTCCTCCTTTTTATAAGGATATTGAATTAGGGCTCACCCTATTGAGCTTGCTTTAACTTCATTACCTCTGTAAAGACCCTATTTCCAAATAAGGTCATATTCTGAGGTACTGGGATTCAGGACTTACACATATCTTTTTTATTTTTGTTTATTTTCTTTTTCTCCACATATCTTTTTTGATAATCCGTGACCGTTTGTTTTTTATTATTTTAAATGTGAATATACAATATTTCAAAAATTGGTAAGCTGTACATACAGCTTAAACAGCAGTATGATGCTTAATCGCTTGTTGTTTACTACATGTTTTGACAAAATAATGATTTTTTTCCACAGAGTGGAACAACTTTCTCGTGTGTACTAACTAGATAGAAGCTGCAATAAATGAGTTCTCATTGTCCTTAGATCAACTCAGGCTCTAGCTCAAGTTCTTCTTACTCAAAGAAGTATTTGATTGTTTGATCTTATTCCTTTCTCTTCTCTGAACACCAGTAGCAGCTATGGTCAGTACCTTCTAGAATCACTCTAAACTCATGTATTATTTGGTATTGGTGCTTGATCACACCAAGAGTTGGCAAACTATGGCCCAAGGGCCAAATCTTGACAGCTGCTCGTTTTTGTACATCATGTGTAACTAAGAATGCTTTCTGCCTTTTTAAATGGTTGGAAAAAAATCAGAGGAATAATAATATTTTGTGACATGTAACAATTATGTGAAATTCACATTTTACTGATCATTAATAAAGTTTTACTGGAATATAGCCATGCTTCTTCATTCATTAATGGTTGTCAGTGGCTGCTTCGTTGCTACAGTGGCAGTGGTGTAATTGCGAGAGAGACCTCATGGCTCACAAAGGTGAAAATATTTACAGTCTGGCCTCCCATAGAAAAAGTTTACCAATAATTTATTCCCAACCTGTTAGTCTACCTCACATATGAAAAAAAAAAGTAGGTAATCAATATAATTTTATGTTCGACTCTAAAAAGGACAGTTGTACTGGTTTATTTGTATGCTTGTTTACCAGTTGCTACATATTATTTTTAGATAATATAACACAAGGACTTGGTGTTATTCATGTTTGTGTTTCTCAGCCTTTAGTGGAGGACTGGTTATGGTTCAATGAATATTGTTAAACAATTAAATTTATATGTAATTTAAGATGTGTAAGTGTGTTGGACAACTAAGTAGCATACCTAGAATATTTAGCTGATGTAAAGAAATTTACCCCAGGTCCTCCAACATACTGATGATAAAGCCGAAAGCAGAGCACATACAGACTCTTAAATTTCCACCTTTCATCTATAATACACAATCCAAAATGAAAGAATTTAGTGAGCTGCAGATGATTATTATTCTTGTTAACTGGATCTGGGAGTTTAGTACTCAATGTGATTTAATCTTAGAAAGAAAATACACACAAACTCTCCTCCTTGTTTAATTTGAAAAACACCTCCTTCTGATGTGACTCCTCTCCAACAGTACTCCCATTTTGTTTCTTTTTCACAAAAATTAAAAACAAAACTCTTTTATGGGGATAAGAGCAACGCTCTCTTCTATCTTTGCTCTTTTAATTATCTGTGTGGTGATTTAGCCTTAAGACATTAGGATGAAGTTAGTTGCCAGAATAAAGTTAATGATGGCTGGTTTGGTACCCTTTCAAAATCTGCTGTTTTGTTTTCCTAGCAAATAGATTAAAAAGAGACATTTTAACTATCAATATTTTATACATTTAAAAATATAAATATTTTTATAAATATAAATATTATTTTTATTCCAGAGGTGCCGCCAAATTGTTCTTAAATTAAGTTTTTTAGAGAGAAAATGTGTAAGGGCTTTAACTATAAAGCGTATGTGAGTTTAAGAAAATTGAGGTAGTTATACTAAATTGAACCATGGTTTTTCTGTTATGTGTTATTCCTATAACATTTACTAAAAGTGCTACAGACAACCTTGTTAGTTTTCTACTTCCTCACCAATCCCCTTCTCTCACCCCAATCTGGAATAGATTGTTGTAGACTATTGCATTTTAACAGCATAATAAAGCTGTGAAATATAGCGAATATACCTATGTGAAAATATAATAAGGGTAAACAGATTAATTTGACACTTTCTTTTTTAAAGTTAAAGCTTATATATATAGAAAATTAGAAAATTAGTGTTTCCTTTCTGGCACTGTTTATTTTCCTCTCTGGTTTTTAAAAAAATGAAACATCTCTTTCACTTAACTTTTTTCACTTAGGATTTTAAGAACACATCTATAAGTAGAAACAAGCTCTCTGAACTTAATGAGGAATTGAATAGTACAATATGAACAATATAATTTGAAATGTTAAATGTTATTTCGATTCATCCACCTGTGAAAGATATATTTTGACAATCACCTGAACATAATTTCTTAGGCTTGTGAATCTCTCGAATGAGGCGGAGCTCCCTGAAGCTGGGAGAACTCAGGTTGTGTTATCTCATATTCTGGTTCCTTATTAATACTGAGGGAGACAAATTGTTACACTTGTTTGAATCATGGGAACCTCTGGGCTCCAGGGCGTGGAGCATTACACTTTCCCCTTTTCCCTCTCAGAGTGGCCTAAGGATTCTGTCTATAAAGGCTAAGCAGAAATTCGCCAAGGGGTTTGAGATGTGAAATTTGTTCACAACAAAACAAGCTCGAATTCTTCTGTGGGAACCTGGAGTTATTTGGGGAAGCCAAATTCTTATGGGCTGAGATTTTTCTGGGATTTTTCTCTGTTTATCAAACACTCTGTGTTTGTTATATGAATGGTATTGGTATCTTTAAGCTACAAGGAAAATTTCACTATGAATATAATAATAATCACATACCTAATTAATCAACCTGTCTCTAAGTATCAATTTTAATCTCTGTAATCTTTATTATAACACATCTAGTATGATGAAATTAACCCTACACTTACTGTTTTAGTATTTCTGCATTAAATCATAATTTTTACCAAGTTTTAGTTCGGGAAAATTTTACATTAATTAGTAGGGTGATTTCTGAACTTTGTTCCAGAACCCCAATGATTTATGCATATGTGATTTATGCGTAAGGGTGCCATGGATTTTCCCAGTTATGTATTTTTAATATTTACAATAATTCTTGAGACTTAAAAGATGAATTTCGTGTCATAAGCGATTTGAATAAATAGAGAGGAAGCCATTGATTTGCATTTGACTTGGAAGATTTTTTTGTTTAACCTTCCAGTAGATTTCTTTTTCTGGGTCTTGATATGAAAAGCATTTGATGTTCCAATTCTCCATTTTTTTTCCTCTTAATCCTATAAACTTAACTATTGTAGCTTGTTATACATTTGTTTATTTTTCCATGTGTTCCACACTTAATTGTCAAAAAGTCATTCATAATTTATCTGTCGTCCAACAACCTAGTGCAAGCACCCGAACTGGATATATGCTTACATCGTTTTAAATTTTTTTTTTTTTTTTTTTTGAGGTACACGAGCCTCTCACTATTGTGGCCTCTCCCGTTGCGGAGCACAGGCTCTGGGGGCCCAGCCGCTCCACGTCATGTGGCATCTTCCCGGACCGGGGTACGAACCCGTGTCCCCTGCATTGGCAGGCGGACTCTCAACCACTGCGCCACCAGGGAAGCCCCATTTTAAATTTTTTATTTTATTTTTTATTGTTTTAGAAACTGAAGTAAATGATGTATGAGGTCCTTTCAGTTCCTATGAAAGACAGTATTACAGAGTAATCAGGGGGTTGATTTTTAAAGTTTGCAGTTAGACTCGTGAGAGTTAGAATCCTATTTCTGCCACTCATTAAATGTGTGACCTTGGATAATCTAGTTAAATTCTTCAAGCATAAAAATGGAAATAATAGTACCTACCTTATGGGCCATTTTGACATTTAAATCAGTTCAATACTGTCTAGCAAATAGTAAATTCTCAATATGTATTATAAATATCATTTGCTGTTACTTTCCTCATTGCTGTTATTATGGTGACTATAAATCTTATGCCCTTTCAGATTCATTGATTTTTTTCTTTTTTATATACGCTGCTGCGAAAAAATTATATCATAATCTGACACTTTTTTGAATAATTTTTACCTGTTCCCCAAAGCATACCAACTATAATAAAATTTTTAACGTTTTTTCCTTGTGCTGTTGTTTTATTCAGTAAACATTTATTGAGTTTCCACTATGTGCTGTTTCATTCCATGATGAAAAAGATCAAGTCTCTACCATCATGTAATTACCACTAATGTAGTATTCTTATGCTATAAATATGTGTGTACAGATTTCAAAGGGTATAATTAGTTCTTCTTTGGATAGGTGTTAGAGATGACTTCATAGAAGGGGAAACATTTGATCAAGACCTTAAAAGATATAATGGTATTAAACAGGTGATAAAAGGAGATGGCATGTTGAGGGAGTACAGCCAGGCCTTCTAGGTAGAGGCAGACTTGTAGAAGCAGTGGCGTATGTGTATGGGTTTACAGGAGGAAAAAAATGGGGGCTCTTTTCCTTTGGCATCTTTGCAGTTCTGCCTGCTACGTCTACATGTGAAAATGTTAAGATTTCGAACGTACACCCTTTGATTCTCTGCCCTGGTATCTTCTACTGCATAATATAATGCCACCCCATGCTGTTGGCCAGAGTCCTACAGTTACTGGCTCTTTCCTGCTAACACCGTATTCACAAGTCACATGAATTGTAGGTATTTTTTCTAATCTAAGAGACAGCTATCTATGTGCTTTAAGGTTTTGATCTGCTCTAACAGTATTTAGTGTGTGTTCCCCACAGGGCAGAAGACTCCTTGGGACCTGAGATCCCAGTGAAATCAGATGGGAGGTAAATCCCATCGAAATAGCTGTCCTTCATCGCCTGTATGTTTTTCCTTAAGAATGTTTTCTTCTTCAACACAACAGTCCTTTTGATTCTTTCTTTCTCACCTCTTTCCCTCCCTCTTTCCTTCTTTACTTCCTTCCCTCCCTCTGCCTTTCCCCCCTTATTTTCACAAACATATATTTCATGCAACTGGCATTGTGTTAAATGCTGAGAATACAAATCTAAATAATACATGCTGTCTCCTCTACAGTCTAGGGGAGAAGAGATAAATGAGCCACTATAAACGTGTGATGTAATATGTGCTGTAAGTGCTGTGGAAGCATCTAGGAGGGTGGATCTGTTGTTTACTACCACAATAGTGCTGCATAACAAAAAGCCATAAAACGTCAGTGGTAAAACCTCAGCATTTGTGTTTATGTGTCTGCGATAGTAGATTAGGCAGCTCTACCAGTCTTGACTGGGTTCTGTCCTCTGACTGATCGATCTAGGGTGTCTCGACTGAGAGAACTGGAGTGACTCATCTCTACTCCGTGTGTCTTTAATCCGCCAGCGTACTAGCCTGGGCACATTTTCGTGGCAGTGGCAGAGTGCAGGAGCACAACTTGAAATGCTTCAGTGCTTCTTAGCCTCTCCTCTGCTTGCTAACATCCTATTGGCCAAAGCATACAACATGATTGAGTTGAGAGTTATAGCGTGAAGACACTTGAAGTTACTTAGCAATGGGAATGAATATAGTGTGTGGTAAAGAGTTAGGGCTATCAATGCAATATACCACAGAGAAGCATCTAAATTAAACTAGGGATTAGGGAAAACTTTCCAAGGGTGGTACCCCTTGAACTAAATTTTGGAGGAATTAGTTGAGTGAAAGAAGAAACAAAGGCCAGAGAGAACATCACATACAAAGGCCAGAAGATATGAAGCTCATTGTATCGTCAGCTATCTTCAGGTAGTTTTTGATATGTCAAATGGGAACAAAGGATGCATGGCTGGAAATAAGGCCAGAACTGAAGGCAGAAGCCAGATTTCTAAGGTTTTTATATACAAAGCAAAGGAGTTTGAAAGTTGTAGGATTCTGTGATGGTTCTAAGCCTAGGTGTTAACTTCTATTTTATTGATATTAATTATTATTACTATTTTTATTTGCTACTATGGAGCTAGTCCTTATGCAGATAATATATAGACTGGTAGTTGGTACATGACGTATGTTTTAATATTTTTAACACGTTTAGAAGACTGCACGTTATTTGTTGTAAGCAACTAGAAATACAGACTAAGAATTTCATAATGTTGTTAATTTAAAGATTAACACATGACTTTCACTGATAATGTGTGTAAATATCTATGAGTCTTATTTATACATGCCAAAATTTTAAATTAAAACCAAGAGATCATTTATTATATCCTATAAGTTTATTCTCGGTAGAATTGTTATATATAATTGTCTTAACGTCTTTTATCACTTTTTTATCCATGTTCTTAAGAAAGACTTAAAATGCATTTTTTCTGGGCATACTAAATTTTATTTTGATTTGAGGAAAATTGTGGAAACTAGAGATAAACTTTTTCATCGTTTTCTCAGAACGAAAGTGACCTATCATTGTCCAGTTTACATATTCTAGAAAGATAATTGTCTTGTACACCTCCTGATTGAAACTGAAGCCCTTTGTGAAGGAGCAACTGGAATATATTATGTATTTTCATGTTGGCAGGCATGAATATTTGTACAATTAATTTCTGAGTTGCTTAATTGGTAATATAACAGTTTTGTACTGTTTTCCGTATATTTTAATTTACAGGTTTATTTAGTCAGTATTACAGTATATGAGACTGAAACCATTGTTTTGGGTGATAAATTAAATCCTGGAAATAAAAGTACTTTAGGAGAGAGATTATTTACAACAGTGGTATTAATTATTACCAGGTGGTTTTTCTAGAATGCTATTTAAGGAAGTGTAATTAAGTTATAGTTTTGGCACAAGTTTGCTTCAGTTAAAAAAATGACAGGGGAAGGGAGGTTTCTAGTCATTACACCCTTATGAATTTGACATCAATCTCAGTAAAAATTCTGAGATCTGTAATGAATGAGTAGGAACCTACATGAATTCACAATTCATACTTGAGTAAAATAATTTCCCGTCCTGATTGAGTATGGCAGTAGAGTACAAAATTTCAACAAGATGTTCTTATGGGTGAGATGGAGAATTATAGTCCAGACAAAGGCAGCTTTGATAGTTGGTTCAGCTCTTCCCGGCCCACAAAGCGTTGATTGGTGAATCTTTCGTCTCAAGGATATCTCTTAGCTTACAGGATTTTATATTTGGCTTATGACTTGTTAAACACTTAAATTATAGGTTTTCATTTCTTTTGTTTATTTAAAAATTTTGGAACCTTTTTTCATCAAATGAAATCTTGGGCAGGACCCCAATATCTAGGCCAAGTAAATGCCGAACTGCTCAGATTCAAGCGAGGATTGGAAGTGGTGGTCATTGGAAAAGGATACGCCCCTTTAGAGAGAGGGTGCATGGTTTCTTCAAGTAGATTAATGGTTGCCTGGGGATAGGGGTGAGAATGGGGATTAGCTGTAAATGGGCATGAGGCATCTTTTTGGAAGTGTTCCGTAATCCAAACTGGATTATGGTGATGGTGGTACAGTTCTTTAAATTTACTAAAAATCATTGCATTGTACACTTTAAATCTGAATTTTATGGTATATAAATATCTCAAACTGTTTAAAAAAGATCCTATTTAGCCGAAAAAAATTTAAGAAAACTTTTGTCACATTTTTGAAGACCCATCATGTAAAAGATAGATTTGATATTTTATCTAGTTCTAGGTGGCAAAACTAAGCCCAGTGTATGGAAGTTAGCAAACAGAACTTCCCTTACTGTAAGGAATGTCTCTCCAAGAGGGGCAGGGGTAGGCATAGTGATAGTGGGTTATGGGGTCTTTAAGAGGTTTAAATGACATAATTCATGTCAGGCACATATAAAGCACTCAATAGACATTTACTGTTCAAAGAAAAATAGAGGTGAAGATCCAAGTATATATGTATGTAGTGTGTAATATGTTTTTGTATGCACTTATATAAATATGTGTGAGAAAGCAAATGTGCTAAAATGTTAACAGTTGGTGATACTAGCTGAAGGATATATAGGTGTTCATTGTGCCATAATTTCAATTTTTCTGTTGATTTGAAATCTTTCAAAATAAAAAGTGGGAGAAAAGAGAGGAGGAGGGGTTAGGCTGACAGGGTTGTGAAAGCAGTCTTTCTCAAACACTGTGTGAAAGTGTAATGAGACCATCAGTCAGCATTCAATATCTGAAATAGAGAAAACTAGATTTATTTTTTATTACCGTAAAGGAAAGATATATGCTGGTCAAGCACGATCTCGCAGCAGGGAAGATTGCTGATCTTACATAGAGTTTTCAGGAAGCATGGAGTTCAGGGATTGATTGGTGTTTTCTGGAGGCTGACATCATCTGTAGATGAGAGGTTACTCAGATGAGACTGATGTGCATTGGTTGATACTCAGAGGCAAGTTGAGTCCATTCCTAATTGACTTTCAGAAGTGAGGAGCTGCCACTGTTAGGTGATCCAGATGAGCTTTAGTCAGGTTCTGGCGGCTGCTTACCGGAGCTACAGAAAAATCCTTAGTTTGTAATAACTTTAAAAATTCTCAGCTGGTGTAAATTTCTTTTAAATAAATTTATTGATTTTATTTATTTATTCTTGGATGTGTTCCGTCTTCGTTGCTGCGCGTGGGCTTTCTCTAGTTGCGGCGAGCGGGGGCTACTCTTCATTGTGGTGCGCAGTCTTCTCATTGCGGTGGCTTCTCTTGTTGCGGAGCACGGGCTCTAAGCATGCGGGCTTCAGTAGTTGTGGCACACGGGCTTACTTGCTCTGCGGCATGTGGGATCTTCCCGGAGCAGGGCTCAAATCCGTGTCCCCTGCATTGTCAGGTAGATTCTCAACCACTGCGCCACCAGGGAAGCCCCAGCTGGTGTAAATTTCAGTGCCTAACGTATAGAACCACAATGAGTATCTATAGAATGAGTAAGGGAGAAATCAGACAAACCAGCTGCTTGTTATTATCACAACCATCATCTCATTGTTTAAAACTGAAGAACCTTGGGACTTCTCTGGCAGTCCAGTGGTTAAGACTCCGTACTTCCACTGCAGGGGGCATAGGTTTGATCCCTGGTCAGGGAATTAAGATCCCACATGCCACGTGGTGTGGCCAAAAAAAATCAAAAACAAAAAACTGAAGAACCTTGACCTTCTAGCACCTTAGGCTGCAGTGTATTTGGAATCCCATTACTAATGTTTTTAAGTCATATTGGACTCTCTTTGCTTATGTCGGTGTTGCCTAAATTGATTTTCAGTGCTTCATAACTAAGTGGGCTTAGAAAAATGATTATATACACAGTAAATACCTTGAAAACCAAAAGTTTCTTTCCTCCAGAACTTTTCAGAGTGTCTAAAATAGTAACATGCATTGCAAATCTAGAGAATAAAATATATTTCCTAAATTTATTTAACTACGGAGTAGTATTTTTCTGGGTAACAGTTTGGGAAGTGCTGTTATAGTATGCTCACAATTATCTATTTTGCTAATTTTCTAAATATCTGTATAGTGCAAAATTCTCCTCTCTCTAAGTGATCATCTCACAGCATGTAATTCTGAAGTTTACTATGGCTAACGCCATGGGCAAATCTCTTTAACTTTCTTGAATCTCTGATTCCCAGTCCATGAAATGTGCTTGAAAATTTGGGTTAAATTTGTGATTATACTGTGTCTATATCCAATGTTATAGAAAGTTAATTTTTGACTGTTAAATTTCAGCAATAATAAGATAGTTAAATCCTTGTGTTTTTTAATGTTTTGAGGGCCTAAGGGATTAAAAATAACTTTCTTGAAGTTATTACGTATCTCTCTACAAGCTTTAAAAAATTATTTAGTTATACAAATTGAACCGAGTTTCCTTTATATTGTTAATCGTAATCTTAGATAAATGAGCATTTAAGGTTAATTTGTCTAATTTGTTACAGTTTTTGCACATTTAACATGGTATTGCAGAAAAAGAATTATGGATGAAATAACTTCTGATTTGTGACCCTGAGATGGTTATTTAACCTCTCCGACCTTTATTTTCAGTCTGTTTAAAGCAAGATGGACTAAATCTTTTAGGTTCTTCCCTGATCTAACAAGCAGTGATTGGTATACTTCTCATTCATTCTCTTTTCTGTCCTCAAATAAGGAGTGTTTATAACCATTTGCTTTATGCTGCTGTTCATTAGAGTTTGAATATGGGGCTATTTGCTTCTTAGGAATGTAGGATATGTGAGAAAAATTGCCTTAGAATTGTTAGAAGAAATTCATATACATATTAGGCTAATTTTGTAAAATTCCTCAGATGCATATTTCCATGCCTTGTGCTCTGTTAATTCTCAATGAGCTTTCCTAGGTGAGTATTTGGTTTTTACCAAGTTTTCTGATGTTTTTCTCTTTCCTATTTCTTAAAAGCCATTTCTTTCACACATAAAAATTAGTAAATGTCCATTTTAATATTCACACTGCCTCCCTTCCCCTATCCCACACTTCCCATTTCCTGATCCTGTTCTATGTTTTCTTTTTTCCTCTGTCATCTTTTTATCATATAAATCATTTATTTAGTAATTTATCATGTATATTGTTTGTTTTATCCTTTCCTCATTGGAATGCAAACTCCACTCATTTTTTTAACCTGTTTTGTTCATTGATGTATCCTAAGCAACTTAGCAAGCACCTGTTGCATACAAGGTACTCAGTAAATATTTGTTGACTGAGTATTAATACCTATAGTAATGAATATTGATAGGTTATTTCAATGCTTTTTCAAAGTTTTACCCTGTGTTAACTTTTGTTTTACTTTAAACAAATGTATTTATTAATATATCTCTTTTTTCCCCATCAGTATTGTAAATTTTGCATTGTGATGATAATTTCATAATCTTGCTTTTCTTTTTTTTAAACTTTTTTTTTTTTAACATCTCTTTGGAGTATAATTGCTTTACAATGGTGTGTTAGTTTCTGCATTATAACAAAGTGAATCAGTTATACATATGTCCCCATATCTCTTCCCTCTTGCATCTCCCTTCCTCCCACCCTCCCTATCCCACCCCTCTAGGTGGTCACAGAGCACCGAGCTGATCTCCCTGTGCTATGTGGCTGCTTCCCACTAGCTATCTATTTTACATTTGGTAGTGTATATATGTCCATGACACTGTCTCATTTTGTCCCAGCTAACCCTTCCCCCTCCCCATATCCTCAAGTCCATTCTCTAGTAGGTCTGCATCTTTATTCCTGTCTTGCCCCTAGGTTCTTCTGATCTTTTTCTTTTCTTTTTTCTTTTAGATTCCATATATATGTGTTAGCATACATTATTTGTTTTTGTCTTTCTGACTTACTTCACTCTGTATGACAGTCTCTAGGTCCATCCACCTCACTACAAATAACTCAGTTTCGATCCTTTTTATGGCTGAGTAATATTCCATTGTATATATGTGCCACATCTTCTTTATCCATTCATCTGTTGATGGACACTTAGGCTATTGTAAAAAGAGCTGCAATGAACATTTTGGTACATGACTCTTTTTGAATTATGGTTTTCTCAGGGTATATGCCCAGTAGTGGGATTGCTGGGTCATATGGTAGTCCTACTTTTAGTTTTTTAAGGAACCTCCCTACTGTTCTCCATAGTGGCTGTATCAATTTACATTCCCACCAACAGTGCAAGAGGGTTCCCTTTTCTCCACACCCTCTCCAGCATTTATTGTTTGTAGATTTTTTGATGATGGCCATTCTGACCGGTGTGAGATGATATCTCATTGTAGTTTTGATTTGCATTTCTCTAATGATTAATGATATTGAGCATTCTTTCATGCGTCTGTTGGCAATCTGTATATCTTCTTTGGAGAAATGTCTATTTAGGTCTTCTGCCCATTTTTGGATTGGGTTGTTTGTTTTTTTGATATTGAGCTGCATGAGTTGCTTGTATGTTTTGGAGATTAATCCTTTTGAAGTTGCTGCATTTGCAAATATTTTCTCCCATTCTGAGGGTTGTCTTTTCGTCTTGTTTATGGTTTCCTTTGCTGTGCAAAAGCTTTTAAGTTTCATTAGGTCCCATTTGTTTATTTTTGTTTTTATTTCCATTTCTCTAGGAGGTGGGTCAAAAAGGATCTTGCTGTGATTTATGTCATAGAGTGTTCTGCCTATGTTTTCCTCTAAGAGTTTTATAGTGTCCGGTCTTACATTTAGGTCCTTAATCCATTTTGAGTTTATTTTTGTGTATGGTGTTAGGAAGTGTTCTAATTTCATTCTTTTACATGTACCTGTCCAGTTTTCCCAGCACCACTTATTGAAGAGGCTGTCTTTTCTCCACTGTATATTCTTGCCTCCTTTATCAAAGATAAGGTGACCGTGTGTGCATGGGTTTATCTCTTGGCTTTCTACCCTGTTCCATTGACCTATATTTCTGTTTTTGTGCCAGTACCATACTGTCTTGATTACTGTAGCTTTGTAGTATAGTCTGAAGTCAGGGAGCCTGATTCCTCCAGCTCTGTTTTTCTTTCTCAAGATTGCTTTGGCTATTCGGGGTCTTTTGTGTTTCCCTACAAATTGTGAATTTTTTTGTTCTAGTTCTGTGAAAAATGCCAGTGGTAGTTTGATAGGGATTGCATTGAATCTGTAGATTGCTTTGCGTAATAGAGTCATTTTCACAATGATTCTATTGATTGGATTGATTCTTCCAATCCAAGAACATGGTATATCTCTCCATCTATTTGTATCATCTTTAATTTCTTTCATTAGTGTCTTATAATTTTCTGCACACAGGTCTTTTGTCTCCTTAGGTAGGTTTATTCCTAGGTATTTTATTCTTTTTGTTGCAGTGGTAAATGGGAGTGTTTTCTTAATTTCTCTTTCAGATTTTTCATCATTAGTGTATAGGAATCATAATCTTGCTTTTCTTATGTCTTAAGATATTTATACTTATTTCATAAAGGGTTATAAAATTCTAAAAATATTGTCAAAGTTCATTTTAATAAGATATGAATATATACTAAAGTAAAGGACGGGGGATGGATGTTGAAAAATCAAGCAAGCAATGAGATAAATGATCATATCTAGAAAAACTGTTGGCTTAGGGGTTTTTTTTTAACATCTTTATTGGAGTATAATTGCTTTACAATGTTGTGTTAGTTTCTGCTGTATAACAAAGTGAATCAGCTGTATGCATATGTATATCCCCATATCCCCTCCCTCTTTCATCTGCCTCCCACCCTCCCTATCCCACCCCTCTAGGTGTTCACAAAGCACCAAGCTGATCTCCCTGTGCTGTGCAGCTGCTTCCCACTGGCTATCTATTTAACATTTGGTAGTGTATATATGGCAATGCTACTCTCTCACTTCGTCCCAGCTTACTCTTCCCCTTCCCTGTGTCCTCAAGTCCATTCTCTACGTCTGTGTCTTTATTCCTGTCCTGCCCCTAGGTTCATCAGAACCATTTTTTTTTAGATACCATATATATGTTAGCATATGATGTTTGTTTTTCTCTTTTTGACTTACTTCACTCTGTATGACAGACTCTAGGTCCATCCACCTCACTTTAAATAACTCAATTTCGGGTTTTTTTTAATGGCTGAGCAATATTCCATTGTATATATGTGCCACATCTTCTTTATCCGTTCATCTGTCGATGGACACTTAGCTTGTTTCCATGTCCTGGCTATGGTCTTAGGTATTTATTTAATTATTTTAAGTTACTTGTCACTTTGGCTTTCTCAGAGCCATTGCTAATTGAATTCATTTCTTCCTTTGGAAAACAGGTAGATAAAATCATAGAGTTAAAAAGGTTAGTGGTATTAAAAATTGAAGAGTAAGGAGAATTTGCATGTGTTTATGACTGTCTGATTACCTTAAATGACTGCTCATGGTCAAACTTCTGTACTTTTTTTCCCCTTTGGACAGAGGGTAAATCAGTCTCAACAAATATTGGGTAAGAATGACATAAACAGTATGATGTCTGTGTTTGCGTGTGCTGTCTAGTACCAGGTTAGCTGACTGGAGTGTATGCTAGGACTCCAGCCTGCTATTCACTCTAATTCCAGTTAGGAGAAATTCCTGGGTATTATAGTAATACCTAGCCTATAAAAGTATAATCAAATAAGTGGTTTTAAGAGAATAAGGAAACTTTCTTTTGGGGACAGAAAGTCACCCAGGGCCTTCTTACATCAAGCAGTAGTCACAGTGTCCATTCCAAAGTAATATCAATTACCTGAGGTAGAAAATGTTCAGAAAACCAGAAGTAAAAAAAAAAAATCAGTTACTAGCTCCCAAGACCACAGCAATTACTTAACCACAGTATCCAGAATAATTTAACCACATTAGAGTTTATAGCCAGTGGTAAGTACTGAAAGCAACTCAGCATCCAAGAAGACGCACACAAGGTAGTAAAGAAATGACTCTTTGTCCTTTTATGTTTAGTTCCTGGATCTTCATGAGCAGATCTGCTTGTGGGCCTTGTGTTCTTCAGGACTGTTCTAGCACGCTCTCTGTCATGGATTTTTACTAAACTTACTTCCTTAGCTTCTTTTTCAGACTCTGTCCCCACACCCCAGCTTTACTGAAGTGTTATTGACAAATTGTTAAGTTATTTAAAGTGTACAATGTGATGCCTTGATATACATTGTGAAAGGATCTTTTAATTGAAGAATCCCTTTAATTAAAACTTATTCAGTCCTTCCACTGTGTTCTTAATCAGGGCTTGAAAATTTGAAAACAAGTATTTTAGACTCAAAAGCTGACCCTGTCAAATATACTAAAGAAGAATAATATAGAATTCTGTGATACATTCCCCAAGTACAGGCACTATCTTGTTTTGTTTTGTTTTGTTTTTAATGTCTTTTAGAGGGCAATGGAATGTTTCTTGGAAATTATTTCCACATATAGGACAGGAATAAATTTAGCTTTATTGCTCTTCCTCTAATTGTTTTTATTTGTTTATTTTATTCTGCGTTACCCATTAAATTTTTTTTCTTTTTTCTTAATTTCATGACTGTTGCCCAATTTACTCAGTTTAGTAAGATTTAATTTTCTTACAAGAGTTATAAAAGTGATTTTCTTAAAATATGATTTTCTTATAATTCTTGAAGACAAAAGTTTTTGGGATTTAAGGATTATAGCTGCTTGCATACCCAGAATAAATATCTGAAAACACATTTTTAAAATCACTGAATCCAGTCCCCTCCTTTCATTGTGGAGGAACGGAGGTACCCAGAAATGCTACTTGCCCGAGGTTACAGTACTACTTAGTCACAGAGTAGGAACCAGAACCAGGTCATCTAACTTTCAGTCTAATTTCTTTTCATCATAGCTGATTGCCTCTTCTTTGTAGCTGATGACCAGGATGCAGTGAGACTTGGCGCTGCATTATTGTAATCTTCCTAATTGGATACTGGCCATATGAATTGTATCTGTTTATTCTCAGCTCCCATCTCTGGCCCCTCATTCAGCTGGTGCCGTTTCTTCTTTGAGCGGAGGCAGTGACTACAAGGAGACTCAGCTGGGTTGCTAATCCTCCTGCACTGAGTACCCTGCCTTAGTCCTCAACTGAACAGCATGGAAAGGCATTATCTCCAAATGAAGGGTCAAATTCCCCAGGTGCTTTTTTGTGACTCTAGAACAAAAATAATAGGGTATTTGTTTGAAAGTAAATAGTATACACATTTTATGTATTATTCATTCATTCCCTTAAAAAAAGAAAATTTTCTGGCTTTTTTTTTTTTTGATAAAAAAATATGTCATGACCTTTTAGTATTAATTAGGCTGATTTCTTTGGTAGAAAATAATTTGGAAAATCCCTGTCTCAGGCAAACTGGGAGTGTTGGTAATGCTAATAATTTATATATATGTATTTAATCAGATCAAAAAAGTTTTCTCATTTCAATAAAGAAAATAACACTTATTTAAAAATATTGTTTGATACATTTTTACCTTCTTTGAAATTTCTCTTTTGTTTTATACTGTGTTTTTGTACTAATATCACACGTATGTTTGTATGACTTAAAAAGAGAAAAATATACACGTGTTGTATATGCTTACTGGATAAGTTTGTTCTTCTTACAGTTAACGGCCATTAAAAGAATTTGGGGTTGACGCTCAACATCATACATCATTAAGGAATTAATTGCAACTTAAACCAGCAATGAAATAGCACTACACAGGGCTTCCCTGGTGGCACAGTGGTTGAGAGTCCGCCTGCCGATGCAGGGGACGCAGGTTCGTGCCCCGGTCCGGGAAGATCCCACATGCCGCGGAGCAGCTAGGCCCATGAGCCATGGGCGCTGAGCCTGCGCGTCCGGAGCCTGTGCTCCGCAACGGGAGAGGCCTCGACAGTGAGAGGCCCGCGTACCGCAAAAAAAAAAAAAAAAAAAAAAAAAAAAATAGCACTACACAGCCATTAGAATGACTAAAATCGCAAACACCCAGTGTTGGAGAGGATGCGGAGCAACAGCAGCTCTCCTTCATTACTGATGGGAATGCAGAGTGGTACAGACACTTTGGAAGGCAGCTTGGCAGTTTCTTACAAAACTAAACATACTCTTATTATATGATACAATAAACACACTCTTTGGTGGTTACCCACATGACTTGAAAAGTTACGTCCACACAAAACTTGCATGAATGTTTATAGTCACTTTATTCAGAATTGCTAAAACTGGGAAGCAACTAGTATGTCCTTCAGTAGTCAAATGGATAAACAAACCATGGTATATCCATACAGTGAAATATTATTTAGTAATAAGAAAGAGTTATCAGGCCATGAAGACATGAAGGAATCTTAAATACATAATGCTAAGTGAAAGAAGCCAGTCTGAAAAGGCTACATACCATATGTTTGCAACTCTATGACATTTTAGAAACGACAAAACTATGGAGACAGTAAAGAGATGAGTTATTGCCAGGGATTGCAAAGGAGGAAGGGCTGAATAGGCAGAGCACAGAGGATTTGTAGTGAAACCATTTGTATGATACTGTAATAGTGTATACATATCATTATACATCTGTCAAAACCAATAGAGAAACTCATGCAGAGTTACCCTTAATGTAAACTCTGGACTTTAGTTAATAATAACGTATCAATCAATACTGGCTCGCTAATGCAAAATGTTAATAATAGGAAACTGGGCATGGAGGGAGATGAGGGGATATATGAAACCTCTCCGTACTTTCCACTCACTTTTTCTATAACTGCTTTAAAAAATGAAGTCTATTATAATTATTTTAAAAAATAGAATTTGGGATTGATTTCTTTTCAACAGTTGGTGATAAGTGGATGTATGAAGAATGGGTCTGTGGGTAGATACATCATGAGATATATACATTTACATAGGATCTGGAGGTTAGCAAAAGATTCTGATAAAGAATAATGTGTCAGAATTTCCAGAGACATTGAAAGTGTATCACCGTACTCAGGAAGCATCTAGGCATAAATTACTAACTAAAGATGTCAAATAGGGGTTCAACAGAGAGTAAGATAGCAAATATCTAGCATCTTCCTTCCTTTTCTAAAAAAAACTTTATTTTCTTTTTTAACTGAGGTTAGAAACTATTGAAATGAAGTTTTGTTGTTTTCTGGAAACGCATAGTGACTAGTAATATTAAGTGTGTATTTTTAAAAATTTGTTTTCTGTGTTTTGGAAATGTTTCTGTAACTAGGTCTTACTCTGTTTTACTCTGTACTTTCTATTAAAAGATTTTTCTTTTTACTTTAACAGATGTCTATGTAAAGGCTATCTCCCAATTTTAGACTGTTAGGCTTACACATAGCACCCAAAAATACTGAAAGGCTTAGTGGTAAGTTCAGCAGAATTTTTGGAACAGTATCCCATGGTTTCATTCAGCATACATCCTCTTCTAAGTGTACAGAATAAGAAGTATAATTTCACCTCATGAATAGTCTTGCTTATTTCATACTTTCATTATGCACTTGACAAGGGAATTGCAGAGTCAGCTGCCCTAGTGATCACTGAAACATTTGATCCTGGAATTGAATAAAACCAATCCTGTTTGGGTGAGAGGATAGGGTATAAGTAGCTGTGCCACTGTCTTGATTAAGTGGAGTCCAGCAAGAATGCTCTGGACTTACTTGTTGTGACCATAGTTATCAAAGTTACATGATAACTAAAATAGAGTCTTGTGTGTTATAGCAATGAAGCTACTGCAGAAGACCAGGGGAGGGACAACTTTTTCAGGAACGTTTCCTGAAAGACCTTTAGTGGAAGCTGGTCCAGCAGTACTGGTGTTGTTACAGGCATCTAGGCAGTATGTGAAGGATTTGAGCATCAGACCTTTTTGGTTGGGAATAGACCCAAGACAAATCAGTCAAGGCATCAGTGAGTAATAAGATAGGTGTTTAATGGGGGGAGGGGAAATCAAAAGATATGTATAAGTACCAATTACCTGGATTTTGTCTTTAAGTGACTTAAAGATATTATATACATTGCAGAGCAAAAAGAGGTGACTATGGCTAGGTACAGTGGCTTTCATTTCTATTTTCCAGAAACCATTAAGACAATATCTAGCTTTCTGCATTTGGGAAAATAAACTTAGCAGAAGTAATATGAGAAAAAATGCAAATTTAAGCTGAAGAACTAACAATCCTGAAAATTAAAATAATATACTAATCAAAATCCCATCCGTATTTATATCTTTAGCTGGTTTTAAGTACTTTACATGTTTATGTTAATGATTATTCTTAATAGAAAAGTATATAAAAGCTTGAGGTAAAACTTGGTAATTATTTGTACATTTTGTATAAGAAGTATTTTAAAGTATTCTTTTTACTAGAGATGTGGATTGCATTCATTGTTTTATCTTTGAGTCAATTATTTCCCTTTGATAACTTTGTACTTCTTCTTTGGTGCGATTTAAATTAACTTAAAATAATGGAAGAGAAACTTTGTTCCGGCAGCCCAAAGAATTAAATATTGAATATGTCAGTGATCATAACAGAAGATTTTTGTCATTGTGGAGTTTACTCTCTGATGGGGACTTTTTCTTCTCTTTCTGTTCTGTTGGTTTATTTGTTTGTCCTTGCACCAGTAGCACACTACCTTAATTACTATGGCTTTATAATAAGTCTTGTAGGAAATCTCCTTCTACTTTGTATTTCAAAAGTGTCTTGACTATTCTTGGGTCTTGACTCTCTCACATAAAGTTTAGAGCCAATTTATATATTTTTAATTGCATTTTCTATCTTTGTGTGCTGTTTTCCCCAACTTTATTGAGATATGATTGACATTGTATAAGTTTAAAGAGTACAATGTTGATTTGATATACTTGTTTATTACAAAATGATTACCACCATAGCTTTAGCTCACACCTTTATCACGTCACACAGTTACCATTTCATTGTTGCGGTGAGAACATTTATGACTTACTCTCTTATCACCTTTTAAGTGTATAATATAGTACTGTTAACTGTGATCACTGTGCTGTATGTAACATTCCCAGAACTTATTCATCTTCTAACTGGAAGTTTGTACCCTTTAAGCATCATCTCCCTGTTTCCCCCACTCCCAGCCCCTGGTAACGACCCCTCTGCTGTCTGTTTCAATGAGTTCTGCCTTTGTGTTGATGATATTTAAATTGCTCTTATAGCTGAAAAACGTGCTGGCTTCCTTTATTAGTTGAAATAATTTGTCTCCCCATTATTTTGAGTTTTCTGTGTAGATACTCAGATTATATGTGAATAAGAACAGTTTAGTTTTTTCTTTTCAATACTTATACAGTTTAAACCTTTTCTTGCCTTATGTTGTCGCTGTAATCTTAAGTATTATATTGATTAAAAGTGGTGATAGTGGGAATCCTTATATTGGTCTGAATTTCAAAAGGTTTGAATGCTTCTGAGTATGTTGTTCCCTATATGGTTTTTGGTAGATTCTCTTCATCAGATTAAAGAAAACCTTTTTAGTCGTACTTTGCTAAAATTTTTGTCGTGAATGGTTGTTTAGTGATTTTCCTACGTCTATTGATATGATCATATAGTTTTTCTATTTTCATATTTTATGGAGTTAATTATATTAATAGATGTATGGGTTTTTTTTTTGTTGTTTGTTTGTTTTTTGTGGTACGCGGGCCTCTCACTGTTGTGGCCTCTCCCGTTGTGGAGCACAGGCTCCGGACGCGCAGGCTCAGCGGCCATGGCTCACGGGCCCAGCCGCTCCGCGGCATGTGGGACCCTCCCGGACCGGGGCACAAACCCGTGTCCCCTGCATCGGCAGGCAGACTCTCAACCACTGCGCCACCAGGGAAGCCCTAATAGAGTTATGTTTTGCTCTTGCTTTCCTGGCAGCCAAAAAAAGTATACCCAGCAAAGCTATCCTTCAGAATTGAAAGAGAGAGAAAGAATTTTCCAGACAAGTGAAAGTTGAAGGAGTTCATAAGCACTAGACTAGCCTATAAGAAAAGTTAAAGGGACTTCTTTGAACTGAAATGAAAGGATGCTAGTCAGTAATAGTAAAATGTATAAAAGTACAAATTCCACTGCTTAAATTCAGAATACACAAATGTTTTAATGGTGGGTAAATCAGCTATACATCTAGTATGAAGGTTATAAGACCAAAGTAGTAAAAATAATCATAACTACAATAATTTGTTAATGATACACAAGCTAAAAGATGTACATTGTGAAATCAACAACATAAAAATGTGATGAGGGGAGGGTAAAACTACAGTATGAAAATCTGAGAAGCAGTAGAGCTGATGGTGTCCCAAAATGAGTTCAAAGGCAGGCAAAGACCAATGTCCCAGCTTGAAGATAGGCAGAGGGTGCATTCTCCCTTACTCCTCCTCTTGTTCTGTTCAGGACTTCAATAGATTGGATGAGGCACACCCACATTGGAGAGGGTAATCTGCCTTACCCAGTTTACGGATTCAAATGTTAATCTCACTCATAAATACCAGCAAATACATATCAAACTAATGTTAACTACCCCATGGCCCAGTCAAACTGAGCCATAAAATTAACCATACCCATATCAATTTGGGCACCCATATCTCCTTAAACTATACTTAGTCTCCAAATAAAGACAATAACAAGGTCATAGTTCTGCCTAACGTGATAGTTATCCAGCACACAACTGAAAATGTGCTAACCCCTTCCCCAGAAGATGAGGTTAAGTCCTTGAGTGATGTTTATACTTCTCCTTGGTGTTCCTAGCTTAAATACTATGATATAAAATGAATAACAGATACTGTTAAGGCCAATACATTTTATGTTACATGAGGAGGGAATATTAGAGAGGGAAGGAAACAGATATTTCCCCGACATTCACATTCACACACACACACAAACGTATTCATAACAAAATAAGGGAATACTCATGACCGTTACAGTCCTCTTTCTATAACTGGTCATATGGTTGTAGCTGGTATTGATAACTGCCTTCTTCCACTACCTAATCTGTATTCCCCTGCCTTCAGCAAGCACCTCAGCTGGTTGTGATTCTTTAACTGGTGGAGTGACCCAAACCTTCATTCTTGAAGGATCTGAGCTATTAGTAGTCCTTCCTGGATTGGGTTGTAGTTTTCCATTGACCTAATCACAGGGCATGGTAGTACTATGAGACGTCCTAAGGGATCTCCTATATTCCAGAAATACTCTTTCTTACCTCCACTGTGGAGTACCAGTCTATTTTCCACTGGGTAGTCACTATCACTCACCCCAGCCAACACAGTAACTCCTTCTTTGCTTGTTGATTCAGAAGCATGTGGAATCCACAGTGACTCAGCTGCAGTCTTAAGTTGCATTTCAATGGAATAATTGTGTCAATGGCATAAATGTGAAAGCATTCCTCCCTCTGGAATTAAGACCTCTAGGCCAGTAAATCATAAGGCCATGGGAACGGAAAGCAACAATTTTGCTAGTGGGCCTCTAGGAGTAACAATGAGTGGTGTCTCTCCCATTCTATCCTTTGATTCCTAGACCTGTGAATTCTATGTGTGGGAGAAGCAGCACCATATTAGACGCTGGTTCTAGACTGTATAGTCTTCTGGAAAACCTTGCTCCAGATCTACAAGGTATTGCCAACTTGCTGGCACTGTAACTCAGTCTTCAAAAGGCCATTTCATCATTCCGTCAAACCAGCTGCTTCATGATGGTGGGGAACATGTTAAGAATAGTGAATTCCATAAGTGTGGGCCCAGTGTAGCCCTTCTCTTGCTGTTAAGTGAGTTTCTTGATCAGCATCAGTGCTGTATAGAATATTATGACAGTGGATAGGCATTCTCTAAGTCCACAGATGGTAATTTTTGCAGAAGCATTGCATGCAGGGATGCCAGTTCCATATCCAGAGTGTCTATTCCAGTAGGAATAATACACTTCCACTGCCATGATGGAAGTGGTCTAATGGCATCAGCCTGTTACCAGGTAGCTGACTGATCACCCTGGGGAATGATACCATATAGGGAACTCAGTGTTGATCTCTGCTGCTGACAGATGGACACTCAGCAGTGACCTTGGTGAGTGGAAGCCCATCCTTCCCACCACAGCCACCTTGTTCATAGCCCATTGGGCAATGATGGGGTGATTTGGGAAAAGCTGATGGTATCCACTTGATTGTTAAAATCTTCCTTTGCTGAGGTCACCTATGAGCATTCACACAAGACACAGATACCTTCACTTTTTTTTTAGTTTTTTTAAATTGAAATATAGTTGACGTCTTCACGTTGTTGTTGTTTTGCCTATTTAGAGACATCTGTCAACCTCTTCCCCAAATTTCCCAACTTCCCAAACATACTCCTTCCATGTCCCTTACCATTAGCCACTCATTGGTCATAGCCCATGAATCAGTATAAAATTACACATCTAACTATTTCTTCTTTCAAGTAAACAATTCAGTGCACTGCTGTTAAGTTCTGTGCACTGGGAGGATTTCCCTTTACCACTGTCTTTCAGGGATGTTCCAGAAGGGGACTATAACACTACAGCTGTTCAGTTTCGGGTGGTGTCTACATATCATGCACATTTCCACAGTGGCTGCACCATTTTGCATTCCCACCAGCAATGTACAGCATTTGCAATTTCTCCATATCCTAGCCAACACTTACTGTTTTCCATTTTGTTGATAATAGCCATTCTTATGGGTTTGAAGTGGTATCTTCATGTTTTTTTTATTTGCATTTCCCTAATGGCTAATGATTTTGAGCATCTTTTCATTTGAAATTGGCCGTTTGTTTATTTTCATTGGAGAAATATCTATTCAAGTCTATAGCCCATTTTTAAGTTGGGTTGTTTGTTGTTGTTTTTTTTTTTGCGTTGTGGGCGTTCTTTGTATATGCTGGTTATTTATCTGATATATGAGTTTCAAACATTTTTTTTTCCCATTCTGTGGGTTATCTTTTCTCTCTCTTAATAGTGTTCTTTGATTTATAAAAGGTTTTAATTTTGATGGAGTCCAATTTATTTTTTTCTTTTGTTGCCTGTGCTTTTGGTGTCACACTTAAGAAACCTTCACCAAATCCAAAGTCATGAAGATCTCCCCTTCTGTTTTATTCTAAGAGTTTTATAGTTTTAGGTCTTTGATCTATTTTGAGTTTATTTTAATATATGGTACAAGGTAAGAGTCCAACTTCATTCTTTTGCATGTGGACATCTTGTTTCCCTGCACCAATTGTTGAAAAGACTGTCCTTTCCAGATTGGGTGCTCTTGCCACCCTTATTGAAAATCAGTTGACCATTATATGTTTATTACTAGGCTCTCTGTTCTTTTCCTATAGTCTCTTTGTGCCAATACCACATTTTTTTTCTCTTTCACTCAGCCTGGGCTAAGACAGGCAAAGTGCCTTCCTTGGAGTGGTATTTTCCTAGTTCACACACTGAAAGTATCACCATCTGGGCATTGCTTTTCTCAACTTCAGAGTAGTTTCCTCAAACCTCTCTTGAGGTCCCAGCGTTCTTTCCTATACCTTGAAAACTCTGCTGGTTGAAATCCAAGCTATAGGCTACTATAAAGAAGTAGATGCTTTCAGAATAAATTTTGGCTCCAGGGCTCTCTTATCCTGTGGAACTGTGTTTTCTCATTTTCTCTGACTTCTTTTTCGTTCTCTCTAGTGCTGGTTAAAGTATGCTTTAAATATAAGTTTTTAATATATTACTGTATATTTTCAAATGTTCTTTACCAGGACCATCTAGTCCACAATATGAAAATTGAGAAGAGGACTTTTAAGATCAGCTTTGTCATCCATTCTTGATAATCTGCTTGTATATAATTTGAAATAATAGTTTACACCACTTACATGCATTTTTCTTAGCAGTTTTCATTTTAATTACATCACATGCTTTTTTTTAGTTTTCTACGTGGCTATTATTGTGTTACTGTACAGTTGTCCCTCAGTGTCTGAGGGGGATTGGTTCTAAGAACCCCCTGCAGATACCCAAATCGTCAGATGCTCAAGTCCCTTATATAAAATGACATAGCATTTACTATATAACCTATGCACATCTTTCCATATACTTTTTTTTTACTTTAATAAACAGAATTATTATTTGTAATATTTACACACATAGTCTTCCATGGTAATGTTAAACTTAGCATTTTCTTCAAATGCCCCTCAAAATAACCCACTTTGCCTTCCTAAGTGAATCTTGGACAAGGAAATTCAGTGAAAGTGATCTACTTATGACTATCCCATGTCTCTTTTTCTTTTTTAACATCTTTATTGGAGTATAATGCTTTACAGTGGTGTGTTAGTTTCTGCTGTATAACAAAGTGAATCAGCTTTATGTGTACATATATCCCTATATCTCCTCCCTCTTGCGTCTCCCTCCCACCCTCCCTATCCCACTCCTCTAGGTGGACACAAAGCACGGAGCTGATCTCCCTGTGCTATGCGGCTGCTTCCCACCAGCTATCTATTTTACATTTGGTAGTGTATGTGTGTCCATGGCACTCTCTCACTTCGTCCCAGCTTACCCTTCCCCCTCCCCATGTCCTCAAATCCATTCTCTACATCTGCGTCTTTACTCCTATCCTGCCCCTAGGTTCTTCAGAACCTTTTTTTTTCTTTTTAGATTCCATATATATGTGTTAGCATGTGGTATTTGTTTTTCTCTTTCTGACTTACTTCACTCTGTATGACAGTTTCTAGGTCCATCCACTTCACTACAAATAACTCAATTTCATTTCTTTTTATGGCTGAGTAATATTCCATTGTATATCTGTGCCACATCTTCTTTATCCATTCATCTGTTGATGGACACTTAGGTTGCTTCCATGTCCTGGCTATTGTAAATAGGGCTGCAATGAACATTGTGGTATATGACTCCTTTTGAATTATGGTTTTCTCAGAGTGTATGCCCAGCAGTGGGATTGCTGGGTCATATGGTAGTTCTATGTTTTGTTTTTTAAGGAACCTCCATACTGTTCTCCATAGTGGCTGTATCAATTTACATTCCCACCAACAGTGCAAGAGGGTTCCCTTTTCTCCACACCCTCTCCAGCATTTATTGTTTGTAGACTTTTTGATGATGGCCATTCTGACCGGTGTGAGGTGATACCTAATTGTAGTTTTGATTTGCATTTCTCTAATGATTAGTGATGTTGAGCATCCTTTCATGTTTTTATTGTCAATCTGTATATCTTCTTTGGGGAAATTTTCATATACTTTAAATTGTCCCTAGATTACTTATAATACCTCATACGTAGTAAATGCCATGTAAATAATTGTAAATACAATGTAAATGATATGTGAATTGTTGCCACCACGTGGCAAAATCAAGTTTTGCTATTCAGAACTTTGTGGATTTTTTTTTTTTATTTCGAATATTTTCAATTGGTGGTTGGTTGAATCTGAGGAACCTGCAGAACCTGAAGATATGAAGGGCCAGCTGTATTGGTTATTTGGATATGGTAACAGTTTTCTGGTTGCCAATATTATGAAGTGGTTGTCTTTAAAATTTTGCATTTTGAAATAGTAAATGCCCTCAAAAATGCCTACACAAGTCAAGAAATAACATTGATGACACTGCACTTTTCTCTGGAAGTTTCAGCTTATGTAGGAAAGATGCAATTCTTTGTCCATAGAAAATCGTATACGTACTCTGTCATTTGAGAGGACAATTTGTACTTTATTAAACAGTATCATGATAAATATTTTTCACTTTTGCCTTTCTTAGTTTTACAGTCCTTAATATTGGTATGTTTGATTTTCTTTGCAGGTTTTCTCTAGGTGATTCTAGGAGGCCTCTTCATGAAACAGCAGTTTTGGTAGAAGATGTAGTACACACTCAGTTAATTAACCTGGTAAGAGCATATAATCTTATTTGGTATCTCTCCTCTGCATTCCACTTATATTGGCATCACAACCCAAGATATTTTTAAGAATTTTTTTTTTTTACATTTGGAATTCTTTTTTTGTCAGCTGTATTAAAGTATAATTTTCATGTAACAAAATTTCACCAGTGCATGACTTTTGACAGATGAATATTGTCATGTGACTAGCAACGCAATCATTATATAGAAATATTTCCATCATCCAAAAACATCCCTTTGTAACCCTGTGTAATCAGTCTTTTCTCCCACTCCTGACCTCGGATAACACTGATCTGTTTTTTTTGTTTTTTGTGGTATGCGGGCCTCTCACTGTCGTGGCCTCTCCCGTTGCGGAGCACAGGCTCCGGACGCACAGGCTGAGCGGCCATGGCTCACGGGCCCAGCCGCTCCGCGGCATGTGGGATTCTCCCAGACCCAGGCATGAACCCATGTCCCCTGCATCGGCAGGTGGACTCTCAACCACCGCGCCGCCAGGGAAGCCCCACTGATCTGTTTTTTATCATTATATCAGTATAGTTTTTTCAGAACTTTTTAAAAAACTTTTATTCTTTATTTTAGATGTCTGGAAAGAGAATTGCACAAATATTACAGAGAATTCTCAGATACAATTCACATTCCTATGTTAACATCTTGCATAACCATAGTACAGTTATCAAAACCAGGAATAACATTGGTACAATACTGTTAATAATATTACCAACCTTATATGAATTTCATCAGTTTTCCCATTAGTGTCCCTTTTCTGTTCCAGGAGCTAATCCAGGATAACACACTGTAGTGAGCTGTCATGTCTTTGTGGTCTTCTACCTGTGATAGTTCCTCAGTCTTTCTTTAAAGTCTTTCATGACCTTGACATTTTTGAAAAGTACTAGACAATTATTCTGTAGAATGCTCTTCTTTGTCAATTGGTCTAATGTTTTCTTATGGTTAGAATGTGGCTATGCCTTTTTGTCAAGAATACCACAGAAGTGATGGGCTTTTCTCACTGTATCATATCAGTGGGTTCATGTTGTTGATGTGTTGTTTGTGATCTTAAATTAACCTTGATAACTCGGGTAAAGTGGTATATGTTGAATTTTTCCACTATAGTGAAGTTTTTTTTTTTTCATTTTGTTGTTAATAAATGTCTTGTGGGAGATATTTTGTTACTATGTAAATACTGTTTCTCTGAAAAATTTTGCCTATTAATTTTAACATTCATCAGTGGGTGTAGTCTGAGACCGTTATTACTGTGGTATTTGCATAGTAATGATTTTCTATTTTCTTCTTTCCTTTTATCTTTTAATTGCAGTTATTCTGAAAGAAATAGCTATTCTTTATCACCATTTATTTATTAAATTTTTAATGTACGTATGTATGGACTAATGTGTATTTAAATTTTATTCTTTTGTTCATTATGCAGTAATATTATTATTTATTTTTATTTCTCAAGTTGTTTCAGTGTTGGCCACTAGGAACGCTTTCATGTCCTTTCCTCATTTTTCTATCAAGTTTTTGGTCCTGTGTCTCATAAATATTAGGTATATCAGTCCTTTGTTTGTGGCATATGATACAAATATATTCTTCTTCTGTGTCGGTTACAGTTATCTTTTGACTTTTGTTTTTATGAGCTTTGGGGAGGCATACAAGTATTTTTATTTTAATGTAGTCAAATGCATCAATCTTTTATTTCCTTTGGATTTTGAGTTATAGTTAGGAACACTTTTCTTATACTGAGTTTAAAGAGAAGTTCATCCATATTGTTTTCTAGTACCTGTATGGTTTCATTTTTAACATTTAGATTCCTAACCATTTGTGGTTTATTCTTGTTATTGTGTGAGATATGGATCTAACTATAGATTTTTCCAAATGACTACCCAGTTATACCATCATCATTTGTTAAAAAGTATCTACTTTCCCTAATGATTTGAGATGCCTCCTTTATCATTACTAAATTAGCATATGTATTGGGGTCTATTTCTGATTTTATATTCTATACCACTGGTTTATTTGTCTACGCATGTGCTAATACAACATTTTAAATTATATTGGTTTTATGGTATATCTTAAAGATTGTTACAGCTAGACGCCCCTTCTAATTTTTCTCAGTGTGTTCCTGATTATTCTTATATGTTTATTTTTCCATGTGAACATTAGTATTGAATTTTCTAGCTCCATAAAATAACTTGCTGGTATTTTTATGGGGATTGTGTGAATTTATAAATCAATTTAAAGAGAACTGCATCTTAATGTTGAGTCAGCCTAAGAAAAAGGAATGTCTACATTTTTTCAAGACTATTTTTGTGTCTTACATGAGTGCTTTAACATTTCTTTTTATAGGCTTCACGTATTTCTTGTTAGATATATTCCTAAGTATTTAACCTTCTTATTTGCTATTGCAAATAGGCTTTCTGTATAATTACATAATGGCTGAAAACGCCTGGAATTTACTAAAATACATAAATCTATAGATTTTAGAAGCTGAGCAAACTCCAAAAAGGATGAGCCCAAAGAAATGCATGTTCAAACTGCTGACTATGAACGGCATAATATAAATTTTAAAAGCACCCAGATTTATTACCATAGGGGAACAATGATTTGAAAGACAGCAGAATTTTCATGAAAATATGGAGACTAGAAGGAAATAGCACAACAGTTTTAAAGTACTGGATTCCCTTTTCTCTACATCCTCACCAGCACTTGTTATCTCATGTCTTTTTCATAATAGCCATTCTAACAAGTGTTGGCCTAAAACATACACATAGATCAGTGGAACAGAATAAGAGCCCTGAAATAACCCACATATATGGTCAATTAATTTATGAGAAAGCAGTCAAAATTGGAGAGCCACATGCAAAAGAATAAAACTAGATGCTCTTTTACACTGTACACAAAAATTAACTCAAAATGGATTAAAGACTTAAATGTAAGGCCTACAACCATGAAATGCCTAGAAGAAAACATAAGTACTAAGCTCCTTGACATTGGTCTTGGCGATGATTTTTTGAATCTGACCCCAAAAACAAAAGCAAAAATAAACAAGTGAGACTACATCAAACTAAAAAGCTTGTGCACGCAAAGGAAACCATCAGCAAAATGACAAGGTAACCTACTGAATTGAGGAAAATGTCTGCAAATCATATATCTGATAAGGGGCTAATATTCAAAATATATGAAGAAGTCATACAACTCAATAGCAAAAAATAAACAATTAATAAATGGGCAGATGATCTGAATAGACACTTTTCCAAAGAAGACAGACAGCTGGCCAACATGTACCTGAAAAGATGCTCACCATCATTAGCCATCAGGGAAATGCAAATCAAAACCAAATGAGATATCACCTCACACTTGTCAGAATGACTGTCATCAAAAAGAGTAAAAATAGCAAGTGATGGTGAGGATGTGGAGTAAGGGAGCCCTTGTGCGTTGTTGGATTGTGCATTTGTGCAGCCACTATGGAAAGCAGTGTGGAGGTTTCTCAGAAAATTAAAGACAGAACTACCATATCATCCAGCAAGTCCAATTCTGGGTATTTATCCAAAGAAATGAAAATACTAACTCAAAAAGATGTATGCATGCCCATGTTCTTGGCAGCATTATTTGTAGTAGCCAAGATATGGAAACAACCTAAGTATCCATCTCTGGATGAATGGGTAAAGAGATTGTGGTATGACTATGCAGTGGAATATTACTGAGCCATAAGAAATAATGAAACATTGCCATTTGCAATACCGTGAGTGGACCTCAAGGATATTATGCCAAGTGAAGTAAGACAGACATAGAAAGACAAATACCATATGAGCCTTTTTATATGTGGAATCTAAAAGAAAAACAAATCAACTTCATAGAAACAGAGAAACAGATTGGTGGTTGCCAGAGGCAGGGGGTGGAGTGGGATGAACTGTTTTTTAGTTTAAATAAATTGAATTTAAAAATTTTTTTAAATAAATTAATTTTTAAACTTTATGGTAACTGGTAATGCTGATATTCACAGGGAGAGATGGGGGTTTTGACAAGAGGTATCTAGCCTGGAATTCTTGTTTTTATATACACATGTCTATATAAAAATATATGTTAAATCTTTCATAGGATTCAAATAAATATATTTAATATATTTATTATATTTAATTGAGGAAAGTAAGCATCAGAATAGAGGTAAAAAACTCTTGGAGTATGCATAGCTGTAGCATAGAATCTGGTTTTACTTGCACTATATTAAGATAGAAATTTAGTTGCCAACATCTTAAAATTAGATCACTTTTACATAAAAACTTAGGATTTCTGGCTATTCTTGAAAGATTAAAATTGGAATGTTTGACAGCGTAGGTATGTCTTTTAATATGGAAATCTGAGCTCAGGAGCCACTTCTACCTGGTTTTTACCAGGCTGGCTTCATTTGCTTAACCAGGAAAGTATTCAGTGTCAGTGGATTTATATAGCATATTGTTGCTGTATTTCCCATATCCATCTTTAATTTCAATTTTTCAAGAAAACATACTTTTTAATTTTGGAAGAAAATGATGTTTTTTAAAGGAATTTTAGTTTTCCTCAAAAGCTGTGGAAACAGTGTTATGTATGTCACAGAAGTTCATAGACAAATATAATAAGGAAGTTGTTTTTATGTGATATACTTTTTTCCCCTATGACTTTGCTCTGTTAATGCCAGAGTGATCTGTCAAAGTGCTTTGATAGTGTACTATCAAAGGGAATACACAACTTATAGAAGAAATAAAAAGCATTTAGATTCTTGCTGCAGCCTGTTTAGAAGGGAAGAAAGTGATTCCACTCTTACAACCTCTGTGGTGCTGTGTCTCCTGTTCAAAAAGCACCTTTAAGTACTGGGGTAGTGAGCTAGAACTTCAGTTGACTCGTTCATTCCTCAACTGCCGGCCCTTAATACCTTAACCTAAAACTTTAAAGGGGAAGAAAATCCATTCTTCAGTCTCTTGGATCATTTTGCCAGCGGTTGCATGTTGTTTCATTTGGGAAGAGGTTTTCTTTAAATCTTTTGTCTCTTGTTTCTTGGACCTATGATTCCCATTTGAGACCTGTGTCCTCTCATCCTACCCCTGATTCTTTCTCAGTTCTTCAGCCAGGCCTGCCTTCCAGTCTGAGTGATTCCACCTAACTCTACTCTGTTCCACTTGCTAGGTTGTGACCAGCTCAGGCTCCAGTTAACTGTTCTTCACTGGAGTTCTGCATGAAGATTATAGAATATGTTAAATCATGAAAACATATAGTTTAAAATCTATATAAAGCTTTTCACTTTATTCAAGAACAAGTTAGAATATTAAAGTCATAGGATTTTAAAGTTGAATTATACTTCAGAAATTATTTGTTATATAATAGTTTGAACCAAATGAAATTGCCTTTTTTTAAGTCATGAATGGTTGAATATCAGCAGTTTTATGATTCAGTGCAATACTAATTAGTTGTCACTAGAGAGAGTTTTCAAAACTTTTAATTTTCTTATTTTGTAAAATAACAATACTAATATTTACTTTTTACAGTGGTTATAGAGGGTCATAAAAATTAGATATATTGTATATTAAAGACTTAGTGAAGTTTCTGAGGCCTAGTACCCTTTCTCTAAGTTAGTAGTAGTAAATGGTTACTAGCGTGATTAATTCTAAGATAACAGGGCTATTTAATGGCATGATTTAGATTAGAATTGGATTGAAAAAATCCATTGAAATGCCCTTTCAAATTTTCCAGAAAGATGCAAACATTTTCATATCCTAAGCTTCCCTCTTCTCGCACTCCACAGGGTGAGCTACATCTATTTGAAATAGGTAAAGATTTATGCCAACTTGAAGTTGTGTGATAGAGTTGCTATTATGATACTGTCAATAATAATATCCTTTCAAGTTCCAAAACTGTCATGACATCTGATGGCTATATAGCTGCTTTCATTTTTTTATTCATTCAAAATTAAATATCAGAGGACCCTTGTCATTGTATGCACGAAGTGTAACTATCTACCATTCCATTTCAGAACATATTGGATTTTCACTATATAATCTACCAGGCAACTAGTAAGCTCCTCAATTTGTTGTACTGTTTTCACATCAGAACCACTTTCTCAGGGTTATTCTAATAGTCTTTAGTTATGAAAATTAATAACATATTTATATGTGTCAAAAGTGATTGCTTAAGTCTCCCATCTGGATTAGCATACACTGAGTCATCCCTTCCTCCACCCCACTTACTTGTAATGCTTTTTAATTCGACAGTTTATCTTCCTGGTAGAAGGATCTCATGCAAGGCAATGTTCAGTCCTCATCACCACTTCTGTGGGGCTGTCACTTATGTCACCTCAGTAATGGTTTATGAATATGTTTTAAAATAGCAATAGAATTTCCTGTGCAGAACTTCAGTTATAAGGGTTATAAAAATAGGACAAACTAATATAATTTGTGATTGCATAAAGTAAAGGAAGTAGAGGTACCATGGGGACCTAATGAATCACAGAATGGAAACAGTCTTTTAGCTGACTAAACATTCAGACTTTGTACTAAGTCGGAGCGTGGATATGTAACTCAGCAAACCGGAACACACCACTCTGTGTTTACATGGATGGGACAGAGAAATTCACAAATACCGTCTGGGAAAAAATTCGTGGCTTATTTGTCTGTTTCTACTGTAGAGTAAATGAAGTACCACATGTTTAGCATAAACAGACTGAAAGCACACCTGCTTTGTGGAATATACACACACGTGCACACATATACACACACAGCATTGTTCAAAATGTAGAACATTGTATGTCTTGAAAAGTGATTCCTTTGCTTCTTTTTTGCTTCTTTTTAAAGAGTGTATTGTGGAAAATTTACTAATTGCTTTGAATGGCACTTGTTTCTGATCGATTGCTCTTAATATTTTCTGTTACTTAGCTGGATTTTCCCTCATATTACTACCTCATACCTCAAGAAATAGTATTGTATCTTCTCTTTTTTAAGAAATAATGTTTGTATTGCAGATGACAGATATTTAGTTTTTAATCTGTGACACAAAATGGGCATATTCTAAGTAGATCGCCTCTTTAGCTACGTTGTCCCCGCCAATTCTCCTGGGTAATTTGCTACAGGCATAACCTAGAGGACCAACCAGGAAAGAATTTCCAGTCGTTTCCCAACTCTCAGCATGTCTTCTTTTTCTTCCTGTAGTATATTCTACTAATAGTCAATTGTTCAACTCTTCAAGGTAAGAGAATCTCAGAGTACAAATTGTTTATAGTTCCAAGTAATTTAAAAGCACTGTTTCATATTATTATACATGGTTTTCTTAGCAGAGGTATAGAACAGTGTCTTCCCTCCTTTCCATGTGTGTCAAGGCTTTTCCTTTAGTGTTCTTCATTTATTGCTGCCGGTCAGCTAGTATCCTGTTACCTAACTTAAGCTAAGCTCTGCTGGCTACTTGGATCCTATGCCAAGTTTGGATTTCTGACCTGTGCTGAAACTCAATTCTGGCTGCAGCTCCTATTAAATGCCTAATGTGTAGTTTCCAAGAATTTCAGATTTACCAAAGACATGCAGACCATTCATAAAATACCCTCTCTGCAGACTGAGTTGCATCAGTTAATTAAAATAGGTACAGATTTGTGCCAGCTGGAAATTGTGTGACTGAATTGATATTATATGCTGTCAATAATATGCTTTTGATAATACCCATTTTTGCAGTTCAAAAAATAATATAATTTTGATGGCTGTATAGCTACTTTTATTTCTCTATTTACTCACAGTTAAATATCAGAAAAATCACTTTGTTTTATACACAGAATATAATTATCTACCATTCTACTTAAAAGTCATACTGGGTTTTCACTATATAAATTTATCAGCCAAGTAGTAAACCATGCGATCTGTTGAATTCTGTGTATATGAATTGGTTGTCAAAGTTATTCTCATAATCTTTATGAAAACTAGTAAAGAATAAACTTAATATGTGTGAGGAGTAACTATCTAACCTCCCATCTGGATTCGCAGGCACTGAGTTTCTCCTCCCCTATCTGTTTGTTCTTCTAATGCCTTTTACTTTGGCAAGTATCTCCCAACTACCGTATTCTCCTTCATCACATTTTGTGTTCTGTTCTGTATCTGAACCAAGAGACTTGTTTTCAGACTCCTGTTCTTCAGTACCTTTTCCAAGGTCTTTGAAAGTCTTTTATTTATTCATAGCCCTATATCTTCTTTTCCAAGAGATGCTGTTTCTCTTGATTAGTGTGGAGATTATGTAGAGAAGAAGGAAATAAAAGTTAGTTCATGTCTACTATGTGCCAACCAGTCTCCTAAACATTTTTTATATATTATTTTATTGTAGATACATAGGCCATTTTCCAGGTTTAAAAAAACAACAGCTATTATTTCTATGTAGCTTTCTAACGTAGTTTAACCCAATTTGACATGGCCTTATGTGTTATATAGATATCATTAGACAGCTTTATTTATTTCCCAGATCCAAGTATTATATATTAGTCTACACTTGAAGAACATGTAACAGTTTTTTTTTAAGTATGTTTTTTATCCCTTCAGATATTCACATTCATCCTGATGTTTTATTAGGGGTTTTATATTACTGACTGTGATAGGGAACCATTTGTTTATGCTTATAATTTCAAACGTTCTAGTCATTTTTATATCTCTCGATGAATTTATAAATCACATTCTGTTTCCTACGAATGCACTAACTCTCCTTAGATACTTCTCTAGAGTAAGTGGTTCTGAAATTCTAAGTGATGTAGATAATCTGAAATTCAAAAGATATTATTTATGTTTGAAGACTGATATAAAATTGACTTCAGATTTTTAAAGTGAATGGAAAGAGGAATAAGGTCCATCAAATAAATGTGTCGATTAGAAAAGGCTTAAGAGAACATGTTAAGAATGTTTTGAGACTAACTTTGAAAGTAATGTTTTATTATTAGTAGAGTCTTACTGACTTTGCACTTCTAATCCAGCTAAGAATCTGACAGTAAGCGACAGAAAGGCAATAGACACTACTGTAATCATGCTTATTACTCAGAGTGGGTTTAATCTAAAAGTTTATACATTTTTCTTTTTCACAGTAGAGTAGATGCAGGAGAATGGTGTGGAGGCAGGTGCTGATAAGAAGCAGCAAGAAGTTGGGAGAGTGTAGGAGCTAAGAGGGAAATGATTGCTAAAAAACACAACTACACAAAATTATAGTATCTAATTGGTCTAGGAGAACAATTTATAAATTATATTCCAGAAAATATGCATTTAAATACCTAACGTCTCCTAATACATTTCTTTGGTTGTAGAGACCATCACTCTTATATACAGCCAGTATATTGATTGATATTCATTTTGAAGGCTTGAAACAATTAGAAAAAATTGATACATTCAGGATACTCTTTGATAGTAAAAATAGTGTGTGATACACTTAGAAAGATGTCTCTCAATAATAAAGTTTATTTTTTTTAATCTGGAAATTTAGTTATATATAATATAGCATATATTTCTTAAAAGATCAAAAAACTTTTTTCCCTAAAACTTTGTATAAAGATTCCTTGATTTAGTAATGTCCTTAAGAAATTTTTTAAAGTATATTTTCTTTTTAAACTTTCAATTATGCATACTTTGAGAATGACATCTCTTATAATAAACATTTTACTTAATATTTGCGATAAACCTGGATAGTTAGAAAATATTTTGTAGGTGTGGAAACTGTAGAACAGAAAGATTAAGCAATTTGGCAAAAGTCGCACAGTTTATAAAATAGGAGATGTGAAATTCAAGTAGTTTCTTTTTCAGAGAGTTTGAGGAGTCTTTAGGTTGAAAAATTCTGATTCTTTTATTCTGGTACTTACTGACTGAATTTACTGTGTATCTCTAAGCTCCCTTCTACTTTTGAGTATTCTGTGGTTCTCTGTAGTGAAAGTATTGATTTCAGAATAGATTCATATTTTGCAGAGGGTTTATGGAGAATAGTGAACAAAAAGAAATGGTTAGAAAAGAGAAGCCCCAAGAAAAGTAAGTAGAACCTTCTTTTGGTGTGGAAAATACAAATTCAATATCAAGTATCTTATAAAGATAAACTGTATTTTAAGTCTGTAAAGAGAAAAAGTAACATTCTTCAATGTGAGAAATGGTCGTAATAGCCAGCAAAACATTTTGGGCATAATGAATAATTTTATAACATTAAAGTAGGCATCATTTGATAGATCTCTGAACAAAGGTGATTAAATGTTAAGAAAGAAGAGATTAAAGCATACTCAAAAAAGATACTTAAGATACTGTGAACTTTTCTGGAAATTTACCATTTGCTGCTTGCGTTGGTCATTGGCTTCAAGAAGAAAAGTGTTAGATGTTGTCAGGAGTAGAATTCCTATTTTTAAATATCATATAAATTGCCCAGAGCTTGCATTTTATGCCAAGAAATCAAATTTAGCCATTGGTTTATATGAAATCGCCTTGATCAAGCCATGTGGATTTCCCACTGGAATATAATCGTTTCTTAAATGTATTCTGTAGAAAGGGATGAAAAAGAAGGTTGGGACTAGATATTCAAGGTCATTGAATTTCAAACTGAGGAATTTTTATGTAATTCTATAGATTGCTGGGGATATTGAAGATTTTAGAAAGTGGCACAGTCAGGAAAGTGAATAAAATAACCTGGCTGTTTTATATAAGGTAGTGAAAGACTCAAGATGCCACTTCCAGAGAGGTCTGTTTGAAGAAGGATGTTGAAGTATTTAGGCGAGAGATATTACTACCTCTGAGTTGGATGGTGACAGGTTTCTGAACTGCATTTGCCATCTGTAAACAGTAATCCACTATGGCTGTAAATTAAATCCTGTATCTGTAAGAATAAACAAATTCAAAACAATATATCAATCAAATCCATTATGACGGACATCAGTGTTTGAGTAAAAAACAGGTAGAAGTTCTGAGTTCTGAGTACATTTAGATGTACCAATTTGGCATATTCTCACTTACTAGTCTTTGTTCTAAACGTGACTCTCCTGGTTACTTTTGCAAAACCCACAAGAGCTTTTGAACCTTCAGCTGGGAAATGCTGGTAGAGTGGAAAGCTTTTGAAGACAGACATCCCTGGGTTTGAATTTTGGCTTCCTTCATAACTTGCTAGTTATGCATTATTGAGCATTACTTCTTAATCCCTTTGAGTCCTGGTTTACTCATCTGTAGGAATTTACCTACCTCGTAGGCATTATATAAGATGATGTACATAAACGGCTTAGCACTCATCGACACTGTTGATGAAAACATGATTTAATTAATGTCAGCCAAAATTCTAATCAAAAAACTATACAATTGGAGTGACACAGTGTTAAGGGCAAAGACACTAAAAGAGCCAGAAGAGAGCTTGAAGAATCATATGCTGTATGTATTTCTGGGGCCACTTTCCTGGCTTTGAATGTCACACTATATACAGTTCTGTCTTGATTTCTCCTACTTCTACTTCTCACTCCTGGTATGCTTTAGATGTCTTAAAATTCTTAGATATCAGTTTAGATCATTTGTTATATGTGAATTTCCCTGTTCTTCCTTGTCTGTTCCCATCTAACTTTATGTCCCTGAGAAGAAACCATCAGATACAGAGTGGTTTAAATTGCCTTTGTTTGAATCCTGGGACCTAGAAGGCTTTTCCATAAGCTTCATGCTTTCTCCTCTTATGACTGCAGTTCAAATAGAACTTAACTGTCAGTGAAACAAGAGTTTCTCCATCAAATACTTGAATGTTCTCCTAAATGATTTTTTGAGGCCCAACATTTTGTATTTTAGTGATGACTACTATGTTTAGTTTTTTCCTTTCCCCCAAATGAATGACTTTTAGAATATTGTATGAAAAAGTTTCCCAACATGCTTGAAAAACACATGGAAAGATTTACTAAGTAGATAGTAACGTGGAGTTTGAGAGATAAAACAGAGAAATGGATAAATGGGTAGGTGAGAGAGGGTTCAGAGGACAGAAAAGAGAGTTCAAGCCCCCAAAATGACCAGTGTGCTAATGAGTATAGATTTATTATATAATTATTTTGGGGCCTAAATCAGGTATTTACTATGAATATACTTTATAAAATATGAGACACTATATTTTGTGATTATTGCTAATAATAATATTTTCAAAACCTGTTTTGAAAATCTTTACCCTGAAGAGTCTATAGAGAAAGCTTTTTATCTGAAATATTGTTATAGTTAATAGATGCAGTTTTTATTATCAGTATTAGCATTCATAGTTAAGTTACAACCTCTAGGTACCAAAATTTGGGGAGAGTCAATCATCCTTCCTGTGTTCTTTTCTCTGTGAATTGACCTTTTAAGCATCTTAACTTGTAATGCCTTGGTATTTATGTAGGAGACTTCGGGGAAAAAGTTAAAATTCAGTATTTTCAAATTAATCATCCAGCATTGTTTTTTTAAATAATTGTTTTCTACCAACTAAAGTCATGCAACATAATACTTCCATACTTACACCTGTATTTAACACCATTCTTCAAAATATGTATTCTTAAAAGTAAAAGTACTTTCTGTGCTTTATGTAACTGAAGTTACAAAAGACTTGTAACTTCTAATAATCAGCTTAATCTGATCTTAAACTCTTGATGGTTTTGGAACAGGAATTTTTGTTTTAAAGAGCTTGTTAAATGAATTATGCAATTATAAGTAAATGTGGTCACAGCTGTTTTTGATTTCTTTGTTATACACCTGATTGGAAACAAGTTTTTAAAAGTATTTTTCCATTTCTTACACTGACACCTAGTGTTCACTATTCCTGATATCTTGAATATCGAAATTTAGTTATTAATAGCTCTGGAACTAGAATTACATTAAAACTTCTTTTTTTTTTTTAGCAGTGCACCTGTTCACAGACCAATAACTCCTATTTTCAACATCAGTGAGACAGAATTTTTTCTAGTTATGTATATGACACCATTATGAATCAATTGCTGAGGCTATTTTGAACACAGCAAAACTCAAAGAAGCATGGAGTTTTAGAGGTGAAAGGAACTTGAGGAGGTTTTTAGAACCAAGATTCTTAAGACCCCAGTGCTTTGTTACGTACACAATTCCTTCAAGTCCAAGTGGATGGTTTTGTTTCTGTGAGTTTTGTTCCTTGGTGATAGAGGTAACAAATCACATTTAATCATGTAAGCATTTAAGATTTGATATTAGTAGTTGACCAGGAAGTAAGACTGAGTTGTTTCTGATTTTTTTTATTGAGGTATAATTGACATAGAACATTATATTAGGTGTACAACATAATGATTCAATATTTGTATATATAGCAAAATGATCACCACAGTAAGTCTAGTTAACATTCGTCACCATACATAGTTAAAAAAAATTTTTTTTCTTGTGATGAGGACTTTTAAGATATACTCTCTTAGCAACTTTCCAATTTGCGACACAGTATTATTAACTATGGTCACCATGCTGTACAGTTTCTAATTTTTGTAATGGGTGACCTTGTGATGTTATGTGTTTACTATTTCCTGTGACTTCCTAAGGATGATTTAAGTACTCCAGCCTTTCTGGTAATACACTTTAAAGATCTAGAAGGTTAGTATCAGATTATCTGCAATTAAGTGAAAATGTATATATAAGTTGGAGAAAATTTATTTATGCAGTAAGCATAAACCAGAAATCCAGGTGACCAGTGCACATAGTGAAATTTGTTCATTTCATTTTTTATATTTTTTATTAAAGTAGGGAATGATATTGGTAAAATGAAAATTTTAAAGAAGCTTGAACATTTAATTTGCTTAAGTATTTACAAAGTCAGTGACAAGAGTAAATTTCAAGTCATTTCTAATTTAATTTGCTACAAACTTCAGAGTATTTGAATATAGAAATGTATCTTTCAATGGAGTATATAATTTTCTCGTAAGTAAAAGTCAAACATTTTAAATATAGGAGATAATCATGATTGAATTAGATTTATTGTTAGTAATAGTTATGATGTTTCTAGGTAATCTAAGAACTTTGAGAGGGGAACTCTGTCACATAAGCTGTTGTTTTATATATAATTTATATTTATTATATAATTAATATTTATAATTTATATTTATCATCTGCTATTTGATAGATACTGTTTTTGATGCTTGAGATAAGTGTCTAATGAGGTCTTCATTCATGTTGTTTTGGTTAACAGAAATGATAAGAATAAAGAAATGTAGAAAGAAATTACAAAAGAATTTTGATTACCATTTCTTCATTTTTAATAATTTCCAATATATTTCTCACATTATTTGGGGGGTTGGATTTCAATACATTTCTGAATTAGTGTTTTCAGGATCATCAAGTTCACCCCCAAATCAACCAAGTTCTTGGAAAAGAGGTGCCCGGTCCCTTTAACTATGTGACGTGAAAGGACCTTGTCAGATATAACAAAAATGCGTAATGAAGTAGGTAGCAGTTGTGGAGTACATGGTTTTTCCTTGGCTTAAATGTGTTGAAGTTTTTAATTTGGAATATCAGCATCCATTAATGTTGCATGAAGATTGGAGCAGTAGTAGATAACGTACATAAATACAGTGATTCTCTGTGTATAGATACTTCAGAATATTTAGTAAAATATTTAAGTCTTTCTGTTGTAAGTCAGGGCAGTAGGATTCCAAATCACATTTTTCCCAGGCACTTAATTAAAATGCATAATGTGGCACTTTTAAAATTTATAAGTTCACTGGCTCCCATTTTATTCAAGTTGCTTATTTCATTTAGAAGCCCAAATAAAATTAAAGAAAGGCATCACACTCACATGTAAGTGAGTAGAAGTTCACCTGGCTCTTTCCCCTTTCTGTTCCAGCCGCAAAAATTGGTCGAAACTGCTGGGACAGGCAGTTATTTTAGCATAGTTTCTGGTTTAATGTTTTATCAGGCCCAATAGTAAAATATTCTGCAACTACTGCAATTTTATATTGCTACTCTCAAGGCAGAACTCTGTTAAAAATAGTCTATAATTATGTGGATTCTGATATAAGTAAAATCCTGTCTCCTCAATATACTGTATATACAAGAGGTTGAGTTAGACTGGATGGGATTGTTAGCCTCACATGGGTTCCATCATTCATTGGTTCATCAAAGATTTACTGATGAATGTGCCAAAGCGTTGTTTCAGGCGTTAGGGATGTCATGGTACATAAAGCCCCTACCCCCATAGAGCTTATCTTTTGGTGTGCAAGAAAGATAATGAATAAATGAATAAATAATATCAGATAATGTGAACTGCTATGAAGAAGATAATGCAGGATAAGGAAAGGGAGAGGTAAAGTTAGATTACTTCAGAGGAGATGGTATTTGAGTAAAAAATTAAATAATGTTGAATAGAATACCATACAAAGATCTAGGGGAAGAGCATTCTAGACTGAGTGACAGGAGGTATAAAGGTCCTGAGACTGGAATGTGCTTCAAGAACAGAAATATCAGGGCATTTGGAGTGAAGTGAGTGGGGTCAGATGGTAGGAGATGATGTGTAAAAGGGAGGCAGGGGCCAGATTATGCATGCATTATGTTTCTCTGTGTCACTTTCACTGTTTGACTTTGTACGGACAGAAGTTTTTGGGATTTTTTTGCGGTACGCGGGCCTCTCACTGCTGTGGCCTCTCCCGTTGCGGAGCACAGGCTCCGGACGGGCAGGCTCAGCGGCCATGGCTCACGGGCCCAGCCGCTCTGCGGCATGTGGGATCTTCCCGGACCGGGTCACGAACCCGTGTCCCCTGCATTGGCAGGCGGACTCTCAACCACTGCGCCACCAGGGAAGCCCCGGACAGAAGTTTTTAAAAGGTTTAATTTACATTGATAAATCTTGCTAAGGAGTTGCATTTTGTTCAAAGTCTGATAGGAAACTGCTAAAGTTTATAAGTAGGGGAGTGATTTGTGCTCTCATTTAAGGGTATTTTTTTTTTTTTTTAGAATTTATTTGACTTTGAAACAAAAGCACTTGAGTTTCAAAAATATTTTTGTCCAAGTGAAGTAAGTTCACTAATTCTTTTTTCACCATTCCAGCAATTTCTAAATGGGCAGTACAGTATTTTCCCACATGTACATTGTTGTGCAGCAGATCCCCAGAACCGTCTGGATGATTTAAGATTTTTAAAAGATCACTCCAGCTGGCTGTAGGTGTTTCGGAGTGGAAGCAGGGAGACTAACTGGTTAAGAGACTTCAGTAGTGGTTTCTGGTAGCTCACTCACTGTAGTGGTGAGTGGTTTCTGGTCGCTCACTCACTGTAGTGGTGAGAAGTGGTCCAGTATGGCTTTAGTTTGAAGGTGGTATCAACAGGACTTGCTAATAACAGAGTGGATATTAGATGTGACGATACAGAAGAAATCAAGGATGACCTCTAGAATGTTTATCTGAACAGCTGGATGAATAGCGGTTTGGGGCCAAATTTTAGCATTTATGTGTTAAATGCATTTATCATATTAAAGTTGAGAAACCTGTAAGACAGCTAAGTGGAGGAGTAGAGTAAGCAGTTTAATATATGACTTGAATTCATGAGAGAGGTTGGTGCTAAAGATAAAAATTTTGTAGTCATTGGCATTATTAATGGGATTTAAAGTCATATAAGGTAGTATGAGGTCTCTTAGGAAGAGAAGAGAGAAGACTGGAGAGCAGCCCCAGGAGGTATCCCAACACACACAAGTTGAAGAAATGAAGACACAGGCCAGGAGATGAGTGACACCAACTGTATGGTATCCTGGTAGCCAAATGAAGAGAGTGTTTCAGATCCTGTTGAGAAGTTGACTAAAATGAGGACAGTGGGTCGATTATTGCATTTGATAAGTTGTGGCAAGAATAGTTCCAATTCAGTGGTGGGAACAAAAAGTCTTTTTAGAATTAATTACCAAGAGCACTGGAGATGAGAAAGTGAAGGCAGAAGTAATAGTCAATCTTGAAGGGATTTTTGCTCTAAAACTAGTATAAACGCATCCTGGCTTGCTCAGGGAGTCCTGCTTGGTGCCTATCATCCTAGCATAATTATTATCAGCACTCCGTTTACCGTCAAAGACTGAGAGGGGCTGTGGTATCAAGGGAGGATTTTAGTGAACCTGGTTATTATTCTAATGGATCTAATAATATAAATGAAATCTTACAGTGTATATTCTTCTGAATCTAGCTTCTTTTACTCAACATCATGTTCGTGAGATTCATCATGTTGCTATTCTCGTGCAAGATGGCATTCCATTGTATAAATTTGACACAATTTATATATCAGTTTTGATAAATACTTGGGTTAATCCAATTTAGAGCTATTATTAAAAGTGCTCCCGTGAATATTCTTGTACAGGTATTTTGATAAACACATTTTTGTTGGTTATACTTAGGGGAAGAATTTTAATATAGTAGGATTTGCTTTTCTAATATATAATGTGAGGTAGGTTGGTATTCTACAAAATGATTAAGGTATTATTTTATAATTTAGACATTCTCAAAAAGCAAAGCAAAACCTGATTTTAAGTCATTCCTTTGGCTCAGCTGTATTGAGGTCTTCTGAATGTCTTATATTGTACTTTAGGGGTACAATGAGGGCTAAAACCTTCAACAGGTACCATATAGGATGACTTCTATGGATACCTTACCGGAGAGGTTATATATAGTCCAGCAGAGGATATGATAAATTATTAAATGAATATACTACTGACGAAGATGCAGTATATGAGATGTTACAGTGGGTGAGAGAGAAATTAGTTCTTCCTCTAAGAATCAGGAAAAACCTTATGAAGGAAATAATTTTTGTGCTGGGCTTAGGAATTAATGTTGTCTGATCTCGTAGAGACTAGAAATAATCTGGGAGCTAGATAGTGGAAGGTATAGATAGGAGAATAGTTCGAGAAAAAGGGGTAGTTCATTTTGAGGGGAGTATAGCATCCATTAAGAGAAACGAAAGGAAATAGAAATTTTAAAACTCTGAGACCATATTTAATAGAAATTGAGAGTCTCTTGAAGTTTTGACCTTATTTTTTTCAGTTGCTGTTTTTAGATGACAACCTAATATCAGTACCTGGAATAATTTGGGGCAGAGAGACTCTTGTTGGGGACCCTGCTAGGATACTGGGCATTTAGACTCCCAGGGCTTGACCTTAAGTTAGATGGTTACAAGATATGGTGTGGGAGCATGGCGTATGCAGTGGAGAGCGAACCTTTTGTTCTGAGCTGATTGTAAGCAAACGTTAATGTTACTCAATAGGCTGCAACTTAATCACTTTGACAGGAAGGAAGAGCTAATAATTAAAAGTGTTCATGTAAATTTTTTAAACGTTTGGCCATGTATGCTGATTGTAACCTTATTTCACTCTATTATAAAAGTACAAAAGCCTTCTGACGCTAAAGAATCTTTGACTTTGCTGGCCAGTGTTAGGTGGGGAGAGCCTATCTGTACCACAGAAAACATCAGAATCTCTGCCCAAGTTGTTTTTTTCCCTTCATATAGCGTATGCTCTATGATGTCAGACATAGTAACAGGAAGAACATCTCCATCTGGTAGTCATTACCTGTAGCTTGTATGTGTCTTCTGGAAGTTAACTTTTAATGTTAAACAAAGGAAGCTGATCAAAACCAGCTGTAAAACCTTTACATAGTTCATATTTTATACAGTCAGCATTAGGTTACCATTCACATAACTGCATGTCTGAAGTTTAAAAAAAATAATAAGGTAAATCTTTTCCTTTTATTAAAATAAATGTAATCCTGACTTTATAGTTGACACAACTTTAATTGTTTTCCTGTTTGGCAGGAAAATTTAATGCAGCTGGCATCATTATGTATGTATTTTACACACCTTGGAGAAATAATGGCTCATTTATTAACTATATGTGCCACAATTAATATATTTTGGATCTAATCAAAATAAAAACAGTAGGTTGAAATATAATTTTCTAATATAAAATTATGGGGTTAGTAAATGTAGAAACTCGCCAGCTAAACACGTAACAGACCATTAAATGTATTATGTGAACTAATTCTATAGATAATGAAAATTACTCTAGTAATACCTCCTTTGACACATGGCATTTATTATAATTCTAGATACATGCAAAAACAGTAATTTTAGATCATTATTGGTTATGATAAGAAATGACTCAGAGAATTTTAAATCAAGATGACTTGTTTTCTTTAATTGAATTTAGAAGAACTAAGGAATTTGGAGAAATCGGAACATTCTGGGCCGTGTTTTGCCTACTGTTGGTACATTGTGTATGTTTAATAACAGTTTCTTCTGCCTGGAACTTGCAGTTGTTATATATATAGAAATTTTGAAATCACAAAGAAGCACGTGAATTTGTAATAGCACATACTTTTGAAATATCTGTAACAACAGTATTGAGGATTTGCTATCATGAAATGGAATTTCCTATCAAGAAAATGCAGCAGATAATGTAATGACTCAGGCATGACAATCTAGGCGGAAGACAGTAAGCATTTCTCTACCAAAGAAATATTTTGAAATTCAGTGGTTCTTTTGCAAGTGATTAGCACTGTTTTGTTGGAAATGTTCTAGTCTGTAGCAACCTAAGTATTGCTCACAAATACCATTTAGGCAGAGAAGCCAAGGACAGTTCTGACCATCCAAGTATAGCACCATATCAAGTGTGACCAAGATTTGACAATCTGTTGTATAGGTGCTTTTCTGAGGCCTTGGTTAACTATCTAGCTTTAGAAAGGTATTCTAAAATGTATAAGCACATAAATAGAAAGTAATTGACAGCAAACATTAATAATTATTAAAATAAAGTAATTGCAGTTTTCATTTCTGCAAATAGGGACGTATTCTATTTTTAAAAGATATAGGATATCTTGTACGCAGAAGAAGTACTGAACAATGTTACCATCAGAGAATTGAGAAGTTACCATTCCTTAGGAGGGAGGTTTAAAGAGTGTTTTACTTTAATCATAGTATTTGTATTGGAACATTTAAACCAATTTAAGATATGTTCATTTCTAACACAAAAACAAGTAATTTAGCACATGCTAGGAACTCAGTATATGTATGTCTATTAAGTTACTCATTGTGTAAAGAAGGCTTAGCTAAACTCAGTACTTTTTCTTAGACTACATATATATATATATGTTTTATATACAGAGAAAGAATATATATAAATATGTACATGTATGTAATATAAGTAAATATACAAATTTGTACATTTAAAATTAGCACAAGAAAATGCACATTTTAGTTGCTCAGTTCAGGGAGCTTTTACAATTCTATATTACCGTGTAACCATCACCCCAAACTAGGACTAACATTTCCATTCCTTAAGGAAATTCTCCTTTCCAGTCACAACCTGCCTGCTGCCCCCAGGTGATTGCTCTCACCATAGATTAGCTTGTCTGCTCTTAGATTTCATGTAAATGGAATTGTATAGGATGTACCTTTTTGTATCTAGCTACCTTGGGTTTGTTAGTCTTTTTATTTCATACATTCTAGTGGGTATGTATTGTTATCTCAGTGTGATATTTCCTTAATGATGAATGACATTCAGTACCTTTATTTCTGTTTCCTTAATGATGAATTATATTCACTACCTTTAAATATGTTTGTTGGCCATTCATACATCTCACCTTGTGATATATCTGTTCAGTTTTTTTGTCTGTTTTTTTCATGTTATTTGTACTTCCTGTGCTTTGTCCAATGAATCTTTGTGTACACCAAGATCATGAAAATTCTCTCTCAGGTTTTTTTCTGGTATTTTTATGGTTATTGATTTTATGCTTAAGTCTGTGATCTACATTGAATTAATTTTTACTTGTGGAATAAGATAAATATTGGAGCTTATTTTTCCCATCCAGTAGTTACAACCACATTTGTTACCCATGTTTCAGCAACATTTTGGATAAAAGACCATATGACTTTTAAATTATTTGTACAATTCATCAACATTTCAATTCTCTTAGGTCCTTTTAATTTAATTACAGTTTGTCCACTAGTGAATTCACTAAACAATACCTGCCCACAGCATTTCAACGAGTTGGTGTCATCATGCATTCTAGTTCCCTGTTCTCTTCCATTTGTATACTCATAGACCAATTACTTCTGTTTGTCAGTATGGAGTGACTTTTGGTGAATTTGTATCTAACTTCTATCTTAAAGTTCTCCTCAGAACCTCAGTTAATCTGTTTTTCCCACTCTTCTCAAAGCTAAGTGTAAAGACGATCCCCACAAGCCGTAAGATCTTAAGTGTTTTCTAAAACTATTCAGCTGAATTTTTAGAACGTGATGCCCCTGACGTGTTTTAGGTGTGGTGTAATGTAATGGTTGTGTAATGTAATGTTGTGTAGTGTAATGTAATGGTTGAAGCCCAGTTGCTCATCTATATAAGATTTCTTAGGTTTCTGTGTTCATTTTAGAAACATTTTGATGACTCCCATAAGTGAAGTTATCAAAACACTGATTTGCAGTTTTTCAAATTAAATAATCTTATTTAATTTAGTCTATTTTCACCCTAGACTTAACTTATTAACTGATTATAATTAATTTGATCTTTGGATTAAAGCTGATTTTTATCTTTATTATTCTTCTCTATAGTTTCCAAGCTTTCCTTGATAAACATGTATTGCTTTTATAACCAGGAAAGAAAGAGTAGCCATTAACAATGTCCAAGAGTGGAATATGTTCTCTAAACTTCTATCAATGCCTAATTAACTAACAGGACATATTTAGATATCAGAGTATTTTGGCTAATGAATTTTCAAATTAATATAAATAGAAGATGGAGAAAATTGGGCTTCTAGAATGCTTTGAGTTGGTGTGTTTAATTATATTGTTTGGGCTATATAGATCTGTATATTTAAATAATACTGCTTGTGGACTACCCATACATCTTCTATGTAGATAATGAAGACTGTCTGCTGAAGTATCAGCCAAAATGTTGCTTATGAGGGACGAAAAACAGACTACAGGGGGAAAAGTAATTTTTTTCAAACTTCTATTTGGGTAAATAAACAGTTGAGAGCATGAAGAAATTTTAGAAATGACAGGGGAACAAATGATACCATTGTTTTATGAACTCTGAGCTGATTTTTTTTTTACCCTGGAACTTTCAGATGTTTGAATGTGTAGTGACACAGTTCTCACTGCCTGAGTCCTTCTTGTAAGATAAAGAGGGGATCCAAGTTTGAAGAGTGCTTGTCTGTCTGGGCTTAAAACCCAGGAGCTGACTGTGGAGCAGCCTTGGTAACAGAGGAACATGAGTACAGATGACTCTGCATCAGAAACAGATTCGGAAGAGTCAAAATTCTAAGTCAGTGCTTCTTAAACTATTTGAAGTAAAAGTCCAGTTTTTATTGTTATTGTTGGTATTTTTTACGTTTACCACATTTATAAAATATAATAAAAAATCATAGTGATGTCAAAATATTATAAAAGTTTCTAAACATTCATTTTCTGTTCTTGTCTTGCTGAAGACTGACAACAGTTTGTGGTGTGGTGCTAGTCAGGCCCGTATTATTATTATTATTATTATTATTATTATTATTATTATTATTATTATTATTATTTTTGTGGTACGCGGGCCTCTCACTGCTGTGGCCTCTCCCGTTGCGGAGCACAGGCTCCGGACGCGCAGGCTCAGCAGCCATGGCTCACGGGCCCAGCCGCTATGCGGCACGTGGGATCTTCCCGGACCGGGGCACGAACCCGTGTTCCCTGCATCGGCAGGCGGACTCTCAACCACTGCGCCACCAGGGAAGCCCAGGGCCCGTATTTTGAGTGGCGCTGATAAGAAAGCATTGTATCAGTTTAATTGGCAGTGTATTTTTTTTCTTAGTGCTAAAATAATGGTGATCTTAACACTTGATGGTAATAGAGGTTTGATGAAATATTTGGTATATATGGCATAATTTCTCTGAAACCAGAGTTTCTGGGGTCAGACTGCCTCATTAATTTGGGGGCAAGTCCTGTATCCTCAATCTCCTTGTTGTAAAGTGGGGATATTATCATTCCTAACCTCATTGCATTGTTTTGATGATTAAATAAGAAAATTCATGGTAGTTGCTTGGCATGACATAGTAGGAGTGTTACATATATTAAGCCATATTGTGACTCTCACCCAGACTTTTTATCCTAGGAACTCAATGACAGGCCACTTTAGAGGAGTGATTAGCATGCTAGGTCCAGTTGGGAAAAGTCACAGGAGATTACCTCTCCTTGTAGAGCTGGCTATCAAGCACCAGTAAAGTCAGGTTTAATTCAGGGAATACCAACAGCCTGTGAGTTTCTTCTGGTAGGTCTGCGCATCAGGTATCTGTGTCAGATTTAAGAAGGGTATCTATACGGGCTGAAGTAGGTCTTTAGGAAGCAATTAATACAAAGTCAAGATCTGCCTTTCCAGGGAAAGGGATCCAATAAAAGCTAAGATGGGTCACCAGGACTCAGTTTCAAGAGACTGATGTTCATGACAAGACTCTAGCCCTAGAATAAAACTGGAGTGCATGCTAATAACCAGAAGAGGTACCTGGTCAGGAGGTATGGTATACATGACAGAGTTCTGGGAAAGCTGTGTCTTGGTTGACATGTGAACATATAAGAACTTATTGTGCACACTGGTGATCAAGCTAAAACAAGAGACTCTCTTTTGCCTTTTTTTGGCTGATGACTCGTTCTCATTGGCTCCATACCTAGGAAGATCTGAGTTTGCAGGTTACTGGTCTTTAATAGATATAATGGGCAAGGCAAAGATAGGCAACTAATGAGTTATTTGGTTAGGTAGTTTCCTCACCTGTGACTTTTGCAGCCTTTTCTAAATGTTTTCTGAACAATAATTTTAAAATGTAGATTGGAGCTTCTTGATGTTGACCTTAAGGAATCCTCAGTTCACTGTCCTACGGAATGAATAAAAATGTGGGTTTCCCAGATGTCTTTTAACCATGGCTTCGTTATTCCTGTCACTCAATAAACTTGAAACTCTTACCAAATAGAAACCTGCCTGAAAAGAAGATACATATCTTTCTATTACTTTATCCATTTTTCTTCATCTTACATTTTCCAGAAGGGTAGGCAGAAATAAAATACTGAAAAACTTCTTTTTCAATCAAGGGTTTATTACTCTTTATCACATTTATTTTAAGTATAGTGAACGTACTGATTATGTTAAGAATAAATGGCAAGAGAAGACGTAAAGGAATGTGAAGTTTGTTTTGTGGCTCAGATGTTTGTTGTTTATACATCTGCTTCATTTCCTGTGATTTCATTGGTGGTTTTGAACTCGTGGGCGTCTTGCTGTATACTGGTAGTGGCAGTTGCTTCCATGTCATCACTCCAGTTTGTAAAAAGAAATTGCTTCCATTTTGAGATGAAAGGATTTCGTTTTCCCAGCTGTTGTCCATGCATGCAACCCCTTCAGCAGAAACTTATGTCTCTGAACACTGAATAAGAATAGATTGATCCTATAGTTTACAGACTGGCTTTGGGGTGGTCTGAAAAATTCAGAAATCTACTTTTGATCTAAAAGCTCTATAAATTCTCATAAATTTCAACATGTTTTAACTCCCATCTAGATAGTGACTGTTCCTTGGATAACATGGGTTTGTTGGGTAAGCAATGATCTTTTTCCCCTTAAATTTCCAGATTATATGAAATAAATAATGATATGCTATTTACTAGATTCATAGCCAATGAAAATGAGCAGATTTTCTTCAATGCATTCGGTAACTTCAGAGCAGGCTCTGTTAGAAGTCCTTTCTTGGAAACAACTGGCCAAACATAGTGTATTGATACATGACATTGATCTGTGGTCTCTTCTACATGTGGCCACTTTGTTGCATAACTTTGCTGAAGTGAGCGGAGCCATTTCCCTCTCCCAGCAGTTAACAAATGCTGCTACCAGTAGCTACTGGTGGTCTCCTCTCTAGGCATGATTGAAGATGTGGAACAGAGTTACTGTGTTTTTCCTTTGTGTCAGAGTAGTTACCTAAGACCTGAAGAGGAGAAGGTAGCTCAATATTACCAAATATTTTTCAAAAAATAAAACCAATTCAGTTACTTTAAGGGTTCTCTACAAAATATAATTTTGTTAAACTGTGTATTTTTTGGTGGTTTCCTCCCACTCTACTCATATATCTCAGATTCTTTTGGTATAGTGCTGAAGCAGTTACTCTCTAAAAAAAACTCTTAACAGGAACTTTCTAGGAACTATGGAGGCGACTATTAGTATACTGTTTCCTTCCATTAGTTTACATGTACTTATATGAATCATACGTACATTCTTTCCCTCCCAAACTTCCTAAACCAGGCCAAATACGCTGTGCCAATTTATAAGGGCCTATAAATCTGAGCAGTATCAGGACCGCAGATCCATCCTTTTTTCTCGCTCTTCCTACGACTGTAAAATTAGTCCATGCGGTGATCTCTGGATTTCAGTTCTAGCTCCCCTTCTGATACATGCTGTTAATCCGTAAACACAACTTTTATCATGTCACCCTCCCCCCAGCACACTCGAGCCCCCCACCTCCCACTCAGAATGCTATACTGTTGTTTAACACCTCTGCTTTGGTTCGTTTAATACCTTTGTTTGTATTGATACTATCATGGTGGTATTCACAATTTGCTGCCTTGTTTTACTATCTTTGTAATGTTTTTGGTGACAGCATCCATAATTCTCTTTATCTCCCCAACTTCTAATTCAGCATTTTGTAGTCACATATTCTATATTTATTGACCCTCTGCTGTGCTCTGGGCACTGTAAAGTACATTGAGGACTCACAGACGAAAGCTGTAAAATACACTCCTAAGAAGCTTGAACTGCTGTGATGCTCCATATAATGTTTGTTGGCTGTAATGTTGGTGAGTATCTCATAATGCTAAGGAATTTGTCTAAGAATAATAACTTTATGATAGTTACCAGCATGTTCTGATTTATGCTTTTAAAAATTGAATTTGGGCTTCCCTGGTGGCTCAGTGGTTGAGAGTCCGCCTGCCGATGCAGGGGACACGGGTTCGTGCCCCGGTCCGGGAAGATCCCACGTGCCGCATAGCGGCTGGGCCCATGAGCCATGGCCGCTGAGCCTGCGCGTCCGGAGCCTGTGCTCCACAACGGGAGAGGCCACAACAGTGAGGGGCCGCAACAGTGAGAGGCCCGCGTACGAAAAAAAAAAAATTGAATTTATTACAGTATACTAATTTTTATTATTTTAATTTTTGCAGTGTTGTATGTGTTACTTTATTTCATAAGTACTTTATAAATTACTTTGTAAGATACATGGTTCAACTTTTGAAAAAAGTGCTACAACAGCCTTGAGTTTATCATGGGCTGGATTGAATGATTAGCTTAAAAGACGCATCTGTATCCTTTACCGTATCCGACTCCAGTGTAAACACTAGGTAAGGTGTATATTCATATGAAAATTTGTGTACTCTGTATTTGGAAGTAGATTGATTTTGGGTGCTTTTCAAATTGTTTAAGAAAATTTGGTATGGAATAACTCTTTCATTTTAACAATGTGTGGATGTTCATACAACACATTATCACTCAGTTGAATCCCCTTCAGTTAGAATTTGGGCTCTTGCCAAAAAAGCACCTCAGGGATAAAAAGCTTTAGACATGAATGTTATTTAAAATATATTAGTCTAATGTTGATTTATATACTCATATATAATGGAGTTTTAAACTATTATACACATATAACATTGCAGAAGTTTAAAATAATAAAAATTATGGATATACATTGTAGTAAATTCTAGTTTTAAAAGTATCAACAATTGATAATTTCTGAATAGGATATGTTCTTATGCAGTCTACCAAAAATTGTGCTAAATGTTGAAGGAAAGCAAAAAACAGATGAGCAAAACACAGATCCTACCCTCCTGATGCTTCCTGTCTCATTTCTATGAAACATTGTAAGTACCATAGAAGAATACAAGGCGCTTAGATATTCAACCAAGGGAGAGATCAGATCTACTTAAAAGATCAAAAACATCTTTATAATGCATAGGGGATTTTGGGGTGAGTTTTGAATCGGATTTCAAGTGGAAAGATGGATAAATGAAGAGGGCAGACATTCAAGGCCAAGAGGAATAGATAAGTGTGAACATGTGCATTTGAACAACTTCACTAATTAGTAAATAGTGAATAATGAGTTTGGCTAGAGCTAAAAACGATGAGGGGAAAAGGGTAATGAAACTGGAGAGTAGCTGGAGTCATACTATTAGACTTCTCAATGTTTCTCAATGACAATTATGCCCTCCTTTTAGTGGGAAGGGTTAGAACCTTAGGATAAAAGAAAATCAATGTGTATGTGAGGTTTTAAAGAGCCCCACAGGTACATCTAATATGGCCTTTCAGGTGTGTGTGCTCCCTAAAATTGAGAATCACTCTGTAGACTCTAACGCGTCATGTCAGACACTACTCTAAGTACTTCGCTCTCGTTGTTAATACCATCTGTATTATGATGGGCCTGAGCCTGTCTCCCTAGTCTTAGACACTTATGAGCACTTCACGTATGCATCTGAAACAAAATTCCTTAGCTTACCTTCAGATTGCTCTTTGCCAGCAAATGTTTAATTTCTCATGTGGGGATACTGCCTTTTACCGAGTTAATAAAACTAAAAACCATAAAGTCATCCTTGACTTCTTATTTTCTCTCCTTCTCTCTCCCCTCACTCTCTCCCCGTCTCCCTCCTACTCCCCACTCTCTCTGCCTGCGCCTCACACACACACACACACACACACACACACACACACACACACACCTTTTTCTTGCCTTCTGCCTTGCTTATACTTTCTAATGCCTAGAGCACTCTTTTTCTTTTTCATACTCTTCTCCCATCCCTCCTTTTCTGGTCTGTCTTGCCCATCAAAATATGACCTCCCTGAGGATGAGGACCACATTTTAGTCATCTTTGCATTCCCAACCTCTGGTGTAGCGTCCAGTACACTGGAGATCCTCTCAGGAGCGTGAGGTAAGGTACAGTCAGTCTGTGGATTTGCTTCTCCTGACAGTAGGACTAAGGTAATGTCTGTTAGTAATAATGGGGCATTTTCTAAGAGCTGTATTTATGTAGAGGTTTTGTTTTGCTATTGCTTTAAACTTGGTTAAATAAGAGTGTCTGCATCCAAGGTGTTTAATTATATTGACAGTCATCATCTACTGAGAAATGCAGTCTGTACAAAATTCTACCATTGGTATGACTGAATTTTTGCAAAGCTATTGAAACATATTCATGCCATAATTTGGAAATTATATTCAGCACATTCCTAGAGAACCTTTGAGTGAAATTTGGTATGAATGTGTATCTGTTTAACAGTCTTTCTTAGTTAGCTCTTAACACCTCTGAGAAACAAAATCTTATGCCCTTCTGTAATGTTAATTTAAATTTCTGAATGAATCAAATACGGCAAAACAAACTGTAACAATCTTATTTTAAATATGCTTTTTCAAACTTACAACTCCATAATGGCATAATTCTTCTACCCCATTAATTATCCCATTTCAGAAAATGTGTTTTAAGTCTTCTATCACTGACTCATCTCAAAAAACCTTTTTGTTCACCTCCCTATTATAACTAAAAATATTATTCCATCAATAATACCTAGATCATTCCCTCTGATTTCTTAAAAGATGTGGTTCATTTTCCTGTCCATCATACTCCTCTTGGTCAGTTCAGTAGTTACATACATGATCTTTCCAATACCCTGGCCTTTCACTTTCATTTCTTTTTCTCCAGTGATACGGTCATCCAGCCTGCTTCAGCCAGAATGCCCATGGTCATACCTGGGACCTTGTCAACAATAACTGCACTCCCTCTACAATTTCACTTTAAAGTATTCTGCTCTCCAGTCACCACCTCCCGTTATCCCTCACTTATTTTTAGATTTCATGGTCAATAATTATAATCATTCCCTTGCATGTGTGTTAAAATTCCCCTTTGTGTTCTACCTAAGAAATTCCCCTCTGTGTTTAAACAAATACAAACAATCCAATGAAAAATGGACCAAAAAACTCATGAAAACCAAAATGTGATATTGCTATATCTCCATTATAATGGCTAAAAATAAAAAGGTTGAAAATGGTTATCGTTGGTGGGGATGAAGAGCTGATGGGAATGTAAAATGGTACAAACACTTTGGAAATCAGTTTTGCATTTTCTTATAAACATATTCTTACCATAGGGCCCTGCAGTTCTACTGTATATTTACCTAAGAGAAACGAAAAGCCAAGTGAAAAGAAAAAGGCCTGCACAATTACTTCTACATGATGGTTTTAAATAGCTTATTCATAATAGTCCGAAATTGGAAACAACTCAAGTATCTATCAAAAGTGCAATGGATAAACAAATTGTGGAATATTCATACAATGGAATACTACTCAAGAATAAAACGAATGGACTAAAGATACCACAAATAACAAGGATGAATCTTAAAAAACATTATTCTGAATGAAAAACTCCATACAAGGATGCATATGGTACAATTCCATTTGTATGAAGCTCTAAAACAGAGAAATCTAATCTACGGTAATGGAAGATCTATCAGTAGTTGACTGGGGGGTAGGAGTGATTGACCACAGAGGGGCATTGTGAGGTTTGGGGCTTATAGAAGTGCCCTAGATATTGATTGTGGTGGTTAGGGCAAGGGTGTATATAGTTTTCAACACATCAAATTTTCACTTAAAAACGGGCATTTTATTAGATGTAAATTATACCTTAGTAAAGTTGACTTTTAAAAAACATATTTGGGTATTTCTTCCTTTTGACTGTTATCAGTGAATATCAGTTTAGTTCATTTCTGCCCCTCCTCATCCCAGCCACACACATCTCATTGATTCAGTGTCATTTTTTGAATATAATAAAACACTAAGATGATTCAGAAGTCAAAAACATATTAAAGAGTTTTCCCAGTAAAGTCCCACACTTTTTATATTTATGTATATACTCACATACATATACACATATTCAGACATATTTACATATATGCATACATGTGCATATATATTATATAAATAATGTAGATATCTTCACAAAGATAGTATTCTTTATTAATTTTTTTGCCCCTTTTTGTTGTTGTTTTTTAACATTTAGCAGTATATCCAGAGGATGACTCTATATCAATTCTCTATAAGTTGAGAATTCATTCTTTTTTTCCATAGCCAAATAGTGCTACATCATGTAACTGTACCACAGTTTATTCAGCCAGTCTCTATTGTATGGGCATTTAGGTGGTTTCCATTATTTTGATATTTTAGTATTTACAATATTTTGTATACAAAATAAGCGATGGCGAATAATTTGAGCATACGTTTCTTGCATACCATTGGAGTTGTATCTTTAGGGTCTGTTTTCAAAGTGGGTTTGCCTGGTAAATCAATGTGTTAGTCCTGTTAGATGTTGCCAAATTTCCCTCCACAGGACCTGTACCATTTTACTCTCTTACCAGCAATGGCTGAGAGTTCCTATTTCTCTATCCTGGATAGTAAAGTCAAGCTTTTGAATTTTTGTTCATCTTGTAGGCAAGAAGTGGTATCTCAGTGCAATGTTAATTTGTTTTTCTCTGATTTCAAGTCAGGTTGAAATCAATGTTTAAAGGCTTTTTGTAGATCCATTTCTATGAACTGTCAGTATCTTTTGCCTCTTTTTCGAGTAGCTTCTTTTTTTTTCTTGGATTTTTACTAGTTCTCTACAAATTAGGTGTATTAGTTCTTCGTTCATATGTTGCAAGTATTTTTTCCGCAGTTTGTCATTTGTCTTGGTTTTTCTTACAGTGATTTTTGCGTGTAAAAGCTTTTTGTGTTTGTAGTCAAATGTACCATCTTTTCCTTTATTGCATCCACATTTTAAAATCACAGTTTGGAAGCATTTCTCCATACCAGATTGTAAAAGTTTACTCATATTTTCTTAAGGTATTGTATGACTTAAATTCTTTTTACATTCATTTCTGTGATCCATTTGGAGGTTATGCTTGTATATGATGTGAAATATTGATCCAATTTTTTTTTCCAAATGGCTGTCCTGTTGTCCCAACTTCATTTATCAAATGGAGTTTAATAATTTCTACCTTTACCGCAGTGATTTGAAATACCATTTAAAAATGTAACATACTGTATTTCCATATGTACTTGGAGCCATTTCGGGACTTTCTGTTTTGTTATGCTAGTCTTTCTGGCTGTTCATATGCTAATACCACACTTTCTTAGTTATAGAGACTTTATAGTATATTTTAATAATTTGGGTAGGGCTAGTCCTCCTTCATTGTTCTTCTCTTTCAAGTTTTTATTGTTATTTTTGCATGTTTATTTTTCTTCATGAGTTGTAGAATAAATTTGGCTCCAGATAAAAACACGTAGGTGTTTCTATAGGGATTTCCTTGACTTGATAAATTATGTTAGGTAAACTGACATCTTTATACTATTGACTCATCCTATCTATAAATAAGGAATGTTTTTTTCATATGTTCAAGTCTATAATAGTTTCTAGGAGTTTTAAAAATGTTTTTCTTCTGTAAGTTTTGCACATTTTTTTATGATGTTTCGTCCTAAAGTGGTTTCTTTTCACCGAAAAAAGGTGTTTTCTTCCATTATCTCTTTATAGTTATTGTTTGTACATCACAGAGCTATTGATTTTTCTATCTTAATGTTATATATCTGTGTTGCCTTGTTGAATCATTTTGTTGTTTGAATCCAATTTTTATTAGACTCTCTCAGTCAGATTTCACCCTCCCCCACCTCCTCTGAAACTGCTCTTATTGAGACAAGAGACCTCCATGCTGCTGAGGCTGGTGGTGATTCTCAGTCCTTATCTCACTTATCAGTCATATTTGATACAGTTATACATTCTCTTCTCTGTGAAACAGTTTTTAAATTTGCTTCTGGGGCACTACACCCTTTTATTTTCCTTTGCCTCACTTTCCTCAGGCTCCTTTGCTGGCTGTTCTCAGTCTGGAGTTTCCCAGATATCGGTCTTAGCACTCTTTTGCTTTGTCTTTACTCTCCCTCCTGGCTATCCTTTTCTAGGATACTGCTTTAAATACCAGATATATGCTGATAAGTCCCAAATTTGTATCTCTAGCCCAGACCTCTTAACTGGTCTCCAGACTTGTATATCCAGTTTACAGTAGGCTTTACAACTAGTCTCTCTGCTTCTCATGTGTCCTCCCTAGAGTTTAATCTCAACAGAGCAGACAGGATGATCTTTTTTAGATGTACATCAGATAGTGTCACTCTTCTGCTCAAAACCCTCCACTGTTTTCTCATCTCACTCAGTATAAAAACCAGAATCTCACAGTCACCTGTGAGGCCCTACAAGGTCTAGTTTCCCGCCACATTTCCTCATCCTTTAAGACTTTTACTCTGCATTCCTGCCTCGTGGGCCTCCTTACTGTTCCTTGCCTTTGGGCCTTTGTATTTGCTTTGCCTAGAACATTCTTTCCCTAGGTACCTGCCTGTCTTGTTCCCTCACTTCCTACAAATCACCTTCTCAGTGAATTCTTCCGACTACTCTGTTGACAGCAACAGTATCCATCTTCCTTCCCAGTGGCGCTTCTTACGATCACCTGTCATACTGCTGTCTTTTCCTTATTTATTTACCTCTTTTTCCTTACTAGAATATAAGTTCTAAGGTGAGAAAATGATTTTAGACTGTTTTCTTTTCTCTTCCCACTGTTGTATCTTCGGCTCCTTAAATATTCCTGGCACGTAACCAGTGACTGATAAATATTTGGGTTCTTACTGCAGAGTATCAAGACTGCTTTCCTGTGGCTCATAAACCTTTAGAGAAGGCAGTGCTCTCAGTGATGACAGCCTTATAGACTAAGAATATAACCATCTAGACAGGCTGCTTTAAGTGACACACTGGTTTGGTTTTATTTTGTTAAGATACTGACATTAGGAATATCTGATAAAATTCATTTATTAAGTCCTATTTTTCCAGAATGACTGGTGGTTCCACTGCTAAAAAAGAAAGAAATTTAAAAAGCTAAATATGACCTACGTTTATGTGTACATATTCTATACAGATATCGATGTTCACACATATTAGAAGTTCAGTGCCTTATTAATTACAACTGTATAACTACTTCCCATAAACAAGGTAGTTTGGGGTTATGACAGTATTTTAGAAGAATTTAAAGGTCTTTAATACTTTGGTGTTTTTGGCTTAAGAGGACAGTGTGTTCCCCCAAGGGGGTGGGGAATTGAGTTCCTGAATTACTGAGGAGGAAGCAGTTGCGTTTCTTATAACAGTGGTTCTCAAAGTGTGGTCCCCACAGACCGCTGACGGGCTCCTTGGGGTCTCTGGGTGGTCTCCCAGCTGGTTTCCTCTAAGGTTTATAATATGACAGTGTCTGTAGTCTGGTTTATGGCCTGGATTAGTAATTTACTTACTGACATTTCTAAAGTATTTTCTCAGATGCCATTCTTCCCATGAGTAATGATGAGGTTTCTTTTCAGTAGCAAGTGAGTATAGATGGGGTTGGTGGTCCACTCATTCTTTTTGCGTCTCATGAAATAATCCACAGGGTGAAATTGAGAACGGCTACCTTAGAGATAGCAAACTGTTTATATGATTATTAAAGCTTTGAGAAGTCTTCACTGGCAATTTGAAACACTAAAATAATTTTTTTATAAGTGAAATGCCAGTTTGCATGATTTAAAATGACTCTTCATCTGGCTAGAGGGTGGTGGCTCTATTTTCATACTGGAAGAAATCGTGTCTAAGAATCTAAGATCATACTTTCAGTTGGCAGCATAGGGTCACCTGGCCTGAAACCCAGCAGGCCTAGATTTATTCCTGATTCCATCACCTAGTAACTATGAGACCTTAATCAAGTTATTTTCCATCTCTGAAATTACTCATAAAATGTTGAAGTATTTATTATGCCACATTGAAATTCCTAGAATAGTGCCTGACACATTCATTCATTCAACAAAAATATTTTGAATGTGTATTCTAATGCTAGATGCTGGATAAGATGTGATTCCTGACCTCAAGGAATTTTGCAGATAAGTGGTACAGATAGAAATGGAAATCTACCCTTCTGGTTCAGAGCCATCATTTATTCAGCAGTGCTCCAGGCATTCTGAGAACAGAGGATTAGGAGGGGTTTCCTAGAGGACATGAAGTCTGAGCTGAGTTTTGAAGATTGAGTAGAAGTCAGCTAGACACAATTGGAAAGGTTATTCAAGCCTGCTGGAACAAGAGATTCAAAGGCATAGCAGCAGGACTTATGTGGAGAGCTTCTGGCCGGGTAGCAGTGAACAGTGGCTGGGGAGAGGGGTAGGCGATGAAGATAGAGATTGGATTTAGACAGGGGCTTCAGAAATCAATAACTAGATACTACACTGCCACTACTATTTTAGTATTATCATTTCAGATGGCTAGATGAACGAGAGGGAACTGTCGCAGCTCTACTTGAATGAAATCATTTAGCTCACTTTGTTGCAAGTACAAGTAGAGGAAAAAATGTCTTTTCCTTGACTCACATACCTGAAATCGTTAGATTCTCTTCCTAAGTTACATATTTCTCAGTTTCTCATTTTTTAGAAAGGCAATGTATGAGTGGTTCCTGAAAGCCCTTCCACCTTGGAAGGCTGGCTTGTTTGTAACTTCAGTACATTTCGTAGTCAGTTTTCTTCAGTGAGTAAAAGCTGAATTTCCATGACCAGCGTGTCCCAACAGTTACAAATTGGAAATTAGTGAAAGCTAAATTAATGTGATTTTATCAAATAATAGTTATGCAGAGCTATAATCCGGTCATATTTATTTATGAATTTCTGTATGTTTATTTTCAGCTTCTGAGATGTACGTATGGGCTCCCACGATGGGATTGGTTCCCTGAAGGCAGGCTGGGGCTTTATGCTTTGCAGTTTTCCACTCTTTTTTATTCTTAACTCTAAATAGCATGTAACATAGTGCTCTGCAAGGAGAATAAAGCAAATGTTCAGAATTCTGTCAGAAAGTCTTTTTTAACTTAACGTGTAAGTCTGATTATTGCTCCCTGTGGGAATTTTGCCTAAGGAGGAGAGGGGCTTTTTAAAAAGAACTGACAACATTAAAATACTTATTTCTACTTGTGTGTGTGTGTGTGTGTGTGTGTGTGTGTGTGCTTATGTGTATGGGTGGTGTTGTTTATCTTATTTTCATGGATGGAGAATAAAAGGCAATTAAATGGGGATTCATTGAGTTAAGGATTTTGAATTCTTTTTGTAGTCAGTCTTGGTTTTTTGTTTGTTTGTTTTTTAGATATGTCTCCCAGAACAGAATGCATTTTACGTGATAGTCCAAATAACCAAGGAGATAGAAAAGATCCTTTTTACATATGTAGGTCAGATACTACACTGTTTTAAATATTTAGAAAAGGAAGATAATGCCATTTTGTAAAGTCCTTTTTAGGACAAAATGTTAAGAAAGGGATACTTCTTTAATAAAAATAATTACATGTAGATAACTTAGTACTAGTAGTTTCTTAAGCACTAAGGTAGTTTTCCCTAATACCTTACCTGGTGTGCCCTCCCTGTTCTAGGCAGATAGTAAGCAGTCTTAAACCATGTTCTAGGCATTTTGCAAACATTTACCACTATAAGGGGGAATTAGACTAAATGGATTCTTAAGTAAGTTTGACTTTTTAAACATCTTTTAATAATGAAATTTAATTCTGTACCATAATGTAATGTATTCTGTACTTACTATCGAATACAGTTGACACTTCTGGAAGATGTGCTGCATGTTTCTTAATCTTTAGCTTTTTTTACCTTATTGCATAGGTCTCTGGAGTATCTTTGTACCCTTATAGGAGAAGCCCCTAATCATCTTCTAATAACCTAAGGAGAAGTAATTATTATTATCTCACATTTCAAATGAGGAAACTGAGGCCCAGAAAGACAAAGTCACTGATTCCTAAGAATATGCAAATACCTTTGTAATGTCCTATTGGCACAAGACAGTTTTACCTGGTTTCAGGACTTGTGACTAGTAGCGAGGAGGAGATGTTTAGACTTCTTTTTTTATCAATCAATGCAGGATAAGAATAAGGGCACATTCTCTCTTTTCATTTTGTGTTCCTTGAAATTTCTGTTTCATAAGCAATTTTCTGATTTGGAAAGTTTGCCATTTACAGTTTATTAATTTTGACGGTTTATAAAGAAATGCATCTGAGTTAAACTTGAACTTACAGACTTGTAAATTAATGAAATATTGCAAATCTATGAAAACCTTATGTTATTGATTATATTGGTCTTTGTAAACTAAGGAAGTAGATATCCAGAAATCTGAGTTTAGCTTTACACATCTATCTCCTTGAAGGCAGAGACCATGGCTATTTTTCTCAATATGGTAACCTAGCTTCTAGCACAGTGTGTAGTGTATAGTCGGCACTCAATAAATACTTGTTGAATAAATGAATGAATGAAGACAAATGGAAAGCCAAAGCTTGCTTTAGTCTTGCTTCTATAACACATGACACAAAACTGCCACCTGTTCTCAGTTGAGATTTCTTGGCTAAAATCAATACTAACTCACTTTTGAAACGGAAGAAATAAATGACACATCAAGATCTTGACATCCAACTTTTTGACCACACATACAAAGGAGGAAAAATCTCTCAAGAGAGAGGAGATTGGGACTTCCCTGGAGGTCCAGTGGTTAAGTCTTCGCCTTCCAATGCAGGGCGTGCAAGCTCGATCCCTGGTCGGGGAGCTAAGATCCCACATGCCTCGCGGCCAAAAAACCAAAACATAAAACAGAGGCAATATTGTAACAAATTCAGTAAAGACTTAAAAAATGGTCCACATCAAAAAAAATTTTAAAATCTTTAAAGAAAAAAAAGAGAGGGGGGATAATTAATTTAAATGTAACAAACCCAAAGCTATTGGCTCATTGGGGGGTTGTATTCTGGATTCCTTATCACTGGCAATATATTTAATCAATTATGCATCTTAACGTTGTGGTGATTCTCTGTCATTCAGCAGAATTATTGATAATCAGTATCAGGAGAATATAGTAGAAATACAATATTTAGTGTGTTGCTCAAGAGTACAAATTTCTATTTGAAAAAGGTTTTTGTTTCTGTTTTCGGTGCTATAGTCTGTGTAAGAGTAAAAGCATTCAGAGGAAATAGGACTTGGCAAGTATACACTTTTCAAATAAAGTTCAATAGTTCTGAATGCTATTTTAATAAAATAGTTTATAAGATCATATCAAAACTTCTGAACAGCTAATATAACTAATCATGTGTTTTTCCGACTATTCTGTATCTGCATGTACATACATGGATTACATATTTAAACTCTTACGTTTGTGTTGGGTTTTGAGTGCTTTTTTAAAATTTTGTTTTACTTTACAGAATAGCATTGTTTTTCTAACACAATAGATTTTTATATTTTCCCCATGATACTTTAGACCGGAGGCCAGCAAACTATGGCCAGTGGGCCAAATCTGACCCTTTGCCTATTTTTGTAAATAGAGTTTTACTGGAACACAGCCATGCTCATTCATTTATATATTGTGCATGGCTAGATGTGTGCTACAGTGGCAGAGTTGAGTAGATGTGACAGAGAGTATGGCCTGCAAAGCTGAAAATATTTACTCTTTGGCCCTTTACACAAAGAGCTTGCTGGCCTCTGCTGCAGATCATATGAAGGCTGTGACCGCGTCTGATCTGTCCGTCACTGCTCATCTGCTTAGTGCCCTGCTAGAGTCTGGCCAACTCCAGAATCCTCTTGCAGGTTAAAAAAACTGAAAGCCTTTATTCTTATTTCCATAACCATTGTCCTGAACTTGGTACATCTTGTAAATTTTATCCAAGCATGGCAAAGATAAATCCTACTTGTCTAATAAAATTTTCTTAGCTGTGTTATGTCAGAGTTTTTTTGTTTGTTTGTTTTTTAAGTAAACTGATGGAAACATTTCAGAGCAAAACCTAAATTCTTTAATACTACAGAAATACACATAAATCAATCCTAACAAGCAGTTTTTTATTTCTTCCTTCAGTTTTGACATTGCTATTTTATGGTTGATTTTTGTTGAAAGCCTTTCACACCTTAGGAAAGTAGATTTGAAATGTTTAGGCAATGCCTATCCACATACTAAAACACTTTTCTTCCCAGAGGAAGTATAGTAATTTATTCTTTTAGGGGTGTTGTGACTTAAATGCATCTTTTTCTTCCTGTTTCTTGATCCAATGTAATTAAATAATAGATTTTATTTCATAACGTTTCAGAAGGAATAAAGGGGAAATTATGTTCAGCAGACTTGTTTATTTTTTTCTGTGCCCTTCTAAAGTTTAAATGGGATCCTTTCTCTCTGCACTAAAGGGAAGTAAAATAGCCCTTTCAAATCAGTGTTCTTGGAAAATGAATGTTAATTAAAATACACTTTAAGAACAGAAACGTAATTTTTTTCTGAAATATCTAATGGTTAAATCTAAGTTAAATGCTACACTGAAAATAATGCTAAGATTTTTAATAACATTTAAAAATCAGTGCCATAATATATACACAGTGAGGTGTAATTTCACTAGTTGCCAACTTAATCCTTATCAAGTAAGTCTTAGTTTTTATACCAAGAGAAGCAGGTACTTAAAGCTTCTAAAAATCATGCCTTCTTTTCAAATTGTATTTTTTATCTAATATGCTATATTCACTTATTTATGTTATATATGTATATTATAACATAATATACTTAGGTTATGTATGTATAAATATACAGAGACATCAACACATATAAGGTTTTCCCCCATTGTTATTTTTTTTTATAAAAATGGGACAATATTATATACACTTTTCTGCATCTTGTTTTTCTTGCTAAAAAATTCTTCATAGCAATTCCTTTCAGTCAACTAGTGAAACTCTATTTCATTGTTTTTTGATGACTGCAGGATGTACCATGACATAGGGACACTATAATTTATTTACCTTTCCTCTGTTGATAAGCATTCTTTTTTCATCATTAGTTTATTTGATTAATCTTAATATATAGTCAGATTCTTTTCCTCATATTCCTGTTAGCAATAGAAGTTGTAACTCCTTTTCATTTTTGCCTGAATACTGACTGGAAGAAATAGCTCATTTTACTTGAATTTGCAATCTGATTACTGGTAACTCTGAGCGTCTTTGTATTGGTTGACATTTGGATTTGATACTCTTTAAATTGCCTGTTCCTATTCTTTGTCCATTTATCTATTGGATTATTTTCTTATAAATTTCTAAAAACTTTTATTACATATATTACATGTCTTTAATTTACATTGCAATTTTTTTTCAAATATTCCATGAAAGTGTTTTAAATTTTTATATAATCAATTGTGTTTATATTTTCCTTTTTGAACTTCCAGCTTTCAGTAAGGATGTCTTTCTAAAACTTAGATTGCATACGTTGTGTCCTAGGCCATCTTGTAAGATTTTATTGTTTTGTTTCTTGCTGTGTAACAAACTACCTCAAAACATGGTGGGATTAAAATCAGAATTTATTTTATTGTTTCTCATGGTTCAATGACTTGCCTTGACTGGGTGTTCCACTCGTCTTGCTTGTGGTCTCTCACATGGTTGTGCTCTGGTGGCACCTGGAGCTAAGCCATCTGGAGTCTTGGCCAGTATTCTTAGGAAGGCTGGACCTCTCTGCTTCACTGTGTAGACTCACAGCCTTTCCTCTCCATCTCATCTGGTCTCTTTATATGGTCTGTCAAAAGAGTCTTACATGGTATCACCAAACTCCCAAAAGTTTGAAAGTAGAAGCTTCCGCAGCTACCTGCTTACCTAGGCAGGTAAGTCCTGGAGCATCGCTTCCTCTACACTCTGTCCATTAGTACGCATTGCAGGCAGCCCAGATTCAGTGCTGGAGAGAAGTACATGAGGGCATGTGGGCATGAGGGACTTCTTTGGAGACCAGCCACCACGATATCTACATTTTCTATGTGAGTTTCTAGCCACGCCTACAAATGTCTTCCATACTTTTGGATTGTATATATAGTTCCTTAGATAATCTTTCATGATTTTTATCATTTTGTCTTTTACATTTTAAGTTTTTCTTTTTTTTTAAGGTAGTAATTAAAACTGCCCAAGCAGCAAAATTTATTGGTATTGCACTACTAAGAGTAAATTTAACATGATAATGTTTTTACAGAAAGCCAGTATTTGAACAATCAACCGTAAAAATGTTTTAAAATACAAAGGAAACCTTCCATCATTCAAACCATATTTAAGGTAAAAGGTTTCTCATTTCTCAACTGGTGTTACTTACATCAGAAGCTTTCAAAAAGAGCATAGCTGTTAAGACACAGGACTTTGTTCATTTTCTCAGTGGAGAGTACAGATGGCATTTCTAGTCGACTTTGGAAGTGCAGTAATCCTGCAAACATTTGAACTCCTGGTTCATAGACATGAGTCACTGGAAATCCTTTACTTATGATAGACACACTCAATATAAGTGAAAATCAATGTAAGTAAAATCCTTATCCTTTCATTAACACAGAGGGGAAAAGAGAAAGCTATTCAGTCAGAATGTAATAAACCCTGAAACACAAAAAGTAATACCACTCTAAAGGTTATCAATTCATTTAACTGTAAGGTGCACCAACAAGGTTGGTTTTGGGGTTCCTTTTCTGCTTTTCCTAAATGTTTGACAATCAAAACAAGCACCAAAAACTTCATTACTACCATAGACAGAATCACTCCAATGGTTTACTTACACAGTCTTTCTCTAAACATTAAAATGCCCTAGAAGGTAAAGTAATAAAACGCTGCTATAATTAAGGTAAAAATTAAATGTTAAATCATTTTACATGAGACAAAAATTATTACTGAATAAAGTTTTCAAACCTATTTAGTTATCACATTTACTCTAAAGTTCAGTTTTCTCAAGTGGAATATCATGTTTAGCAAAACCATTTCATTAATTTTTTTCTGCCAGATTTTGTAGGTCCCAAATTACTTGTTTAACATGACTCAGCATAAGTATCTTCACCTTTTTCAGACTAAAACCTACTCCCAAGAAAACTGTTTTAAGACTACGTATCTTCCATGAACATTACCTAGTCTCCACAGCATCAAAGACACTTCAAATCTTGTTTTGGAAATAGGCGGGAAATATAAAGAAATCAATTCTTATTCCCTTTCCCATCCAAACTAAACTGTATGCCCTTATTTTGATGGTCACTTAAGCCAGTTAATATATGAACCATAATTCCATTTGATTAGATTAATCATTTTATTCTGAAATAAGACTTTTAAATTTTCATTAAACAGGTAAAATTAGAAATCTGAGTTGTATGAATCAATAGTTAGCAAAGACAAATTTTTTATAAAGTATTAAGCTAATAAGCAAACGTCAAAAACAATTAGAAAAAATATGTATATTGTGTGTATATATATACACAAATATATGTATATGCAAAATAGTTCATGGTTTTATTTTCCTTCCCTATTTATTACTGAAGAAAAACAGTTTATAATATTTATAAAATGGAAGTCAGGTTAGCTGTCTCCTGTCCTAACTTTGGGATGAAATTAGCAAAAAAGTAAAATTAAAGAATCAGTTCTTTGGACTCTCACATTTGAAATTAAAAGGTACTTGTACAAGATCCAAACACAAACCTAAAACGACCACTAGAGACAGCAGTGCCCTGGGACAGTAGTGAAATGTACAAAGAAACTCTGCCATATGTCTTTTGTGCTTTTCTATCAGTGCATGTCCTGTGTGTTAAGACCTGAAGAGTACTGCTACTCTTTTGTTCCAAAAGTATTCAATATTAACACATCTAGCTAATCAAACTGCTGAGGAATAGTTACTACCTTTCTCAATTTCATTCACAGTTGAGAACCTTTGCTTCCATTTCCTGCCATTTTAAGTTTTTAATTCATCTGAAATTTATGTTTTGTATTGAAAAAGATAAAATCATTTTTCTCTTCAGATAGTTAGCTGTTTTTCAAACCATTGATGAAAAATTCTGTTTTCTCACTGAAATAAACTGTCTTAAATCCTCATCTATTTCTTGTTCTGTTCTACTTTCACACATAACCTCTTCCTTTTTATTCCTTTGCCTTTCCTTTTCTCCCTCCATCTATCACCCCTCTTTCACTGCAGCCACTTCAACTCCAAGTGGGAGGCGTTCTCCTCCAAATAAACTGTGTGATCCAGCGATAGAAATTGTAATTACAGATTACAATTATAAGTTTTTTAGTCATTGTTTACATTGTTTTGACTCTCAGATCACCTGACTTCTTAGCTGAGTTGTGTAGTATACCATATTTGCATTTTCTTACTTGTAATTTTTGTTTTAGTTTCCTTGAAACAATCATCTTAACTTCTTTTTAGTTTTATATTTATCTACCAGTAATTCCTACCCAGATCTCCTCAAGTGTGTATCTCCTTTCAGTATAAATAAAAAAGATGTGTGTCCCATAATTCCATCTTTGTTAAGGAACACCTTTCCCAGCTCTCTCCAGTCTGGAGAGGTTGCTCTTTCGGCTCCTTATACATCTGCCAGCCTGGGTAGATCTACTTTCACATCATGGGAACGTCCTTCATTCTCTGTGGGATCACTTACGTCTTACATTACTTCCTACAAGACAGTAAATCAAGGAAAATTCTTCTTGTTTCTTGGTTTATTCCCGTGTTTTGTTGGAACACATTGTCCGTTAGCTTCCTAAGAAAGAGTCCACGGAAGGTGAATGTTTATATAGTTTGCGTGTCTTAAATTACTTTATTCTACCTTCACAGATTTTCGACGGTTTGCCTATGTGTGAAAACTTATAGGTTAGAAATTATTTTATCTCAGGATTTTGAAGGCATTTCTCCATTACTTTCTGGTGTTAAAAGTTGTTGTAATGACACATTCTTATTTAACCTTTACATGTAACCTCGTTTTTTCCTTTCTTCTGTAAGTTTTTAGTATCTACTCTTTGTCCTCAGAATTCTGAAATTTCATAATGATACATCTAGAATGTTTTACATGACATGCACCACTCCCCCTTGGCCGCTTCTCTGATTTTAACCCTGACTGTTCTCCTCTCCACAGCTAGACTAGCCTCCTTTCTCTTCCTCCAGCATGATCATGCATGGTCTTGTCTCAGAGCCTCTGTGCTTCTGGTTCCCCCTGCATGGAATGTTCTCCCACATATCCATGTGGCTCACCCCCTTATTTCTGCTCAAATGTTACACTAATAATGAGTCCTTCTCTGATCACCATGATAAAATAACAACCCACAGCCACCCCTCCAGTACACCTTATCCTACTCACTCTTTTTATTTTGGCGAAGGAATTATTATGACATCTTAATTTATTTATTATTTGTCTCCTGACCACTAAAATTTAAGCTCCATGACAGTGTGGACTTTGTCTATTTTGTTCAATGTTGTATTGCTTAGAATCGTGCCTGGTTCTCAGTAGAAATTTGTGAATGAATAAGTGAATGTGACTTGGTGTGCCCTTTTACATCCATTGTGTTGAGCAATTAGTAGATTCAGTTTGGAATCTTATGTTCTTCAGTTCTGGGAAGTTCTCTTGAATTATTTCTTCACCTCCTTTTTCTCTTCCAGACTTCTGTTTCAGGATGGTAGACCTGGATTAATCCTCTAATTTTTCATTTCTTGTCTTAGTTAATTACTTATACTATATACTAGGTTAAGCGTGTTGGAGAAGTAAAAATGCAAAATGAGTTTTCTACTTACGATTATTTTTTAATCTATAGTAATTACTTATATTTATTTAACAACTGGCATTATCACAGAAGTAAATCATTTGGGGTGGTTTTTCGTTTCTAATTCATAGCTATGACTGTGGCAATACATATGTAAAAAAATTATTTAAACAAATACATGTCGTAAATATTGATAGGGGCAGGGAAAGCTATAAGTATATAACACCTGAATCCAATTAGTTGGTGAAAATTCCCCTTCCAACCTTCACCCTTACCTATAAGGGGGCAGAGAGAAGAGCTTCTAGTCAGGTTCTGTGCTAGTAGTTTTCACATTAACTCCTACATACATCCTTTTGGGAAGAAAATGACTAAGGTACAGTAGGAATGAATATTTCTTGAGAATTTGATATGAGAAATGGTACCAGCCACTTTGCATATATAATTTAATATGGTCCTTACACAATCCTGAAATACAAATGTCATCACATCCATATTAAAAATGGGAAATTGCAGGTAAGACACATTAATGACTGAGCACGAGGTCACACAGTCAGTATCAGATCTGAAGCATCAACTGGTAACTTTGAGTTTAAAGTTTTTTATTTTATTGAAGTGTAGTTGACATACAATATTATATTATTAGTTTTAGGTATACAACATAGTAATTTGATATTTTTATAGATTATGTGCCATACAAAGTTATTATAAAATATTGACTCTATTCCCTGTGCTGTACATTACATTCTTGTAACTTTGAATTTTATATCTAGTAGTTTGTATCACTTAATCCCCTTCACCTATTTTGCCCCTTCCCCCAACACTCTCCCCTCTGGTAACCACTAGTTTGACCTCTGTATTTGTGAGTCTGTTTCTGTTTCGTTATAATTGTCTTAATAGCATGTTAAGACTTCTAAAATAATTGCTATGTGTCTAAGAGTAGACCTGTATGGGCCATATGAAGAATTCTTTTTCTACTCCAAAAAACAAAACACACACAAAAATATTTACAGAAACTTATCAGAGACTTTAAAAACTCCATTAAATCTATATTGAACTGCTAATTCTAAGTCCTGGAAAGTGCTACATGTTGACTGGTCGAGTTACTGAATTTTATGTATTTAAATATTATTTTATATAAGGATACTATTAAGTATAGTTTACATGAGGAAAATGGAAAAGTTAGCTGTCTACTAGCTGTGGGATACAGTGGAAACAGAGAGATATTGTCTGACAGACTTGGTCTAATTCCATCTTAGTCATTTTAATGCTCTGAGCTGCTGATTCCTTATCTATAACAAATCTACAAAATACTAATATCGCTTAACCTGTAAGATTTTTGTGAAGATTAGAAAAACTAACAATTTTTAAAATATGTAAAAAATGTCAGACATCTTGTAGTATATTCAATAAATGCTAGTTTATGTTCTTGTTACTCTTAGTATTGGTGCTATCCTTTCTAAAATTAAGTATTGAAATCTGTAATTACAATTTCTATCGCTGGATCACATAGTTTATTTGGAGGAGAACACCTCCCACCCATTTCTATATTTAAATTGTCTGAACAGAAATATTTTTGGAATGGGATGAAAAGCATTCTGCTTTAGGTATTTGGGGGAAAAGTGGCCCTAGTAAGGTGATCCTTGATAAATCTGAAGGCTCACGTGATAGTGGATATCTCATGTTTGTCCCTCCAGACCCGCTATTCACCCTTCCTCCTTTTCTGTAACCTGGGAGGCTCATCTCTTTTAATCTGCTTGCCCTCTCACTTCTGGTTCAGTGTGGCCAGTGGGAGACGCCAGCAGGAGACCTGAGAGTGGTATGAATGTAAGGCCAAGGTTGCTTGTGTCCCTGTCAGGTGACTTTTCCAGCTTCTAGGTTCATAGGACAACTGCCTTTCCCTTAACTCTCTAAGCCTAATTTAACAGTGGTTTCCTGTTGTTGTTAGATCCAGGAGGATACCACACTATCCCTGGAATTTCCCAAAACCCTGCTCTCATCTTTGTAAATAGTTTCTGTTTCAGCTCTTCCTCCAGCTACCTGGTTTAACTATGCTTTTTCCTTCCAAGCCCCTGACTGATAAACATCAAATAACTATCAACAATCCCATGTGGGTCATCCCCAAAGATGCCCCAGACACACATACATACATTAGCTGAGACTCAGCCAGATAAATTCTAAAGATTGAGGTTTTCTCTAAATCCTGATTAGAGACTAGGAGGCACAATTTGATTTGCCTTTAGGCTGGAGATTGATCGTGGCTGATATTTTAACTGAACTAACTCCAATGGAGTCAGGATATTTTTTTTAGACATTTTAGAGAATTTGTAGCAATGTCTTGGGACTCTTCAGATTAATAACCTTAATGTAGTGTGTGGCTTCCTTGTGGAACATTTGCAAAGGTGTTAGCTGATTGTACTCTTCAACACAGTGTACAAGTTATGGTACTTATTTCCTAATTCTTTGATTTTCAGCATTAACTTGTTTAAGTTATTTTAAATAAAATTTTTGTAATATGTGCTATTATTTATTATGCATCTGTACTAAAAAATAAGCACAGTCTATAAAATCTATGAGATTAGGAGCCATGTTTTGATATTTTTTCTTGTTGTTTGCTTGCTTGCTTTGCTTCTGACCGGTTCCAAGCCCAGTGGTTGGCCTATACTAGGTGCTCAATAAATACGTATTGAACAAACCAAGGGCCAGTGTTCAATTAAAAGTGATAGATTTTTAACCTCCATGCTTACTTATTTCATTTTCACCTCACCTACAAGACTACAGTTTGAAAGGCTCCCCTTCCGTGGCTTCTCTTTTTGTAATATCGCTGTCCTGCAAATCCACAGAAGGAAATAAAAGACTAATATTTGTGGGGCAGAGAATTATGTTTTAGGCATTATCTTTTCTGTGTTCATTTTTTCTTCCTCACTTGTTCTTTTTAACATCCCTGTTAAAGGATGTTAAAAGTTAACTGTTATTTTTCCTGGATTTGTTTGTTTGTTTGTTTTGGTTAGCACAGTCTCAGTTATGTTTAGTTATTGGCCACATTCACACAGAGCTCATACTAGGATCAGCAGTCCTCAGCCTTCTTCCTCTAGTCCCTGTGCCAATTTCCACGCACCAGTCATGCCGCTTCTTGTTTTACGTGGCTTTTGCCAAATGGCTTAACTACCGTTTCACTTTTCTCTAACACGTTTTAATGGAGAGTTTGCATTCTGGAAGGGAAGCCTTTATCTCGTAAAAAGATCTTTACAAAATACGGTGATAATAGTAAGCTGACTGAAGTCATACAAGGTCCCCGGGAAGCACAATGGAAAGGGAATGATTAGGCCTGTGCTTTAGTTAGAGGAGATCTCAGAGGCTGTGGCACCTACCTTGCATTTTTTTTTTTTTAACATCTTTATTGGAGTATAATTGCTTTACTGTGGTGTGTTAGTTTCTGCTTTATAACAAAGTGAATCAGCTATACATATACACATATCCCCATATCTCCTCCTTCTTGCGTCTCCCTCCCTCCCACCCTCCCTATCCTACCCCTCTAGGTGGTCACAAAGCACCGAGCTGATCACCCTGTGCTATGCGGCTGCTTCCCACTAGCTATCTGTTTTACGTTTGGTAGTGTATATATGCCCATGCCACTCTCTCACTTCGTCCCAGCTTACCCTTCCCCCTCCCTGTGTCCTCAAGTCCATTCTCTACATCTGTGTCTTTATTCCTGCCCCTAGATTCTTCATAACCATTTTTTTTTTTAGGTTCCATATATATATGTTAGCATACGGTATTTGTTTTTCTCTTTCTGACTTACTTCACTCTGTATGACAGACTCTAGGTCCATCCACCTCACTACAAATAACTCAATTTTGTTTCTTTTATGGCTGAGTAATATTCCATTGGATATACGTGCCACATCTTCTTTATCCATTCATCTTTCAGTGGACACTTAGGTCGCTCCCATGTCCTGGCTATTGTAAATAGAGCTGCAATGAACATTGTGGTACCTGACTCTTTTTGAATTATGGTTTTCTCAGGGTATATGCCCAGTAGTGGGACTGCTGGGTCGTATCTACCTTGCATTTTTGAAGGACGTAGGGTTCCATCTTCTCTATGCTGTCTGCTTTCTTAGGATGTACTGTATGAATATTGTTGGAAAGTTGTACCTTTTTATGTCTGATGTGAATGAATCTTTTAAGAATATCCTGGTTTGGGTTTTAATAGCAAACCTAAAATTTTCTCTGCCTACCAAATTATCGGTAAATTTTTTTTCTTTTCTTATGTCGACTGCTATCCACCTTATTCATCCCCACACAGTATCTTATGCTGGCAGAGTGCTTGGTAGCTCCTCAAGTGCCTGCCCCACATCATTTCATCTCATCTTCACAGTGACCTATGAGTGTAACAAGATCTGTACTATATCACCTTCTTGAGCCCATTTTAATAAATAACCTTTTTAATTCTTGAGTGGAATATGGGGCTGACGTCTGAGCCTCGGAAACCTGATTCTCGTTTAGTTTTACATATACTACAGGAAATTTGATAAATACTGTGTACAACATTGATTGGTTTGCCTGTGTAAGCAGTGTTTGGATACAAAATTTGAATAAGGGCTACTTTCTCTGACAGACTAAGGGGGAAGTATATACAAATTACCTCTGCTCATCATATGATAAAAGCATAGGGCACAGTGGAAATGGATAGAGATCAGTCTCTTCTATGCATTAGTAACCGCATTGCTTTAATCCCACTTTGCAACTCTCTTTGGCTTTCAAATGTATCTGGAACTATTGGATAGGATACTGGAATAGTTAACTGTATCACCTGTGCCACACTCATACAGATAGTTGGATTGGTTGCCATTTCCACTGGTATAACTAAGAGGATTTTCCTTTGAAAATTGACTCCCATCTGCCTCTCACCAAGTTGTACTATTTCTCCTTGCATTCTTCTTTTTTATTTCTTCTCTCATTGATGCAAGTGCTTAATTATGGATCCAGAAGTAAAGTACACCTAGGTTTAAATGCTAGAATCAGAAAGGGAAAGCCAAAAGGCTTTTCATTGTTCACATCTGTTCAGTTCCCACTTGAAGAACTTGAGGATCAGAAAGATCAGCTATTCTGTTCAAAAGTATAGTTTCAAAAATATATGTACACTAACACATGCATTGTATTTCATGGTGAGTTGATTCCACAAGAGAATTTTTTAGAGAAACTATTAGTTCTCTATCAAAAGAAGTCCATATAGTTTTCCCCGTTAAATTTAGGTAGAGTTACTTTCTTAAAACTTGTAAGAAAGTGGTTCTAGTGATATATACACATGTGTATATGAGTGTGTATATACATACAAATAATATATGTATGTATATATGTGTGTGTGTGTATATATATACACACACACACACACACACACACACACATATAACTTATCCACACAAATTATTTACATTCTAAATTTGTTTATGGTAAAATCATAAGTGATAGTCCAATAGTAGCCTAGAAGTTATCAACTTTTTTATGATGAACCTGAAATTTAATTTCTCATTTCTAAATAAATATAGATAGCCTTTATTCAGGGCTTACTATATGCCACATGATATAATCTCCCTTAAACATCAAACTGTAGGCATTTTTAAAAACTTTATGAGAGGAAAGAAGTTAAGATGGTTTTGGAAAATTTTTTAAAGTAATGATTTTTTAAAGCTTCTTTATTAAACTACTTATGAAATCAATTTGTATAGTGCCTTACATGGAGATAATCTGTTGAGTTAGTTAGATCTTAAAATGGAGGCGATAATCTAAATTCTCTGGAACTCTCTTCAGCATACACAGTACTGACAGAGAAAACCAAACTTTAACTGAGTTTCATAGCAGACCCTTGCCCTCCTTGTGCATGGATGAGGTTCTGAGACCCAGCATGGGTGCAGTTCTAAAATTCTGAAGTTGGCACTTTATCCATATCTTTTCTCAACAAAAAGACAAAATTATAAAATTGCTTTTGTCAAAGTAAGGGTGATAGTAACAGAGATAAAATTAGAAATCAGTTTTCCTCATGCCTCATGATTATTGTTTAACATTATTCTTTCCATTTGGTAATTTTTCCAGTCATTACATTGGTCTGTGTGTGGTCTGGTGTAATTCAGTGCTTTTAATACCCTGATCTAAACATGAAGATTTAGGACAAGACCTGTGTTTATTCCTAAACATTCTAGGGTGAAATGAAACCAGGTTATCATGTGAAAAATTAGGTAGCATTCTGAAGAAAAGGAATTAACTGAGTCTTATATTTGTTATTTTTTTGTCCTTTGGAGAAATAAGTAGTGGCTGCAGTTCTTTTGGTAGATGCCTTTTTAGAAGTGTGAACAGAAGGGAACATGGAAGGAGGCACAAAGATGCCAAGAAATAAGCAGAGAAAAAAAAGAGACATTATTAATTGTAGATAAAGAAAGTATACATTTTGTAGGCTACCAGAAATTATGCTTCTAAAATTTTAAGAAATGGAAATGAAATGTACATACTTGTACACGTAAACTATTGTTTTTCAGTTATTGACTAATGGAAAGATAGCTGTATATAACATGAACAAATTGAAGATCTGCTACCATCTTTGTACAATTTTAATTGTATTTTAGTTTAAATAGTTAAGTAGCAGTTCAGTTTTAATAGTTAAATAGTAAATAAATTTTAAATAGTATTAACTGTAGTTAGTTAATAGCATAGTATTTATAGTATAGTATAGTATTTAAGGTATAGTATAGTATAATATTTAAATTATAGTCTAGTTTATTATTTTAATTTCAGCCTTAAAAAATTTTCAAAATATCCTTTTGCTTTCAAAACTTGATGTGTTTAGACTTGAAAATTGCTTATGAATAACTTACATGCAAAATAGTTTAAAAGAAAACTTTCAAATGGTTGTTGTTCTCCCACTTCCACATTTAAATAAGAATAACCAAAGAATTAGTTTCTTCTCAGGGGTGCTGTTCTCATTGGACATTTTTTAAGCATTGAAGGCTTATATTGATTGTGTCTTGGTCATTCTTTAAAATGCATATATAAATAAATATGAATTATTTGAGTCATGAGATACTGATAATTATAGCCTTATCATATTTTTAAAAACTTGACTAACTGTGTTTGACTTACGATTCTAAAAAGAAGAGTTAAAATGAAATTCTAAAAAGTTAGGCACATCTTTTATCAATTTATATACTTGTTTATGTTTCAAATGTCTAAGACAGTGGAAGACTAGTCACCAAAAAGAATAAGGAGATCATATGATAGGAAAAGACTAAGTCAAATATCTTACATTTATAGTATTCTGAATGTTGACTGTATTTAGTTACAAATCCCTTTCCTTTCAAACATTTGCTGAGTTCTCAATCCTTAAGCTGTGTCTGCAAGAAGCAACTGACTTGAATGTTTTGATCCAAACCTTTTTTTTGGCAACCATTTATTTGCCAGCAATGAAAATGTTTTGAAAGGCAAATAAATGTTTTTGTGGGTAGATTTTCTATGCAATGTAAAACTTCATTAAGCCTTACATACCTTCCTGTATTCCGAATAAGAAATTAATCTTGGAGAGAAAGATGAATGGCTTGATGTTAAGCATTTATTAATTAGTACCAGTTTTGTGTACCTGAACATCTCTCACAGGTTTGTTGTGAGGGTTAAATGAGATGATGTATAGGAGGCAGGAAGCACAGGATAGTACATTCAGTAAATGTCAGCACACAAAAAGGAGCAACAGCTTCTGTTTAAACATAGGTGATTCACTGCTTATCTCCAAACCTTCTCAAAACCCTACTAAATGACAGCAAAATAATTTTTAAAAGCATAAATCTATGAAGATCAAGAAAATGGGAGATTAAATAGCAGATGAGACATATCAAATAATTATGGAAGTTTAAAAGTGGGTAGAAACGCTTAAAGGTTTAACAGATTTGAGAAAAATGAAACCTTGGAACCTAGAAAAAAATCAGCATTCAGGATACCTCTGAAGAAACAGGAGCACTGGTAGAAAGTAAAGGAGCAGTTTTACTCCAGTGCCCTATCACAACCACAAAGGCAGTCAACTACCTCTTTGCCATTCTGACAAAACAATGTAGGTTTACCTCTGGAGAGGTTGAATAGAAAGAACTCCGGTATTAGAGATCGCAGGCACAAAAGACCACTGGCATTTGATTAATAGATATTCTGAAAAAAATCCAGAAAACAGAAGGAAGGAAATTTTCAGAGTAATCCCAGAAAATTTCCCAGACTTGCTGGACAAGAATATATAGGTTACAGTGTCCGTGTGAGTACCAGGAAAATATATGAAGAAAGAGCCTCACCAACGCATAGCACTGTGAAATTTTAAAGTTTCAGGTATAAAGGGAACAGTAGTAAAAGTTTCTCATGGGGAGGCGGGGTGGGCAGTGGGAGGGAAGTCACCTAAAGGCTTAGGAATCAAAAAAAAAAAAAAAGACACCTGTCTTCTCAACAGCAACATTTTAAGCTAGAAGACAATGGAGCAATGTCTTTAAATTTCTGAAGGAAAATTATTTCTAATCTCAAATCCTATATCTAGGTAGATTATAAATTGAATATAAGCGTGGCATAAATGAATTTTCAGACATACAGGATCTTTAAAACTTTATTATCCATGCACCCTTTCTCAGGAACCTATCAGAGGTATTTTTCAGGCTGCAGCCCACCACTGGAGGAAGGAGATAGATAACTGCAGTTTGAATTCATTTTACTTATCTGCCTGTTTAAAAAAATTGATCAATATTCTTCAGAGGAGCATAGCAGAATCCAGAGTCCTTACAATGTATCATTTATAATATCTCAGATAAAATCACAGATTATCCTTAAAATATGAAGTAACAGGGAAGCATGACTCAGCCAAGAGAAAAGACAAAATGGTGATTGACTCTAAGATGACCCAGGTACTGAAATAGCAGACAGGGACTTTATAAAGCAAATATTATAGCTACGCTCGAAAACAAAATGAGAAACATCCAGGGAATGTGCTCTACCAAAATAAAGGAAGTAAATTAAGAACAAAATGGGATCAAGAAGACAAAAATGAAAATGTAATTGTTGATGAGAGTCTGGCAGACTCCAGATGAGTCTCTGGGGAAAAACAAAAACAATGAAATTGAAAGAAATCCTTACATGTTTCAAATCTTTTAAATAATGTAGATGAAATAGTGTTAGATTCACAATAAATAAAGCAAAAAAGAAAAGGAAATTCTGAACTACAAAAAATTTTTTTTAATTTATAAATAGAAATTTGATCATGGTGGCCAAGCTGTAACAGTGTTTATGCAGTCATAATAATGTAAACACTAGATACTAATTTAACAAAAAAATTCATTTTTAAAATAATATCAAGAGGGGAGGAAGGAAATGGTAAATATGAGACATCTGTGAACACTAAATCTTCATCTTTCGTAGTAAAAAGTCAATGGATAGTATTTAAAGCTGAAAAATAAAATAGCCTTGTAAGCGTATTTCAAATGTGGAGGTAAATAACAGAAGAACAAGTTAGAAAAGTTGAAAGTATTTTCCTTCGGAAGTAGAATTACAGATTGGAAAGAAGTATGGCTAGGTATTTCTGTCTGTCGTTATAAAACTTAGAGTATTGTTTGACTTTTTAATGTTATATACATTTTAACTTAGATAATAATTTTTTTTTTGCGGTACGCGGGCCTCTCACGGTTGTGGCGGAGCACAGGCTCCAGATGCGCAGGCTCAGCGGCCATGGCTCACGGGCCCAGCCGCTCCGCGGCATGTGGGATCTTCCCGGACTGGGGCACGAACCCATTCCCCTGCATCAGCAGGCGGACTCTCAACCACTGCGCCACCAGGGAAGCCCTCTTTTTATTAAATAAATTTATTTATTTATGGCTGCATTGGGTCTTCGTTGCTGTGCGCGGGTTCTCACTGTGGTGGCTTCTGTTGTTGCGGAGCACGGGCTCTAGGCGCGTGGGCTTCAGTAGCTGTGGCTTGAAGGCTCTAGGGCACAGGTTCAGTAGTTGTGGCACACGGGCTTAGTTGCTCCACGGCATGTGGGATCTTCCTGGACCAGGGATCGAACCTGTGTCTCCTGCACTGGCAGGCGGATTCTTAACCACTGCGCCACCAGGGAAGTTCTTAACTTAGATAATAATTTTAAAATTAGAATTAAATGTTTATAATGCACATAACACAGTTCCTATACTGCCTAAGAATAAATTAGGTACTTAATAAATTATTACTACTAAGACTTTTTATTAACTCTCCTTCTAGTCATTAAAATCATTGCTTATCCATTTCAAATGGAAAAGAATACATAAGGCTACAAATCTAGGGAAGTTATTTGAAGTATCTGAAGTTATGTAGTTACTTAGTGGCCAGAACTGGAGTCCAGATTTCCTATCTCTTAATTCTTTCAGTCACAACATGGAGGATTCAGAGAGGGTCTTTGAGGTTATCCGTGGCTGACAAATATGGTTGCAAGCAGAGCTGTTCTTTCCTAGCCTAACCTCATATCTGGCCTGATAACCAGTGTGTGATAGACAAATGGATAGAAAGACAAATAAATCTTAGGCCAAGTGATAACCTACCCTAAGATTTTGCCTCTTCATCACATAGCTTTTAACAATTCCTATATGTACTATGTATTCATTTACTATTTATTCTCAGAAAGGAAGGATCCAGAGATTTAGCCAGAATCCAAAGCAAAGAGGTGCAATAGAGGTGTGGTTAAAATGAAACACCTTCAGGATGCTAATGATTGGGAAATCATTGAATTGATTTTGCTGTACTTTTGAAACCTTTCAGAACTTTAGAGAACTCTTTCTGCTGAATTTACATGGGCCCCAGCCAATTTGCAGGGGTTATTGACTTCATCTAGCTCAATTTATTTATATTATAGATGGGAAAACTGAAAACAGTCAAGGGGAAGTGGATTGCCAACATTTACCAAACATTTATAAACTGCCTGTTGGGGGAATGGTGGTCCTGGACCTAGAGATATTATTCAGACGGAAGTTGGGAGGCAAGAGCGTTAGGTATCTAACTGGTTGAGGCAGATAAAGACCCATAGGATACGCGCGCGCGCGCGCGCGTGCGTGCGTGTGTGTGTGTGTGTGTGTGTACAGATAGATAGATTTATTATAAGGAACTGGCTCGCATGGCTTTGAATGCTGAGAATCCCGAGTTCTGTAGTTGGCAAGCCAGAGACTCAGGAGAGACAGAAGGTAGTTCGAGCCCAGATCCAAAAACCTGAAAACTAAGAGACGGTTTAGTCCAAGTCAAAAGGCTGGAAAGGTCTATGTCCCAGTTCAAGGCAGTCAGGCAGAAGGACTTCCCTCTTATTCAGCCTTTTTGTTCCATTCACCTCTTCAGTTGATTGGTTGAGGCCCACTAACACTAGCAGGGGCTGGCGGTGGGGAGTGGCAATCTGCTTTACCCAGCCTAGGGATTCAAATCTTCATCTCATCCAGAAATACCTTCACAGTCACACTCAGAATTAACATTTGACCAAATGTCTGGGCACCCTGTAACCCAGTCAAGCTGACATATAAAATTAACTGTCACAGGTACACAAAGGCTTAAGATAGAACTGAAATTATTGGAGCTTAAATGTAGAATAATGACAGAAAAACAAGAAATATAATGAAGAGGATGAAGGTATACGGAAAAAAAAATCTTTGAGTCAGTCAGTCTTTAAAGACCACACTGAACTCAGTACACTGAATTATCATAGATCCTGGAACAAGAATTGTGGCCATTATATTTGAAGAAGATCATGTTAACACTTAATCTAGGGTACATCACCATTTGGAGACATTGAAATTTAGAAAGCAGTAAGCAAAACGCCCCAGAGGCCTACATGCAGATGAATACTGTGGAAGTAGAGAGCAAATTCAAGACCCTGAGCCAATTAAACCAACAAAATCAACAGAAGTTGGTGAAAATAAAATAGAGAAAAAAAACTTGTTCGATTGTTAGTGTCATTGATAGAAATGAGAAATTGGGAAGAGATTTATTTGTGGGCTGAAAGATGTAAAGTTTAAAGTGTACCTTTTATGCTCAACCTGCAAATAAAGTATCATAAAATATTTAAAATGCAAACATGATGAGTGTTAATATGCTAGGGGAAATTTTTTTCTTTGAAACAGTTGTTACAAGTATAATATTTTTAATTTACTTTGAAAAATAGAAATAATATTTATCAGAAACAAATCAATGCTGTAAAAGTGTTCCTATTGTATAATAATGCTTTTAGCAAAATATTTTACTGTTACAAATAAATCTCTATAAAGTTACCTATCATCATACCTTTATCCATATAGTTAAGAAAATTTGTATACCCATTCAACCAGTAATTGGTCTTAAAGGATTCCTCTGCTATGTCAATTCTTGCATATTTTATAAATGCAATTAAATGTATACTACTTTCATTGTAATAAAAAAATCATAAAATCTACTATCATTTCATGTCATTTTAGTTACTGCCAGAAATACTTGACTTGCTGCAGTGAATAATGAAGTACAACTTCCGTTTATTTTCAGGGATTAAAAACATTGAGGGGTTTCTTACAGTATATTGATAGAATCAACTTTTTTTATTTTGAACACTGAAGGAATTAGAAATATTTCTTGATTTTGGTTTCCTGGTTCTAGTATTGTTTTCACGCTGAGTGCACTGGTCCTGAGCTCAGCCTCCTGTGGAACTGGACTGCCAAGCTGCTAACTTGCTTTCTAAGCTTACGTTGTTAAAGAGAAGTTTCTTTAGTCTCTTTGGTAATTGTAGACAAAAGTTCTAGAAGTTAGCCAGTGGGCAATACACACTGTAGTGTGATCACTGTAATTAGTTAAGAAGCTCGCCCTCCTCACTTTGTAGAGAAGAGGAGGTGAGAGTGTGGAGGAGATGATTTTGGAGTGTGGGACACGTCGGGGCCAGATGGGCTTGCGGTGCAGTAACACAATGATAACTTTCAGCCCTGAGGACTCACTACGTGGGAGTCCAAGGCATCCTGGAGAGTGCCAGCAGTGCCAGTGCTAGTGAGGGCACTAGGTTGGGTGAGGGAAATTAGTAAATAAGGTAGATGAAAGCTAAAGATAAAGTTTTCCTGCTAATTATGACAACTTAACTGTGATCCAGATCTCTACAATAGTTGTGTACTGGTTTCGAAAAGGTGTTTTAAAATGGCTAACTCTTCTATGTGTTTATTTTCCATTTTCTTCTTTTTTTTCCGACTGAATGTGTTTATACACTGACATTTTGGAGAGTGTTATAAATACAGATTATTCACATGTGTTGTGGATAAACAGTTGATCTATTGGGAAGACAATTTAGGGAGGTACACTCATCCTGGTCCTTTCTTCACATGAGTAAAATTACTTATATCTGTATAGTATTTCAGAGTTTTCAAATCATCACCATCCTCCATTTAAGAAAATAAAAAGTTACTTGACAGTGCGGCCTCCTGGTTCTCTGTGTCCAGACAAATGGATACTGAGCCCATATTCTTCTCCACATTGATTATGTGTATTTTATTCTGTCATAGAAATGTTTTTGTTTGAAAAAACACATGTACACATATTTCCCTGACATTCTTCGAGTTTTTAGAAAAATATGTTCACATTTTTCCCACTGAAAACTTAGTTTCCTTCTGGGTAGATATATCATCTTTTGAAAAACCTTTCCCCCAAGATTTCTTTTTAAATGGTTCACAGTTAAATTTAAATTTCTATATTTAGGTAGAATTATGTTTATATACCAACCACCAGTATCCAGGAAATTCAGTGGTAAGGCTGACACATAGGGAGTTTATAGTCTATTTTGTAGTCTGTGTATTTAGACAAGGTTTGAAGCTTACTTAGCAAAATCTCTTGACCATTCAGAATTTCTTTAGTACAAATGCACTATTTGATTTCTTATACTTGCTAAGATAACAGTGTGTCATTTTTTAAAGATTAGTTCTTAGGAATATGTGTTAGATTTATTCCTTTCAAAGAAAGATGCATTCAAGAACAGCTTTTATATGTAAATATTTTTATAATATTGGATAGAGTTGGTTTGGTGCAATCACCATGGTTTGATCAAATTTGGAAGAAGTTACAGGCACATTTTTGCAGTGTTTTCTCCAGCATCTTTATTTTTTTCAGCTGGATGTATTTTATGTTCCTTTTAACTAATCAAAATAAGAAACTGATTTTGCCTGTGCCAAAAAATAGAACTATCATTTTTCACATTCTTTTATTTTCCAGGTCATTTTCAAGTAAGATTGTGTTTCTAGGACTTCTGAATCCCAGAAAACTCTCAACTTTGTAGATATAAGTGCCCAGATGAACATTTCAGGGGGAATCTAACTTTTCATGCAGTATGTTTTGTGTTGTGCATTGCAGATACAGTTAACTTTTTGTGTGTATGTGATTAGTGTGGAAAGAAATTAATGCAGTCCAGTATTATGATTTATGGACTGAATCCTTTGCCCACTGAAGACTTGCCAAAACTAAAACTATTTTTTTTCCTTTGGATATTAGAAACAGCTACTGTTTTTGTTGATCTTTTAAAGTTCTGAATGGGCCTATTTCAAATCATACCAGCATGGGAGCTCAGATTAATAATATACTTATTCAACTAGTGATACTGAGTGAAACCATTGCTCACATGGATATGAGGATAAAATTTCATAAAATTATTTTCAGGTGCATTAATGCATTTCTGGAAGCTGCATATGATTTTTCTTTTGCATGAAAGAAGTCAAGGCTTTCTCTTTATTGTATCAGTTACAGGTAGGCGTATAAGTTAATTTAATTGCAATTTTTTTATACCTTAAAACATAAGACATTTTGCTTTCAAAAGCAGTACTGTGATTGCTGGATTATTCCCAAAGGTTTTTAGAATGTTTAGAACTCTTAGAATGTTTATCTCTCTTGAGACATCATGACTGTAGTATATTTAATTTAGATTATTGAGAAAAATTTCCTTTGTTGTTAGTTGCAGCAAGCTGCTGAAGTTTCTCAGCTCCGGGGAGCAAGGGTAATCTCTGCTGAAGATCTTCTGTTTTTGATACGCAAAGATAAGGTAATATAAAATAATTTCATCATATTGAAATGCCAAGCTTGGTGATTAATTACACTTATGTAAGGAAGCTACCCTTGTTTTATAGCTTTCACATTGGAATCATAACTGTTGAACTAATATTTGAGTCCTCATAGTTTGCATAAGAAAATGGTTTACTACAAAAGAATTTATTTTTTATTTTTACATGGACAAGGGCACTTATATAAAAGTATGCTGACAACGAATTCTCACTTATCCTTAAATATATATTTAGACATTTTCATTGCTACATAATGTTCACTAGATATTGACCAGGTGCTTTGTTTTGGTAACTGGGATATAACTAAGTGGCATATTTATTTTTCTTCTAATTTTATACAGGCTTTCATAGAATAGTTTTTTCACTTGAAATACAAAGTTTTTTCTGTGACACTGGTTAAAAGGAAAAAAGCAAATCAATCAAGATGAATATTGTATAAGATAAATATACACCATAATATCTAGGTTTTTTAATAGTTAAAGATCTATCTTTCTTACTCTTTGAACTCTGGCATTAAAATATTTATGCTGGTATTTACACGTATAATTTTGTCATAACTATCTTCCAAGAGTAACTAGTTTGAAAATATTTTGTGACATTTTGCATGTTTTTAATAAAATTTTCATCTGAAAGTTACATGTGGAAAAACTAACTGAATAACCACAGCATGTTATGGTAGACTCTAACCCAAGTGAGCACGCGGTGCTTAGTTCCTAATGTTCCATCTTTCATTTCTCCATTGTTTTCCCCTGGCATTTTAATTACATTTACCCATTTTTGTATGTTTGTGGCTCTGGTTTTTATCAGAAGGCATCCCATCTGACCTTCTGGATATCCTGGTTAACATTCTTTCTGTGATACCCAGTTACTTTATATCTGTGAAAGCTTTCCTTCTGACTGACTGGAGATTGACTAAACTTGGATGCCTAAACTTCTCTTCCTTCTGCAGTGGGATTCAGAGATCTACAAATTGCACCTCGACCAGTCTACCATTAAATTTTATAAATTTTTAGTTCATTAACTCTTATATGGTATGAGGACTATAAAGAGAAAAGAAATGTATTCACTATCAAGAAGCTATAATCTGGTTTAGGAAATCTGTATGATTTAGTTGAAGAAGCATTTTGAGACTCACAGCATTTTAAGGTTGTGTGATTAGATTGGAGAGGCTGTAGGATTTGTTGAAGTGGAGGTTTCTGCCTAGGGTGAGACTCATGCAGCTGTATGCAGCTATATGTAGAATGGAACTAACCAGGATGCAGGCTCAGTAATCAAGGCAAACTGTGATTAGTATGATGGCTCTGAAAGTGGATGGGAAGGAAGAATTCAGAGAGATGGTGAAGAGTAAGAATGTTCAGGATTTAGTGACTTCATTAGGAAGACGGGGAAGTAGGCACCATATAGCAGTGGTGCTGTGAGGAAAGAGCCTGAAGGTGCCGTTGGCAGGAACAGGGACCTTGAGCCAAGATCCTTTACGAAGGCAGCTGGAGGGCAGTGCGCATCAGTACTTTACAGAATATGTCCAGTCAGTTTTTCTTTTCCATCGACAGAGGTAAACAAGCCAGCACAAAAAATAGTCCACATTGACACTTTTTCCTGCCTTTCGGGGAAGTCAAAGTTTTAAATCCTATGGAAACTTCAGGAATACACACTGATTGTCAAAACCCTTCTATTGTCTAGAAGGACTGTTAATCAGAACCTTTTTAGCAACCAAGAGCCTAGCTGTAATATGATAGTTGCCAGTATTCTCATCTTTCTCCTCAAAATAATAATTTTATTTATATGCTGGTGTGTTCCAAACAGAATTTAAAGTAGTTTACATGACTGTAATATAAGACAAAATAAAATCTAAAGTACTGAATTTTCAGGAATCAGAGGAAAGAGAAAAAAAGGATAGCAAACACCTATATACAGGTATATGTTTTTTCTCTTAATAATGCTTGTTTATATTGAAGCAGAAGTCATTGACTGCCTATTGTGTTTTCCATACTGCACTAGGCAGCTTCACTCATTTTCTCATTTATTCCTCACAATAGTCCTCTAAGGTAAGTACTTTACTTACTTTGTAAATAAGGAAACTGGGGTTCAGAGGTCATGTTCTACTTCTGGTCCTGCTATAAGCTTCAGTTGTGAGACTATCTTTAACCTCGGTTTCCCTATATATAAAAAGGAGATGATTATATTTGTCTGTATCTCAGGGCTATTGAAAATTTCAAATAGAATGCATGTAAAAGAGCTTTGTAAAATACAATTTATTTCAGCTGTCATTAGGAATCTTAAACATGAAGACCTGGAACCAGTAATAATCCATTCTAAATGTAAGCATACAACAGATGACGAAGTATTATCAGTTACTTTTAAAGTTAAACAGTATTACAGTCTTCTAATAAACCTAAAGAAAGCCATCATTAAGACTCAACTATCATTCATCAGCTTTGAGTTTCATAAAAATATGTTTCTCAGATTACAGAATGTTTTCCAGAAATATAAAACATAAACCAACTCTTCTAAATAAAAGAAAAGATTCTCAGAGAATAAAAAAACAATAAAAAGGAGAGTGCTTGGCTTTTTAAAGCAGTTGTTACAAACACCTTGTCTAGCTGTTTGTAAATCATTTTAAAAAATAAAATTTGGTTCTGAATGTGTACAAAATTCCATAAAGTCAGTATTTGCAGCATAGTGTGGAAAGTTTATCACAATCTTCAGAAGGAATTTAACCAAAAAAACCCCAAAAACAAAAATCATTGTGATTCTGGAGTATCTGGATACTTGCAAATGAAAAGTGCTTTTAAAAAATGCTAGCGTTGGGGCTTCCCTGGTGGCGCAGTGGTTGACAGTCCGCCTGCTGATGCAGGGGACACGGGTTCATGCCCCGGTCTGGGAAGATCCCACATGCCGCAGAGCGGCTGGGCCCGTGAGCCATGGCCACTGAACCTGCGCGTCCGGAGCCTGTGCTCCGCAACGGGAGAGGCCACAACAGTGAGAGGCCCACGTACCGCAAAAAAAAATAAAATAAAAAAATGCTAGTGTTGTAGCTTTTATGTTTAATTTGATGACTAAATTTTGTATTCACAGTACTATGCTGAGAATTGCTATATCCCCCCCACAGTGATCCTGGGGTACACGTTATTAAATTTAGTTATCATAATAGTCTTTAATCAATAAAGCGAATGTATGTGTAAGGTTTTTTATTTACTTATTTCATATTTTTAATAGAAAAAACTTAGAAGACTGCTAAAATACATGTTTTTCCGAGACTACAAATCAAAGATCGTCAAAGGCATCGACGAGGATGAGCTTCTGGAAGGTAACTTAAAGCACTAAACTAAAACCAGTACAACAACACATGTATGCTGATGACACATTTATACAATGTCAATGTAGATATTCCCATCAGAGTAGAATATATGTACTTCTGTTAAATAATGTAGTTTAGAAACTGTGCAGATATTTATATAGTTGGCAGTTAAATCTTGTATTTTCCAATTATGTGACTTCAGAGTAATCTGGCATTTTAATTCTTTTTTTAATAAAATGACCTGCTTTACACCAGAGTGTCATGAAACTAAGAAAATTGTGTTGATTTAAAACATAATTGATTTTAGCAAGCATAATTTTTCTGTCCTGAATGGAGGGAGCCAGAACTATTATATTTTTGAAATTGGCATGTATGTTTTTTTGTTAATTTATTATACAAAGTATCTGATACGTTTTATAATGTAAAGTCACCTCATTTTAATGTGTTATTTCTGTGCTGTTTGAAATCTAACAAAACGTCTGACACAGAATGGGAAATTTTCCTTAGCTGATTTTCCAACTCAATTCCCCATTTTAGGATATTTAAAGAAAATATTTATGTTGCAAAATCAAATAGTGATAAGCTGAAAATAGATAATTATTAAATAATACTTATTAATCAAAATAAATATGTTGTATTTTTGAAGTAATTCATCTATTTTGTATTGAATATAGTCACTGCATGGTAGTACCCTTTGCTGGTAGATTCACTGCTAAAGTAGCTAAACAAACTACTGTATTCAGAAGAATTCCAGAAAATTGCTCAAAACCAACTGAATCAAAAAACAACAAAAACCAACTGAAGAGTTAACTAACTTTGAAAGAGAACCAGTTCCTTTCATTGATCCTCAACAAGTCAGCAAGTGTAATGGCCATGCCAAAAAAAATTCTGATCAAATGTCTAATCAGTGTTGTCTATTTAGTATTCCTGCAGTTCTCATAGAATTTAACTCCAAATGAATGTAATGCTTCCCTTTATGGAGAGCATAAAGAATCTAGACTTGGAGCAAAACAGACCTAAATTCCTATTAATCGCAGTTCTCTGCTTTCTTTCTATGTGTCCCTGAGGGTCAGTTTTCTCATTTGTAAGTCATAAATTATACTACTGACCATGAGAGTTCAACATAATGTATGAAAAGCACCTGATACATTCCCACCACTGAATAAGTGATAACTTAATACTATGCTTTGAATACCAAGCTCAGAGTAGTGAGACTAGTATTCAGTTTTACTAACACTGTCATATCAGTTTTATGTCCTCACCTCCTTATTTATTTCAAACCTCTCCTCTTTATCATTTAAATTTTCTAATCTTGTGTGTCTCATATAAAGTTTTAAAATACAGTTGACCCTTGAACAATGCAGGGGTTAGGGGTGCCAACTGTCTGAACAGTCAAATCTGCCTGTAACTTTACAGTTGGCCCTCCATGTATGCGGTTCCACGTCCCCAGATTCAACCAACCTCATAGAGACACGTACTGTAGTACGTATTTAATGAAAAAAAATCATGTGTAAGTGGATATACGCGGTTCAAACCTGTGTTCTTCAAGGATTCACTGTAGTTGATATAATTTGTAAGGTAAAATACTCAGGTAAAATACATCTAATACTGAGATGAGAGTTCTAGAGTGGCCTTGTGAGGAACGTGGTAGACTCTTTTCCCAGTGAAACACATTTAACTGGTGAACATTTTAAAAATAATAGTTTAAAATCTTTAGAAATTGTCCTAAGGGCAGACAGCAAATGGAGGAACATATTCAAAAAAATCTACTAAATCTCATTAAGAACAGTGAGACTCTGTTGTGTTTGAGCCACAATATACTCCCCTCATTTCTCTCCTCCTCTCCCACCCTGCTGCCCCAGATCAAAATGATAGAAGCTTTACTCTGGGCAAATGTGTCCAAGAACCATGGACACCTGCTTCTGTACCTCCCAATCTAGGGTGACAGTTTCACCCCAAGAGGGGCAGGAGATCAGCATCTCTCATCTCCTTCATCTCTGTTGCAGAACCTCTGTGCTAGGCAAGCACAGCTAAAAGGACTGGGCCTTCCTCTCATCTTCTAGTCATAGGGAAGCTCTACCCCAGATGGACCCTGCTTGCCACATCCTGGCTTGCTCACAGGGAATAAGCTTCACACCAGAAGAGACAAGCCTTGAAGACAAGGGGCTACCATCTCTGTCCAGATCCTCACTCTTAGATCCAGGAAAGTCTTTCAGAGAGAAGCTGCTTGCTACTCCCAACCCCAGCTCTAGTACAGAAGTACAAAGATTCATCCTGTAAGAGAGAGCCAGCCCTTGATATCAGAGAGCTCTGCAGCTCTCCCTATAGGGACTGACTATTTGGGAAAGAGCATTTGAAGTTCATGGCTAAGGGTGTTTTAAAACAATGGAGATCCTGGTGGAGGAATTAAGGGGAAGCTGGTCACTCTGTGATACTAGTAACAACAAACAAAACAGTGCACCAGCTAAAAGTTTAACAAAGGAAAGAGATAGCTAAAAAGAGTCTTCCTGGGGTCAGAGCAAAACTTAAAGGCTGGCCAACCTTGACTCTGCAGAGTGACCTGAAATCATTTAGATCAATCTGTGGAGCAATTTATGCACAAGAGTATTATCAAAACAATAGAACTGTCAGCCAGCAGTTAGTGGAAGATAACAGCTGTGTATCATACCAATAGAGTCATACCAGCCAGAAACTTAGTGGAGAGATCAGGAAAAGTGACAGGTAAAGAGAACTTGACTAAAACCACAGTCATCCCTGGTGATTGAGGAGACTGTTCTCTCGCTCAAGGCTGTACCCTCTGAGGAACAACATCCAAGGCTGCACACCGAGAGGGAAAGAGACTTTACTGAATTAGCCCAGCCAAGTCACTAAACAAATAAACAACCAAACAAGCAAACAATAACAACAAGCCCCAGGGAGGAGAGGGAATTATTAGCTAGAGTTGCTCCAATATATTACCTAAAATGTCCATTTTCAACAACAACAACAAAATACTGGACATTCAAAGAAACAGATATGTATGATCCATAAAAACAGGAAGAATAAGCAGACAACACAAACTGCCTTCGAGGGGGTCCAGATGTTAGGCTTAGCAGACAGAAACTAGCTATTATAAATGGTGTTCAAAGAACTAAAAGAAACCATGTGCAAATAACAAAAGGAAGGTGTGGTTACTGTGTCTCAAAAATAGAGAATATCGATTAAGAGATAGAAATTATAGAAACAAGTGGAAATTCTGCGGTTGAAAAGTACAATGACTGAGATGAAAAATTCAGTAGAGGGGCTCAATAGTAACTTTGAACTGACAGAAGGAAGAATCAGTGAACTTGAAGACAGATTGTTAAAGATTATATAGTCTAAAGAACAAATAGAAAAAAGAATGAAGAAAAATTAATAGTGTTTCAGAAAAATATGAGCCACCATTAAGTGAACCAGTGTATGCAATGGGACTACAGAAGGGAAGGAAAAAAAGAGCAGAAAAAATATTCAAGGAAATAACGATGGAAAACTTCTCAACTTTGGTGAAAATTATTAATCACATCCAAACAGCTCAGCAAGCTCCAAGTAGGATAAACGTATAGCAATCCATACTCAGACACATTCTAGTAGAAATGCTGAAAGACGAAGACAAAAAGAAAATCGTGAAAGGCAAGAGAAAATCACCTCATCAAATAAAGTGGAACCTCAACAATATTAACAGCCGACTTCTCATTAACAATGCAGGTCAGATAGCAGTGGGATGACGTATTCCAAATGCTGAAAAGAAAAACTGTCAACAACAAATATGTCAAGAAACATGTTCAGCAAAACTGTGTTTCAAAAATGAAGGCAAAATAAAGATATTCTCAGATACACAAAAACTGGAGAATTTTTTTGCTAGCAGACCCATATAAAAAATACTAAAGGAAGTTATTCTGGCTGAAAGCAAGTTGTACCAGACAATAATTTGAATCCACACCTACACACATCACACACACACACGCACACGCACACACACACACACACAACAAAGAGTATCTATAAAGGTAATTATGTAGGTAAATATAAGAGAATATAGAATTGTGTTATTTATTTTCCTTTCTTAATAGATTTAAAAGCAATTGTATAAAACAAGCTATATAATTGTAATATTGTGTCTATAATATATAGATGTATAATATATTTGATAGTAGCAACATAATTTAGGTGGGTGGTAACAAAGCTGTATTGGAGTAGGGAGTGACAGGCTTTTTTTCACTCTAAGATGTTTGGGTTGTCTTTATTTGGTATAGGAGCACACAATTTGTCACATTAAAAAATAATGTAGCTCTTCCTCACTAATTCACACTGATACTTTTGTGTATTAAACTGTATTAATTACCTTTTGCAATATTACATTCCTTCCTGACTTTTTGCAGTAACTTTCTCAGAGTTATGTTTTGCTTTTAAATAAGTATGGTAGTTTTATCTCTTATGAGAAAAAGAGTAAGATCTCATCCCATAGGTTTCAAATATATTGCCACAGTAGTGTACCTAGTATTTTCTTCTTTTAATTTCATGTCTCAATCCTGATGTTTTTTATTTATGTCTTTGTTTTTATTTACTTTCTTAATTAGGCTTGCTGTAGCAGGATTCTTTTTCCAAATCTTAGAGTCTTTCCTTTTTTTTTTTTTTTTGTAAGGAATTTTAATCCATTCACACTTATTGTGCTAATTGATCATTTGGTTTTATTCTCTCAATCTTATTCATGACATAAATAGATGATTTAATTCTGCATGACTTATGCTTTTGTTTTGGATACAAGGATTCTCCTTACGAAGATTATTATGAGAGAATTCCAGTTCTGAATTTTATGTGCGGTATTCAATACATATGATTGGGGCAGATGTAAACCTATTTAAGAACATTTCTTTTTTCCTTCCCTTGTCTTCATGAAGACAAATTGAGTGGCAGTAATAATGCGAACAAAAGACAAAAAATCGCTCAAGACTTTCTCAACTCCATTGACCAAACAGGAGAACTCTTGGCAATGTTTGAAGATGATGAAATTGATGAAGTTAAACAAGAAAGAATGGAGGTATAGTACATGCTTCCCTTTTTAGGGTAATAGAATAACTGCAGTGCATATACTATTTGGTTCTATTCTTATGTTCTTTAAATGTGGTCTGAAATGTCCAAATCAGTGGTTTCATGTCTGAAGGCAGCATTGTGTAGTGGAGTAACCCTGGAAAGGATGTTAAACTCTGCCTTCATAGCTGACTTTGGGAAACAACTTCAGTTTTCTGTTTCTTTGTTTCCTCCTTTGAATATGAGTAGGTTTCCCTAAGCTTCCTTCTGGATCTTACTTTTACTGAAACTATTTTATTCCATAGAAGCTAGTTTATAATTAAATATTTACTTAGTTTTTGTACCAAACCATCCAGTTATCTTTGTGGACAAAGGTAATCCTTACTGCTTTTGCGTTGGCATATAGTGTGAAGAGCTATTTTTCCAGCTGTAGTTGCAGCCTCTGGTTGGACGCACCAGATAAGGTAGGATCCAGGGCAATTCCATGCTTTATACCACTGTAAAACACAGTTAGTGACATGTGTTTGGATTCCCTGGGTATGTTTTAACAATGAATATGAAAATTGTATGCCTTCTATTTACCTTAGCTTTCTATTCATAAAATGGTTTCCTTAAATACTTGTGGAAAAATAAAAGTAGTGATTGATTTCATCTGAGTGCCTTCTAAAATATAAGGCATTATTCTTATCATTCTTATTCTTATAATACTTTTACATGTAAAAAAACAAATCTCCATTTTTCCCCTTCTCTTTAAATTGGTCAAGAGAGGTAATTCCAGAGCTCCGAAAGATCGTGCTAAGTGCTGACTTTATCATAGTCTCTGTGCATGCTAAAAATATAATTATTTCATGTTAAATTTTGGAGGAAGTCCAATAGACATATATGCTTTATAAAATTTAACCACCTTCTTTAAAGAATTAGTATGCTTAGATCATGAACTGTGATCTAAAGGCAATGTTCTTCTTAGGTATCAATTACCTTAGAAATGTGTGGTTATCTTGGTTTGAGGCAACTGCAAATGATTTTAGTTCGCCTTGGGCCAAAAACATGCTAAGTTGTCCAAAGCAGATGATAAACATGTATTTCTGATGTCATTATGGCCTAAACAGGATATGATTGTTTTGTGGCATGGTTTCACTTATGATGCATTACACAGAGAGCAAATATTGTTTATGCTTTATTTTTTAAACATTTTTATATTATACAAACGGGCATTAAGAAAAATTTATTAAAGAAGGACTCTACAGAAAACAGTAGTAAAATTGAACAAGTAGCTTTTCAGTTTTGACAGGAAGATCTCTGTCAACCACGCCTGTTGCCTGGAAGGGCATTTCACAGTCAAGGAGAAGAGAAGAAATGGAGCATGTTGTAACACTGAGCTCATAATAGCAGGCTACTGTAGGCCTGGAAGAGTGATGAGCCAGTAAGGTACAAGTTCAAGTAAATAAAATATTTGGAAGTGCAGGATAGAAAAAGCTTGGGAGCTTATGTGGTTTATATTTCTCTCCCTGTAGTTATATTGTATATTACATAGTGGTAACCAGGATAATAAAATATCAATAGTTGATAAAAATAGTTACAAAAAAGTCAGCTTCACCTATACGATAAAAATTAGATTGGCAGTTTCTCTAAGCTTTGTATCATAACTAAAATCTCTAACCAAGATAACAAAGAGTAGGTTTGAGATTCTGTTCATCCAAATAACAGAGTTTAAACTGGATAAAAAAATGCTGAACTTGTAGACATAACTATAGACAGTAAAAAATGGAACCGTTAAGAGCATAGGCCTTGCCTGCTTCTAATTTGACAGGTTATAGTTTCAAGCGTAAACCACAACTGTGGCAGTCCATATGAAACCACTTTGGACTCACAGACTGCAATCCCTTGCTTTTAAAGTGCAGTAGAATAATCAGTCCTGGCATCACTCAGTGATTTAATTTTCCTCTAAGCATCACTTACAGTTGTAGAAACTTTGTTTACTACCTTCTCCCCTAGAATGTATGAAAATGGTATAGACCTACCAACAAAGCTTGTTATTGGTTCTTTTTTTCTTTTTTCTTTTTTTTTATTTAAATGTAATTTAGAAGAGAAAAAAATTTATAGACACAAGCTCGCTTGGGACCCTAGATTTTTCTCAAAATATCGAGCAAGCATATGAAAAACTGAGTTCTTTCCCATTGTTTTCAGCTGATTTCTGTGTGTGCCTGGCTTTGTGTTTTACTCATAATTTACTTCATTAAGTATTATGTGATTTGAAATATAAAAAATGTCTGAATTTTTATATCCACTTCTACTTGCTAGTCCATTATCATATTAAGTTAACTAACGCTTACCCCATTTGTTTTTCTCCAGCACCAAATTTTTAACACTTTGGTGTGTGTGTAGTAGAGATCTGTGATCCATGACCTCTGAAGACCCTTCTAAATTATCAAGTAAAGATTAAATAATGTTCAGAATTGCTTTAGTGTATTTGAGGGACTGGGAAAGAGAAGCAGGGAAATGATAAGCATAATACATATAAGTACTCACAACTCCCCTCCACCCACCCCTCAGACCCCCTAAACCCACCCCAGAGTGACCCACGTGTGTTTGCTGTTGATCCTGTTTCTCACATTCTAAGTTTTTGAGATCTAATCAACTAAATGTGACTGTGTCAACCAAAGGCCAAGGAAGGGTCACTAAAGCCTGCAGGTAGCTTTGTGTTTTCTTACCAGAGGACCTGTGGTCACTCACAGAAGAGCTTGCCTAAAACCCTACTGCTCTCCTGTGAAGGAACTTGGAGAAGCTCAAGTTTGTCATTAATCAAGTAAAATATCTGGGCTACTGAACTGCTAGGTTTTGTGAAGAAGATGTAAATAAGGAACGCCTAAAAAAATTGGGTGAGCTCTCTACCTTCTGACTAACCCTCAAACTGGTAAAATAAACAGGAGAACAAAGATTAGAGCTCACCAAAGAGCAGCCTTTAAACAGCGTAGGGTGCTGAAAATCCCCAGTGACTGTTTATCTTGTGTTTTCAAGTTAGAGGCCTAATCCTGGAATCTAGAGAAAAAGCAGAATGGAATACATAAAATGTAAGGCAGCCTAAAAATTGTTTAATTGACTGAAAGTTGAGTAAGATCCCAGGTGGTCATCTGAATCTAACCTGAAGTGACTAGTCATAGATTTTTAAATACAAAGTTTCTCGTAAAGGTTGAATGATCACAGAAATCAGGTATACCATTCAGTTATGCTCCAAGTGTAACAAGCTTATGATCCCTGGGGGTTTTGAGTCCTAGCGTTATAGTTTTTGGAGCTAGGTAGACTGGAACCTCGTTGAGAGAGGTGGCTGACTATAGAAGTTCTCCATCTTCTCCTGTTTATGAAATGTGACAGTTCAGCACTTCCCCTTTTCTATCTGTCATGGTTTTTATAGTTATAAAGTAAAGTAAAATACAATGCCTTCAAGACTGAGTTGAGATATAATATCTTAGATAAGATTTATCACAAAAAGGCTAATCCCAATAAGATAAATGTTTACAAATACCAAAAACATTGAAAAGATTGAGTTAAAAAACTGAAACCCAAAACAAAGTTTAAAATATACATATATATGGGATTAAGAAATGCAGAATTTATAGACTAGAGAGATATAGTTTATATACATATGTACATTCATGATATATATAAATATGCGTATATACTTACACACATGCATATACTATGCCTACATGTGTATATATGCCTACACGTGTACATGTGTACGTATGTATCTTCCAAAACCCATCCCACCCACGGCAGCTGATAGAATGACATACCCTGGTTGGCTTAGCCTAAGTCATATGCTCCATCTCCAAAGAGGGTACAGTTAACCTCTGTAAAAGCATGGATCCCTGAAGCTTTCGCAAGAAGGAATAGATGCTGGAAAGGCAGCCACGAGGGTTCTTAAGTGTAAAGTACCTCTGTGTTATGTGTAAGAATTGAGAGTGGTGCATCACAATCTTGACTCTCTGCTCAGATCTCTGGGAAGTTTTCCCGAAGAGACAGCATGTTAGAATGAGTGGAAATCATTTTCTTTGGATTCAGGCAAACCATCCATCCATCCTTTCACTCTTTAATTCATTCAGCATTTATTAGAGCTTCTTTTGTAAATCAGTCACTATTTCTAGGTCCTGAGGTTATGACTATAAAAAAACAAAATATGGTTTCTGCCCTCACAATCCTTTAGTAGTAACTGGCAAATCAAAAGGTAACTAAGTACTCTGGTGAGGGGAATACAAGCCCAATAAATGGTTGCCATTTTTATTATTATTACTCTATTTGATCTTGAATTTTGAACCCTCTAGGTGGGTTATTGGTTGTGTGATGGAGCCGTGTATAGTCTATTTCACTTGATATTTTATTTGAAATTTTGTTTATCCTGAAGTAAAGCACATTACATCTTCAAGAGATTTTTGATCATTAACTTCAGACAGGTCCATAGAATTAACTTCAGTGTGGTTTGCTGAAGAGCGCACAGAACAGAAAAATGAGAAGTAGGCTCCATTTTAAAACCTGAAATAGTGTAATATGTCAGGATTAGTTTCTGAAAGAGATTCAAGAGAACACATCAGTATGTCTTTTATTCTTTTGAAAGTAACTTCTGTTCAGATAATTTAAAAATACTCTATGAAATCATTCTTCAGGGAATATTAATAGAAATACCACCCAAAACCTTTGGTAATTCTAGCTACACAGAGCAGAATTAATGTAATTTAGTATATGTTTTTCTGGCCTAGAAACTGCAGAACAGGGAGTATTACGTGACTTTAGGAGAACCCAAAGTTTGGTGTAATGTGGAGCTCTGAAACTGATTTCCAACTCTATCAAACTACTTTTTATCCACACATTCTGATTACGTAATGGTAGAGATCTGTATATTCATTGCCATAAAACATCTGAAGAAGACATTTTTCAGTTAATGACATGAAAAGTAAGTTACAGATCTTATAAAAATAGAACACTCCCTAACTCTTACCCAGGTACTTATCGTTCTATAGCTTAACACATCAGATTTGACAGATGGTTCTCAAGGGATTCTTTTAGGCTTTTCTTAACCATGTGAACTCTGGGCTCTTAACCATGTGAACTGAGGGTAGAGTCAGACTTCTGCTTTGCTCAGAGTGCCCCACATACCAGGTGTGAAGCTAGAAGTGCTTGGGTGGTGGTGGTAGTAGTTTAATCAGTCTCTTGGGTTATGCTTTGCTATAGAAAAATTTTAGAACAAGATCAGTCAAATAACTACCATCTTTATGATAAAATATTTAGCATCACTTCCATTTTTGTCTTCCACCCTCAGACCCATTTCGAATTTTTTACTATTTAGTGTGGGTGAAATTTAAAAGATTCTTCTCCCTGCCCTTTCCCTAGTCTATTGAGGAGTAAAATACATTGTAACAGCATTGAAGCAGTACTCATAGTAGTCATATTTCCTTTAATCCAAATCAGGGCTTATGATCCGATGTCCACAAGTATCTTTTGTTATGGAGACAGCATATTTTAAATCAGGCCTTGGATATAGGAACAGTGATTGCCATTCACTTCCACCTTCCCCACCGAGGAGTTTCAGCTTCAGTAAAGTAGAGAATCCTTTCCAGGGTGAAGATATGCACCAGTACTGCACACTGATCATCCGTGTCTCCCAGCGCTGATGTGCCAGCGTGGGCCTTACTGCGCTGCACTGTTCAGTCTTGCTAAGTGGATATTCGACTAGCACCTCTGAATATACTGTCCAGTTAAGTTTTTAATAGAATCAATCAATATTTTCTTTCTCAAATAATTTCAGTTTGTCCTTTTGAAAATGAAACCCTTCTCTTTTAAAAGATACATTTCAAGGGGTTTTCGCAGAGATCACTCCACCAGCTTGTTTATAAAACACCTTGGCGGGGAAGAGTTTTAAAATATCATCGAATTTCAGAACGCCACAGGATTTACCACTAATTTACATTTAATGTTTGTAGTTCTCGAGTTGTGGCTGTTGTAATAACCAAAATGTTTTTTCCCTGAATATTTTGTAGATTATGTTTCCCGATTCTTTCTCCTTCACCCACATTCCCCACAGTAGGCGGGCAGATTGTTGTTACACAGTCTGGCCTTTTTTTATCTTATTGGTTTAATCGCAACAAGTTAGTCCTTCTAAATATGAAAATAAATTTATTCTGTGGAAAGAGTTTTGTCTTTTTAACGCTATCACTTCTTCTGTGGCATTAACAGATCATTAGTTGTTTGGTATAGATAATTACCCTCTATCCCTTCATTTATTTGCTGCCTTAACATCAGCTCTTATTGTTCACCACTGTATGGGAAATCATGCAAATCAGGCTGCTTAATGCAATTAGACTTACTCTTAGCTCATTGTATTCCTCATTTAGAATTCTGGAGTAAGCTGTAAATATTTAGTGATCCGTGTAATCTGTTGCATGTGGATGTCTGTTGGGAAATCTCCTTTTCACAAGCATTGGTCCGAAGGACAGATCAGGTGCTGCCAGGTTTCTGCTTTTCATGACTCCATTTTCTACAGTAGAAACTTAAGTCCTTAACACATTATTCATGCATCTTTCATGATCTGGCCCCAACAGACTTTTTCATCTTCATCTCCCACCATTCCTGCTGCCCCCGCTTTTCCCATATTACCTCCCAAAAGGCACATGTACACACACATACACACACACACACAACCACCACCAGCACACACGATTTAAGGAACCCCCTCGGACTTATAGTTCCCTAAATAGGCATTCAGCTTTTCTTCCCTTCCCCTGAGCTTTCTCTATCTGGCAGCATCTCAGTTCTGATATTTTAGTATGTGATAGATTGTAACTAGTAGTTTTTTTCTTAGTTTGACTTACTAAATAAGGTCCTTGAAAGCATGGACTTATTTTATTTACTTTCATATCTTCTGTACCCAGCACAGTGCCTTGAACATTACAAACTTCCATTAAATATTTGTCCAAATATGGTGAATAAAATAGGTGATATATGCAAGTATTATTAATCTATCCTTTGGATGATCTGAATTTCTTTTCTCTTTTGCTTAAAGAATGCAGTTTCTGGGTGTATAAAGTTAGTCTTTTCTTCTGATTCACGTAGGATTACAAAGAAAGCTATAGATCTTTATGAAATTTTTGTGTCAGGAGCTCTTCAACACATCTTTTACAGGTGCTTTCCAGTTGCTAATAGTTTTCATTGCTTGAATAACTTCCTGCTCAAATTAGAGTAGTGGCTTTTCCACAGTTCTAGCTGTAGAAGTTCTCCTAACCACGCTGCTTCAGTATTGACCTGCAGTGTTCCGGATCTGTCTACAGGCTGATACTGAGCATCAGTTCTAATTTCAATTAGCAGACTTTTTTTTCAAATGGATCAATACCATATGTGACTATTGGTTCATTCTCTCCAGTTACCAATTCAGAACATTTGGCAGTAAATGGTATACACTTTTCCTTGTGTATTTGCTATTATAAGATCTTATGATTTAGCATCTTCAAATAATAACATATGCTTATTCACTTCTCTGATCCATTAAATATCTCCTCTGGACAATTCTTTTAGTTACTGGTTGATTTCTACTTAGAAAATATCAATAGTTTGAATTTGCATATGGCTTAGGTTACTGTTGAATTTTTTGTGGCATGGAAATTTTGCATTTCCATTCATTCTACTTCATACAATAGGAAACTTGTTTCACTCAGTCCTTCTAACACTAAGGAACAATTGACCAACAAATCACCAGATTCACAAAAGTTACTTTTGCATTTATCTGCCTCATCTACTATATTGATAAGACTGTGGGCTTGAATTTAATATTTAATTCAAATTAATATTACATTCATCATTCATTTTTACCATCACGACTTTGGCTATTATATTCAGTTACAAAGGGAAGTGTTTTGCCATACTCCCACAGTTAATAACATAGCCATGTAATGAACTTTTTAAAGTGTGGTATTTAATTTTAAAGTGACCAAATAATAACAATTTGGGCATTTTATCCTACTCTTTAAAAATATTTATTAAATCTTATTTTAAACGCCCTTTTTAAATTTTTTATTCTTTTGGTTTCCATTCTTTTGAAAATTTTAATATATCTTAGACACTCATCATTGTACAAATCAATCAACAGATTATGTTAATTCTATTAAAATTTTGTAAAAAATCTCAACCAGAATAGGTCTTTATCATTCCTCATGTTGAGTATGGTTAACTGCTGCATCTCTCAGATGAGTCTAATATCATTTGCTTAGATCAGTGGTTCCCAGTCACATGGGGAGTTGTTGTTTTTTTTTAATTGGAGTATAGTTGATTTACAATGTTGTGTTAGTTTCAGGTGTACAGCAAAGTAGATCTGTTATACATGTACATATATCCACTCTTTTGGGATTGACATATACACACTACTGTATATAAAATAACTAATAAGGACCTACTGTATAGCACAGGGAACTCTTCGCAATACTTTGTAATGGCCTATATGGGAAAAGAATTCAAATTTTAAAAGTCCTTTCAAAAGTCTTTGAAGAAAAGACATCTATTTCTTGTAGTAATTCTGCACCTTAAATAGAAGACAGCCATTAATAGTGGGTTTATTGACCTGCTCTCAAATATGGAGAAGCTGTAAGTACAGAAGTGGCCACCTTTGGGAAGACACACTGTGGAAAAATCCAAAATCACTGAGGTAATTGTTTTAATTTTGAAAAAATATCTTATTATATAAAAGCTCTATCAGAGCTTTTAAGTAATTTAAAATTAGACTTTATTTACCAAAATTCAGTATGTACACAAATATCTCAGAATACTTCTGTATTCCTTTGTTATATCTGTAGAAATTATCCAAGTGAGGGAGAGACTGAAAGAGGACTAAGAAGAGAGGGAGGGAGGGAGGGAGGGAGAGGGAGATGGAGACAGAGAGAGAGAAAGAGAGAGTGAGAGAGAGAGAAGGAAAGAGGAAGAAAGAAAGAATTGAAGCCTTTTTCCCTAGATGGTAGCTCTGTGTAAAGTTCTATTATCCATCTGGGTTTAGCAGGGAAGATATCTGAATCTTGGAAGACTTGTTCCTTGTAGCCCTACAATAAGTTCATTAAAATCAATAAAATAAAATAGCCTAATGTAAGACAGTTATCACTCTTAGTTTAAAAAAAAACAAAAAGTCTTCAAGTGAAATTTTTGGGAATTTCCCCCATCCTCTTAAACAGTTCTTTTGGGGGGGGCGGCTGGGAATGCGGGTTCTTAGTTCTCCCACCAGGGATTGAACCCGTGCCCCCTGCATTGACAGCACAGAGTCTTAACCATTGGACTGCCAGGGAGGTCCCTTAAGCAGTTCTTATTGATGATCCATCATATGTTTTTTGTTTGTTTGTTTGTTTTTTATTTATTTTTGGCTGCATTGGGTCTTCGTTGCTGCATGCTGGCTTTCGCTAGTTGCGGCGAGTGGGGGCTACTCTTCATTGCGGTGTGCAGGCTTCTCATTGCGGTGGCTTCTTTTTCTGCGGAGCCACGGGCTCTAGGGCACGCAGGCTTCAGTAAGTTGTGGCGCGCGGGCTCCAGAGCACAGGCTCAGTAGTTGTGACTCATGGGCTTAGTTGCTCTACGGCATGTGAGATCTTCCTGGACCAGGTCTCAAACCCGTGTCCCCTGCATTGGCAGGCGGATTCTTAACCACTGCGCCACCAGGGAAGCCCCATCATATAGTTTTGAAGTAGAAAATGTAGTACATCATTTGTATAATTAAATATTGCTTAAACTTTTCCTGTGACTCATAGAAACTCATCATTTAATTTATTGTAACCAAAGAGTGATGAGGTATCTTGATGGCCTGGATATTATTTCTTTGGGCTATCGGTCATCTCAAACTCATCAACTCTTCTAAAAAATTCCTCTACTAGTACCCCTTGGTATTATTTTAAATCCTTCCATCCACTTGTGTGGGACTTGGGTACTTTCATATTTAATGACTGTAGGCCAGCTGGTTATATTCAGGAGTTATTCAAAGAATTGTAGATTCTCTGAGGCAAGAAAATTTATAACTCATTTTAATACACTTTAATAATCTTGAACCTCATCTCTCAATCTACCCTCTTCCTTCCCAGAAACCAAACCAAAGTTGGGGGGGGTGTGCAGAAATCACATGTTATTTAACCTAGAAAATGTTTTTGTTTAAATTGTACCTAGGATTATTTCATGTTCACTTGGGTGTGGAGAAATAGACTATACTAGTGGGAGCATAAGTTGATACATAGCTTTCTGGAGAAAAGTGTAGCAATCTCTATCAAACGCATTAATTAAAAAAACCCTATATGCCTTTGATCCAGAAATTGCCTTTCTAAGTACTATACTAAGGATATAATTGAACAGAGACTTTTTTGAAAAATCAAATGTATTCATTGTTTATTTATAGAAAAATTTGTTTAACAGTGGAAATATTAAAGTTGTAAAGTTTCTTCTTAGCATAGCTTTTGCTATAGCCCATAGATTTTAACAATATATAATACTTATATGATTTAAATACTGTTTTGTAAATATCCTCTAGAATTGCCCTTTAGCCTAATTTATGTAGGAGAATATTTGACATATATGGGTATATATTTTCCAGGCTGGATGTTTTGTCTGTTTCAGCCTCTATTGGGTGTTTTAGTTGCTTTATTGCATAGTAGTCAGATTGTTAGCTATATTCTTTTTAGTGTTAGGAATTCATTAGAACTTACTAGGTATCCTATCCTAATATGTTGCGACTTTTTGTAAATGACTTATGGACAGGCTAGGGAGATGTTTATGTATCTATTAGATCATTATTATTAATGGTATTCCCTTGCTTTTCATCTTCTTTCTTAAAAGTAAGCCTTTTATTGCTGTGATGTATTTGTAAATATCACCTTTAATGTCCCACCATTTTTCTTGTATATAGTCCAGTTCTCCTACATTAGGAGGGAGAAGTTCAAGAGTTTTTCTTCATTGTTGATAGACTCTTCATCAGTAGAAACTGGTTCTCTTGGTCCAGTGAATACCAGGCTTGCTATATCTTCGCCTATCTTTACTGTTAGTCTTTCTGAACCAATTAGTTTGGATGTAACTGTCGTTAATAGTATATTAAGATTATTTCCTTTAATTTCTTTCAATTGATGACATTACCCTATTTACCTTTATTTACATAGCACATATGTTGTTTTTTCTTTTTACTATTTTTTTAATTTAATTTTTATTTTATATTGCAATATAGTTGATTTAAAACGTTGTATTAGTTTCAGCAAAGTGATTCAGTTATACATATATCCATTCTTTTTCAGATTCTTTTTTTTTTACTTCTTTTTCTTTTCCCTATAATTTTTTTTCACACACACACTGTATTTTATTTTTACAAGAGATAAATAAACTGACACCAAGCATTGTAAATGGATGACCACAACAAAAGCAACAATGATTGAAATTACCAAACACGAAACACACTCATACTATGTCATAATATTGACATTCAGTCCAGTAATCCTCCACTGTAACAGCTCCTTTACTTTGCAGTGAAAATTGATTTGTATATTTTTTGCCTCTGAGTCCTTGTGGAATTTTTTTTTATTATTCAAACAAAGTCACAAAAATTATAATCATTCTCATCAGTTCACTCAGTCCCATGTAATTAATTTTTTTTATCTTGAACTTTTGTTAGCACTTTTATGAATTCATCAGTTTTCCATTAGAGTTCTGAAAATGCTTATTACTTCAGTTCAGCAGGATAGTCAGTTACCAGAAACCTGTACTTGTCAGTCTTTTCCGTGAATTCCTTGAAGATGAAACCCTTTTATAAGAACATTTTTGCAAAAGCATCAGAGTACACCCAGAACTGTCTGTAAATGACAAAAGACTTAAAAATGACCATGATTAAAGATTTGATGAAAGTTCATTATAATGCAGTTGACAAGGAAATTTAGTTATTTCTGAGATATACATTTTAAAGTAATAACTAGAATTATGACTTATAACATTATACCAGAACATATAAGATTTTTAGAAATTTCATGTAATGTCTGAAACATTTATATTAACATATTTCCATACAAATAACCCAAAGAAAGTTCAGTATTAGTTGTTTTTTGTTTGTTTGTTTGTATTGCAGGTTCTTATCAGTCATCAATTTTATACACATCAGTGTATGCATGTCAATCCCAATTGCCCAATTCAGCACACCACCATCCCCACCCCACCGCGATTTTCCCCCCTTGGTGTCCATACGTTTGTTCTCTACATCTGTGTCTCATCTTCTGCCCTGCAAACTGGTTCATCTGTACCATTTCTCTAGGTTCCACATACATGCGTTAATATACGATATTTGTTTTTCTCTTTCTGACTTACTTCACTCTGTATGACAGTCTCTAGATCCATCCACGTCTCAACAAATGACTCAATTTTGTTCCTTTTTAGGGCTGAATAATATTCCATTGTATATATGTACCACAACTTCTTTGTCCGTTCGTCTGTCGATGGGCATTTAGGTTGCTTCCATGTCCTGGCTATTGTAAATAGTGCTGCAATGAACATTGGGGTGCATGTGTCTTTTTGAATTATGGTTTACTCTGGGTATATGCCCAGTAGTGGGATTGCTGGATCATATGGTAATTCTATTTTTAGTTTGTTTTTATCTTACTGTATTCCTCTGCTTTTTTTGCTTCCTTGCCCGTTTCCTTTCATTTTTTTTAAACTGTAGTTTCAGAATTAACTTGTAGTTAAATCTTTCAATGGTTATTTTTAAATTCTGAGGAATCATAAATCTATATGTCTTAGTTTATGAACCTTAAAAATGAATTCGGGTTTTGTTTTGTTTGGTTTGGTTTGGCCATACTGCACTGCATGTGGGTTCTTAGTTCCCTGACCAGGGATTAAACCCATGCCCCCTGCAGTGGGAGTGCAGCGTCTTAGCCACTGGACCGCCAGGGAAGTCCCTATTTTATTTTTTTATGCCAGCTACTGTACTAGATCGTGGAGACATAAAGTAGTGTTCACAATACAGTTGTTTTCTTGACAGAACTTGTAATATACCAGAGAAGTAGACATAGTAGTAATAACAACAGAGTCCTATGCGGTACCTGCCACACAGTGCCAGACACTGTTCTAAATCCTAACACAGACATCAGCTCACGTCACAGTCTACTCATGAGGTCGATTCTGTTATTATTCCCCTTTTGCAGTGAGGACCCTAAAGCACTTGCCGAAGATCACAGTTACAAAGCAAAAGTGCTGGGAAGGAAAATTCATGGGTACCAGCACTATCTGGAAAAGGAAAATAGCAGGAAAGTGTCCTATTTCTTCCAACCTGGAAAAATGTATCTGGAAGACATTGAGTTATATTGTATATGATTACTAGCCTCCCTAGCTTCAAGGCAAAGAAAGTTATTTGTTTTACTTTTGCTTTTCTTTGGCCATTTCAGGTAATGTCTGAACAGAATCACACATTTTAAAGATAACAGATTTTTTCATATTTGTTTTAAAAATGTGAAACCTCATTATCTTAAATCCACAATTTTCAAAGCCATAGTTGATAAGAGATTACTGTTTCTTCTTTCAAAATTTTTAAAAACACATGCAGGGCCAAGGACACTCAGTCATTTACATACTGACGTGAATCAGATTGCTTACCTCTTAATCATTAGCTGAAAGGGTCTTTCTTTAAAGACATTTAAAGATCAGCAAAGAGAATAGGTAAAGTAGTTTTGAACTTTAGAGAAATTTAAAGAGTAGAAAACATTAAGCAATGTGCTATATTGTATGTTTGCAGGAAAGAGAAAATTCAAGAGAGATATGCTAGGAAGTTGAGATTTCAGAAATAAAGTGAGAAGACGTCAAACGCCAACTTTGTGTTTTTATAATTTTGCATAATACTGGACATGGACAAAATTCTCAATTAATTATGCCTCTTCTGATCCTTAACATAAACTGGATATAGTCCAGATGCATGTGGGTGTTAAAGAGGTTTTTGTAAGATTACTTGGGAATCTACCCACCATTTAAGACAATATTTCTATGAGAAGATACAGTCCGAATTTAGAACAAACTTTCAGGATATAAGTTGGAGGATTTTGTATTTTAGTTTTCAAAGTGAATTTTTACATGTTCCACGTTTTCAGTGCAACAGGATGCTTATCATCTCTAGAAACTGTTTTATCTGGCTTGTTTTCTCTGGAAACAGAAAACTACTGGTATTAGAGACCAGTAAAAAAAATTGGCACCTCCACCTGACATTTTGTAAGGTTATTTAGGATGATCATATTTCCTACTGAGTGAAGGACTTCATGATTGCATTTAGGACTTTATATAATTTATGTCCAAGCTATTGGCAATGTCCTGATGGTGAATTAAAGAGGTATATTAATTCAGTGTGCTATTAAATTTAAAAAGTGTTGGTTACATATAGGAAAGAGGTCAGTTTTTTTCAGGGTAGTGATGCAAAGTTGTCATGGGAGTTACACTTCAATAAGAGTTACCACTGTTCTTTCTGTGATTGGTGTACAGACTGTACAAACATCATGGATTCATTTAGAGGCTAGGGATGACAAGCTAAATTTGTTCATTCATTCACTTATAACCCATTTGATATGTTGTTTAGAAAAATATTTAGCTCTGCACATAGACAAATTTATTGTGTAAGGATCTGTATCTTCTAAGCAACCCAAAAATGGAAATAGAGATGAGCCTCAGGAACTGCAACTCAGACACCAATGAAATCAATGTTTTGTTCACTGTTTCTGATGTCTTGCTTCTCCCTATCTGCATAGGCTTAATTTTTCTCTTGCTGTCAACTTACTGCTTGTATAATATTCCACCAGCAGATGCTCCCAACTTAGCTTCCTCACCTAGAGAGAGGCAGACCCAGCTCTCTGGGATAACAATCTCAGACCTCAGCAAATGACATCTGATTGACCCGGTTTGTGTTGGGTGTCCAGGCTGGGGCCTGGCAGCGTGCGTGGAAGCCAGGGCCATGCTGTAACCTCTCTGCTGTGGAGGTTTGTAGGACAGCCTTGTAGTGATGGAGGCAGCAACACTTGGCAGCCAGTACGTTAGGTGCTTACTGCACCCAGCCTTCCCTCCATTCATCCGCTCATCATTTACAGCGTGCCCACACATATGGTAGAGTTGACCTTGAGACTATGAGTATTTCACTTCAAAAATGATTATCTTAATCTAAATCTAATTTCATTTTAAAAGCTACAGGGGATACTATCCAGTTATCTTAGACTTAAAATGGCTAATGAAAGAGTAAATATAAAAATCCCGCTGAAGTTCACAGAATGACAAAAAAAGTAAAATATTCTTCAGTCAAGCCTTTTCTCATAAAAAATATCCTCACTTAAAACTGTAAAACATTTCAACAAAAACATTTCTTCAAATATGTTATTTTAAATACTATATTACTTAAGCAAATATTTAAATACTATATTAGTTTCTCTGAATACTTGACTTGAATTTAATTCTACCTGTCTGCCAAATATGTTGAAACTCCAAATCCATTTTCATTTGCCAGGTTAAATGTTTATTTTGTTTTCCCACATAATATGTTCTTTAAAGTGTCACAGGCATACCAAATCTGATTTCTTTTTAATAGGGACTTGGTAGGGATTTTTTTCTTTCTTCAGTTAATGGTAAAGGATATGCTTCTCTTAAGGAATATGCAAAGGTATATTCACATTTCCTACCTACAGAAGGTATCTACTCTGTTAGCTGTTGGAAAATAGACATTAACTTTCTTAAAGGAAGTTTAAAACGTGTCCACTACATTTGCCTACATTTTTGAAGCCTCACTGTTATTTCCTTACAATCAAAACACCAAAGACTTTTCTCATATTGTAGAGTGTCTAGTTTTATCTAACAAGTGACTCCGTATAGACTAGTACAATGAAAAAGTATTAGGCTACAGTAATTTATTTGATTACAGGGTTTCCCTTTCCTTCTGCTCATCTATGTTTATGTGATCAAATATCCATTTGAAAATTTTGTTCTTATTTTCAAAGAACATTTGTATACCTTTGAATATTGTAGTCTCTTAGATATACTTCTCTAAAAAGAACTAATAACTTTCAACATATATCTTATTTATTTTAAAAAGGTAGATTTACTATTTAGCCTTCATATGAATTGCATAGTGGCTTGTACTTTTTGCAAAGCTTATTAGTACATCTTAGGTTTCTTATATTGGACCTGACTCACTACAGTAAGAGCATCTTGAGGGGGAGGTATTTGAAACCAGAAGTGGTAGTGATCTCCCTAACCTTTAACTTGCCGGAAAAAGTGTACCTAGAATTCCTTTTCCTTTCTCCATCTATAATGAAAGTACAGATTCTTATGAATGCCACAGTCTCTCTTCAATTATCAGTATTACAAGGCCTCCTGATTTCCTAAATCCAGTGCCCTTCTGTGTGAGAGAAGGGAAGCATAACAAAAGTTGGTGCAGTAGTTAAATAGCTGTCTCATTGCTACAGGTGAAGTGGTTCACACACGTTTTCAGTTTTGAAATATGTAGCCGTTTCCCAGAAGTTAGGAACCTGATGGCTTCTCCCAGTGATATTTCTTCTATATAAGAATCACTGCAAATAGACTGAGGCTGTTTTCCTGTGTGGACTTGAATAGTTTGTCTGATCTCTTCAATCTTAGGAACTATGGCTCTGAAGTATTTCTAAAGATTTCAGGACTTCCCTAAGTACAGGATACACATAGAACCACACAACATCAGCTCTATACAAAGAAGAGAGAGCTCAGTCACAGTAAGATGAAGCAACTTAACCTAGAGATTCCCATTTTGTGTTAGAGGCAAAACAAGACCTAAAGTACAGGTCTTCTGATTCCCAGGTCAGCATTCTCTTCAGTGGTCACTTTAGTATTTTTCTGATGGAATAGAATGAATCTCAGTATTATATAAGAATATATATCAGAGCTTTAGATTATGATTAAAACTCAGTAGTTACTATTAAGAACTGTTGATTTAGAATATATAGAGATTGAATTGGAATTGTATTAACCCTATAATGTACCCTATCCATTCCTCTTCAAATATATCTTGAATGCCATCTTATTTGCTTTCTGTTTGTATCTTTTATCATCAAAATAAAACTGCATAAAAGGAGAACTTCTTGAGAAGTATACAGTGTTTGCCCTTCTTTTCTTTTTTGGCAATTTTAAGTTTTTCATTAAGAAACGAAGCAGTATTTTTCAGTCATTATGGCCTGCATCTTCATTAAAATCCATTCTGCATTTATTTATATCCATCTCTCAAGATATCCTTTATTACTTTCAAGTTCTGTTGTTCTCAGGATCACTTCAGCCCTC